>NC_060138.1:787228660-787841874 GCF_021461385.2 Schistocerca piceifrons
AAGATCGCATCATCCAGGACTGGTTTTGTGAGCTCGAGGATGAATTATTGCATCTCCCCTGGCTACCACAGTCAGCGGGTCTAAATATTATTGAACTTTTGAGGTCCACTTTGGAGAGAAGGGTACGTTATCGCTACCCACCTCCAAAGGTGTTACGTGAACTATTTTGCGGCAAGAATGGCATAAGACACTCTTGAAAACCATACAGGACCTGTATTTATGTATTCAGAGAGGAGTAGAAGCTGTTTTGAACACTAGCGGTTTTCCAAGACCGTATTAGCCGTGGTAATGTGTTGAGTTTTTAGTGTTTCCATTTTTTTGTACACTACTGTACCTTGCGTGACAAACTTTTGTGAATCAAAAGTGCGAAGAGAAAGACTTACTTGAAAATTGTCCGTATATCCGAGCCGAGGACCGCAATTTCTATCAGCAATCAGTAAAAGAACAGTGGATTTTCACATCCATCTGGAGAAACCAGTTGACAGACAACTAAAATTGCAATGTTCAATGCATAAATTTAGTTTTATTACAACTAGAATAGCGTTACAGTCTTCAGTACCTGCTGCCGCTTGTGCAGATTTGTATTGCAATAAACACTCGTATGAATTTTGGCCTGTTTTGTTGATTTTCTCAAAATAAGCTTTTCATTTCCAGATAAGTAATGGAGAAAAATCTTTGTTTCAGGAGTAAAACGATGTAACTGCACTGATACAGTGTTTTTCAACCAGCAAAATAGTGCAATTTTTCAGAGATAAAAAAATAAATTGTTTAATATCTGTTAAAAAAAAATTGCAGAATGACAGTTTACGTCATACAAACTGCTGTGCATGGGTGTATTTGTCAGGAAGGCAGAAAGAGAGGCTGTTGTGGGCTTCGGAGAGGCCGAAAGGAGTGCAGGTTTTTAGTTCAATTTACCCATTACATTTATTCAACTAAGACTACCACTAGGGGTACATGTGACACTCGGACTCAGTCCCCTGCTCGAAAGGGTGGTCATTCTGACTAAGGATTAGGAATAAGCATAGGAGAGCGGAAAAGGTAAGTGCTAGCTAGTCGAGGGCCACCAAGCAAGAGAGGGAAGCCACCGGCTCCACTTCATGGCGCGCGGCATCGTCTCAGACACCGCTTGTCCCTTCTACGCGCCACTATTGGGCGAGAATCGTGTACAAGGTCCACCTTAAGGCGTCCCTTCTTCAGCAGTCCTACCATGGGAGCAATGATAGCTCAGCAACACGTGCTGAAATCGTGGGCCTACTGTAACTGGTCTCTACATCTTCTTAGGTCTGGACAAGTACTGGAAACCTTTCAAGCAAATAAACTGGCATCAATAAAAATCTTTAAAAAATTACGCCTTCTATCCCTTCGGAGCAGTTGGTCGCTTGCTCACAGTCACGATCTAGAAAGCCGAGATAGTTAATCACAAAACAGGTTTTTTGCTCTTGTGTAAAATTTACATTTTGTTAGTTACAACGTTGTTTTAGTGCACGATGTTGTCCAATACCTTCCGTGAAGTATAAACTTCGCTGCAGAACACCAGCTAGATGACACCACAGACTTCTTAGACCTGATAAGTAGAAAATGAATAATATATAAATCTGAAACATATCGAAAACATATCACAAAAAACACAGTATCATCCACAACTACTTGTCACCCCACAGCCCAGAAAATGTAGCATTCCAGTGTATGATCAACAGAGCAGTCCAAGTACCTCTCTCCAAAGTTAAATTTAAGCAACAAATGGAAATAATAAAATTAATGGCCACTGCAAATGGCTGTAGCAGCTGAACAGTAGACCGTCACTAATGACCTAGTTGTCGACGGAGCGTTAAACGCTAATCTCCATCCCCCTCTTCCTCCTCCACACTGAGACACTCACTAATCTTGAAAAGTGAAAGGATTTTAAAGTGCAACTTATGGTCAGGGAAAGGGGAAAATGGTTCTGAAAATACAGATAAAAAGGTGCAAAAAACGGGTGAAGAATTTACTTTATTTGTGTTTGAACCAGCTACATTAACTTTCTTTCTTCCATTCACAGGGTACTGTCATACTGGATTACACACGTTATTTCAGTGTTTTTGACGCTAAGTCGCTGGCGCCATGAACTGAATAGCTTCTCATATACAGAGAAACTCCGATCGACAGCTATAGGAACCAATGTGGCATATCTTGTCAGCACCTGTAAAAGAAGTTCAACCAAAGTAGCAAGGTTTCCACATCTAGATTCTTCTTCAAATTTAATCTGAATTTGTCTTCATCAAATCCATCAAGGATGTCCCCAAGACTCACCAACTTCTTCCAATGTTCCTCCTTCCCCATACCTACTTCTTCCCAACTCTGAATCAGGTGAATACTTGTAGTCAAACACTGCAAAAAGTTCCACCCCTACGTCTTTGTTGGGCCTGCTTGATGACTACTGCTCCCCCTTGAGTCTAAGGCACATATGAAGAGCCTGAGTTTACCAAATGTTTCGCACAAGAGTAGTGCGCATCTTATCTATCACCTTCTGGTGTCAGGAAACTGTGGAAGATTGAGCCCTGTCATTTCTTGATACAAAACTTGACGACTGGGAGCATTTAGCAGAATATTCTTCAGATATTTTTCAGAGAAGCAATGAAATCATTTACTCTGCATGTACCCTGGTACTTTCGCAAACACGGTGTAGACCATGTGCAGAACACGTCATGTGGTCGACTTCGGGGCACATGGTCTTCAATTGTTGCGGAAAGCATTTAGCCTGATTTTTTTGTTAGTATTGTACGCCTGCTGGCCACAGGTTCATACATGAGTCGTTTGATTGCACTAGCGTCCAGCCATTTGTCTTCTCGAGTTGATTCATTTTAAAAGACCCAGGTTTCACCCATTCACCAGATAACCGAAAAAACAACACATTCAAAATATACCTTTGCAGCTCATCAGTAGTTTCATTTAAAACGGATCCCACTTCACGTTTGCAGACTGCCTATTTTACTTTTTTCTAAAACGTTTTCATAAACTGACTGCATTTTCTCAATGCTGTCGTCCGGTATTTACCTTTGTGTGTACTTCTTAAGAAATGATTTGAATGTAGGATTGTTTACCTTGCGGACTGGAATTCCTGACGGGATTAATGCCGTGGCAAGATCCGCACTAAATTCATACAGTGACCGTTGCTTTCCAGATTCTCAGTGTAGCAGAGTAGTTTGCTTGGGTTTCGACTTGCCATTTTCAGTATTCTTTAAATGTTTGTTGTTCTGGATTTCGTTAGTTTACTCTGTTTCAAACTTGTCATAGACTGCAATATTTACTTTGTACACGGCACATCGCAGAATGATGCCATCAATTTCGATTAACTGAGTTTTCATTTCTTCTACAAGTGTAGATAACTTCTCCTTCTTACCTTTTGGCATGTTTTTCTTGTTAAAAATACTCTAACACGACCAACAAGACAGTACACAGTTGATAGGTAACTGAATTTGGGTTGCAACTACTACAGCTTCATTGTTTAAATTTTATTTGGTTTCACAGCTGCAGGTTGACCATTGTTAGTAATGCTAACTACAGCTGCTGAGGCTGAAATTGTTGCTGGGAGTATGAATAATTTCTGCTGCTTTCCACAAACTATATTTCAATATTTGTTGACCACTGTTGACTTCTTATTAAACAAAATCTTAAAATCCTGTTGAAGAAGAGAAAAAAATCTGTCTAATCTATTAAAGATGCATATAAAAATGAGGGAAAAGTGCGTAAGCGTGGAATAGAAGGGAAAAGGCAAAAAGCGCAGTAAT
Organism: Schistocerca piceifrons; assembly: GCF_021461385.2. NCBI lineage: Eukaryota > Metazoa > Arthropoda > Insecta > Orthoptera > Acrididae > Schistocerca > Schistocerca piceifrons. Next base: position 787,232,428 of record NC_060138.1, read on the forward strand.
TTCACAAAAAAGTGCAACCAACTGTGCTTATTTTGCTTCATTTCACGTTCCCAAATGCATATATTTACCTGTGTGAAAATAGCTGTTTTTTGGAAAGTTGCTGCACCTTACAATATTCTCTTTAATGATGAGGCACTCACAGCCCAAAAGACACATTGATAAAAACTTCTCGGGTTGACAACCGAGTCAATGTGTTGTTCTCCAGCAACGTTAGAGCAAGTTTCTTACTTGCCATCTTCAGGCGAAGATGGTAAGTAAGAACCTTGCTGAAACATTGCTAGAGAACAACACATTGACTCGGCTGTCAACCCGCGAAGATTTTTCCATTGAGATTCGCCGAGAAAGCCTGCATTCTCATACAAAAGACACAGTGATAACAAGATCTTACGCACAGTCCTGTTTCGGGATAATGTTTGGCACCAAATTGCCAATGTATTTCAACGCAAAGGCATAAAACACAAATCATCTATCTCTGACAACAAGACAGCAGAAAATACGTCATAACAGTAACACAAGAAACCTATTACACCACATATGTGTGTATACAAACTTGAACGATTGGACCGTGACTGTTTTTACATAGGTTAATAGGCAGATCATTCGAGAACAGATTTAAAGACACACCCGCCAACACTAAGTTACAAAATACTTCACGTCAGCAGTAGCCACCCACCTGAATGAGGCAAAACACAACGTTAATGGTGTTAATGTTAATGGTGTTAACACCATCCTTCTACATATCCAACCAAAAGATGAAGAACTAGACATCTTCAAAATGTTCTAAAAATGCAAACACAAAACGAAACAATCTGAGTCTATCCTAAATGAGGAGGTTCGAGTCCACCCTCGGGCATGGGTGTGTGTGTTGTCCTTAGCGTAAGTTAGTTTAAGTAGTGTGTACGCCTAGGGAGCGATGACCTTAGCAGTTTGGTCCCATAGGAACTTACCACAAATTTCCAATTTTTCCTAAATGAGAAAAATGACTACTTTGATAACAGTATCTTAAACAAATGAAATGACACAATTTCAGGGACTTTACTGATCTCACACAGATATGATATTATATATACACATAAATGCGGTGAGTGAAAATTTGTACCAAGGCCGGGAATTGACCCAAGGTCTGCTGCTTATTAAGTAGGTCCTTTAGGCACTAAGCCACCTTCGTGCAGCCTATCAGACAAATGCACGGAGTACCCCGCCAGGCCATCGTCCTCAATCCAAATTCTCACTGCCGCCCCAGTCTACTTTAAATTCCCGCTTACACACGAACAAAATTGTCGAAGCTCTCCATGTTCGGGAATGGCACCTCAGCATCGAGCGTAAGAGAGGGACCAGCCTGAAACCCCAGGGTATTTAAAGGAGACCGGGGCGGCAGTGAGAATTAGGATCGAGGAGGGAGGGCGCCAAACTAATCCGTGCAGGTGGCTGCAATGCTTTGAGAACGTGGCTTAGTGGCTAAAGCACCTGCCTCGTAAGCAGCGGACATGCGTTCGATTCCCGGCCTTAGTATAAATTTTCATTCGCCACTTTCTTAACAGCACTTACAGCAACCTGCATTATTAAGTATGCTTAAACATGCACAAACAAACAATAACAGTAATTAAAATTGTTATACTGCCACTGTTAACAACATTATTACGAGTATTTTGTATGTTCTTTGCACTTACTAGCTTCTAATATGCCATTTTCGCTTACTTTAATGCATACAAAGTAAATGAGATATAAACACGACAGGGAAGAGCTTGTGACCACTGGCGATATAAATTTTATATTTAAGTCTTTTCAATCAAATACCTCGACAAAACTTTGAGCCTTGTAGTAAAATAGCGTTTTGTTTTTGCCTGCTGTTCCGAGACAGTGCACAGGTTACCCCAAAGTTATACACAAAACTCTTGTATGTCTTTTGACATAAATCCACCGGATGATGAAACTTTAAGCCTATGAAATACGAAGTGGCAATGAAATAAATTGTTACTGTTTAAAATAAGCTTGTAGTTTCGATTGATTTCTGTTGATAATTAATAAGTTATGGTTCCAAAATCCTAATACTAATTGCTTACAAAAGAATGGAAATAATGGTAGAACCCTACCTCGGATAAGATCAGTTGGGATTTGGGGAAAAATGTCGATGAATCGAGACGATAGCCACCTTGCGACTTATCTTAGAAGATAGGCTGAAGAAGGCAAATGTATGCTTATAGTAGTTCTAGATACACACAAAACATTTGACAATGTCGTCTGACGTACGTTCTGAAATTATGAAGACAACAGCGATATAATACGAAATATTAAAGACATTGCATTCAGATGATTAAGATGTTCTGTAGTTTCTTTTATTGTCTTTCATTCTCGCGTCACACAAACTGGTATCACTACTGGTTTAGAGTCCTAGGCAAGTATATCTGGTTTCTCGTTGTTGCAAATCAGAACCTCAACAACGAGAGCGCAGCAAGTGTAGACGTATTACCTTTTTTTAAAAGAAATTATGTATTCCAGCCTCATGTTACTAAATTTCACAAACCGGACTCTGTATTTCTCTAAGGTATTTCGGGCAGCCTCTATGTTGGGTTGTTCCAACAATCGTAGCTGAGCTACTCCAGGCATTTTCAGTTGACGAGTTACTATCATCTGATAATTACCTGCTTTGAAGCCGAAACGTGTAAAAATACTGTTTATGTGGGCCCAGGCTAGGAAATGAAATAACCTCCTCCTCTCCCCTCCCCCTCCCCCCCTCCCCCCCCTCCCACTGTCCTCAACTTCAACATTAGCGGCTACCTAAACTTCAGAATGAAAAATAATTTTCTTTGAACACTTTTATTTTTAACATGTCGGAAGACAAACGAAATTAAGTTTTCGTGTTTTATTAAATCACAAACTAATGAGTTAGTGAGACAACTGGTACTGTTTATTACTAACAACTTTTCTTATAGAACGACGAAGCAATTCTCAGTGCATGGCGAGTGCTACCTTCATTCATTAGAAAAGAAAGCTAACTATCCACAGTGAAGGTAGATGCTTTTCACAAATTATCTTTCCTATGAATCACTCCTCTTGTCAGCTACACTTATTTCACCCACTCCCCGCTCACACATTTAAAATAAAGCAAGTTAAAATGTGTACACTATATTTCGTAAATTACTTGATTGCTGGGCTCCTTACATCTGAACTGAGAGAAATCATAAAATTTAAAATAGGCAATGCTTTATGTCTGACCATTGCCACTAATAATAATGATTATAGTACGGTGTAGGCCATACAACAGTGTAGCAATTGTGACAGTGCTACTGTTGTGTCGAAGTGCCAAATAGTTCCTTTATGTGTTTCGAAGTTCAAAATGGTTCAAATGGCTCTAAGCACTATGGGACTTAACTTCTGAGGTCATGAGTCCCCTAGAACTTAGAACTACTTAAACCTAACTAACCTAAGGACATCACACATATCCGTGCCCGAGGCAGGATTCGAACCTGCGACCGTAGCTTTCACGCGGTTCCAGACTGTAGCTCCTAGAACCGCTCGGCCACTTCGGCCGGCTGACTGCTAATGGTCTCCAAGTAGCCAAACATAGCCATTTACAGTTAATGATCGGTTCAGTTGGACCAAAGGACACAGTACATTCCATGTAGACACAGCCCACGCCATAATGGAGCCACCACCAGCTTGTACAGTGCCTTGTTGACAACTTGGGTTCATGGCTTCGTGGGGTCTGTGCCACACTCGAACCCTATCAACAGCTCTTACCACCTGAAACCAGAACTCATCAGACCAGACCACGGTTCTCCAATCGTCTAGGGTTCGCCGGCATGGTCACGAGCCAAGCAGAGAATAGCAAAGCTACTCGCGTCGGTTGTCTCCTGCCATATCACATTAACACCAAATTTCGCCTCACTGACCTCACGGATTCGTCCTACATTGATTTCTGCGGTTGTTTCACGCAGTGTTGATTGTCTTTTAGCTCTGACAAATCTACGCATACGCCGCTGCTCTCGGTCGTTAAGTGAAGGCCGTCGGTCACTGCGTTGTCCGTGGTAAGAGGCAATGCCAGAAATTTGGTATTCTCGGCACAATATTTAGACTGTGGATCTCGGAATATTTAAGTCCCTAACGATTTCCGGAATGGAAAGTGTTGTGGCGTAACAAGCTAGCTACGCCACACTGAGAAGGGAGCCGAAAGGCACGCGTACACACACGCCGACTGGCGTCAAGTCTGGAACAGGATACATTATGACTGCTATAAAGAAAATACGTGGCTTTGGAATATACTTAACTTTTAATCACTCCTTGTGATACATCTCTCTTGACTATACAAATGAGACTCGTAAGATACATGCACTGTTACAATTGGCGCCTTGCTAGGTCGTAGCCATGGACTTAGCTGAAGGCTATTCTAACTGTCTCTCGGCAAATGAGAGAAAGGCTTCGTCATTGTAGTCGCTAGCAAAGTCGTCGTACAACTGGGGCGAGTGCTATCCCGTATCTCGAGACCTGCCTTGTGGTGGCGCTCGGTCTGCGATCTCACAGTGGCGACACGCGGGTCCGACATGTACTAAATGGACCGCGGCAGATTTAAGCTACCACCTAGCAAGTGTGGTGTCTGGCGGTGACACCACAGAAAGTCCCATCGGTCTAGCTCTACCCACCATTGTGCATTCGGTGTCTGTTAACTCCCGTCTTGTGGCCACAATCACGTCGGAAGGCTTTTCACATGAATAACCTGAGTACAAATGACAATTCCGCTAATGCTCTGCCCTTTTCGGCGTCTGTATATGTAAATATCGCTGTCCCATTCTTTTGTCACTTCTGCGTATGTAATCACCTACACAATCTTACAAAATAATGAAAGTAGTAATGACTGTAATACTGTAATTAAGTTTTGTGACCGAACATAATCGAACAGTTTTGTTTTTACCCTCCAGAAGATTTCATTTTACCTCTCAGCGAATACCTGCCCTCAGGAAATATTGCTCGTCCGGGTAAGTTCCATGATTTACCTGAATAACCTTAGGTAAAACAAAATTCTCCCACCGACAAAGCCACGTCCATTCTCCGCCTTAACGCAGTCCAAGTGTACTAGTATTCCAGCTACAAGACGTTGGTGCTGCGCTGGCCTATTCCATTGCTCCTCCTGCGTATTCCCGCTGGCCGCAGCACGAGTGCCGCCTGCGCAGCGGATGCGTCGAGCCGCCGCGGCTGCGCCACGCGCCCTGTGGGAGCTGCGCAGCAGCCACCGCGCTCCCTCAGCGCTGATTGCTTACCCACGGCTGCATCCAATCAGCGCACTGCAGGGAGCGGCCGGTGACACAGCTTTCCACCGATCCTGATTTACCGTACCGGAGTGAAATGAGCCTGAAAATGTATCGAATGGCTAGCAGCACCACTGCGTTTCTCTGAGATCTGGAGCATAAAACGCACTAACACATACGGATACAATTCTACTGCCCATACAAACCGATAATAGTTTCATTGTGTGGATTTTTGCGACAGCATCCATTACTATGATATTCAATGAGCATTAAGAGAAATTTGCAGGCAAAAATTGAATTTTTTTTACATTTTACAGAGTCCCTCAAAAATATTCTCTACTCTTTTCTGCATAAAATGGTATATAAATCATCTTTGCATGATGTTTATATGTGCATGGTATCCATATCTAATGATCCAATTTCAGATGCCTTAATAACACAACCCCTGCTCAGAATGACGGCCGGCCGGAGTGGCCGAGCGGTTCTAGGCGCTACAGTCTGGAACCGCGCGACCGCTACGGTCGCAGGACCGAATCCTGCCTCGGGCATGGATGTGTGTCATGTCCTTAGGCTAGTTAGGTTTAAGCAGTACAAAGTTCTAGGGGACTGATGACCTCAGAAGTTAAGTCCCATAGTGCTCAGAGCCATTTGAACCCCATTTTCTGAATGACGTCACATATAAACAGCAAATTTTTGACGTAGGTAGAAATGTTATGGAAAATTTGACCAATAGATGGCGCTGTTACCTTCAGAATATGCACACCAATACACGCACGTCACACGCTTGTTCTTCATTTTGTATCCGAGACGTCAAACATGATTGTCACCATGAAGGATCGCGCGATCCTTGTAAAGCTCTTTGCACCAGTAGCCCTGTGGACGTTTAGGATACCAAGGGTATGAAAAAAAGGCGTTTGTCCGATATCTTCTTAGGCTTTGAAGAAAGTTATCATAAAATTCGAAAAGACAGATTCTTTTTAATAGCATGTGGCAAATGGAGGAAAGCAGTTGATCCGACACCTGTCGAAGCTATGGCACAGATTTTCAGGAGGAGTGTAGCGTCCGTGTGCAAACATGCAATACACAGGGAACTGCCCGAACTTTGGACGTACTTTTGGGTACGATGTTTAAAATCCTGCGAAACATACTGCACTGCTATCCAAACAAAATCACTCTGTTCAGGAGTTGCATCTGTTGACCTGCCAGCAAGAAAAACGTTCGCTCTGGCATTTCTTGCTGACATGGATGCGGACAATGAACGACCATGGAACATTTTGTGAAAAGACGAAGCCCATTTCCATCCCCAGGGACATGTCAATATACAGAATTGTAGACTACGGGCCATGGAAAATCCGCACGCACATCAACCGGTACCACTACATTCGGCAAAGGTGACTTTGTGGTGCGAGTCGAAGGCACCGTTTATCGTAGAACTGTATTTTTTCGATCAGATGAGCCCTGCGGGTCCTGTTAGCTTTTCCGTCGCTGGTAAATGCTATGAGAGTCATTCCAATCCTCCAGGAGAGTGGATGAGTGGGTAGGATTATTTATTGTGCCAGATAGCGCTCCTTTGCACATTGGACAGCGAGTGAAGCGGGTACTGCAGAGGCGTTCTGAAAATGCTACAATTATAAGCCGTCAGTTCCCAACAGCCTGGCCGTCCAGATATGATGTCTGACAGTGGGGTTATCTGAAAGATGTGTTCAGTGCTCCAATTACGAACGAAGTTGAACTGAAGGCACGCATTCCGCAATGCGTTCTGAACGTGACTCCAGAGACACTCCGATTTGAATGGGAACACGATTTTTCTCGATTTCATCTTGTGGCAGAAAACGGTGAACATGTCTTGTGCCAGTCTCACGACAAGTAGCAACCGATGTCATTTTGCTTTTTATGCGGTTTTTGGCCTTAGGGCAATTAAAATCCGATTTATCCCATCTTATGTCTTACAGCTTTGCCTTGGTGGATGGGCCTGCCTAACTAACAGTGCCACAACTGCAGTCAAGCACACTGAACCCTACGGATGGTGTAACGTGCAACTTAAACTACAGCCGGCGTGTTGTTATTCATCTATCATGTGCATCCGACCCCATTTACGCTAAGACGTTTACAGCGCCATCTGTTCGTAAAATTTTCGGTAAACTTTTTTTTGTTCCATGACGTTTCCCCTGTATCAATAATATGCTGTTCACATTTGACGTCATTCTAAGCAGTGGTTCTCTTTCTTCAGCTTTTTGGAATTGAAACTTCAATTACGGACACCCTGTACTTTATTTTTAATTTTATTTTATTACTTGCGTATCTCTGAAACTACCTAATATTGGAGTGTCTCTTTATATGTAGATATCTTGAAAACTATACCATATAGAAAGGTGTGATTGCACCAACCGATAGAAAATACGCGTTGGACATGTGATTGCATCACCATAACGTCAGACGGCAGTCCTCTAAGGGGTCGACTGATTGATAAAACAAAAGATCAGCTTCATCTGTGTAGTGGAGTGGCCATCAGGAATAACAGAAATGATTTGGAAAGTCTGAAGAAACCAACCAGGGCCTCAGACTTCCACAAACTCTCAACTGACAGAAAATCGATACTTTCACTTTACGCACCTGGATCTGACTCAAGGTGTAAATTCCGTAAGGCTGAAGTTTCAGGGGTGTGTTTTAAACACAATAGCTCTATTCCTGAAGCTATTACGGAAGCCATCAACCCAATTTGTACGAACCTAGATCACCCAGACCTGTTCCGGAAATGTCTACATGGGCAGACTCGGAATTCTTTTGAGTGTTTCAATAATATAATCTGGTCATCACGAGTGCCCAAAAATGTGTTTGTAGGGTTAATTACACTGAAATGGGGAATTAGTGGTGCTTTATTAACATTTAATTGTGGAAATACGGGCAAAATTAGAGTGCTAATCCATCTTAACCTTAGCCCAGGGTGTCATACTCTAAAGGGGTTGAAATTATTACAGATGTTGAGAGTTGCCAATGCACAGCGTGCTGCCGAGTTCATCACCAAAGGAGGAAGGCAAGAGGGCAGGAGCTTGGCAAACAAGATGATGCTGACCGTGCTGCTCGGTGTTTTTGAGCCAGTATTTAAAAATATCATTTAATTTTTATCATTTTAAAATTGAAAGTGAATTTCTCAAACATTACGTTTTTATACCTTATGTATCTTTATCTTAAAAACCCCTAGCGATAGCTACATAAAACATTGAGACATGTTTTAGTGTCACATATTACACTTATTGGAGTACAGTCGTGGTAGTGATTTGAATAGGTATGGATCTAGAGCTTACATATACAAATATTGATAATAAAAACAAGATAATTATAACTCCATCTCTGGTTTTCTTGTACCTTATCTCTTAATTTTGCTCCAGCAGACTTAACATGGGCAAGTTCTCTGTAACACCATTAGATTGTTATCTTCATCGGTTTCAGAGATAAATGTACATAAGCTCTGTTTATTTAACACTGGCCGCATAGGCCCTGCCGAACTCTTAACTGAATCAAGATGATAACGAGTTTCTGGTAATTTGTATCTATAAGTAGCCCTTAAAAGCATGTTTTCTAATGAATGAAGAAATCGCAAGCGAACGAAAGCACACTAGTAGAGTTTCCTCTGTAGACGGGAAATTAAGCGTTAGATATCGGTAAGAGAAACTAAACTAAATGTCAGTGGCAGTCCATAAATGGATAGACTAGTTTGAGAAAACCTAAACACTACTCTCAACGAATCCTGACAGTTTGTACATACAGTGTCGCTCTCGAGAGGTTTAGGTAAAGACTGGCGTCGCTATTATAAAACATTTCGGGTTAGTGTAACTGATTTTGATCTGCAAAACACAAACATCTAACCTTAGTTACGCTTAACAATGAAATTGCCACTTGCAAATATTTTACTAGTAACTCATACCGCAATAACAACTAATTTAAGATACCTTGTCAAGAGCTGGTTCAGGAGTATGCATTACCTGGCAGGACAAGATATTAGTCTCTCGCTTAAAAGAGCACACTGGTAACTTCGGAGCACTGTAAATGGCGTAGAAATGGTGCCAGGTGACCGTGTGACCTTCCACCTGTGACGTACGTCACGGCACTGAAGTGGTGTGCTTGTGCCAGCCCGTTGTATGAAATTAGGGCAGTAAGGTGGGTCGACGTGGGAAGCAACAGAATGGCGTTTGGACGTGGGCGTGAATGAAGCTGCTGGATTTGTTTATCTATCGGTGCGTACTATCCTGCTCGCGGCGATCTATATCCTGACAACTGTGGTCTCAAAATAATACTAACCAACAGGGAACGGAGACGAGAGGAACGCCTTGTCAGTGAGAGTGATTCAAACGCGACAGGAAATACTGCAGTCAGTGAATTCACATGCAAATTTGGGAACGAATTTGCGTGAGACTGACATTTGGAGTCCAGTAACTCACAAAAGACCGCACTTGACCGACCTTCGTGCACTTTCCAAGCACTGGACGGTCATTCTATGCTCATTAGCCTGAATTATCGGGAATCTCCACCATCTTCACTTCCAACAGGGGCAAATATCAATTTATCACCTTCAGCAAAGAGTCTAGGAGTAACAATAGATGAAGAGCTAAATTGCACTGAACACGTAACTGCAATAAGCAAGAAGGCATCAGCATCTGTTCATGCCCTACAAAAACACAAAAAGCTGTTCCCTCTTGACCTGAAACTGAACCTTGTACAAACACTCATACTTCCAGTTATTGACTACAGCGATATTACACTGCAACGCCTTACTCACGAAAGCTCACGGGGCATGGAGCTGATTGTGAACGCCTGTGTTCATTTTACCTGTGATGCTCGTCTTTACCATCGTAAACACAACTATCTTGGCTGCGTGCAGACAAGTGCAGAGATTCCCATGCCCTTTGTCTTGTCTACTGTCTTATCAATACTGTCTTATCAATTTACACTGTTCTCGCTATCTCTCGTCGACCTTGACGCTCTTGTCTGAAATTAGTCACTTTCTCGAAGTCTTTTTCAGTGGCAGGAACCGACCCTGGAATAAATTCCCGCAGTATATTAGAGAACTGAATAACATCTCCAACATCAGAAGACAGAACATTGTCCCTGACAATCGTTATCCTCGTTATCCTCCTCCTTTCCAACCAAATTTTCCTCGTTTCCCATAATTATTAGGCGGTGCAGCCTCATTAAATTTCCTTTCCCCAGAACTCGCTGTCTCGGAAAACGTCTACTTTCCACACCTATAAATTATTTTTCTAATTGTCATTATCATATCGTTATTATTCTCATTATGATTATCATATTTATTATTATCTCATATTATTGGCAACAGCATCACTACTACAAGCACTGCTAGTATTAACTTTATTAGTTTATAGTCATTATTTTCTCACACTGTCACTACAGATACTCAAATTATTTTAATACTATTCGTCATATTACAATTGTTATTTCTTAGGTAACTATGTACGTATGAAACCCTGGACCGGTGTAAGAGAGAGCCTAATGGCACTAATCAGATCAGGTTAAATAAATAAATAAATAAAAATAAGTAAATAAAATAGCACACAGCGAAATATAAAGCTGCCCTCATTCGACCAAACAACACACAAACTGGATAGTAACTGGTTGGAGAAGTCTGTTGTGGTCCAACGAGTCGTGACTTCTCTTTTTACATGATACGAGGCGTCGAATGTGTTGACGGCCTAATAAATCATTTGATCTGCAGGGTATGGGAGGGGTGGGGGGAGGGGGGTGTAGCATGCCTGAGGTGGTTCTGTGTTGTTTTGGAAGTGTTATTTGTACAATGACTTGGGCCCACTCATTCTGGTTGCTGTTGTATCGGCACCACCGTTTAGGATAGGGAAATTTAGTTTTGTGCGATATTCAGAGCACGAGTTGCTGCCAGGTGCAGGCCAGATTGCAGTAATTTATGCATACCAGCAGTTGCGAAGGCAAATAGAGGCCACAGGGGCGTAGAACTGCCGTAGAGGGCGCACACAGCAGTTTCCATGGCGCAAGTTGCAGGCAGAAGGGGGCCACTGGCCAACCTAAGTGTGATGCGTACGTGACGCGAAGCGGTGCGTTAGCGAAACAGAGGCACACAGCCGAGTATAAATATGTGCCGTTTTCTAACGAGATTCATTCAAGTGTGGCAGCTCTCCTGGACGGCGTTGCGCATCACACCACGAGGCTACACGCAGCAACAGATGGGGCGCCATTGTCCCAAGCCACGGCGGGTCGTTGGTTCGATCCTCTGAGGCCGACGCGGGGTCCGCAGCCAGCCAGTGGCGGGCCACTCTTCAGCTCGCTACTGCGGGCAGTCATGTCGGCTCCCGACACACACTGGAGACTTCCGGGGCGAGGGCTGGAGATTCGGACGCCAGATCACCGGCGGTCGTCGCCACCGCGTTCTCAGCTACGGCAGCGAGGAAGAAGCAGCCTCGGGGCCGACCTAGGCTCCCGGCGGAGCAGCGCGGAGTCAACGGGGACGGTGGCCGCTGAGGAGATAAAAACAGCCATACTTACAGCACTGAACGCATAAATTCGTCATACTACGAACACTCACGCATAAGGTTAATATCAACACAAGTAAAACCAGGGTAACAAAACGTAGTCGAATTTGATCGGGCGATACTGAGGGAAATAGATTACTAATGGATCCTATAACAACCTCGACTGTTCCACTAAATCGTCCAACTTTAATCCCATGCAAAATGTCTAGGACCATTTGGAGCAGTGGGTGAAACGTAGCGAAACACCCCCAGATTTGGATCTGTAACAGGCGAAGGACATGATGTGCAACATAGCAATTGCGGAGGGAGTGAGACAACATTGTAGCCAATCCCCAATGTTACTCAATCTGTGCATTAAAACAAAACGAAGGAAAAATGCGGGAAACGAATTAAAGTTCAGGCAGAAAAAATAAAAATTGTGACATTTACCGACAACATTGTACTTCTCTCACATATGACAAAGGACTCGGAAGAACAGTTGAACGGAATCGATAGTGTCTTGAAAAGACATCATAAGAAGAGTATCAACAAAAGTAAAACAAGGATAATGGGATGCAGCCGAATTCAAGCAGGTGATGCTGAGAGAATTGGATTAGGAAATGAGACCTGAAAGTAATACATGTGTTTTGCTATTAAGGCAGCAAAATAATCGAACGGCTGAAGTAAATACGATATAGGAGGGGCATTCATTGTTGACATACACTTCATTCTTCTCCATCATTCATGGTGCGCCATGTGACTCATCACTAAGTCGCAAAGATGTAGTACTTCAGTCTAACTGTGGGCGGCAGGACAATCACTATAAGTGTAGTCCCTGCACAGTACGGCCCTGGCATCACAAGTCTTGACGTGAGCGGACAACACGGAGTCTGATCAGCGAGAAGAGCGCTGGAAGACGTGGTTTCTGTGAAAGGAAGGTACAAACACTGCGGATGTTCCCGGGCGATTGGTGGGAGTGTGTGGAGGGAGTTCACCATCAGCAAAAAGGTGCTCTTAAAACATGACATCGCTCGTCACCATACAAGTCGGAAAATCTCGGCTACCATCGGTGAAACGAGGTTCTAGATACTGTCACACCCACAGAATTCTCTTGACTTAGCCCCCTCTGATTATCACCTGTTGCGGGCTATGAAAAAATGAAATGTGCACATGACATTTTTCGTCGAGAATCTACAGAGTTCTGTCATCTGTTGCAAGTCCTTTTATTTCACACCACTGCCGCAATTTCCGGGCCAATGATGAAGAAATGATGATGACAACACACGCACCCAGTCTCGAGCCGAGAATATCTCAGACATGGCTGGAAATCGAGCCTGGGGCCTCGTGATCGAGAGTCAGCAATGTTAACCACAAGATCACGAACTGCTAATGAGACTATTTAGAAACCTCTGCACGGACACCTTTCGCAGACGTCCAGGAACTGCCAGCAGCTGTTCTGCGTTCAGCGCAACAGAATTTTAGAAAAAAGTGGTTCGAGGAGGACGTTCGGAAGTTACACGGGCCGCATCAGGAGAATAAGGTAGCCCTGGCAGTACCTGGAACCCCGTTCCAGCGACAGCAGCCGTGTTTTTCGAGCTCGTATGAGGATGACGTTGCCGTGCTGGAAGAGCACTTTTTCGTGACGGTGCACACTCTCCACACACTGCCACCAATCGCCTGTAAATATCCGCAGCGATGTCCTTGATGATCACAATCCATGCTGTCCGCTCACGTCCTGGAAGCAGTTAGGGAAATGGGCAGTACTGTGCAGGAATTACACTTCTGATGGTTTTCCTGTCACCTTCAGTTATACCAAAGTACTACACACTTGCACCTGTAATGATGGATCAAATTGTGCACCGTAAACTTTTGGAAAAATAAAGTGTAAATTAGTATGGAATGTACCTTGTAAAATTTCGTCTCTAATAACTATGTTGTCGATGGGATATTAAACGCTAATCTTATTTCCTTCTTTCGCGAAAAAACGGATTAGCTGTAGTAAGAAAAGCGTATCGGAAGAAGAGTAGTTTTTAACATCTAATATAAATTTAACTTTTAGAAAATCTTATCTGGAGGTTGTATACATGGAAGAATCCTGGAGATTCTAGAAGGTATCAGATAGATTATATAATGGTAAGACAGAGATTTAGGAACCAGGTTTTAAACTGTAAGACATTTCCAGGGGCACATGTGGACTCTGACCACAATCTATTGGTTATGAACCGTAGATTAAACTGAAGAAACTGCAAAAAGATGGGAATTTAAGGAGATGGGACCTAGATAAACTGACTAAACCAGAGGTTGTACAGAGTTTTAGGGAGAGAATAAGGGAACAATTGACAGGAATTGGGGAAAGAAATACAGTAGAAGAAGAATGAGTAGCTCTGAGGGATGAAGTAGTGAAGGCAGCAGAGGATCCAGCAGGTAAAAAGACAAGGGCTAGTAGAAATCCTTGGGTAACAGAGGAAACATTAAATTTAATTGATGAAAGGAGAAAATGTAAAAACGCAATAAATGAAGCAGGCAAAAGGGAATACAAACGTCTCAAAAATGAGATCGACAGGAAGTGCAAAATGGCTAAGCAGGGATGGCTAGAGGACAAATGTAAGGATGTAGAGGCTTATCTCACTAGGAAAATTAAAGAGATCTTTGGAGAAAAGAGACACTTGTATGAATATCAAGAGCTCAGATGGAAACCCAGTTCTAAGCAAAGAGGGGAAAGCAGAAAGGTGGAAGGAGTATATAGAAGGTCTATACAAGGGCGATGTTCTTGAAGACAATTTTATGGAAATGGAAGAGACTGTAGATGAAGTTGAAATAAGAGATATGATACTGCGTGAAGAGTTTGGCAGAACACTGAAAGACCTGAGTTGAAACAAGGCTCCGGGAGTAGACAACATTCCATTGGAACTACTGATGGCCTTGGGAGAGCCAGTCCAGACAAAACTCTACCATCTGGTGAGCAAGATGTATGAGACAGGCGAAATACCCTCAGACTTCAAGAAGAATATAATAATTCCAATCCCAAAGAATGCAGGTGTTGACAGATGTGAAAATCACCGAACTATCAGTTTAATAAGTCACTGCTGCAAAATACTAACTCGAATTCTTTACAGACGAATGGAAAAACTGGTAGAAGCCGACATCGGCGAAGATCAGTTTGGATTCCGCAGAAATGTTGGAAAACGTGATGCAATACTGACCCTACGACTTATCTTAGAAAATAGATTGAGGAAAGGCAAACCTACATTTCTAGCATTTGTAGACTTGGAGAAAGCTTTTGACAATGTTGACTGGAATACTCTCTTTCAAATTCTGAAGATGGCAGGGATAAAATACAGGGAGCTATTTACAATTTGTACAGAGAGCAGATGGCAGTTATAAGAGTCGAGGGACATGAAAGGGAAGCAGTGGTTGGGAAGGGAGTGAGACAGGGTTGTAGCCTGTCCCCGATGTTATTCAATCTGTATATTGAGCAAGCAGTAAAGGAAACAAAAGAAAAATTCAGAGTAGGTATAAAAGTCCATGGAGAAGAAATAAAAACGTTGAGGTTCGCCGATGACATTGTAATTCTGTCAGAGACAGCAAAGGACTTGGAAGAGCAATTGAACGGAATGGACAGTGTCTTGAAAGGAGGATATAAGATGAACATCAACAAAAGCAAAACGAGGATAATGGAATGTAGTCGAATTAAGTCGGGTGATGCTGAGGGAATTAGGTTAGGAAAAGGAGTTTTGCTATTTGGGGAGCAAGATAACTGATGATGGTCGAAGTAGAGAGGATATAAAATGTAGACTGGCAATGGCAAGGAAAGCTTTTCTGAAGGAGAGAAATTTGTTAACATCGAGTATAGATTTAGGTGTCAGGAAGTCGTTTCTGAAAAAAATGGTTCAAATGGCTCTGAGCACTATGGGACTCAACTGCTGAGGTCATTAGTCCCCTAGAACTCAGAACTAGTTAGACCTAACTAACCTAAGGACATCACAAACATCCATGCCCGAGGCAGGATTCGAACCTGCGACCATAGCGGTCTTGCGGTTCCAGACTGCAGCGCCTTTAACCGCACGGCCACTTCGGCCGGCTAGTCGTTTCTGAAAGTATTTGTATGGAGTGTAGCCATGTATGGAAGTGAAACATGGACGATAAATAGTTTGGACAAGAAGAGAATTTAAGCTTTCTAAATGTGGTGCTACAGAAGAATGCTGAAGATTAGATGGGTAGATCACATAACTAATGAGAAGGTATTGAATAGAATTGGGGAGAAGAGGAGTTTGTGGCACAACTTGACAAGAAAAAGGGACCGGTTGGTAGGACATGTTCTGAGGCATCAAGGGATAACAAATTTAGCATTGGAGGGCAGTGTGAAGGGTAAAAATCGTAGAGGGAGGCCAAGAGATGAATACACTAGGCAGATTCAGAAGGATGTAGGTTGCAGTAAGTACTGGGAGATGAAGCTTGCACAGGATAGAGTAGCATGGAGAGCTGCATCAAACCAGTCTCAGGACTGAAGGCAACAGCATATCTGGAGGTATTTATTCGAAATGTAGACTTGTACGGAAGAGAAACATTCTCAATAAATATTTCAAACAAAAAGCATGACAAGCTTCTGAAAAGTGGTGTTTTGCAGAACGATGTATATCAGCAGGTAGGCTGAATAACAAATGAGGAAGCACTTAATCGGACACGAGAGAAAAGTATAGGGCATGATCGCTTTAAGAAGGGACCGATTGATGGGAGACAACCTGAGCGTCAAACAAACGTCAATTTGGCAATTGGGGGAGGTATGTGTGTGGCGGGGAGGGGGAGGGGGGAGCAGGGGTAAATATTGCAGTAGGAGACTTAGACATGAGAGTAACTAGGTTCAAATGGACATATGTTGTAGTGGTTATTTAGAAATGAAGAGACTTACATAGGATAGACTAACGCACAGACGTTGCATCAAATCAGTTTTCGAACTGAAGACCACAACAACACCAACGACGACAGTATAGGATCTAACTATCAACGACGATGGTTCAAATATCCTTCCGTGATTTTGCTAAATCTTTTAAGGCAAGTGCTGGATTCTTTTCTTTGAATGGTCACCGCCGATTTCTCTCGCCATGCTTCCCTAATCAGAACTAGTGCTCCCTCTTCAATGCCCTTGTTGTTGATGAGGTGTTTAACACTAATTTTCCTTAATCTTCCTTTTACTCAACAATGAATCGCTTCAGATGGACATGACATCCCTGAAGAAATCTGTGGACCCCGTTTGCTCCCAATTGCACCGTTATTAAGGCTATAGGAGGAGTGTTGGACTGTATTTACAAAATGTCTCCTGGGAGCGGATTGCTTAGTATGTAACATCTGAGACATGGGGGGGGGGGGGGGGGGCGGGAGAAGGTGGGTAGTATCATTATGTTGTTGTTGAAATTCATCTGGGTATTCATGGGACCTGAGCCAGTAAGCTATAACATCACTTTTCAAGCTGTAGTTATGTATGTGAACGGGCAGTGTGCCATTGTACGACCAGAGTTAGTATTAGTACGTTACGGTAGCAGCCTTATGTGCTCCGTGTGTCTTTTGTGCTTTGCTACATTCTATTGTTACAGGCTAGATGAAAAGAAACTACGTATTACCTTGGTTCTTTTAATGTGAAGTAACGTATAACTGAGCACACCATAACTGACTCCATTATACGTTGTAATTACTGATTGTGGAGTTCTGATGCAAAAACAGCAATGACTGTTTCATCACTAAATGGGTGTGAGGCTTACCTGGAATTACTTACATCTATTTGTTTGATTAATACTCGTCGGTATGGAAATAGTGTGAATCTTGGGCGGTCGAGAGCGAACCAGCAGCCAGTCATCAAATATTTCACAAACTCCCAGAGGGATCGCCCGGCTATGCGCGCATAGCACAGATAGCATCCTCTTCCAGCCACTCATTTTCTATTCATTTGGCCGCTAAGTCCCATTCTGGATATCTGCCTAGACTTGTGAATAACTAATAATAGCTAAGCCTCGAGTCAAACAGTAACTTCAGATTAATTCAAACTCATATCGGTACTATAGAGCAGGGAGTCATTTTAAAGTAAAGGCACCTGGCAACTGTAGACTATGTGACCATTATTGCGAACCACCTCCATCTCTTCATGGCTGTTTTTCCCGACAACTGTGGCATCTTCCAACAGGACAACTGGCCGTGTCATAATGCCAGAATATTGCTACAATGGTTTGGGAACATAACACTGAAGTCACATTTATATCTTAGCTACCAAATTCATGTGATATGAACCGTATGGAACACATCTGTAATGCTCTTGGGCACCAGCAACGCGTCCACAAACCGCAGGCCCGTAATTTGTAGTAATTGGATAGCTTGTGCGTAAACATCTGGCGCTGTATACCTCCAGAAATGTATCAAGGACTTTCAAATCCGTGTTGTTGTTGTGGTCTTCTGTCCAAGGAATGGTTTGATGCAGTTCTCCATGCTACTCTATCCTGTGCAAGCTTCTTTATCTCCCAGTACCTACAGCAACCTACATCCTTCTGACTCTGTTTAGTGTATTCATCTCTTTGTCTCCCTCTACGATTTCTACCCTCCACGCTGCCCTCCAATACTAAACTGATGATCCCTTGATGCCTCAGAATATGTCCTACCAAGCGATCCCTTCTTCTAGTCTAGTTGTGCCACAAATTTCTCTTCTCCCCAGTTCTATTCAATACCTCCTCATTAGTTATGTGATCTACCCATCTAATCTTCAGCATTCTTCTGTAGCACCACATTTCGAAAGCTTCTATTCTCTTCTGTCTAAACTACATACAACTACAAACTCCATACAAATACTTCCAGAAACGTCTTCCTGACACTTAAATCTATACTCGATGTTAACAAACTTCTCTTCTTCAGAAACGCTTTCCTTGCCATTGCCAGTCTACATTTTATATCCTCTCTATTTCGACCATCATCAGTTATTTTACTCCCCAAATAGCAAAACGCATTTACTACTTTAAGTGTCTCATTTCCTGATCTAATTCCCTCAGCATCACCCGATTTAATTCGACTACATTCCATTATCCTCGTTTTGGTTTTGTTGATGTTCATCTTATATCCTCCTTTCAAGACACTATCTGTCTCTGACAGAATTACAATGTCATCGGCGAACCTCAAAGTTTTTAATTTTTCTCCATGGATTTTAATTCCTACTCCGAATTTTTCTTTTGTTTCCTTTATTGCTTGCTCAATATACAGATTAAATAACATCGGGGAAAGGTTACAACCGTGTCTCACTCCCTTCCCAACCACTACTTCCCTTTCATGCTCCTCGACTCTTATAACTGCGATCTGGTTTCTGTACAAATTGCAAATAGCCTTTCGATCCCTGTATTTTACCCCAGCCACCTTCAGAATTTGAGAGAGAGTATCAAATCCATGTAGCGCAGAAATGATCCTGTATCGTGTTGCAAAGGCTGGCCAACACACTATTAGCAGATAGTCATAATGTTTTGGTTTAACGGCGTATGTACTCCGCATAACCAGTCTGATTAATTGAAAGGCGACAGGCAATCCAGCTTCCGCTAGATTTCTTAGTTTTATCTACTTCTTCAGTCTGTCTTTTCTCTGCGAGTGTTTTCTCATATTTTTATATTTTTACCACGCTGTGGGAGGAGATCACTCTGCCGGACAGAACTGAGTGAGTTAATTTTTATTTTTATTCCGTTTGATATTCAGCATCCCGTCTACCTTTAACCACATTTAGTAAACACTGATTATTGGTAGATGGTGTGAATGGGGGTGTAATTGGAAATGCATGCACATTGGTGAATACGGTTGACCTTTCTTGGATCAGCCATATAGCAGGGCCTGGACACGACTGTCGAGTTTGATTTTCCGAAGCTGGCTCGAGGGTCCCCCCTAGTGGGACACTCATCTGCCTTGGCTTTCCCAACATGCAGGCTCGCGGTGACCTTTCTCAGGCCCATGTAGAAGAGGCACTCGTTTTCTCATATTTTAGACGTTCAGCTGATGGAAAATTATAATCGATGAAATCAGCCTCTGAGCGCACTTGCAAGGTGATTGTGGATGCAAATTAGTCCAGGTTTTCATGCTAGGAACTTTATTTTCACAATTATGGGGTTCTTGCGAGTGCTAATTTTGCTTTCGTTCAACTAGACGCAGCCATGTTCTTCATCTGGTCACGATTCACCTCAGACATCGTGACCCCGATCAAATTTCGTGCTTGTTTTTGCTGAGTCACAAACCAAGTTTGACAACTCAAACTTTACTAAAAAAGCCGGACAAATGCAAATAGATCTCGTGCTCTAATGGTTCCATAAAAATTTAATTATGTGTATGGGTAATAATCTCGTGTGGCTCAATGGCCTGTTGCAAGTGATTCTATTTGGACGCCATTTCAACGACTAGTGTGTCCCTGCCCAATGTATCCAATCGGGGAAAGGGGGCCTACGGTTTAACGTGGAATCTGAACCGCATGGGTTATTTCTTGTGACCCTAAGATCGTTGATAGGTGAAAACGATGACTGAAAACTCTGTGGTCTAATCTAGAATCGATCGATCGTCCACTCTGCTTGCAAGCATGCTCTTTAATTCTTTTTTCGTAATTGTTCTCTTTGTTTGGTAGGGGTTGGCGTCACATGACACCGCTTCAAGTTGATCGTTGAATACTTCGCTCAGTGTTTTTATTACAGAGTACGTCGGGCTAAGGTCCCGGTACTGCTAGACCTACAGGACCGACACGTATATAGATCGTTGTTCTATAGGTTTTCATGATTGAGTTTGCGAGCATCAAAATGTATGACATATATGGACGCATCTTTTAATTGCATTGACATAGAAGCTCGAATTATTAACACCACCAAGGGACCGTAGATCTTAGTATGTGGTATTAATGTCAGGTTTATACTTCTACCCATCCCTGAGAAAAAGGGGTCTTAACAGTCAGACAGACAGACGGACAACAAAGTGATTCTGTAAGAGTCCCATTTTGTACAGAACCCTAAAAACGGGGAATTTCACCGTAAATTGTTCTGTGAATGTTTTAATGTTTTTGTTTTAGCGCATAAGCGCCCATATTGCGTTCCTTAGCCCAATCCTCGCTGAATAATGATTATTAACACAACTGCAACCAGTTTCCCTTACGGAACCATAGTGTTAGAATTTTATAAATGTTAAAAGTTTACCGTAGTTCAGGAATATACCCTGTTTTATGAATAAGTGCCCTTTTAGAATTAACTTAGTTCGTTAAACTTTACCCCAATGTGCATGCCAACACGCTATCCCATATGTTGTGGTCATTAACCTAACGCACCCTGAAACAGAAACATAACATTTACTGAAGTTCAATGCCGATCGGTTGATCTGAAGTCTGGAAATTAGATTTTCGTTGTACAGTTTCTTGCCACAGAACACAAAGCTAAATTCAATTACTTTTTATGTGACTTCAGACGACTTGGCACTCAGGGGAAGTTAGAGAATGATAAGCACTGATTTGTTCGATAGGAAGGTCGCGGTCACGAAAACGTCCATGTTATACGGCAAAAGTGCGTCTCATCGAAGAACCAGTTCCCAATAGTTAGACGATTTCGACATTCTGTAAACAGTTGCCGGCATTTACAACATTAGCGTTTATCTGTTCAGTTCCACTTGTGAGCTGGGACAGGAAAAAAAAAGTACGGTCTATACAGGGTGGTCCATTGATAGTGGCCGGCCGGTGTGGCCGTGCGGTTCTAGGCGCTTCAGTCTGGAACCGCGCGACCGCTACGGTCGCAGGTTCGAATCCTACCTTGGGCATGGCTGTGTGTGATGTCCTAAGGTTAGTTAGGTTTAAGTAGTTTTAAGTTATAGGGGACCGATGACCTCAGATGTTAAGTCCCATAGTGCTCAGAGCCATTTGAACCATTTGAACCATTGATAGTGACCGGGCCAAATATCTCACGAAATTAGCATCAAACGAAAAAACTACAAAGAATGAAACTGGTCCAGCTTGAAAGGGGAAACCAGATGGCGCTATGGTTGGCCCGCTAGATGCCGCTGCCACAGGTCAAACATACACTCCTGGAAATGGAAAAAAGAACACATTGGCACCGGTGTGTCAGACCTACCATACTTGCTCCGGACACTGCGAGAGGGCTGTACAAGCAATGATCACACGCACGGCACAGCGGACACACCAGGAACCGCGGTGTTGGCCGTCGAATGGCGCTAGCTGCGCAGCATTTGTGCACCGCCGCCGTAAGTGTCAGCCAGTTTGCCGTGGCATACGGAGCTCCATCGCAGTCTTTAACACTGGTAGCATGCCGCGACAGCGTGGACGTGAACCGTATGTGCAGTTGACGGACTTTGAGCGCGGGCGTATAGTGGGCATGCGGGAGGCCGGATGGACGTACCGCCGAATTGCTCAACACGTGGGGCGTGAGGTCTCCACAGTACATCGATGTTGTCGCCAGTGGTCGGCGGAAGGTGCACGTGCCCGTCGACCTGGGACCGGACCGCAGCGACGCACGGATGCACGCCAACACCGTAGGATCCTACGCAGTGCCGTAGGGGACCGCACCGCCACTTCCCAGCAAATTAGGGACACTGTTGCTCCTGGGGTATCGGCGAGGACCATTCGCAACCGTCTCCATGAAGCTGGGATACGGTCCCGCACACCGTTAGGCCGTCTTCCGCTCATGCCCCAACATCGTGCAGCCCGCCTCCAGTGGTGTCGCGACAGGCGTGAATGGAGGGACGAATGGAGACGTGTCGTCTTCAGCGATGAGAGTCGCTTCTGCCTTGGTGCCAATGATGGTCGTATGCGTATTTGGCGCCGTGCAGGTGAGCGCCACAATCAGGACTGCATACGACCGAGGCACACAGGGCCAACACCCGGCATCATGGTGTGAGGAGCGATCTCCTACACTGGCCGTACACCACTGGTGATCGTCGAGGGGACACTGAATAGTGCACGGTACATCCAAACCGTCATCGAACCCATCGTTCTACCATTCCTAGACCGGCAACGGAACTTGCTGTTCCAACAGGACAATGCACGTCCGCATGTATCCCGTGCCACCCAACGTGCTCTAGAAGGTGTAAGTCAACTACCCTGGCCAGCAAGATCTCCGGATCTGTACCCCATTGAGCATGTTTGGGACTGGATGAAGCGTCGTCTCACGCGGTCTGCACGTCCAGCACGAACGCTGGTCCAACTGAGGCGCCAGGTGGAAATGGCATGGCAAGCCGTTCCACAGGACTACATCCAGCATCTCTACGATCGTCTCCATGGGAGAATAGCAGCCTGCATTGCTGCGAAAGGTGGATATACACTGTACTAGTGCCGACATTGTGCATGCTCTGTTGCCTGTGTCTATGTGCCTGTGGTTCTGTCAGTGTGATCATGTGATGTATCTGACCCCAGGAATGTGTCAATAAAGTTTCCCCTTCCTGGGACAATGAATTCACGGTGTTCTTATTTCAATTTCCAGGAGTGTATATGTTGTTGTTGTTGTGGTCTTCAGTCCTGAGACTGGTTTGATGCAGCTCTCCATGCTACTCTATCCTGTGCAAGCTTTTTCATCTCCCAGTACCTACTGCAACCTACATCCTTCTGAATCTGCTTAGTGTATTCATCTCTTGGTCTCCCTCTACGATTTTTACCCTCCACGCTGCCCTCCAATACTAAATTGGTGAACCCTTGATGCCTCAGAACATGTCCTACCAACCGATCCCTTCTTCTGGTCAAGTTGTGCCACAAACTTCTCTTCTCCCCAATCCTATTCAATACTTCCTCATTAGTTATGTGATCTACCCATCTAATCTTCAGCATTCTTCTGTAGCACCACATTTCGAAAGCTTCTATTCTCTTCTTGTCCAAACTATTTATCGTCCATGTTTCACTTCCATACATGGCTACACTCCATACGAATACTTTCAGAAATGACTTCCTGACACTTAAATCAATACTGGATGTTAACAAATTTCTCTTCTTCAGAAATGCTTTCCTTGCCATTGCCAGCCTACATTTTATATCCTCTCTACTTCGACCATCATCAGTTATTTTGCTCCCCAAATAGCAAAACTCCTTTACTACTTTAAGTGCCTCATTTCCTAATCTAATTCCCTCAGCATCACCCGACTTAATTAGACTACATTCCATTATCCTTGTTTTGCTTTTGTTGATGTTCATCTTATATCCTCCTTTCAAGACACTGTCCATTCCATTCAACTGCTCTTCCAAGTCCTTTGCTGTCTCTGACAGAATTACAATGTCATCGGCGAACCTCAAAGTTTTTATTTCTTCTCCATGAATTTTAATACCTACTCCGAATTTTTCTTTTGTTTCCTTTACTGCTTGCTCAATATACAGATTGAACAACATCGGGGAGAGGCTACAACCCTGTCTTACTCCCTTCCCAACAACTGCTTCCCTTTCATGTCCCTCGACTCTTATAACTGCCATCTGGTTTCTGTACAAATTGTAAATAGCCTTTCGCTCCCTGTATTTTACCCCTGCCACCTTTAGAATTTGAAAGAGAGTATTCCAGTCAACATTGTCAAAAGCTTTCTCTAAGTCTACAAATGCTAGAAACGTAGGTTTGCCTTTCCTTAATCTTTCTTCTAAGATAAGTCGTAAGGTCAGTATTGCCTCACGTGTTCCAGTGTTTCTACGGAATCCAAACTGATCTTCCTCGAGGTTGGCTTCTACTACTTTTTCCATTCGTCTGTAAAGAATTCGTGTTAGTATTTTGCAGCTGTGACTTATTAAGCTGATAGTTCGGTAATTTTCACATCTGTCAACACCTGCTTTCTTTGGGATTGGAATTATTATATTCTTCTTGAAGTCTGAGGGTATTTCGCCTGTTTCATACATCTTGCTCACCAGATGGTAGAGTTTTGTCAGGACTGGCTCTCCCACGGCCGTCAGTAGTTCCAATGGAATATTGTCTACTCCGGGGGCCTTGTTTCGACTCAGGTCTTTCAGTGCTCTGTCAAACTCTTCACGCAGTATCGTATCTCCCATTTCATCTTCATCTACACCCTCTTCCATTTCCATAATATTGTCCTCAAGTACATCGGCCTTGTATAGACCCTCTATATACTCCTTCCACCTTTCTGCTTTCCCTTCTTTGCTTAGAACTGGGTTTCCATCTGAGCTCTTGATATTCATACAAGTGTTTCTCCTTTCTCCAAAGGTCTCTTTAATTTTCCTGTAGGCGGTATCTATCTTACCCCTAGTGAGATAGGCCTCTACATCCTTACATTTGTCCTCTAGCCATCCCTGCTTAGCCATTTTGCACTTCCTGTCGATCTCATTTTTGAAACGTTTGTATTCCTTTTTGCCTGTTTCACTTACTGCATTTTTATATTTTCTCCTTGCATCAATTAAATTCAATATTTCTTCTGTTACCCAAGGATTTCTACTAGCCCTCGTCTTTTTACCTACTTGATCCTCTGCTGCCTTAACTACTTCATCCCTCAAAGCTACCCATTCTTCTTCTACTGTATTTATTTCCACCATTCCTGTCAATTGCTCCCTTATGCTCTCCCTGAATCTCTGTACAACCTCTGGTTCTTTTAGTTTATCCAGGTCCCATCTCCTTAAATTCCCACCTTTTTGCAGTTTCTTCAGTTTTAATCTACAGGTCATAACCAATAGATTGTGGTCAGAGTCCACATCTGCCCCTGGAAATGTCTTACAATTTAAAACCTGGTTCCTAAATCTCTGTCTTACCATTATATAATCTATCTGATACCTTTTAGTATCTCCAGGGTTCTTCCATGTATACAACCTTCTTTCATGATTCTTAAACCAAGTGTTAGCTATGATTATGTTGTGCTCTGTGCAAAATTCTACCAGGTGGCTTCCTCTTTCATTTCTGTCCCCCAATCCATATTCACCTACTATGTTTCCTTCTCTCCTTTTTCCTACACTCGAATTCCAGTCACCCATGACTATTAAATTTTCGTCTCCCTTCACTATCTGAATAATTTCTTTTATTTCATCGTACATTTCTTCAATTTCTTCGTCATCTGCAGAGCTAGTTGGCATATAAACTTGTACTACTGTAGTAGGTGTGGGCTTCGTATCTATCTTGGCCACAATAATGCGTTCACTATGCTGTTTGTAGTAGCTTACCCGCATTCCTATTTTCCTATTCATTATTAAACCTACTCCTGCATTACCCCTATTTGATTCTGTGTTTATAACCCTGTAGTCACCTGACCAGAAGTCTTGTTCCTCCTGCCACCGAACTTCACTAATTCCCACTATATCTAACTTCAACCTATCCATTTCCCTTTTTAAATTTTCTAACCTACCTGCCCGATTAAGGGATCTGACATTCCACGCTCCGATCCGTAGAACGCCAGTTTTCTTTCTCCTGATAACGACATCCTCTTGAGTAGTCCCCGCCCGGAGATCCGAATGGGGGACTATTTTACCTCCGGAATATTTTACTCAAGAGGACGCCATCATCATGTAATCATACAGTAAAGCTGCATGCCCTCGGGAAAAATTACGGCTGTAGTTTCCCCTTGCTTTCAGCCGTTCGCAGTACCAGCACAGCAAGGCCGTTTTGGTTATTGTTACAAGGCCAGATCAGTCAATCATCCAGACTGTTGCCCTTGCAACTACTGAAAAGGCTGCTGCCCCTCTTCAGGAACCACACGTTTGTCTGGCCTCTCAACAGATACCCCTCCGTTGTGGTTGCACCTACGGTACGGCAATCTGTATCGCTGAGGCACGCAAGCCTCCCCACCAACGGCAAGGTCCATGGTATATCAAGTGCGTTTTTTAAAATAGGAGCACCATTTTTTATTGAATATTCATGTAGTACGTAAAGAAATATGAATGTTTTAGTTGGAGCACTTTTTTCGCTTTGTGATAGATGGCGCTGTAATAGTCACAAACGTATAAGTACGTCGTATCACTTAACATCCCGCCAGTGCGGACGGTATTTGCTTCGTGATACATTACCCGTGTTAAAATGGACCGTTTACCAATTGCGAGAAAGTATCATATCGTGTTGATGTATGGCTATTGTGATCAAAATGCCCAACGGGCGTGTACTATCTATGCTGCTCGGTATCGTGGATGACATCATCCCAGTGTCAGGACCGTTCGCCGGATACTTAACGTTATTAAAGGAAACAGGAAGTGTTCAGCCACATGTGAAACGTCAACCACGACCTGCAACAAATGATGATGCCCAAGTAGGTCTTTTTGCTGCTGTCGCGGCTAGTCCGCACATCAGTAGCAGACAAATTGCGCGGGAATCGGGAATCTCAAAAACGTCGGTGTTGAAAATGCCACATCCACATCGATTGCACCCGTACCATTTCTATGCACCAGGAATTGCACAGCGACAACTTTGAACGTCGCGTACAGTTCTGCCACTGGGCACAAGAGAAATTACGGAACGATGACAGATTTTTTGCACGCGTTCTATTTAGCGACGAAGCGTCAATCACCAACAGTGGTAACGTAAACCGGCATAATATGCACTATTGGGCAAAGGAAAATGAACGATGGCTGCGACAAGTGAAACACCAGCGACCTCGGCGAGTTAATGTACGATGCGGCATTGTGGAAGGAAGGATAATTTGCTCCGATTTTATCGATGGCAGTCTAAATGGTGCAATGTATGCTGATTTCCTACGTAATGTTCTACCGATGTTACTATAAGATTTTCACTGCATGACAGAATGGCGATGTACTTCCAACGTGATGGATGTGCGGTTGAAGCGGTATTGAATAGCATATTTCATGACAGATGGATTGTTCGTCGAAGTACCGTACCATGACCCACACGCTCATCGGATCTGACGTCCCCGGATTTCTTTCTGTGGGGAAAGTTTAAGGATATTAGTTATCGTGATCCACCGACAACGCCTGACAAGATGCGTCAGCGCATTGTCAATGCATGTGCGAACGTTACGGAAGGCGAACTACTCGCTGTTGAGAGGAATGTCGTTACACGTATTACCAAATGCATTGAGGTTGAGGGTCCCCTTGGCGTTTTTCGAGAGGAGGCCATTACACTAGACTTCTCAGCTACATCTTACAGTGACCCAGACTTAACAGACACACTTATCCACACAACTCTCATACTTGGCGAAGGGAAGTTGCCTTCGAGAGCGGAAGATAGGTAAACCTCCCCAGTTAGGCGTTTGAACCTGCCCTTCGGGTTCTCACAGACATTCAAGCGACTGTACGTGAGATCTACGAAAGTGGCTGCAGAATTACCACACAGTCTTCCTTGAACGCACCTTTTTGAAAATTACCCAAAAGCGTTTTGCGAGTACGTTGCCTTTCTTTCCCATTTACGTCCCCTTAGCACCTTTATTACACACCAACTTACATCTACATCTACATCATACTCCGCAAGCCACCTAACGAAATGTAGCGGTGGGCACTTCTGGTTCCACTAACTGATCCTTCCTTCCCTGTTCTACTCGAGAATGGCGCCTGGGAACAATGACTGTCGGTAATTCTCCGTATTGGCTAATTCTCGAATTTTTTCGTCATGGTCATTTCGCGAGGTGTATGTGGGAGGAAGTAATATGTTGTCCAACTTTTCCCAAAAACTGTTCTATCGCAATTTGGACAGTAAACCTCTCTGTGATGCAAAAGGCCTCTCTTGTAACGTCTGCCACTGGAGTTTGTTGAGTATCTCTGTGACGCTCTCGCACCGACTAAACGATCCCGTGACGAAACGCGCCGCTCTTCGTTGGATCTTCTCTCTTCCATCAGTCCTACCTGGTAAGGATCCCAAATTGATGAGAAATACTCGAGAATCGGTCGAATAAACGCCTTGTTAATCTTTTCCTTCGCGGATGAGCTACACTCACGCTCATAAATTAAGGATAATGCTGATACATGATGAAACAGTGGGCTGGTGGGCTGTTTGCGAGTTTACATCACCTCGGGATATGACCATGCGGTACATCTGACGCGCAGTCATCGCACGGTGGCGCTGGCAGCAGTCCACATACGCAGAGGTGTGTTGGTGCATGTCAGAGTACGGTGCAGCGAGTAAGTATGCAGACGTTTCCAGACGTGCCAATGGTGACTGTGTGTCGAAAATGGCCCAAAGACCACATATTGATGACTTTATGAGGGGTAGAATATTAGGGCGACTGGAGGCTGGTCAAACACAGAAGGTCGTAGCACGGGATCTCCGTTTGCCACAAAGTGTGATCTCAAGATTATGGTAAGGATTCCAGTAGACAGGAAACGTGTCCAGGAGATACAGTACGGTACGTTCACAGCGTACAACACCACAAGAAGACCGATGTCTCACCATCAGTGTCCGCAGACGGTCACGGAGTACTGCAGGTAGCCTTGCTCGAGACCTTACCGCAGCCACTGGAACAGTTGTCTCCAGACACAGAGTCTACAGACGACTGAATTGACATGGTTTATTCACCCAGAGATCTGCAAGGTGCATTCCTCTGACACCTGGCTACAGGAGCGCCCGTAAAGCTTGGTGTCAAGAACACAGTACATGGTTACTGGAACAGTGGTTCCAGGTTATGTTCACGGACGAGTCCAGGTATA
This sequence comes from Schistocerca piceifrons, assembly GCF_021461385.2. NCBI lineage: Eukaryota > Metazoa > Arthropoda > Insecta > Orthoptera > Acrididae > Schistocerca > Schistocerca piceifrons. The sequence goes on from NC_060138.1 coordinate 787,261,713, forward strand.
TTCTGAACAGTGATTCTCTCCGGGTTTTCATCCGGCGTGAACCAGGAACCAGATACCAACCCCTTAATGGGACCTGTATGGAGGTTGTGGTATGACGGTGTGGGGTGGGATTATGATTGGTGCACTTACACCCCTGCATGTCTCTGACAGAGGAACAGTAACAGGCAGGTGTATCGGAACGTCATTTTGCACCAGTATGTCTGTCTTTTCATGGGTGAAGTAGGTCCCACCTTCCTCCTGATTGATGATAACGCACGGCCCCACCGAGCTGCCATCGTGGCGGTGTACCTTGAAACAGAAGATATCAGGTGAATGGAGTGGCCTGCCTGTTCTCCAGACCTAAACCCCATCGAACATGTCTGAGATGCTCTCGGTCGACGTATCGCTGCACGCCTTCAAACCCCAAGGACACTTCAGGAGCCCCGACAGGCAGTGGTGCAAGAATGGGAGGCTCTACTCCAGCAGCTACTGGACCACCTGATCCAGAGCATGCCAACCCGTTGTGCGGACTGTGTACGTATGCATGGTGATCATATCCCGTAATGATGTCGGGGTACATGCGCAAGAAACAGTGGCGTTTTGTAGCTCATGTGCTTCGGAACGGTTTTCTCAACTTATCACCAATACCGTGGACTTACATATCTGTGTCGTGTGTGTTCCCTATGTGCCTATGCTATTAGCGCCAGTTTTGTGTAGTGACACATTGTGTGGCACCACAATCTGCAATTATTCTTAATTTATGAGCATGAGTGTACATCTCTTTTAAGACTCTTCTTATGAATCTGTCTGCCATCTGCTTTGCCTCCCATCTGTTTTATGTGGTCATTCCACTTAATATCGCTCTGGACAGTTACTCCTAGATATTTTACGATAGATATTGTTTACAGCAGTTTCTCATCAATAGCGTGGTTGTATAGTAGTGGATTTCTTTTCCTATCCACGCGCAGTACGTCATATTTATTTACGTTTAACTGTCAGAGTCTGCGCCATTATCAACCCTCTGCAGCTCATTCTGCAAATCGATACTGTCTTCTGGCAATGATAATTTCTTATAGACAACAGCATCATCTGCAACCAGTCTTAAAAGAGCTTCCAACTTTTCCTACTAGATCATTTACACACGTTTTAAATAGTAAGGGCCCTATTACACTTCCTTGGTGTACTCCATACATTACCTACGCATCTGTTGATTTTGTTCCGTTAAGAATAACCTGTTGAATTCTATTTCCAAGGAAGTCTTGAATTCAGCAGCAAATCTGGTTCGATATTCGTTAAGCTCGTATTTTTTGCACTAAACGGCATTGGGTGACGGTGTCAAATGCTTCCTTAAGTCGAGGGACACAGCATCAACCTAAGCGCCGTTGTCTACAGCGCTGTGGATCTCATGGAGGAACAGAGAGAGCTGAATCCATGTTCATTTTATAGAGGAGATTTTCGTTCTCTAAAAATGTCACAAATTTTGAGCGCAAATCGTGTTGCATAATTCTACAACAAATTGAGATCAACGATAAAGAATTACGTGTGCATCTGTCCTTCGACCCTACTTGAAAATGGAAATGATCAGCGCTTTCTTCCAGTCGCTATGTACCTTTCGTTGCTCCAGCGATCTACGATAAACTGCTGCTAGAAGGGGAGCAAGTTCGTTCTCATAATCTTTGTAGAATCTTATAAGTATTTCATCTAGTCCTGTTGCCTGTCTACTTTCAGTATTTCGGTCTTCTCTCTGATATCTTCTGTTGCGGCGTGGTACCTGAATGTTTGAATAGAGGATTTCGAACTGCTAACTGCTTTTACCCAAGACCAAAACCTCCATGGAATTCACTCAGATCTACAGACAAAATTTTACTTTCAACATCACTGAGCGCTTCTCTCACTGCTTTCCTTATGCTCATTTTCGCTTCGTTCAGCTTTTGTTTGTCACCTAGGTTTTGACTTCTCTCGAATCTCTGATGAAGCTCTCTTTGTTTAAATGGCAGCTTTCTGACACTGTTATTACCATGATGGATCTTTCCCATCCCTTAAGAACTTGTTCGGAACATATTTGTTCAAGGTGTGCTGAACTATGCTTTTGAATTTTTGCATTTGTGCTACGCATCTTCCTCCTCAGTAGTGACTATTTGATGCTGACAGCTCAGATACTCTGCAGTTCGTATCCTGTCACTCTTGCAAACGAGGGGACCGTAAGAACATCCCTTCTTCGATACGATTCATATTGACAGGGTGCGTAAGTCTCGACAGCGACTTCAACATATGTAAAAACAAATAAGCAAGTGTCAACTGTTTTAGAGAAAATCGAATGTGAAAATTTTACGCGTGCTTATATATTTAGCATGGTCGCACTTTCATGAACGTCATTCTGAAAAAGGAGAAAAAAATTCGTATGGAGATCGGAAATTTAAAAAAAAAATACACAAAAGCTTTCAATCAAATCAATGGTAGTAGATAGGTAATAAGTTCCTCTGAGACCAAACTGCTGAGGTCATGGATCCTTAGGCTTACACACTACTCAGTCTAACTTAAACTAACTTATGCTAAGGGCAACACACACACCCATGCCCAAAGGAGGACTGGAATCTCCGACGGGGAGAGCCACGCGAACCGTGGCAACGCACCCAAGACCACGCGGCTACCCCGCGGTGCTCAAATCAGTGTAATCATTTCATTTCCATTGTTGTATCTTCCTGTGTGACGTACATAATGTGTAACTGCACGAATCATGATGATACTGATCATAGAAACACGTAAAACAATAATTATTGTGACACACACCACTTGAAATGAACGCCGAACCTTTGCACGTGCACGGTTTTTTCATTGTGTCTATTGCAAAACAAACCTGGTTTACATTCATAAACGGGTCCTCGTCATCACACAATTTCGCGGTGTACCATGCGTATCCATCGTCAGAATTACGTGGGAATTTAAAAAAAGTACCGAAGCGAGTTTCAATCCACAGACCACGTGCTTCTGATATTCGCTCGGAATTCCTGATTCCTAGTGACTATGCAGATTATGTAAGCACACGCAAGACTTTCAAACACGATTTCTTCGAAAATGGTTGAGAGTTGCGTCTCCTTATCTACATACACTGAAATCCTAGTCGTGCCCTACACAATAATTATTGTTTTCCGTGTTTCACTATCAGCATCATCCTGATTCGTAGACTGATCCATAGATTACACATTATACATGTCACACATGAAGATACAATAATACAAATAAAATGATTACACCGATCCGCTTCCAAGTAAACCTTGTAAAACTCATATTCATAGTTTCTATCACTGCCTTATGGTCACTACTGAGATTCTGGCAGTGTATCTGAGTATAGGTTCTGTATGTGCTGTCATGGTTATTTTGGTAAGGACCCCGAACGCTGCCGCAGTATTATAATATTCATAGCAACAGCTGTTTCCTTTACAGATACACTGGAGTGTGTCACAACTCTTTCTACAAGTTTAAATCTTCCGTTCGCTTAGCCTGCTATTGATTTTACTCGTTGCCCCATTACATATACCTTCTTTACATTTGAAACGTCCCCTTTGAACAATTGTACATGACTGTGTTTAAACTGACACACAATATTTTTTAGCGCAACGCAACCTGACTTTCAAAAATCCCTGCAAATGAATGGCCCTGACTAACATTAAACTATACGTTTCACAAATCACTTACCTTACAAAAATCTTCGTTACTCGAACTACTGCAATACAGCGAGCGCCACTACTGCCAGCTAAATAAAAGATTCAAACTACGGAAGGCACTAACTACTGATAGGCATAGTTAGCAAATGAAAGATTTTAATACAGAACAAACAATGTATTTACCTTAATAGTGTTGAAAAATCATAATATACGTAGCAGTTCATGACATCCAGTCTTACAAATTTCCAAACTCCGCCATTTCTCTCCCCACATCCACCACTGCTGGCGGCTCACCTCCAACTGCGCAACGCTACGCGCTGTTCACATCCAGCTGCCGCTGCCCAACACTACAATGGCAGACAACAATGCAAACTAGCCACAGACTGCACACAGCACAGCCAGTGATTTTTTATACAGGGCGCTACGTAACGTTGCCAATAAGAAAACATAAACAGCCTACTTACACATTATCTGTAAATATTTAACGATGAGTGGGCATCAGAAATTTACCACTAATCTCGTAATCGAATACTATCGGATTAGCTCTTGTTGTTATGTTCATCACCTTGCATTTATCGTTCAAAGAGAGCTGCCACTTGTTACATCACGTGCAAATGTTGCCGAGTTCTTCTATATTTGTTTACGATCGTCCACCGACGAAACTTTCTTGTAGACAACAGCATTACCGGAAAACAATGTGATAGTGCTATTGGCACTGTTTAGTTCTCAGTCATGCTGCATTTTTCTGCATCACCACGAAGCGTATCGTTTCTTGAGTTGTGAGCAACAAACTGGGTTAAGTGGACATTCTGTTTGCGCAGTGACCCATTATGAAGCTAATTTTGAACCGTCGCTATTACCGTCAGATGCTACGAAATAACGTAAGGATGTGTCTTCACAAAAAAAGCTTCAATAATCATAAAACCAGGAAGAAAAGACCGTTAATCCGCAACTACTCTGGGTGAAGACATGAGGGCACTTGATAGACACGCATTATGTGAAAGTGCAAAAGAAAACGAGTATACATCTGAACTTACGACAGAAAACATTCCTGCTGCTGCAAATATGAATCTGAGCGAGTAATGTTAATAAGTGGAGTAAAACAATCATTAGTCTCTATGATAAATCTTCGAAAGAGAGTGGAACATGTAGAAAATGCAAGCGAGTCAGTTGTGTTCCATCACTCGAGAAATCAAATATGCTGTGGTGTGTTGCAGACCGTTTCGGTTACTGTGTCATCTGATTACATACCGGGACTGACATGACATACGTTCAACAGCGCAAGATTCACGTTAATTCAAGAGGTCGCGCCAGTTTTATACTATCCTGAGATTTGGAAATAGCGAGAGAGACTGTTTTTCACAGACTCACTGAAACTACATATATGTGGATTGCATAACACAAACGTATACAAAGATGCGAACGAAGGGTCGGCTAGTTAAATACCCCCTCGACACTGAGGCTTCCCGTCTACATTTTCATCGTTTCCTCCAATGCAGTTCAACCCGTCATCATCCATCAAGGTATCGTTCTAAAACGGGTCAGTTTTATGAATGAGGCGCATCTGGTGCCACAGCGTACTGACAGTGTGTTTTCAACTTAATATTTTGCTTTGCTGTAGCTACACGTAGCCCCCGGGAAAGGGAGCAGCTGCTTTGTTTGTTCATCTCTATACAGCCCGTTTCATTCCCACTCTGCCCTATAAATGTGCATGAGTAGGTGAACACAAGGATGAGAGTATTTCAGCGATACCTCTGGTATGTTCATGGCTCGTAGAACGGTGGGATAGCGTTACGAATCTAATCTTGTAGATATTAAGTGCAGGGACAAGGGAAAGTCGGTCGGTGACAGGAGCTGAAGATTGGCTTTTACGTTACAGGAACGTTGCTGATAATCTCCTCTCCTCTAACGGAAGCATCACCCACCACTGAACGTGGAGTGGACGGTTTGAATAAGAGCGTCTTCCGACACTTTTTCACTGGGCTCTGTAAGTGTTGGATGCTTGTATAAGCAGTCCTCTGGTAGTAAGGACTGTGACTATTTTCGTTTACTTCAGCTGTAGTGGAATAGGTTGTTTGTTGTTGTTGTGGTCTTCAGTCCTGAGACTGGTTTGATGCAGCTCTCCATGCTATTCTGTCCTGTGCAAGCTTTTTCATCTCCCAGTACCTACTGCAACCTACATCCTTCTGAATCTGCTTAGTGTATTCATCTCTTGGTCTCCCTCTACGATTTTTACCATCCACGCTGCCCTCCAATACTAAATTGGTGATCCCTTGATGCCTCAGAACATGTCCTACCAACCGATCCCTTCTTCTGGTCAAGTTGTGCCACAAACTTCTCTTCTCCCCAATCCTATTCAATACTTCCTCATTAGTTATGTGATCTACCCATCTAATCTTCAGCATTCTTCTGTAGCACCACATTTCGAAAGATTCTATTCTCTTCTTGTCCAAACTATTTATCGTCCATGTTTCACTTCCATACATGGCTACACTCCATACGAATACTTTCAGAAATGACTTCCTGACACTTAAATCAATACTGGATGTTAACAAATTTCTCTTCTTCAGAAACGCTTTCCTTGCCATTGCCAGCCTACATTTTATATCCTCTCTACTTCGACCATCATCAGTTATTTTGCTCCCCAAATAGCAAAACTCCTTTACTACTTTAAGTGCCTCATTTCCTAATCTAATTCCCTCAGCATCACCCGACTTAATTAGACTACATTCCATTATCCTTGTTTTGCTTTTGTTGATGTTCATCTTATATCCTCCTTTCAAGACACTGTCCATTCCATTCAACTGCTCTTCCAAGTCCTTTGCTGTCTCTGACAGAATTACAATGTCATCGGCGAACCTCAAAGTTTTTATTTCTTGACATCTTTATTTCTTGGAATAGGTTAGTGATTCGCTATTTCCCTTGTTTTTGCATTTTCTCATAATTTCATTTGGTCGTAAGTAACTTTGAATGACATGTTTTGTTCTGATAGAGGAGCCATCAAGTGTGTGTCTTGCCGTAACGACTTCATGGGATCTATGGTTATATTTTCCTGTAGTCTGCATGCTTAGGTGTGAGTTGTGATTTTTCAGTACCTTTGAGGAGTTATCTTTGAGTCTGGTTGGGTAATCTATGGCCGTCAGCCTTCCCATGTGCCCTAAAGTCGGTTACTGCTGTTAACTATGCTATCCATGTTGCAGATATTAAAGTAATAAGTCCAATGAATGTTTACAAACATTCAGACTTTCCCTCTGTCTTCCAATTTTACACTTTTTGAGTGATAACACAACTCTTGGCCTTTAGCTCACCATGTGTTCTATACTTTGTTAATAGGGCAAATTAGTGTAATTTAAACTGTAGATCACAATCCAATACCTACCTACACGCGTACCGGATTTCGAAGGGTTTTCCAGTTTTTTTGTTGATAGTACAATTTTTGGCCTTCAGCCCACAGCATATTAGAAACCGCGTGCTATATTTACATGTTCCGCAATATAGGACGCATAATTCTGAATACAATGAATACTACTTGTGTGGCGCATTTCTATTAGTTTCTGATTTTCACATTTTTATTCCTTTTTACGTGATGGTCTTGGACACATATTCCCAGACCGTATGCGTGCCCCTGTCATTCCTGATTGGTCTCTGATCACTTCAGTAATAACAATTTATAGATGTAAACTTTGGTTCTATGTATGCATCTGTATGCAAGTGAAGTGAGTGCTCTCTGCTCGCCTTGTCATAATGCCTCTCACGCAACCGGGCTGTGTCATTTATGTTTCCTCGTATTTTTACTGATTATCCTTACCTGAGCGCATGTTAAGGCACTGCTAATGGAATAATTTGTCTTAGAATCTATCTTTTTGTTGAACAGTACACTCTCCTTAATTTTTTTAGGTTCTTGATAATATGTAGAGATACGTCATTTACCTGATATATGGATGTCAATCCTCATTCATCCGTAATAAATTCGTATTGTGATCAATGAACATTATTTCTACTCAAACGTACGCCATACTGCATACCATTTCGCAGTCAGTCCTACATGAGCACCCCAAAATATTGATATCATGACGCACATGTGTAAACCTTGAATAGAAAAAGAGCACGATTAGGAAACGATTTAATGTACTTAAAACTAACGAATCCTCCGCGGCGTCACCTTTTTTCCCACCAACATGCCTGTCAAAGAATAAATAAGATATGCGTTGTAATATTGTAATACTCACTTTAACTACTGGGTCGGTTCAATAGCATGAACTTAATGAATGTGGCCGGCAAGCAATGCTATGAATGCGACGTAGGTGGAAGAACACAAATGCTATCCCGGTCATAGAGGACAGAGCAAAGATAAATAGCCACCACCAGAAACTCAACCCCCACCTTTTCAGTTTCTAATAATTTCTCACGCTTATACTTACCAACATACACATGTGCATTAACAGCATTTCTTCTGTCATTCTGTAATATTTTTTCCACTAGTGATTGTATGCAGGTTCCTCATTTCAAAACGCTGTTAAAAAAAAAAAAAAAAAAAAAAAAGCTATCTAGAATGACGTCGAATCAGAACGGAATATTATTGAAAAATGTGGAAAAGTCATGCAAACAAACAAAATTTAACAAAGATTTTCCCACTATATTGCGCTGTAAGCGTCATAACATAAATGAGTTCAGCTACAAATGACATATCAATCGCAATACGATGTCTATGGTGTGAATTGCACATTAGAGCAACAGTACTGTGCGGTGTGCATGACCGCACAGGTTTGGTATTCAACAGTTGCCGCACTCTTTGTTACGTAAAGCTATCTACCATGTAAAGTTCATTCCACCATCGAATGGATGAAATCGCTTTTTAACTGTCCTGAGACCAAAAACAGCATACAAACAACAATGGTAGGTTTTAACTGTCGTAAGACGTGCAAGAAGACATGTTGGATAAGCTGCCCATCGTTTTCTGCCACAAGCTGAAGTCGAGAAACAGCACGTTCCACAACACATCGGAATGTCTCAGGGATATCGTTCAAAATGCATTGCGTGCCTTCAATTCAGCTACGTTCGTAATCGGAGCACTGAACGCAGCATCTTTCAGGTAACTCCACAGCCTGCCGGCCGTTGCGGCCGAGCGGATCTAGGCGGTTCAGTCTGGAACCGCGCGACCGCTACGGCTGCAGGTTCGAATCCTGCCTCGGGCATGGATGTGTGTGATGTCCGTAGGCTAGTTAGGCTTAAGTAGTTGTAAGTTCTAGGGGGCTGGTGACCTCAGATGTTAAGTCCCATAGTGCTCAGAGCCATCTGAACCATTTTTGAACTCCACAGCCAGAAGTCACACCGATTAAGGTCAGGTGATCTGGATAGCCAGGCTATAGCGAAATAACGGTCGATAATTTTAGCATTTCCAGAACGCCTCTGGACTAGCCGCTTTACTGGCTGTGCAATCTGCAGAGAAGCGTCACCATGCGTAAGAAAGGGTTCTAAATGGTCCTACCCACACATTCATCGTGTTGAAGGGTTGGAATGACGTTGATGCGGAAAAGATTCTCATACCGTTTACCAGTGGCGGTACAGGTAACAGACTCCCTCAAGATTAATCTTCTCGAAAAAATACGATCCTACGACAAACGATGCCATCAACCCGCACCAAATAGTAACGATTAAAAAATGTGGTACCTACTGATGTGCGTGTGGATTTTCTGTTGCCCGTGTTCTCCAATTCTGCATATTGACATGCCCATGTAGATGGCAATGGGCTCCGTCTGCCCATATAATGTTCCACGGCTATTCATTGTCTACTTCAAAAATGGTTCAAGTGCCTCCGAGCACTAAGGGACTTAACATCTGAGGTCATCAGTCCCCTAGAACGTAGAACTACGTAAACCTAACTAACCTACGGACATCACACACACCCATGCTTGTGGCAGGATTCGTACCTGCGACCGTATCAGTCGCGCAGTTCCGGACTGAAGTGCCTAGAGTCGCTCGACCACCGCGGCCGGCTTGTCTACTTCCACGCGAGCAAGAACCTCTAGAACTCGGACAGGTCAGCATGAAGCAACTCTCGATCACGGGTATTTTGAATGGATAGCAATGCAGGATGTTTCGTAGAATTTCATGCGCCGTGCTCACAGGCAGTCCAAAGTTCGGGCAATTCCCCGCGCGCTGCATCTTTGATCGACAATTCCTGCGATACTGTGACCACAAATTCTGCTGACATCTGATCAATTGTTTATCTCCCTCTGCCACACTGTATTTCAGAAGAACACGTTTTTCCGATTTTCGTAATCATTTTCTCCACTCCCTTGGCAGATATAGGATCAACAACTTTTTTCATACCTTTCAGCGTTCGGAACTTGTGCAGAGCGACTGGCACACGGTCACCCTTTTTGGGAAAGAGCTTTAGCAGCAGCGTGCGATCCTGCATTGAGACAGTCACGCCGATCGCCTCAAACGCAAACTGAGAAACAAATGTTTACCCTGCATTTTGCATATTCTACTGCTTACGACGACATCTAGTGGTAAATTTTTTTTGTTTCATAACGCTTCCGTTTCTCCGATAATATTCCGTTCAAATTTGGATCATTCTGGACATTGGTTCATTTTTTTAGGGCGTATTGGAACTGAAACTTTAATTATAACCACCCTGTATACCCATTACTTACATACAGTTATGAAATGCTTTAAACATTGTAACGTAGAGAGTCTCTAGCATATACTTTTGTATTAGTTAATAAAATGTGTAACCACTACTATTATAAGCGAATGTGAGTTGTGTGACCTTTCAATTTCACATTCACCGAAATCAACTGCTGAGCAATAAATAAAAAATCAGCGCAGTAGCTGTTGTAAGTTCAACGAAATCCCTCAAATGTTATGTGTGTTCTTGGTGTCTAGCTCCTAGGCTTAAGAGCACTATAATCTTTGCGCAGCGACGTTATGAAGTTAGACATCTGAAGTTTCATCTTCAACAAGCTATCCATCGTTCTACATGTGCAACAAGTTTTCACTTAAATGTTTTTTTTCCTATAATCCATCACTTGCACGATTTCCAGTGTAATCCTCTACTTTTCAAGCACAGTTTTTTATTTTATTCTCATCGATAATATCCGCCATTCCTGTCTACACACAGGATAATACGAAAATTTGCGCAACAGTTGTCAGCTGAGCATTACCTTCTATTTGTAAACCTCTGAATCTGTTTCAACATCACTAGTCCCCGAGGAATTATCTGTGAATTGACAAGGCCCCTCTTTGATGCCAGCTAAACACTCGACACCGATCGATGACGCGTTTCATGGAAAACTGTATCTTAACATTGAATTGCAAACGCTTCGACACTGTTTTTCCCCGTTTCTCCAACGGCCACGTGCGACACTCGAAACAGTTATGAGGACAGTATCTGCCGTATGTCCCAATGACGGAGCCGTTAAGTAGCTGTTTGTACTTCTAATTCTCGAGTATGAAGTCATCATGATCCCAGCGCCAAACACTTCGCAACTTGTTTGTCACTTCAAAGTGCAAAGCTTGTTCGTTTTTGATGATTCTAAGTGGTCTCTTGTTGCAAAATGAATTTTCCCGAACACGTGTATCCTCGTCATCTTTAAGCCTTTCCTGATACAGTCAGGATTCTACAAATCGATTTAATCCTTTCAATTTTCCTTACACATTCATGATTGTTTCACATTGTCCTTGTTCTCGAATACTTGCGCCACCTACTCAACTACAGATACGCGATTACTCTGCTATTCACAATTAAGTGCCTGGCAGAGGGTTCAATGAACCACCTTCAAGCTGTCTCTCTACCGTTCCACTCTCGAACGGCGAGCGGGAGAAACGAGCTCTCAAATTTTTCCGTGCGAGCCCTGATTTCTCTTATTTTATCGTGATGATCATTTCTTCCTATGTAGGTGGATGCCAACAGAATGTTTTCGCAATCGGAGGAGAAAACTGGTGACTGAAATTTCATGAGAAGATCCAGTCGCAACGAAAAACGCCTTTGTTTTAATGATTGCCACTCCAATTCACGTATCATGTCTGTGACACTATCTCCCCTATTTCGCGATAATACGAAACGAGCTGCACTTCTTTGTACTTTTTCAATGTCATTCGTCAGTCCCACCTCATACGGATCCCACACTGCACACCAATACTCCAGAATAGGGCGGACAAGTGTAGTGTAAGCAGTCTCTTTAGTAGATCTGTTGCACCTTCTAAGTGTTCTGCCAATGAATCGCAGTCTTTGGTTTGCTCTACCCACATTATCAATGTGATCGTTCCAATTTAGGTTATTTGTATTTGTAATCCCTAAGTATTTAGTTGAATTTACAGCCTTCAGATTTGTGTGACTTATTGCGTAATCGAAATTTAGCGGATTTCTTTTAGTACTCATGTGAATAACTTCACACTTTTCTTTATTCAGGGTCAATTGCCACTTTTCGCACCACACAGATATCTTATCTAAATCTTTTTGCAATTCATTTTGGTCATCTGATGACTTTACAAGACGGTAAATGACAGCATCATCTGCAAATAATCTATGAGGGCTACTCAGATTGTCTCCTATGTCGTTAATATAGATCAGGAACAACAGAGGGCCTATAACACTTCCCTGGGGAACGCCAGATATTACTTCTGTTTTATTTGATGTAAAAACAGGAAACAGAAATGTGTTGACTTCCTTCTTTTCGTTTGAATCTTCAAAAGGTGTGTACCTCTCTCTCTCTCTCTCTCTCTCTCTCTCTCTCTCTCTCTCTGTGTGTGTGTGTGTGTGTGTGTGTGTGTGTGTGTTGTGTGTGTGTGTGTGTGTGTGTGTGGTCTGTTGTAGTCTTCAGCCCGAAGACTGATTTGATGCAGCTCTTCATTCTAGTCGATGCTGTGCATGCCTCTTCTTTTCCACCAAACTGTTATTATCTACGTCCGTTTGAGCGTTTGAGTTTGATTATTGTATTCAAGCCTTGGTCACCCTCTACCATTTCTACATTTCACGCTTCTCTCCGCTGCCAAATTGATGATTCTTTGTTGCCTAAGAATGTGTCACATCATCAGATTCGTTCTTTTGGTCGAGTTATATTGTCAATTTCTCATTATTCACGGCATACTTTGGTCAGCTCTGTACTACGATAATCCGACGCTAGGAAGAGAATTTTCAGAGCTCGTTACACATCAAGATCCATGGCTACTTTTGCCGCCTTTTTGAGTAGCCACAGCAGACCGCCACAGCCACCACCTTCGCGTCAAATATCCAGTTCAGTACTGTAAAATTGGATGGGCAAGTTATTTGCTTTCTTATCCAAACAATAATGCTGTTTTGTTTATACTGTGTTGAAGTTCAGTGTTTTATCCTTAGTCCTTTACCTAGACATGGTCCTATTCCAAATTTTACGATATTTATGAGTATCGTATTTGAGTGATCTGAGAAGTAATTGCTATCTATAAAAACATTGTGCAGTGGCAAATTTTATAATTATTCAGTGAGCCTGGTTTCTGTAGTACTCCTTGTGTTTATTAATAAAGGGACAGTTACAATTGCACTAAAGTGTTATTGTCAAGAAAAGATCTAAAATGCTTTGTTTAAACGTCATTCTTATTGAAATACCAATACAATGTCAAATTTACCTGCATAAAACTATTATCAGTCAGAGTTGTTACTATCAAACAGGAAAGGTCAGCTTAAGGAATAAATCATGTACAGGTTTGCGATAATATGTACATTTCTTGTGATCGCAGTTAATAGTGTTCTTCATATTGTGTTGCAACACAACTAGTCAGTTTTGACCTTAGTCACTGATAGACTGGTTTCTGCTCCCCCCCTTCCCCCCCGTACAAATACTTTCCAAATTACAATTACCAGAATAATGAGGTGCAACAACCAAATTTATGACTTTTGTGTCCTATACAATAAGTAACTGCCTCCACTATTTACACTGCTACAGATTCAGGGGCATGTCTTACTTGTGTTCTACAGAAGTAAATGCTCTCTGATAAAACAAATAGTAATCTGAACATATAACATGAAGATTTGAATATTATTTCAATAACAGTAGGTCCCAATAATCAAACCGATCAAAGATCCTCATGTCCAAGTTAGTAGTGCTACGTCATCATTAATCATTTATCTGTAGTGATCACTAGCTTTTTGCTTCAATATTCAGATAGTAAGTCCTACTGAGAGCCAGTTTTTTGCCAGAACATTTTAATACTCCCTCTGTGTTATTCATGACAAACCACTGATATACTGGTATTGCTTGCTAAAGTGTACTACTGTCACGTGTCATATACATAAATATAGTGTTTCAATATCAAGCAAAATAAATACCAATAGTTAACTTTCTTTATGAACAGAGCTAGTACATGACAGAACTTTAGTTAATTAGGCTGGCTACCGTTTCCTTCTGTCTAATCGCAGTTTACTTTATTACTAATAGAACCTTGGTTCGATTCCCATTTGTTCTGCTAATACGTCTTTCAATAGATATCTGTAGAGAAACGAAAAATAATCCAATATCTTAGCCATAAGTACAAGTATAAGTATTGCTAATTTAGTAGTAACTGGCAGTGTTCTAAGACTATATATGAATAGCAGCAAATTAATAAAAACTTAATCCGGAATGAAAGCTGCACATATGACGTAATTCATAGAGCACAATTCGGAGTTATTGGAGAAATTTCTTATGCCACAGATAACTGTGGTAGAGAAACTAAACATACTGACAAAAGAGCATTAACAAGTTTCCTTAAACAACACGATATCTGTAGAGCGTCTCTGTATACAGAGAACACTATGTCAAGGAAAACAGGATGACGAAAACTGCATAATCAAAGCTGCTGCTGCCAAAGCGATTATTAAAGAGATAAATGCAAATTGGAGGCTGAAGTAGTACCGGGAGGAGAAAACGCGGACAACCGAGCAGGGCAAACGTTTATCTTGATCTGACGACTGTTGAGTCTACTTTTGTTCTGTCCTTTACCACAGGCTCTATTCATGTAAGCAGAAAGCTAGAAAGATACACACACACACACACACACACACACACACACACACACACACATTGCTGGAGTAGAGGTGAGAACCCCGTTGTAGTTGATAGTGGAATTTGGATACTACAGTTTGAAATTCTTCAAAATTACATACATAAGGGGCGATCAAAATATTCCTGTTTGACGACGTTGCTGCAACGTACTGTATGCAACGCAGCGCCATTCCGTGGCAGGCAGAGGGTTAGTGTGGCCTTCGAAAGGATTCATTTAGTCATTTTTTTAGTGTTATTACTTTCTGAGAGTTCTCTAATATGTCAAATTCAACCAGTCGCTGTTCCGTACTGGTGTGAACGGAGTCTCTAGTTTTGGCTGCATTTTTCGCGTAGGTCAGTGTCAAGGCAGTTATTATAAACTGCTTAAAGTTTTGCACATATGGTTATCTTCGAAAGTTTATTCACTAGTTATCGCTGTATTCTAGTGAATTAGCGTACTGAATGGCGAACTCCTAGCCGAAATTTTGACTGTCCGGCTGGACAATAGGTTACAATATTTTATCGCAAATTACCCTGGATAGTAACTAAAGACGACCGATATCTGTATATCCTGAAGCGCCAAAGAAATAGGTACACCTGCCTGATATCGTGTAGGGCCCCCGAGAGCACGCAGAAGTGCCGCAACACGACGTGGCATGGACTCCACTAACGTCTGAAGTAGCGCTGGAGGGAATTGCCACCATGAATCCTGTAGGGCTGTCCATAAATCCGTAAGAGTACGACGGGGTGCAGATCTCTTGTGAACAGCACGTTGCAATGCATCCCAGATACGCTCAATAAAGTTCATGTCTGGGGAGTCTGGTGGCCAGCGGAAGTGTTTAAACTCAGAAGAGTGTTCCTGGAGACACACTATAGTAATTCTGGACGTGAGGGTGTTGCATTTTTCTGCTGGAATTGCCCAAGTCTGCCAGAATGCACAATGAACCTGAATGGATTCAGGTGTCAGACAGGATGCTTATGTACGTGTTACCTGTCAGTCATATCTAGACGTACCAGGAGTCCCCTGTCACTCCAACTGCACATTCCCGCCACAGTTTCAGAGCCTCCACGAGCATGAATAGTCCCTTGCTCACATGCAGGGTCCATGGGTCCATGAAGTTGTCTCCATACCCGTACACGCCTATCCGCTCGATACAATTTGAAACAAGTGTCGTCCGACCAGGCAACATGTTCCCAGCAGTCAGCAGTTCAATGTCGGTGTTGACGGGCCCAGGCGTGGCGTAAAGCTTTGTGTCGTGCAGTCATCAAGGGTAAATGAGTGGGCCTTCGGCTCCGAAAGCCCATATTGATGATGTTTCGTTGAATTGTTCGCACGCTGACACTTGTTGATGGCCCAGCATTGAAATATGCAGCAATTTGCAGAATGGTTGCACTTACGTCACGTTGAATGACTCTCTTCAGTCGTCGTTGGTCCCGTTCTTGCTGGATGTGTTTCCGGCCACAGTGATGTCGGAGATTTGATGTTTTACCGAAGTCCTAATATTCACGGCACACTCATGAAATGGTCGTACGGGAAAATCGCTACCTCGGAGATGCTGTGTCCCATCGATCGTGACCGACTATAACACCACGTTCAAACTCAATTAAATCGTGATAACCTGCCATTGTAGCGGCAGTAACCAATCTAACAACTGCGCCAGACACTTGTTGTCTTATATAGGCGTTGCCGACCGCAGCACAATATTCAGCCTGTTTACATATCTCTGTATTTGAATACGCATGCCTATATCAGTTTCTTTGGCGCTTCAGTGTATCAGACCGTCGCAAAACATGGCAAACTCGTCCCGCTGCTGAACCCATAGGGTTCATGGCTGGGTCTCTCCACTCTTCTACAAAGATTATCACGTGTCAGACACCTTGGAGAAGAGGACCTGACGAACGCTTGAGGTCCAGTTATCTTTCAGAGTAGGTAGTGCTATGTCTGGATCGGCACAGATCTCCCAAAGGCATCCAGAAAGGCAGTGCTTGCCACAAAACGTGCTTTACTCAACATTACTGAGAAAGATGGATAACTTTTACCTCCGTTACACATGCGGCTATAAGCAGTGATTTTTTGTGGCCAAAAGAGTATTAAGAAAGATGTTTCCAATAAAAAGACACAGTCGCACACGCAAAGTATGGAAACCATAAGAGTGGTCCCAGTTTAATACAGACGAATGGGCTGTTATGAGCTGACGTCCTTTCTTTGACTCATAAACACGTTTCGCAGATGGGTGACCGGCAACATCCACTCTGACAGGAGTATGTCTGCGTGTGTGTGTCTTTGTAAAAAAGCTTCAACCACTCTCATAGAAAGTGATGAACAAGCCTTGATATTTTAGTGATAGACAAAATGAAATATACAGGGTGGTCCATTGATACTGACGGGGCCAAATACCTCACGAAAACACTACAAAGAAAGAAACTCGTCTAGCTTGAAGCGGGAAACCAAATGGGGCTATGGTCGGCCCGCTAGATGGCGCTGCAATAGGTCAAACGGATATCAACTGCATTTTTTAAAATAAGAGCCCCCATTTTCATTACATATTCGTGTAGTACGTAAAGAAATATGAATGTTTTAGTTCTACCAATTTTTTCGCTTTGTGATAGATGGCGCTGTAATAGTCACAAACGTATACGTACGTGCTATCACGT
The DNA here is from genome assembly GCF_021461385.2 of Schistocerca piceifrons. Lineage (NCBI taxonomy): Eukaryota > Metazoa > Arthropoda > Insecta > Orthoptera > Acrididae > Schistocerca > Schistocerca piceifrons. The sequence continues at coordinate 787,279,018 of NC_060138.1, forward strand.
AACATTAGACCAGTGCGGACGGTATTTGCTTCGTGATACATTACAAGTCTTAAAATGGACCATTTACCAATTGCGGAAAAGGTGGATATCGTGTTCATGTATGGCTATTGTGACCAAAATGCCCAACGGTCGTGTGCTATGTATGCTGCTCGGTATCCTTGACGACATCATCCAAGTTTCCGGACCGTTCGCCGGATAGTTACGTTGTTTAAGGAAACAGGAAGTGTTCAGCCACATGTGAAACGTCATTCACGATCTGCAACAAATGATGATGCCCAAGTAGGTGTTCTAGCTGCTGTCGCGGCTAATCCACACATCAGTAGAAGATTGCGCGAGAATCGGGAATCTCAAAAACGTCGGTGTTGAGAATGCTACATCAACATCAATTGCACCCGTACTATATTTCTATGCACCAGGAATTGCATGACGGCTTTGAACGTCGTGTACTGTTCTGCCTCTGGGTACAAGAGAAATTACAGGACGATGACAGATTTTTTGCACGCTTTCTATTTAGCGACGAAGCGTCATTCACCAACAGCTGTAACGTAAACCGGAATAATATGCACAATTTGGCTACAGAAAATCCACGATGCCTGCGACATGTGGAACATCAGCGACCTTGGCGGGTTAATTTATGGTGCGGCATTATGGAAGGAAGGATAATTGGACCCTATTTTATCGACGGCCATCTAAATGGTGTAGCCGGCCGGAGTGGCCGTGCGGTTCTAGGCGCTACAGTCTGGAACCGGGCGACCGCTACGGTCCCACAGTGCTCAGAGCCATTTGAACCATTAAATGGTGTAATGTATGCTGATTTCCTACGTAATGTTCTACCGATGTTACTACTAGATGTTTCACTGCATGATAGAATGGCAATGTACTTCCAACATGATGGATGTCCGGCACATAGCTCGCGTGCAGTTTAAGCGGTATTGAATAGCATATTTCATGACAGGTGGGTTAGTCGTCGAAGCACCATACCATGGCCCGCACGTTCACCGGATCTGACGTCCCCGGACTTCTTTCTGTGAAGAAAGTTGAAGGATATTTGCTATCGTGATCCACCGACAACGCCTGACATGCGTCAGCGCATTGTCAATGCATGTGCGAACGTTACGCAAGGCGAACTACTCGCTGTTGAGAGGAATGTCGTTACACGTATTGCCAAATGCATTGAGATTGACGGACATCATTTTGAGCATTTTCTGCATTTATGTGGTATGTACAGGTAATCACGCTGTAACAGCATGCGTTCTCAGAAATGATAAGTTCACAAAGGTACGTGTATCACATTGGAACAACCAAAATAAAATGTTCAAACGTACCTACGTTCTGTATTTTAATTTAAAAGACCTACCTGTTAGAACTGTTCGTCTAAAATTGAGAGCCATATGTTTGTGACTATTACAGCACCATCTATCACAAAGCGAAAAAAGTGGTCCAAGTAAAACATTCATATTTCTTTACGTACTACACGAATATATAATAAAAAATGGGGGTTCCTATTTAAAAAAACGCAGTTGATATCCGTTTGAACTATGGCAGCGCCAACTAGCGGGCCAACCATAGTGCCATCTGGTTTCCCTCTTCAAGCTAGACAAGTTTCGTTCTTTGTAGTTTTTTCATTTGACACTTATTCCGTGAGATATTTGTCCCGGTCATGATCAATGGACCATCCTGTATAATGGCCATGTAAAAGCTGCGAGCGCTACCTGACTCGAAGAGAGACCCATAAAGTAGTCACATAGCACACACTCCAATACAAATTGACACAAAGGAAGGAATAACGCTTACATATCCAAAATGCGGAATACGTAAATGATTTGATTAGGTTAGTGAATGTGACGAGTTGTCCTAGCATGCGTTATCCTTTCGGTTACAGCTAGTGGCTGAGCTATGGGATTCTTATACAGTTCTATACTCACTATTTCGAATGAATGCAGTATTTAACCATCTGAAAAATTAATCCAGTGTCCCTCGTACGTGAAACAATAAGTGAGTGACACAGCACCACCACACGTAACATAACATCAGCCAGCGAAACACCAGCCCACGTCGCCTTATCCTATTCAGTTCCGAAAAAAATAGCTGGTATGCAAAGAGATATTATCTTCGGTCTCCAAACACGGCCGATTGTATGCGAACTTAATCATAAGAATGACCTTCACCCCAGCGTTACTTTGTCTACAATAGCGACAATATGGTAGCGCTCTATCTGAGTCGATATGACTGGGCTTTTGTGTTGTCCTCATCATTTCATCATCATTTATGAATGTGACGAGACTGGACTGAGCAAAAGTTGGGAATTTGTACAGGCACTGATAACCGCGCAGTTGAGCGCCCCACAAACCAAACATCATCATCATGTATCTGAGTCACGTTTATGTAAACGTGAGTGAAGGGAGTGACTTTTCCTGTAAATCACTATGCAACAAGTGTTGTTAATAAGAAATGTATTATTCCTCAACACCACGAACACAAATTACCATCTCGTGATTAGAACCTACGAACGTTACTCCTTACAAAATCAAGCTTCTATCGTCGCAATAGTAATGCAATATCATCCGTACAAAAATTACTTTATACTTCTTGGATCTTTAACATGGAAACATTTAAGATGTAATACGATGAAATAACATTAAAAATGATGCAGTAACCAGTCCCCAAATAATAAACAATTCCCTACCACTTCAGGCCTGCCCCACTGTGTGTGAATACGCGGAAGGCACGTTTCAACTCCCATAGGAACACTGCGACAAAAATGCCATCTGATCGTAGGGATATAATAGTTTCTAAATCCAAGATGGGCAAGTAAACATCATGCGTAAATAGTAACAGTACTTAACATGAAAGAACTTTTATTTTGACGATATCGTCTAAAGGGATTTTTCCCGTCACAGGAACTGAATAATAATAATTAATAAACGATTTCGTCGGCGAAATGCCATCATCATATCTATGGAATAAGTAAGCAGCATTTGCCGTGTTAATTTGAATTTACTGAAACAGAGCAAACCACGGAACTAACGTGATATCTGCCATCCCTTAGCCCTACTGAGTTCTTGTTTGAAAGTCCTAGAAAGAATGATTGTAGAGCGAATAGGCCCATGGATACTAGCACAGATTCCCGTTCAACAGGGTGGATTCAGATCCCATCGCAGTTGTGTCGACCAGGGACTCAGCCTAACAACACACAATAAAGCTGGGTTCAGAAACGGTTGAATATCAGATTCATGTGTATTGACTTGACTGTGGCATACGGCAAGGTTCGGACAGAAGGTTTTATTTATAAACTTGCCAACGTGGCGCCATGCGGCCGAATAAGATCTTCATTACATAATATGCTCTGTGGAAGATTTTTGCAGTTAATAACACGTAACATTAAGAGTAAAGTAAGACATGTAAGTAATGGGCTGCCTCAAGGCTCAATATTCGCCCCGGTCCTGTTTAACCTATATATTTCGAATGCACCAAGGAGGGCAATATTTGACGTCCCGTCGACAACGAGGTCTTTAGAGATGGAACACAATCTCGGATTAGAGAAGGATGGGGAAGAAAGGCGGCCGTGCCCATTCAAAGGAAGCATCCCCTCATTTTCCTAAAGCGATTTGGTGTAATCACGGAAAACCTAACTCTGGATGGCCAGACGCGGCTTTGAACCGTCATCCTCCCGAATGCGAGTCCAGTGTGCTGACCACTGTGCTACCTCGCTCAGTTCCAGTGTAGTGAATACGACATCTACAAAATTTATTTATGCCGACGAGTCTGCCCATGGCTCCCTTCGTAAGTCCATAGAGGAAGACAGCAACGTGTCGGAAGACGTTGCGGAGCTGGAGAGATACTTTGTTGACTGGAAAGTACGATGGTCACTCCAAAAGAAATGCTCACTATTTTTGTAAAAATACAGTTTTCATTTTGCATGTGTGAAAGTTTTACAGTTTGTAGATACATCCTTCCCGCTTGTTTTCAAACTTAGTTCAACCTATTCCCGTGAGTGGCACCGTCACAGCATGTCATCAAGATGGCTGGCTGCACTTGACGTTCGTCAGAAGCAACGTGCTGTCATAGAATTCCTATGCTGTGAAAACGAGACAGTGGGAAACATCCACATGAGGTTGAAAAAGATGTATGGAGATGCTGCTGTCGATTGCAGTACAGTTAGTCTGTGGGCAAGCAGGTTACGTGATGAAAGCGGGCACGGCAATACTGAGGATTGTCCTCGCAGTGGCAGGCATCGTACTGCAGACACTCCAGACAATGTGCAGAGAGTTAACGAATTGGTGACCGCTGACAGACGCATCATAATGAACGAATTGTCACGCTACGTTGGGATAGGGGAAGGAAGTGTTTGCAGAATACTGAATGTGTTGGCGTTAAAAAAGGTTTGTGCCCGGTGGGTTTCCAGGATGTTGACAGTGGCTCACAAAGAAACAAAAAAAACGGTATGCAGCGAACTTTTGGAACAGTACGAGAATGGTGGAGATGAATTTCTTGGAAGAATTGTGACAGGTGATGAAACATGGCTCCATCACTTTTCACCAGAGACGAAGAGGCAATCAATGGAATGGCATCATGCAAATTCACCCAAGAAAAAAATTGAAAACCACATCTTCTACTGGAAAAGTTACGGCTACGGTGTTTTCGATTCCGAAGGACTCTTGCTTGTGGATTTAATGCCAAGTGGAACCACCATAAATTCTGATGCATATGTGACGACACTGAAGAAACCTCAAGCTCGACTGAGTCGTGTTCGACCACATCGGCAAAAGCAGGATATTTTGCTGCTGCACGACAATGCGCGGCCACATGTCAGTCAAAAAACCATGGAATCTATCACAGAACTCGGATGGACAACACTGAAACACCCGCCTTACAGTCGTGACCTGGCTCCATGTGACTATCATCTCTTTGGGAAACTCTTCGCGGAACGAGGTTTGAAGATGATGACTCCCTTGTGCACGCTGCCAAACAGTAGCTCCAACCGATTGGTCCAGAATTTTACCGTGCAGGTATACAGGCGCTGGTTCCAAGATGGCGTAAGGCAGTTGAGAGGGATGGAAATTATGTGGAGAAATGAAAATATTGTTCCTAATGGATGTATCTACACACTGTAAAACTTTCAAACATGTCGAGTGAAAGATGGATTTAAAAAAAAAAATTGTAGGCAGTTCTTTTGGAATGACCCTCGTAATTCCATACAAGACCAAAACTGGAATGTCGTGCTTTCACCTCAATAATAAACAAGCACCTCTAAATCCTCAAATATACTTAAATAATAACTTAGTTTGCTACAATACTTTCACAAAATATTTAGGGATCAGAATGGACCGAACACTATCTTTGAAAAAGCATCTAGATAACGCGACAGTAAAACTCAACACTAGAAGCAAAACAACCCGTAAATTGTGCGGTACCACGTGCGTGGCGCCCGCAACCACCCTCAAACTATCAGCACATAGTCTTGTGTTCTCGGTCTGATTTAACAGCCGCCACATGGAGAAGATTGACGCTAACCGAGTGAGACCATGAAAATAATTAGTGGCTGTATAAAAAGCATTCCCCTTTTTTGGATACCTGTTTTGAACCATGTCGTCCCTCCTAATACCCTCAGACAGAAAAGATTAGTTAAGGAATACAACAAAGTTGTAGCCAATCCACAACTTCCACTGCGCACTGACCTGGCTAACACTGCTCTGCAGAGGCTACAAGTCCAGATCCTCCACTACCATTAGCAGAATTACTTTTCAGGAACAGTTTCAAAATGAATGACATGTGGAGAGAACGTTGCGAAGCCGTGAAACCAGCTCAAGCTCCACCCGCTATCTGACCTACTTGGCCGCAGCCAGGAATGGAACTGCCCCGCCACGTACGGAAAACTACTCAACAGAATAACACCACATGGCACCCGTCCAGCCTCATTTTACAAATGGAGAATAACCGAATCATCGACATCCGACTGTGAGACTGTTCACCGCAGCCGGCCGCGGTGACCGAGCGGTTCTAGGCGCTTCAGTCCGGGACGGTGCGACTGCTACGGTCGCAGGTTCGAATCCTGCCTCGGGCGTGGATGTGTGTGAAGTCCTTAGGTTAGTTAGGTTTAAGTAGTTCTAAGTTCTAGGGGACTGATGACCTCAGATGTTAAGTCCCATAGTGCTCAGAGCTATTTGAACCATTTTTTTGTTCGCTACATTATCAACGAATGGCGCCTTACATCCCATTGAGAGAAATGTGAATTTTTTTAAGCTTCAAACTCTGCAATGAACTGGATTAATAGTTTCAACTTTAAAACGTGAATTTACAAGTATAAACACACTCTTAGCATATTATCTTTTATCCTTGTGACCTCATTAATAAAATTTATCTCTTTGTTTTATACATATTATTTTTTATACGTAATATCAAATCCATGTAAGCGTTAGGCTACATAAATAAATCTGAATGCTTTCGAAGAAACTATCCGCAACACTGATCCTACAGGTCTTTCGTAAAACATACGTTATGCGTGTAAGAGAAGGACTTACGGCAGTCAAAATGACAACTACCCTGCGGCACAGATTAACAAGACTTGTGCATGTTGTAAAGATGACTCCACATTACTTAGTAGCACTGCGTGACAAGGGAAGTACAACAGTCATAATTTAATAGTAAAGGAGTTGTCTGAAGCTGGGAATGATACGTATTTTCAGTAAAACTTCCGTGTTACACGCTTGAGTTGGCAGAAAACCAAAATAGCAATCTGGACCTAAATTTTAGAATAACTTTCAAACTTGGTGAATAATTATTGCTTTAACAGATCAACAGAATCAATGGAAATGTTAACCGAACCATAGACATCACATTCCTAGTATTCAGGCTATACCGACAGTGGTAGGCTTCCTTTAGTAAATGATCTAGAAAGTTCCAATTACACATGGAATTGAAGTGACCCATCCTTTCAACGGATGCTACAGAATTATTTCTATTTTATGGCTGGTAACTAATGAATTCTAACCTGAAGGAATATGCCCATTTAGCGCTTGACGGTGGATGCATGTGACATTCGCAGAAGTTTGCAGAATACTAGCGGTCAGATAATTGGCAAGAACAACGGCCACAGGTATAACAAGGTATTTGTAGGAGGAATCACATGTTAAAGGCACACGGCGCAGTAGAATAGCATCAGCCTCACACACGCAAGGGCCGCCAGCGGTTGATTCATGCGGACAGATATGTGGCATTTCCGAAATCTTGGTGCATATGTAAACTGCAGGCGCAATACTATGGAGAAGATTGTGCATTCGTGGACTATTGGAGAGCGTGTGAGAATTGACAACTGACCCCTGATTTGAAGAAGGGAACATAAGTCTGTTCTGATTTGCTCTAAACGTTCTTTCTGATCCGGAATAAGTCTGTAGAATGACGCCATAGTTCTTGGGCTGGTCAGTAATTCACCATATCCCGAACAGCCAAAATCTGGTGATCTCAAACCTTTGCATGTTTCGTCCAGTGGAGCACATCCTTCGAGGACAACAACACAGACGTTGTGAAAGTAGTTGTGAAGAAGTAAATAACACACTTCAACTGCAACTTAAAAGCCAGCAAACAGCACAGAGAGTCATGGTTACTATTTCTTGACAATAAAGGCACTACTATCCTTGACTTTCAGGAACACGGGCGTATAAGCCAAAGGAATAAATATACAAACACTCCAGAAGATAGGAAAGGCCATTGTCAGGCAGATACTACAAATGAGTCTGACAGTAATCCGAAGCAGTCACAGCAATCTCTGGCAACTTCCAAATTTTACGTGACATTTCCATTAAAGAACTCTTCTCAAGGGCAACGGCTTCAGGAGAAAGACGTGATGGAAGTGACTGTGAAGGAGTGGATAATACAGTCCACACCTTTCTCAAAATAAAACCAATAGGTTGGATGTAATGAAGACATAAATCCGCCATCAATTTCAGTGAAATCTTTGTTGAACAGCAACTTTGTGTAGAGGATCTACCTCACCTGCAAGAACAATTTGAGCGATCCAAACCGTTTAACACAATTCCGAAACACTTTTGGCAATAAACTCGTCTCTGGCATGGCCTGACCACTCACAAGATAAATCAAACAAATTTTAGCATCACATTATTAAATATAGCTAGCTTGCGACTAATTGACAGTTTAAGGTGTTACACACCCAGGAAAAGCCTATAAAATGTTCTTGCCAAAAAATGTAACTTTTCGACGATTAACCATCGATTATTCAACGGAGATTGTGGCAGGTGTTCGATACTGTACGAGCAGGTTGGTTGGAAAAATTCTGAAAAGCTTGTAAGGGTGACTCAGGGTGTTTTGCGCTGAGAAATAACTGTTAAGAAAAAACTGGTGCGTTGCGCAGTTTCCGAGTTAATTAGCGTTGAAGTTAGCAAATCAGGTCGTTGCGCGTGCAGATTCAAGCGGACTGCCAGAGCATGGTGTCGCCAAACGAGTTCTTCGTTGATTCCCTAGAACCGAACAATAGGGCAATAACGAAACTAGACGTGGAACGGTAGTAAGGATCGAACCCGAGCCAAAGGCTGAGCGGTCTCGGGCACTATGTTCTATTCTAAGAGAATAACTGACTAATTGTATCTGCCTGACATGCCTGACGGCTTGAATCTGCGCGCACAATGGCCTGATTGGCTAACTTCAACACCAATTAACTCGGAAACGGGGCAACGGCCCTTATTTTTTTCTTAACAATTATTTCTCATCATAACCTGCACAGCGACACCTTTACAGGATTTTCAGTCAGTTTCTGACCTCCCTGTATATAATGTGAGGCTGTTAAGGTGGACATCTTACCGTCCTGGGTGGCTGAATGTATGAAACGATGCAGACCGAAACAATAAAGGACAACGCTACAGCAGATTGGTGTTGGCACATTAAAATGGGCGATAGTCTTGTATTGAATCGTACTGCGTAAAGATTTAACAAAAAATTACAGAATAGCTATTGTGCTGTATAAACACATGTCGCATAATATATTTCGCTGCACTTCGATATTGCTGCATTTAGTCCACCATCCGAGGCGAGACCTTTGGCGCAAATTGGCAAGTTGCCAGTGAACGGAGGAGGAAGAAATTAGCATCGAAAACACGCCGTGCTGTTGCATTCGCGGACCCCTCTATATTTATCCTCCTGCTTCCCGGGTTATTTTCATTTATTAACACCCGCAGCAGGTCGCAAGGCACGATATTTCGTGCCACAAATTCATCGAGTCGAATAAGCAATTGAGCCCATGCCGCTACTGACATTTTGGAACATGTGCTTCGCAACTGCCACTTCTGAAACGCTCTCAGCGTTTAGCTAGCTTTGTTCCAGAAGAAGAAAATCATTTCCTATCCGGCCCACTGCTCTTCAGAGAAAACGCGTCCCCGTCTACAAAATACTTCCACCTTATCAGCCACCACGTATTCCTCCATGCTTTAACAAAAAGTTGCACACTAAAGTGAAATGAAAATGGAACTATCGTACAGCGCTCTATGCAACGGAGAAAGTTATCTGTTTGTTGGTGGTTGTATGCTGAAACAGTTTGTAACTGAATTTCTCGCTAACAATCTGCAAAATGTGTAACTTCTAAATTCCGATTACAGATTCGGATCTAGAACGACTTAGCTACCCTACAGTTGAACATGAACTTGTTTTTGCAAATTAGTTTTTAGGAATGTGGTTTTAATTAATCTCAAAGGCGTCTGACAGTCTGGAAATTAGACCGCATAGAAGAATTGTTTACAAGAGTACTGAGAATGACTAACTATTACGTAATGCAAATGTACCCGCATTACAAAGACACATCTGTTGAATTTACAGGCAATTTTCCTAATTGAAAACGGTTGCTAATATTCTGTCACTAATGTTCATTTAGGCCCTACAACAAATATTTACCTTGCAAAGGATAACTCGGCATTGCTCTGGCTGCACGTACAGAATGATGAGATTAAAATCTCTGCACGGAACTTTTGACTTTTTATTCTTAGTTCTTTAAGTTGTTGTTTTTGCAAATTAGTTTTTGACTCTATTTTCAAAATTATTAATTGTTGTTCAAGCAAAAGTACAAGGCATGGTAATGGAAATTTCACCAAACATTTTTCTTTGAACAGTGAGGATGTGTATTGTGACATATTTGTAAACGACAAAAGGAACTACTTTGAAATTATACTCAGGCATTTTAATGACACAAAAGTAAACTCAAACTAATATGAAAAATCCGCACTGTCTCTTTCCGCATCGTCATACATCACAATTTCTGCTTTCAGAAAATATTTCTATTGGAAATATTGTTTTCCAGGATTCATAATGCAACACTATTTAACTAATCCAAATGGGGGAAGATTGTTAGAATACTGAACAAACTACTGATAGATTTTCCTCTTTATCAACACATGGATATTGTTGTTGTTGTTGTTGTTGTTGTCTTCAGTCCTGAGACTGGTTTGATGCAGCTCTCCATGTTACTTTATCCTGTGCAAGCTTCTTCAACTCCCAGTACCTACTGCAACCTACATCCTTCTGAATCTGTCTAGTCTATTCATATCTTGGTCTCCCTCTACGATTTTTACCCTCCACGCAGCACTCCAATACTAAATTGGTGATCCCTTGATGACTCAGAACATGTCCTACCAACCGATCCCCTCTTCTAGTCAAGTTGTGCCACAAACTTCTCTTCTCCCCAATCCTACTCAATACCTCCTCATTAGTTATGTGATGTACCCATCTAACTTTCATCATTCTTCTGTAGCACCACATTTCGAAAGATTCTGTTCTCTTCTTGTCCAAACTACACTACTGGAAATGGAAAAAAGAACACATTGACACCGGTGTGTCAGACCCACCATACTTGCTCCGGACACTGCGAGAGGGCTGTACAAGCAATGATCACACGCACGGCACAGCGGACACACCAGGAACCGCGGTGTTGGCCGTCGAATGGCGCTAGCTGCGCAGCATTTGTGCACCGCCGCCATCAGTGTCAGCCAGTTTGCCGTGGCATACGGAGCTCCATCGCAGTCTTTAACACTGGTAGCATGCCGCGACAGCGTGGACGTGAACCGTATGTGCAGTTGACGGACTTGGAGCGAGGGCGTATAGTGGGCATGCGGGAGGCCGGGTGGACGTACCGCCGAATTGCTCAACACGTGGGGCGTGAGGTCTCCACAGTACATCGATGTTGTCGCCAGTGGTCGGCGGAAGGTGCACGTGCCCGTCGACCTGGGACCGGACCGCAGCGACGCACGGATGCACGCCAAGACCGTAGGATCCTACGCAGTGCCGTAGGGGACCGCACCGCCACTTCCCAGCAAATTAGGGACACTGTTGCTCCTGGGGTATCGGCGAGGACCATTCACAACCGTCTCCATGAAGCTGAGCTACGGCCCCGCACACCGTTAGGCCGTCTTCCGCTCACGCCCCAACATCGTGCAGCCCGCTTCCAGTGGTGTCGCGACAGGCGTGAATGGAGGGACGAATGGAGACGTGTCGTCTTCAGCGATGAGAGTCGCTTCTGCCTTGGTGCTAATGATGGTCGTATGCGTGTTTGGCGCCGTGCTGGTGAGCGCCACAATCAGGACTGCAGACGACCGAGGCACACAGGGCCAACACCCGGCATCATGGTGTGGGGAGCGGTCTCCTACACTGGCCGTACACCACTGGTGATCGTCGAGGGGACACTGAATAGTGCACGGTACATCCAAACCGTCATCGAACCCATCGTTCTACCATTCCTAGGCCGGCCAGGGAACTTGCTGTTCCAACAGGACAATGCACGTCCGCATGTATCCCGTGCCACCCAACGTGCTCTAGAGGGTGTAAGTCAACTACCCTGGCCAGCAAGACCTCCGGATCTGTCCCCCATTGAGCATGTTTGGGACTGGATGAAGCGTCGTCTCACGCGGTCTGCACGTCCAGCACGAACGCTGGTCCAACTGAGGCGCCAGGTGGAAATGGCATGACAAGCCGTTCCACAGGACTACATCCAGCATCTCTACGATCGTCTCCATGGGAGAATAGCAGCCTGCATTGCTGCGAAAGGTGGATATACACTGTACTAGTGCCGACATTGTGCATGCTCTGTTGCCTGTGTCTATGTGCCTGTGATTCTGTCAGTGTGATCATATGATGTATCTGACCCCAGGAATGTGTCAATAAAGTTTCCCCTTCCTGGGACAATGAATTCACGGTGTTCTTATTTCAATTTCCAGGAGTGTATTTATCGTCCATGTTTCACTTCCGTACATGGCTACACTTCATACAAATACTTTCAGAAACGACTTCCTGACACTTAAATCTATACTCGATGTTAACAAATTTTTCTTCTTCAGAAATGCTTTCCTTGCCATTGCCAGTCTACATTTTATATCCTATCTACTTCGACCATCATCAATTATTTTGCTCCCCAAATAGAAAAACTCCTTTACTACTTTAAGTGTCTCATTTCCTAATCTAATTCCCTCAGCATCACCTGACTTAATTCGACTACATTCCATTATCCTTGTTTTGCGTTTGTTGATGTTCATCTTATATCCTCCTTTCAAGACACTATCCATTCCGCTCAACTGCTCTTCCAAGTCCTTTGCTGTCTCTCGGCGAACTTCAAAGTTTTTATTTCTTCTCCATGGATTTTAGTACCTACTCCAAATTTTTCTTTTGTTTCCTTCACTGCTTGCTCAACATACAGAATGATTAAAATCGGGGAGAGGCTACAACCCTGTCTCACTCCCTTCCCAACCACTGCTTCCCTTTCATGCCCCTCGACTCTTATAACTGCCATCTGGTTTCTGTACCAATTGTAAATAGCTTTTCGCTCCCTGTATTTTACCCTTGCCACCTTCAGAATTTGAAAGAGTGTATTCCAGTAACATTGTCAAAAGCTTTCTCTAAGTCTACAAATACTAGAAATGTAGTTTTGCCTTTCCTTAATCTAGCTTCTAAGATAAGTCGTAGGGTTAGTATTGCCTCACGTGTTCCGATATTTCTACGGAATCCAAACTGATCTTTCCCGAGGTCGGCTTCTACTATTTTTCCATTCGTCTGTAAAGAATTCACGTTAGCATTTTGCAGCCGTGACTTATGAAACTGATAGTTCGGTAATTTTCATATCTGTCAACGCCTTCTTTCTTTGGGATTGGAATTATTATATTCTTCTTGAAGTCTGAGGGTATTTCGCCTGTCTCATACATCTTGCTCACCAGATGGTAGAGTTTTGTCAGGACTGGCTCTCCCAAGGCTGTCAGTAGCTCTAATGGAATGTTGTTTACTCCCGGAGCTTTGTTTGGACTCAGGTCTTTCAGTGCTCTGTCAAACTCTTCACGCAGTATCATATCTCCCACTTCATCTTCATCTACATCCTCTTCCATTTTCATAATATTGTCCTCCAGTACATCGCCCTTGTATAGACCCTCTATATACTCCTTCCACCTTTCTGATTTCTCTTCTTTGCTTAGAACTGGGTTTCCATCTGAGCTCTTGATATTCATACAAGTGGTTCTCTTTTCGCCAAAGGTCTCTCTAATTTTCCTGTAGGCAGTATTTATCTTACCCCTAGTGAGATAAGCCTCTACATCCTTACATTTGTCCTCTAGCCATCCCTGCTTAGCCATTTTGCACTTCCTGTCGATCTCATTTTTGAGACGTTTGTATTCCTTCTTGCCTGCTTCATTTACTGCATTTTTATATTTTCTCCTTTCATCAATTAAATTCAATATTTCTTCTGTTACCCAAGGATTTCCACTAGCCCTCGTCTTTTTACCTGCTGGATCCTCTGCTGCCTTCACTACTTCATCCCTCAAAGCTACCCATTCTTCTTCTACAGTATTTCTTTCCCCCATTCCTGTCAATTGTTCCCTTATGTTCTCCCTGAAACTTTGTACAACCTCTGGTTCTTTCAGTTTATCCAAGTGCCATCTCCTTAAATCCCCACCTTTTTGCAGTTTCTTCAGTTTTAATCTACAGTTCATAACCAATAGATTGTGGTCAGAGTCCACATCTGCCCCTGGAAATGTCTTACAATTTAAAACCTGGTTCCTAAATCTCTGTGTTACCAATATATAATCCATCTGAAACCTGTCAGTATCTCCAGGCTTCTTCCATGTACACAATTTTCCTTTATGATTCTTGAACCAAGTGTTAGCTATGATTAAGTTGTGGTCTGTGCAAAATTCTACCAGGCGGCTTCCTCTTTCGTTTCTTGCCCCCAATCCATATTCACCTACTACGTTTCCTTCTCTCCCTTTTCCTACTGACGAATTCCAGTCACCCATGACTATTAGATTTTCATCTCCCTTCACTATCTGAATAATTTCTTTTATTTCTTCATACATTTCTACAATTTCTTCGTCATCTGCAGAGCTAGTAAGCATATAAACTTGTACTACTGTGGTTGGCGTGGGCTTCTTATCTATCTTGGCCACAATAATGCGTTCACTATGCTGTTTGTAGTAGCTTACCCGCATTCCTATTTTCCTATTCATTATTAAACCTACTCCTGCATTACCCCTAATTGATTTTGTGTTTATAACCCTGTAGAAACCTGACCAGATGTCTTGTTCCTCCTGCCACCGAACTTCACTAATTCCCACAATATCTAACTTTATTCTATCCATTTCCCTTTTTAAATTCTCTAACCTACCTGCTCGATTAAGGGATCTGACATTCGGCGCTCCGATCCGTAGAACGCCAGTTTTCTTTCTCCTGATAACGACATCTTCTTGAGTAGGTCCCGCCCGGAGATCCGAATGGGGGACTATTTTACCTCCGGAATGTTTTACCCAAGAGGATGCCATCATCTTTAACCATACAGTAAATCTGCATGCCCTCGGGAAAAATTACGGCCGTAGTTTCCCCTTGCTATCAGCCGTTCGCAGTACCAGCACAGCAAGGCCGTTTTCGTTAGTGTTACAAGGCCAGATCAGTCAATCATCCAGACTGTTGCCCCTGCAACTACTGAAAAGGCTGCTGCCCCTCTTCAGGAACCACACGTTTGTCTGGACTCTCAACAGATACGCCTCCGTTGTGGTTGCACCTATCTGTATCGCTGAGGCACGCAAGCCTCCCCACCAACGGCAAGGTCCATGGTTCGGGGGAGGGTGGATATTATTGGATATAATGAAATCGTTGCACAGGAACTACCTGCAGCCAACAAACCCAAAATAAGTTACCTTTTATTATATTGCCATCTCTTTATACAATCATGTTAAAAATCATCCTTCATCTTCAGCCCACACATCATGGAGCACCTGAAACAGAAATCTCAGTCCGGCACATCGTCTATCCAAGCTGCTTATTCTGCCATGATGCAGCACCCTCTCCCCATGACTCCACAACTACCACTGCCTCAGGTTGCGATTCGCCTCGTCTGTTACCTTCTTGCTTGCCCGAGCTCTACTCAATAACTCAACCTCTGGAAACCAGAGGAAGATGTTTAAAGTGACTACGTTGCGAATAAACCGATAATCTTCAATGCAGTTGCATTGAAAAGTGCGCCAAGTGGTAACATACCAAACAAACTGAGATTTACTATCTTTTCAAGTAATGTATGAACCTTTCAAAGGATATAAGTTAAACAAATATAAAGACTGCAACATCCTCCTCTGTGACATACTCTGTCGGACCACCAGTCACGGATTGTGAACATCACTCTGTTGTGGTCGGAGACAGCATTTTTATCTAACATAAACAACTGTTGGCCATTAAAATTCCAACATTAGGAAGAACAGAAAATAGCGAAATATTACTTATTTTGCGTATGGAGTACAGGATGAAGAACACATGATTAAATTGTACGTGACACAGGATGAAAAATTTAGTACACAGTACGTCCATCGTGATGCTGTACGCAGAACTGGGATTCGTCTGATAAGATGACATGACGACATTTATTTGTTCCAAGTTGTCACTGGATGCATGCTCCTTTCTCAGCAAGTGCGACAAGGGAAGCCACAAAAGTGGCCACCGTACTGACAGTCTGTGGTAATCCTGCGTCGATTCACGAGCCCTGTGGATACTTGTCTTGCTACAAACAAACCGAGTTCCCGACACAAAGTAAGTGAAGTGGCTGTGCGATCCTGCATGGCTAAGAGAGCAATGTGTCTGTTCTTTCTGGCGCTATTCCCATGTCACAGCTCTCACATGCCGCTAGTCACGTGTCACAGTTATAAGATAGTACATAGCGTTAAGATGACGATCACGGTTACGGGTTTAAAGAGACTAAACATCTAAGGTCATCAGTATTTTATTCACCATCCAATATGGAAATGTGTACCGTATCATCTGTCTGGGTCTAGAACAGGGGTTTCCACCCTTTTAGGTTTCCTAAGACGGGTATTTGAGTATTTTTGGGCGGCGCATATTACACTTGACAGCAACAATTACCATTGGAGAAAAAAAAGTGATGAACCAATGAGAGAATAGCACCGTGGGGAGGAAATTTTTTTCCGAACATGTGATACAAGCTCGCAGCTTGGGCCGCATTGGTACTTCCTTTAGGCCACTTGAAACCCAAGGAGCGTAAAATGGATACCCCCGATCTAGAGTACGCCTTTTGAAGTAGTGTGAGAACATTTCCTAAATGTTGTGTGGATCTGATGCGGATCGTGTGTACCAAACCAAGACTCTAGAAAGCCCCGACCAACGCGAGCAGTAATATCACGGAACGATAAACCACAGTCTCAGTTGCTGCCGACCCTGCCGCTGTCTAATTCCGACACGCAGTGATGGACGTTTCTCCTTCTTACACGTGACATAATTAGATTTTCTCACAAACAGACAACATCAAAGAAGAGTTCTTAAATGACAAATCCTTGTCTGCAGAACGTAAATGGCATTACGCCTAACTTCTTTGTGTGGTTGCACTGAAATAATAATCATTTGAATATACGTACGTGTAGTACCCTACATGCCAATTTACTGTACGTTCAATGCATCTTTCATGGTTCTCTAATTTTAATGGTTAGGAGTGTAATTTGCAGAGCGCAGATGTATCCATAACCAGTCTGGTATTGATGCCTATAATCCACCACAGTAGTCTTGCGCTTTTGTTTCAATATCTTCTTGTCATTTCTATTACTACGTCTGTATTGTGAGTCACTTAAATAGTTGGACAATATAGAACGCTAACATTTCTTTACAATGTTTTTCAGAGTAAATAATCAGACATTTACAGATATAAAGGCCGTTTTTGATAGAAGAAGGGCACATTCACAGGACTTGAGATATTAGCAGGTATTGAAGAAAACGTAACTTGCCATGTCGATAGAATTCCCTCAGAGATAAACTTTCTTGGACAATGTGTGTGGAGATTTTATCGTGAGAAATTAAAGCTGTACGCAGTAACTGTGAAACTTGTAAAAAAAAAATCGGTTGTTAACAAGGGGAATGTCAGCTGGCCAATAAGTTGGATGGGTATTCTCACAGAAATCTCTGCACAGCGTTAGCAGGGAGATCGTCATGAAGTAGAACGTCCACAGCTCGTGCTTAGCTCTACTGCCTCCAGATCACGGAGTGCCGGGTTCGACTTCCGGCCGGGTAGGAGATTTTCACCTTTCGGGGACTGGATGTTCCTGTTGCCCTCATCGCCGGCCGTGGTGACCGAGCGGTTCTAGGCGCTTCAGTCCGGAACCGCGCGACTGCTACGGTCGCAGGTTCGAATCCTGCCTCGGGCATGGATGTGTGTGATGTCTTTAGGTTAGTTAGGTTTAAGTAGTTCTAAGTTCTAGGGGACTGATGACCTCAGATGTTAAGTCCCATAGTGCTCAGAGCCATTTAGAACATTTTTTTGTCCTCATCATTTCATCTCGTCATCATCGTCACGCAAGCCGCCGAAGTGGCATCATACAGAAAGACTTGTGCTAGGTGGCGGAACTACGCAAACGTGGTCTCCTGGGCAATAATGCAAGCCGATCGTCTCACTGCGAGAAGTCCACTATTAGACACGAGTGAGGAGACTTGGAAGTTAGCGTTGATGATGCACACGTCGCTGTAACTGAGAGGCCGCTTAAGGCTTTGCTTCTGAGCGCAGCGTCAGGCAGTGACAACCTGGCGAGTCCTCATCGCCAGCACGCCGCTTGCACCACCTGGTAATGATACACAATAATATACCTCCGTCATACTCCGGTTGCCAAGTTACGGTTGTCTCTGAACAACAATTAAGAGCTACTAAAAATCCTGGTAATGACGATGAGATATTTTTATTGATAACAGCCACATTATTATTAATTTTTTAGTGGTGGCCGAATACTAATTATTATATGACAGTGATTGGAAACGAATACCCAAAGTTAAAACGCCAAACACTTCGTTTCTGAAAATGCATATTTGTGAAATAAACTATTTACACTGTAGCTGATGCACCCAACCTCTTTATTTATTACGAAGTTTCAAACGCCTCACTCAAGTGCAATCAAATAATAATAATAAACCAATAACCTAAACCTCAATAAAATCTATCAGTACATAATTGGTGCCCAATGTCGGACGTCTACGAAACACACCATCACCGCGTCCGCCCCCGGTAGCTGAGTTGTCAGCGCGACAGCTTGTCAATCCTAAGGGTCCGGGTTCGATTCCCGGCCGGGTCGGAGATTTTCTCCGCTCAGAGACTGGGTGTTGTGTTGTCCTAATCATCGTCATTTCGTCCCCATCGACGCGCAAGTCGCTGAAGTGGCGTCAACTCGAAAGACTTGCACGGGGCGAGCGGTCTACCCGACGGGAGGCCCTCGTCACACGACATTTATTTTTACCGTCACAGCATATACCACACCAACACTTGTAATCAAAAAGACAACCACGTAAGTGTCGAACGAAGTTCGTGACTAGATTGAGGGTTTATTGACAGGTAGTCCTACCGAACGGAGAGTCACTGACAGATGTGTGAGTAACTTCAGGCATGCCCCAGGAACTGGGTTGGGTCCCTTCTGTTTAGGTGTATGTTAGTGGCGTGGAAGACAGGATTAGCAGTAACAAGAGATTTTTTTTACAGATTATGCATATAGATATAAGGAGTAGTTAAATGGAAAAGGGTGGTGATGGAAAAGAGTAAATAAGTTGTTTACTGTTTCAAAAGTAATTGCCATAATTATTAGATGCGCACTTCGGTGCAAGATGGTCCATGCCTTCATGGGTAAATGTTTGTGGTTGCCTACGCAACAATATGATTGCACCCAGGCGGCCACCTCTTTGTTGGAAGCAAATCGACGGCCATGAATGTCTTTTTCATGGGTCCATTAACATGGAAATCGCATGGGGAAAGATTAGGACTGTATGGAAGATGTGTGAGGGTTTCCCAAAGAAGCTTCTGTATACAACCTTGGTAACATGTGGCTGCTTACTCTGACTTACTTTTTTCCCATTTGTCTTGTTTTCATTTGACTGCCCCTTACATAAAGAAGTACTGTCTGAAAAAACCTGCACAAAGATGCAATCAACTCTTGTAAAGATTTGAAAGTCATGCAAATATTTAAGCAACTAGATTTGGCAGGGTCAGGGCACCAGCTGTCGCATCACCGAAGGACATCACACTGATGGCGAACGACGCTCAACTTAAAAAGGATTTACAGCCAGGCTAAATTGTCTCTGTTCTAACTTTTATTCTAATTTGCGTATCGACAGGGAGTGGAATAACAATAACATTTCGAGTGAATGTTAGAGGACTGGGAAAACAACAAAAGTGATGGAGTGACTGGAATGCGTTGGAAGTTTATCCTGGTTATAAGAAATTAATTGTACCCATATTATCAGTAGCTTATGCAGAGAATTGTGTGGGGTAACAGGCGAATTGTGAAGCCCTGAAAATATTCTAAGTTCGGAGTTGGCGTGACAGCACGGGCTGTTCGGCGGGCTCGGGCCGCTCGGCAGGCCGACCACGTGATGCCTGACATTGGCCAAAGCAAGAAGAGTCCAGCCCGAGCGAGTGGCTGGGAATTCCATGGTGACGCTGTGCCGATGAAAGAGATTTCTATGCTGAGAGTGCCAAAGATGGCGGACTTTGTGAAACCATCACGGCAGACATTTCGCAGTTTGTATAGAAATTAATAGTAGCCAGATGAATCATGATACCTCAAAAAGAAACATGTACATTACCACTATTTTCACGACAATTCTGATGGTGTAATCAGATTTTTAATATCTTTATTAGATTAAAGTTTAGTATCTGACGATAAATTATACAAGTAACACCCAGCAACGAATTTCCAAACGCCAGACGGTTCCGATTTTGTC
Source organism: Schistocerca piceifrons (assembly GCF_021461385.2). NCBI lineage: Eukaryota > Metazoa > Arthropoda > Insecta > Orthoptera > Acrididae > Schistocerca > Schistocerca piceifrons. The sequence goes on from NC_060138.1 coordinate 787,299,238, forward strand.
GATCGACGTGTCTTTAGAAAGCTATTAGTGTAAACCTAAATGGGTATAAATTACAGACATGTAACTTGAATAGTACACGAGTTATTGGAGGTCAAAGTGGCCGATTACTATCGATCGCGTCAGGCCATAAGTATGCCGCAGTTACACGAAAAAACGGTAGCAGCATGCTTATAAAAATTCATCTATGTCTTTGTTGATATCCGATACATACTATTCATGAAGAAATTGGTCAAATATTTACTGTGTTTTAGAAAGCACAGAGACATTAGGCAACTGGTCTACTTTTGCTTGCTATCCCTTTGATATATGTTTATTTAATTTGTTTATGTATTTAATAATGTATGTTAGAGCGTGTTTATGGTCCAGCCGTAGGAATATTTATTTAATTTCAAGTTATTTAAATGTAAATCCAGTATTTCGAATGTGTTTCAAAGTGTTTGTGTGTGTGTGTGTGTGTGTGTGTGTGTGTGTGTTGGCTTGGAAAATGGCTCTGAGCACTATGGGACTGAACTTCTGAGGTCATCAGTCCCCTAGAACTTAGAACTACTTAAACCCAACTAACCTAAGGACATCACACGCATCCATGCCCGAGGCAGGATTTGAACCTGCGACCGTAGCAGTCGCGCGGTTCCGGACTGAGCGCCTGAACCGCTAGACCACCGCGGCCGGCGCTATCGCCAATCACAGCTCTCGTTACTAAGCGAGGCGACTACCAAAGTGAATGGAGGGGGAGTTGAGGACAGTACGGGGGAGGACACGGGAGAGTGCGGGACACGACGGCACAGGACACGGAAGAGTGCAGTGCGAGGGACACTACGGCGCGACGGGCGAAATGGTCGCAGGGAAAGACTTGGACAGTGGAGCAGTTTGCGCGTGGTCGCGAGAGATAGAAATATTTCGGAGTGCCGACTTGTGTTCTTGTGTGGTTTCCGTGGCTTCTGCAGTGAAGTATGCGTTTAGCATGGAATATCTCGTGAACTATGTTGTTGTTCATAACTAATTAATTACTGTAGGAATCCATTGTTTCCCTGTTATTCAACTTTTATTTTATTTAATTGCTGGACCATAGACACCAATAAATGTTTTGCTGTACTTCTACTATTGTACTCATCATTTAAAGTCGTTAAGATAGTATCTGCAGATTTTATTTAATAGCAATCTTTCATTTATAAATTTCTACGTTACATTCGCAATTGCTGAGTGATAGTAACCTTCAACCATTCGATTCATGTGTGTATTCATATTGTATACTGTAGACTCAGCAGTATTTGGCTTGTAATGTGGCAACTACGTATCCCAGCGCCTAGACAACGAAACCAGCAAAAACTTTTAATATTTCAACACTGAGTCTGAGTGTACGTAGTCGAGGGCCACACCACGCCATTACTTTTATTTTGAAAGCCCACAATGGTTAGTTTGTTGTACAGTAACGTAGACCGACACGAGAGAACGCTGATTGGAGTACTGACGTGACGCACACTGATGAGCCAAAACTTTATGACCACCAGCTTAATAGCTTGCTGGGACATCTTTGTAACGCGCTATATCACCAATACTGCGATCATCGATTCTACAGTTCGTTGGTAGATTTGTGGAGTTATGTGGGACCATTTGTCTACGCAAGTGTCATATAATTTACGTCAATAACTGACTGCTGACTTGTGTACGCGGTGATGGCACTCGATAGCGCCCCATATGGGCACCGTCGAATTCACTACAGACGAATTTGATGGCCAACACATTCTCGTGATTTCACTATTATGCTCCTCGAATCACTGTAGCACGGTTCTGACTCCGAGACACGGACAATTACACTACTGAAAAATGACTTCGCCGTCGGGAAAGATATGAAACACGAAGGGGTGCAGATGGTCCGAAGATGACATGGTGTCTTCGATTACTACCGAAGGTGCCATGTAAGCGCAGGAGAATGTCTATCGTAGCATAATACTGCTTCCGCCAGGCTGCGTCCGCGACGTGGTGCACGTTCTCGTGCAGTCGTTCGCCTGGATGACGGCGTTTGTGGAGACGACCATCCATCTGGGGTAGCAAAAACGTGATTCATCCTACGAACCGACACGTTTCGAGTGATACGCTGTCCAGTCTTGATGATCCTGAGCCCATCAGTAAGGCAGCAGCAACCGGGTGAGAAACAAGCAGCAGCAGGGAAGTAATCGATTTTGTGATATTTTACGAGTTCCTAACCAGGACAGTGTTATATAGTTTCATCCGTGTCCTTTGATAGTTCAGTTTCTTGAATGCTTAATAGACACTATACTCGCCTTTTCATTTGTGTCGGAAAGTAAACCGATTTTGTGACATATTACAAGTTCCTAATCAGGAGCGAATTATTTAGTGAGTACTTTGTTTGTCTAGGTTTTGAATCTGTGCGTGTTAATCTAATTTATTGGATACAGCTCTTGCGTTTTCGTCATTATCTGCAGCAGAGTTCCGTACCACGTTTCGATAATCCCTTGTCTGTGAAGTGTAGTTTCCCACAGTCTTTGGTATGGATGGGGACTGTAATTGCTGTGTAATGATGCGAGCTGAGTTGGTGACACTTCGCTCTCAGCCCCAGGCTGTAATGCTTCGTTTACACAGCTTGAGGTTCCAGTGGATGGGCATCACTGTTGTGGGCTGGCTATGGGGATCCAACGGACGTCCAGCACCACTCACGAGTCCGCCGATTGCTAGACATCGGTGGCCAGCCCAGTTACTGATCGCACGGAGGTTGAGCCCTCGCCCATGTCTCGTGGGAGGTCGCCGAGGGGCCGCACGTAAGGCCTCCCCAGTTAGTCTGACAAACACGTCCAGGTGCAGTCTGTGGCTGACACTATCCCTCAGCCAGATGCAGTCGCTTGTACTGTTTCAGAGGAAATCTCTCAGTCTGCAAGATCGGGGCAATCACAGAGGGTGAGATTATTTGTAGTTGAGACCTCCAATGTTAGGTGCTTTATGTGGTCCCTTAGAGACAGGGGTGCCAAGGAGGGGAAGAAATCCGATGTCCACTCCTTGTGCATACTGGGTGAAGTCATTCCAGTGGTGGAATCGGTTCTTCTGGCTGCCACGAACCAGCTGCAGAACGTGGCTTACGTCGGTATTAATTATGTGTGTCACCTTTGATAGGAAGACGTTTCTCTGTTTTCAAGCGGTTGTCAGAAGCGGTAAAGGTTGCCAGTTTTAATTGCGAGATGAAAGCAGAACTCACCATTTGTAGTACAGACGACAGGAACGATCACATGCCTCTGGTACAGCCCCGAGTGGACGGTCTGAATCAGCGGTTCAGACGTTTATCTGACCGTGTGGACTACAGCTTCCTCAACTTGCGTCATAGGGTGGTGGGGTTTAGGATTCCGGTATAGAGGTCAGGAATACATTACACGCAGGAGGTGACTATACGGGTAGCATGGGCTATGTGGCATGTCCTGGGCGGTTATATGGTTAGAGGGTTTCGGGAAAACACAAAAAGGGCTTCAGTCTCTAAGGGTGCAGATCGAACATGGGAAGAACGTAGATCCAGGAACCATCGGCATAACAGTTCTAAACTGTCGTAGCTGTGTTGGGAAAGTACCATACCTCCAAGCGCTTATAGAAAGCACTGATGCCCAAATCGTTATAGGTACTGAAAGCTGCCTAAGGACGGAGATAAGTTCAACCGAAATTTTTGCGAAGGACCTAACGGTGACCAGAAAGGACAGGCTAAACCAGTAGGCCGTAACGTGTTTGTTAGTGTTAGAAATAGTTTATCTTGCAGCGAAATTGAAATAGATAGTTCCTGTGAGTTAGTATGGACAGAGGTCATTCTTGCACCCTTGACCTCTTTTCAAATAAAAAAAAAAAAGTCCGAACAGGCCACGAAGGCCCAGCAGTACCGAAAATGCAGCGTGTCATCCGTCACCAGATGCTGGTACGGAGGGACATATGGTCAACACACCGCTCTTCTGGCCGTTGTCAGGTCAGCAACAAATAATCTTGAGATCCTAACCATCATCAAAATTGATACAGGGATTAATGAACACAGGATTGTTGCAACGAGACTGAATACCATAACACTAAAATCCTTCAAAAATAAACGAAAAATTTACGTATTCAAAAAATCTGATAAAAATTCACTTGACGCCATTCTGAGAGACAATCTCCACTCCTTCCAAATCAGAAATGTAAGTGTAGACCAGATGTGGCTTGAATTCAAAGAAATAGTATCGACAGCAGTTGAGAGATGATTTATACCAAATAAATTAACAAACGACAGAGCTGATCGCCCATGGTACACAAAACAGGTCGGAAAACTGTTGCAGAAAGAACGAAGAGAGCATGCCAAATTTAAGCGAAATTAAGATTTCCAAGATAGGCGATCTTTCCCGTAAGCTCGAAATTTAGCGTGGACTTCAGTGCGAAATTCTTATAACAGTTTTCACAATGAAACTTTGTCTCGAAACCTGGCAGAAAATCCAAAGAGATTCCGGTTGTATGTAAAGTATGCCAGCGGCAATACAGTCAATGTCTTCTCTGCGCGACAGCAATGGAAATGCTATCGATGACAGTGCTGCTAAATCAGAGTTTCTCCCACATTCCTTCACCAAGGAAGACGAAGTGACTGTTCCAGAGTACAAATCAAGAACAGCTGCCAACATGACCAACTTAGAAGTAGATATCCTCTGAGTAGTGAAGGAACTTAAGTCATTTAATAAAAGCAAGCCTTCCGGTCTAAACTGCATACCAATTAGGTTCCTTTCAGAGTATGCTGATACAATAGCCTCATACTTAACAATCATATACAACCGCTCGCTCGATTAAAGAATCGTACCCCGAAGACTAGAAAATTGCAAGGGTCACACCAATATTCAAGAAAGACAATAAAAGTAATCCACTAAATTATAGGCCCATATCATTAACGTCGATATGCAGCAGGATTTTGGAACGTATATTGTGTTCGAACGTTATGAATTACCTCGAAGACAACGGTCTACTGACACTCAGTCAGCATGGATTTAGAAAACGTCGTTCTTGTGAAACACAATAGTTCTTTATTCATACGAAGTGCTGTGTGCTATTGGTAAGGGTTTTCAAATTGATTTCGTATTTTTATTTCCAGAAGGGTTTTGACGCTGTACCTCATAATTGACTTGTAATCTAATTGCGTGCTTATGGAATATTGACTCAGATATGCGACTGGATTCTTGATTTCTTGTCAGAGAGGTCACAGTTCGTTGTGACTGACAGAAAGTCGTCGAATAAAACGGATGTTATAGGCGTTCTGCCGTTCCTTATCTGCATAAACGTTGTAGGAGACAATCTTTTGCAGATGATGCTGTCATTTATCATCTAATAAAATCATCAGAAGATCAAAACAAATTGTAAAACGATTTAGAAAGGATACCTGTATGGTGCAAAAATCGGCAGTAGATGCTAAATAATTAGTGTGAGGTCATCCACATGAGTGCTAAAAGTAATCCATCAAACTTCGGTTCGACGATAAATCAGTCGAATCTAAAGGCCGTAAATTCAACTAAATGGCTAGGAATCCAATTACGACAACTTAAATTGGAAAGAACTCACAGAAATTCTTGTGGGGAGCGGGAACCAAATACTGTGATTCTTTGGCAGGACACTTAGAAGATGCAACACATCTACTAAAGCGTGCCCACGCTACGCTTGTAAGTCCACTTTTGAAATACTGCTGTGCAGTGTCGGATCCTTAGCAAATAGGATTAACGGAGCACATCGGAAAGCTCAGAGAAGAGCAGCACGTTTCGTATTATCGAGAAATAGGAGACAGAGTGTCACGGACATGATACGGGATTTGAGGTGGACATCATTAAAACAAAGGCGTTTCTCGTTGCGGCGGGATCTTCTTACGAAATCTCAGTCACCAACTTTCTTCTCTGAATGCGAAAATGATTTGTTGACGTCGACTTACATAGGAAGAAACTATCATCATAATAAAGTAAGGGAAATCAGAGGTCGCAGGGAAAGATAATTACGTTCGTTTTTTTTCTCGCGCTGTTCGAGAGTGGAATAATACTTAATTATTGTGAAGATGGTTTGATAAATCCTCTGCCAGGCACATAAATGTGATTTGTGGAGTATCCAAGTAGATGTAGATGTAGATGTTCTAGTTACAGTAGTCAGTTGCTGTCTTCCCCGCCATGTACCAAATGGTTCAACTTGTTTGATCCAGTACTGTGCATATTTAAAGATACTATTCTAGGTGATGTGGGGAGATCGATAACAATATCTCCCCCAAACATGCCTTCTGCATTGTAGGGTAATTATAAATTAATCGGTAAGGGAATTCGTTGGATATCGAATATGCAATGAAATTATTAAGACTTCTGTTAACATAAAATTTAAGACGCACTAGTAACAATGTAAATTGAAATAACGGCATCAGTAATGCCCATCTTCTCCACTATCAACGATGGCATACCATGACGTCTGTGACTGGCATATGTTATTCTTTTTTCATTAAATTGTTGAAATTTTTTGTTTCTACTTCAGTAAGACAACCGTGTGTGAGTAGTCGAGATTCAGGACAAGGTTTCCTTATTCATAAATGATAAGAACGGAAAGATATGGTAACACTATTTTTTCATTCTGTAGCAAATATGGAACTTATATACAGTTACGTTTATTGTCGCCACCAGTACAAAAACAAGACCTTACGTATGTACTGGTTTACTCTCAGTCTCAGCTGATATTCTTTACTCTTACATGTGTACATGTAAAACGTGTATTTCCACATCCTCAACCATGTTTCTCCGTCTAGTCACTCTGTTTCCTCAGTCTCGCTTGTATGTCTTGAACTAGTGACTTTTACGACTAGGTGACATCACTCTCACACTTGCGAAGTTGCAGCATTTGCTAGCTGTGTAGATAGAGGAGGATAAAAGATACAAATACAAAAAAGAAATTTTGTAGCATATAATGCCACGTGGACAACGAAACATAAAAATCACCTTCTTCATTATAAAGATTTTAAGGGGAGCTCTCTATGCAATGTGCAACAACATGTCAAAAAAAAATGGCTCTGAGCACTATGGGACTTAACTTCTGAGGTCATCAGTCCCCTAGAACTTAGAACTACTTAAACCTAACTAACCTAAGGACATCACGCACATCCATGCCCGAGGCAGGATTCGAACCTGCAACCGTAGCGGTCACGCGGTTCCAGGCTGAAGCGCCTAGAACCGCACGGCCACACCGGCCGGCAACAACATGTCACATATGCCTTAGCACGCGCACACGCACATTACAGTATTTACAAGCTCTTGACACTATGACAGTGGTTCACACATCCACTGATCAGCCACGACATTGTGACCACCTACCTAACAGCCGGTATGTCCACCTTTGGCACGGATAACAGCGATGATGCGTCGTGTAATTGAAGCAATGAGGCCTTGGTAGGTCGCCGGAGGGAGATGGCACCACATCTGCACACCCAATTCGCCTCATTCCCATAAACTCCGGTAAGGAAGGGGGGCGGGGGCGATGAGCTCTGACTCAACGTTCAGTCACGTCCCAGATGTGCTAGATCCCGTTCAGATCTGTCGAGTTGGGGAGATGGGAGGCGGGAGGGACAGCACATTAATTGGAACTCGCCACTGTGTTCATCGAATCACTCCATCACACCCCTGGCCTTGTGGCATAGCGCATTATCTTGAAAAAAAAAAAAAAAGCCGCTGCCGTCGGGAAACACGATGGACATGAAGGGGTGTACGTGGTCAGCAACCAGTGTACGATACTCCTTGGCCATCATGGTGCATTCCACGAGCTCCATTGGACCCATGGACGCACGCGTGAATGTTCCCCAGAGCATAATGGAGCTGCCGCCAGCTTGTCTCAGTCCCGCGGTATAGCTATCAAGGAGCTGGAAGACAACGGACTCGCACCGTCCCATCGTCATGATGATGACGGTATCGGGATTCATCAGACCATGCAACGCTCTGCCACTGCGCCAAAGTCCATTGCCAGTCGGCATGTGTCTATTTCAGTCGTAGTTGACGATGACATGGTTTAACATTGGCACACGCATGGGTCCGCTGTGGAGGCCCGGAGTGTTCGGTGCACTGTGTGTTCAGACACACTTGTACTCTGTCCAAAAGTAAAGTCTGATGCTAGTTCCTCCACAGATCGTCACCTGTCCTGTTTTACCAGTCCGCCCAGCCTACGAAGTTCAACACCTGTAATGAGGGGTGGCCGCCCAGCCCCACGACGTCTGGACGTGGTTTTACCTTGGTTTCGCCATGTGCTGAAAACACTCACCGCAGCACTCGTCGAACACCCGAAATGCTCGTGTCGGATCTCCTGCCATCACAATCTGTTCCCGATCAAACTGAGATAGCTTGAGTGCCTTCCCTATGCTACACACAGACATCACTCTCATTGATACTACATATACCGTCCTTCTGTCTGACTAGCATTCATTCCTCGTCAGGTGACGCTGCTATCGCCTGGACGGGTTTACATGGATAGTATGTCGGTGATAATATTCTGGCCGATCAGTGTATAACGCAGGGCATACGAATACACAAATACAATCTACGTTTGAGATCGATCATTTGCCTTCATATCGCAAAAGCTCAATTTTCGTCAACAGTTACTGAAATAGTCCTGTCTGTAAGAATTCTATTTCGTCCCGAGCACTATGGAACGAGTTTTAAATGTTCTCACGGTATTATAAGTGTTGGTGTAATGTTTGTAGGTTCTATGCTCTGTGTTGCGACGATTTTTTGCTTTATCAGTGAGTGTGTGATGATCGTTTTTAATGGTCTATATTTCACCATAAGTTTCCAGGCCATAAGGTATATGATTTGAAACTGTTTTTCAGGAATGTAAATTGCAGCAAACCTGGCGTTCTTTCAAAATCCCAGTCCTCGATATTGAAACGCGTACGTTTCATATGTATTCATTACCAGCAATGGCGAGGCATGACAGAATCTCTGACCAGAGAGTTATTTATCGCTGCTAGTCTGCGCGAGACGACAGTAGTAGTCAGTACAGTTGTTGCGTGTAGGCAGTCGGATACAGCAGTAGCATGTTGTGAGTCGGCAAGAGCAGTTGCGAGTTGCACTCTGTCGGCAGTAGTTGTAGCGAGTGGACGGTTGTACTGAGCGGGCGTCGCCATGCGTCGGCGGCGTGCTCTCCCTCCATCTCTCGTCACAGTTCGGGACGAGGTATTTTGTTATAGAAGGTAATGAAGCAGCATTGCGCTCAGCTAATAACATATGTTAATTGTAATTAATTTGTTCAAGAATTGCCCCAATAATAATTTTTTATAAAGTAAATCTTTTAAAGAAAAGTAATCATTTCAATTTAAAGAATTTTTCCACCCTTTTGAAGAAAAAGATTCATTTCAATTCAAAGAATATTTCCTATGCATTTCCTCCAAGAATCAGAATTAAATATACGCCAGCATTGCACGAAGCTGTGCCAAAAATAAGAGCAGATAGACATACAATTTTACTGAGGTAAGAATTTATCAGGTTTGATTATTTAACAGGGCCGTAGGTCAGCACTTCTGTGCCTATAAAATTTATCAGGTTTAATTATTGCTGTTCAGATGTTACATTCAGTTCATGCTTCATTATCTAATTAACATTATTGTGGGTTTAATGAGCAATCTTCATTTCTTAACGTTAATTTTGTGGCGAGTTTACATTTGGGCCATTATTATTCTTTAATTTTGCAACGAGGTTACGCTTGGCTCACATTTTTATTATTCAGTTTTGTAAGAAGACAGCATTTGGGACATTTTATTATTCAGTTAATATTGACTTATTTTCACGGGGAGGTTACACTTGGCGACATCCGGACCAGGATCGTATTTCTTTGTGAATCTTTTGAGAAGTAGTCAGATATCTGCTCTTATTTACTTAAATATAATTAGGATTTGGCGCAACGCATTTACTAATTTTGTCATTTTCTTCCACAGATCATCGGCAATTTGTTGCTCTTTGTTGTATTTATGTTTGTTGCATTTTGTATTGTCTTTGTTTCATTATTGAATAATTGTGATTTGTGTTAAAATGCCGCGAAAAACTGTTAATACTACATCGCGAGGTATTATGAATGAAATAACCGACTTAAATAACTTGAACGATAGTACTTGCGACACGCAGTGCAATGATGATTGTGGTGTCACCACCAGACACCACACTTGCTAGGTGGTAGCTTTAAATCGGCCGCGGTCCATTAGTATACGTCGGACCCGCGTGTCGCCACTATCAGTAATTGCAGACCGAGCGCCGCCACACGGCAGGTCTAGAGAGACTTACTAGCAGTCGCTCCAGTTGTACGGACGACTTAGCTAGCGATGCAACTCTGTCGAAGCCTCGCTCCTGTGCAGAGCAGATAGTTAGAATAGCCTTCAGCTAAGTCAATGGCTACGACCTAGCAAGGCGCCATTAGCATTACATTGCATGTATCTACAGAGTCTCACTTGTATCGTCAAGAGCGATGTACAACAATGATGGATTAAAGTTAAGTATTCCAGCAGCTACGTACTTTTCTTTATAGCATTCATTACGTATCCTGTTTCAGACCTCACGCCAGCCTGCGTGAGTTTAAGGCGTGCATTCGGCCTCCTCTCTAACTGCCAACACTACAATGATAATCCTTCGTTTACTGACAATCAGTGCGTAGCGACCACTAATTATGATTTTGATCCTAGTGATGAACAGGCGAATTCAATTGTGTCCTCTGTTAATTTAATGACAATTAATGACGCGGGGCGTTCTCTTGCAATGAGCGCTGCCCAGCTTGACACACCCGGTTTGCAGGTTTTACGTGACAAACAAACAAATTTTTCTAATGAAAATGAACAATATACTCAAAGTACGGCAGATGTATTTAATTCCGAGGTAGTGACCGATAGTGCACATACGATCAGCAAACATTTTCTAGAATCATAGAATATCCAAATGGATACACAAAACGTGACAATTGTAGTTACGCCATCAAACAGCACAGAAAATAGAGTAGGTAATATTGGGTTGGATCAAATTATGGCACTATTGCTACAACGAGTTAACGAAATTAATGATAAACAAGACAACCTTAAAGAAGATTTCAAACAACAACTTATTGAAATTAATGAAAAACAAGACAACCTTAATGAAAATAACAAACAAATAAATGAAAATAACAAACAAATAAATGAAAAATTAGACAACAATTCCAGACAGCTTAGTGAACAGATCAAATTGCTTAATGAAAAACATGACAACCTTAATGAAAAATTAGACAACAATTCCAGACAACTTAGTGAACATATTACAGCCGTTGCCGCGCAGTGTCATGATACTAAGGAACAATTACGTGAGGAAATTGAGACTTGTGCTAGGAAAAGTAGTGAGGAAATTAGATCTGTTGCTCAAGAATTAAGGGATATGCAAACCGCTGCAACAGAATCACTTAGAGACGAAATTAGTGCAGTCGGCAAACAATGCTCTGAAAAAGCAACACAGTTACGCGACGAGTTGAAAGTAATGACAGCAGAACTTTCGCGCACACTGGATGCAAAAGTAGACGAGAAATTCGAACAACAGAACAGTCAAATTGACGATCATTTTAATCATTACCTACAGAACAGTGATACGCGTTTCCGTAAATTTATACAGGATCAGAATAAAGTAAAACGACAAGTCATGGAAACAATCACCGCACAGAGACAGGAAGACAAACGTAAATTGTTTCCGAAAGCAAAAACATACGTAGACAACAATATTGCTACAGTATCGGACAAAATTAATACCATCGAACAGTTGAACACAGAATTACATGATGAAATTTCTGATCTTAAATCAAAAACAGATACATGCACAGCAGATATTCAGACAGTGACAGACAGATTCGAACAATTAGAACTAACACAGGATTCCGATGTCATCAAAGCTGACGTTAAAAAATTGAATGAAACCACATGTAAATTACAAAAACAGATTAATGCTTCTGACACTAAAAACGATGATCAGGTAAAAATACTGACTGAAAAATATAATGAATTGGCCAGTCGTACTGACGTTATAGAAAATAATAATGACAACAAATCAGACGATACTGCACCGATTTTGTTTAACCAAACACCTGAATTCCAAAATCTACAACAGACAATCAGTGAGATAGATTCGTCTAATAATACATTACGTAGAAAGTTGTCAACCTTACAGCAAGAAGTTACAGAGATGAAAAATATTTCAACGTGTAACACGTCACAGCATACGGCGAATTCCGAACATTTCTCACACTCACACAGCCAGTGTAGCTTAAGCAATTTACAGAGACTACGCGACTTAAAATCTGAAAAGCTACGCAACTTGAAATCCGAAATGACACAGACAAACAGATTCTCACACAAACCTGAACGTGTTCTCAAATTCAGAGACGATAATGATTACGAGAAATTTTTATCCGTAAGAAAATCTAAGGAATTTAATAATGACGGAACACAGGTACACGCTTTGAACTGGATACGTCGATTTATTTTTGTACTTTCACCGCTATTACCTGTAATGCAGAAACTAGCTTTGGACTTGATACAACAATTTAATTTTGAAACGCTTTAATGAATATGTGCCGTAGCGTGCATAGGGCCCCGAGCTGTAGTAGTGCTGTTTCATCTTTAGTTTTCTGCACTGCTGCCTTCTCTTCTACTATCCTTTATATCTATCAAAACAGCTCTTTAACTATTGCTCTACCTAGAATTAAGAAAAATGACTAATGAAAATCCGATGTGGCAAGTTATACCGATAGTGTCAGTTCTCTTTAGACACTCCCGTAATGACAACTCTCGCCGTAATTATAATAACAGATAAAATCGTAATCATCAGTATGTATAAAATTGTCAGCAATAGCAAACGCATTTTTTATAACAACAGAGGTTTTTCTCCGCAACAGCATGAAAGTCAGCCGGTTAGCATACCTAACCAACAATGTAATCTACAAGGTCAACCAAGCTTTAATGTTTCGCCGCGTGCACGTATAGTCCCAGCTACAACAAATAGTAACGCACGGCAGCAATGAAATAACTACGTGCAGAAAACACAATATATCAATTCCTATCGCAATGCACCGTATAGAAATGACTATCATGACACACGTAAAATTAATGAGCACAATTTTCAGCGTACATTTAATAACGGTCGGTCTTATCAGCAGCAAGAACATCAGCAACAATATATAATCATGAATGAACCAGACAGTAGATATCATCCAGAACGTATACGTCAGGAAGAAATAACAGAACAGTTCAAATAGTGGAAATGCCACAGCATCCTCCCGAAAATAATAACGCGCCAGATAGAATTTGATTAAATACAGTACAGGTTGCATATTCCAATAACACAAGCACTACTTTTGACATGCAGAATCTTGTTCACGAAAATGTTATTTGAAACATGCTTTGTTGAATGCACCACTTTTATCGCACCCAGATCTTACTAGAAATTGTTTCATTGCCACCGACAGTTCTAACACCGCTTTAGGCGTACATATTTTTCAGGAAATTGAGGAAGATAGCTCAACAGTGATTAAAAACATCGCATTTGCAAGTCGCACTCTGTCACCTGCTGAACGAAATTATTCTGTTACGGAACTGGAAACATTATGTGTTGTATGGGCTTTTACCAGATTTAGGCATTTTCTGTATGGAAGACACACCACCGTTTATACAGACCACAGAGCGATACAATTTTTACTTTCGGCTAAATTTACTCACGACAGATTAAGCAGATGGAAACTTTATCTACAGGAATTTAATTTTACAATAGTTCACATTCCCGGCACACAAAATGTTGTAGCAGACGCATTATCTCGTTCTCTCAGCAACAATCAGCAAGACATCGCAACCAACTTCTGCAAAGCAAATTTCAGCGTCATGTACATTCAACAAGTTGCATTTGAAAATTTTATTTCGTCGTCATTACAGGACATAGCACAAGAGCAAAGTAAAGACAACGTGTGGAAAGAAATTAAACAGCTTTGGCAAGATAAGAATAATGTTACCATTAGAAACCATTAGACTGTACGCAATAACATTCTGTTTCGCCGCTCTCATCCAGACAGCACAATTGGCTATTATGCATTCCTGATGAACTGGTTAACAAACTAATCTGGTACACTCATTTAAGTTACGCACATTACGGAACAAGAAAATGTTTTCTTATACTGAGACAGAACTGTTATTTTGCCAACATGGAGAAACGTATACGACGAGTTTTAGCGTCATGTAAAATCTGCCAGAAAGCTAAGTCAGACACAACTTCACATATTCCTCCATTACATCCCATTGTACCTGTTAAATTAAGACATATGGCCGCTGTAGACTTTTTGGTCCGATTCCCAGAACTAATAGAGGTTTTTGCTACATCTTTGTCGCTGTTGAACTCACTTCAAAATTTGTTACCTTGACTCCGTTACGCAAAGCTACTGCTAAAACTGTTTCGAAAGCATTTGTAAAACATTTTTTATTTCATGTAGGGCATGTGTTGAAAGTAATTTCCGACAATGGCCCACAGTTTCGCTCTGCTATATGGACACGAATGTTACGAGCTAGAAATATTACTCCGATCTATATATCCAGGTACCACGCTTCTTCGAACCCTTGTGAACGATTAATGAAAGAAATTGGTAAATTGTGTAGAATATACTGCCATAAAAGACATATTGATTGGGACACACACATACTCTCATTCCAGGATGTAATTAATTCTATACCAAATGAATCCACTATGCTATCTCCATCTGTTATACTGAAAAATGTTGAACCACCTAACAAAATTAAAGAATTAGTAACATTTCCTACATCTCGTCGACTACGACACCATGAAATAATTGACATTGCGCTGAACAACATCAAACGTGCCGCAGAGCGCCGGAGAAGACAACAAAAACAGGATTGTATACGCCGTGACTTTCACGTTGGACAGAAGATATTAGTACGTACACACTATTTATCCAACAAAATAAAAGGTAGGTGCAGTAAATTTGAACTTCTATTCGCAGGTCCATATCGGATTCGCAGCATTCCTCACCCCAATGTAGTACACGTCGAAACTTTGAGAACCAGAAAATCCAAAGGGAACCACCACTTATCTAACATTAAACCCTTTATTGAATGAAGATACTTTATGATTTGACATGCTGTAATGCCATTTGCTAATTTAATGGTCACTTATGCAATTATATTCACATGACTACTTACTGATGATTATCGTATTTTTTCTTGGCAAGTGCCCGGCAAGGTAAGGTTAGCAGGTCGCTCTTCTTGTCGTTACACATCAGACCGTGCATATTTTTCCAGATGAACTTACACATTTTATGACCACTTACGCAATTATATTTATGTGACTACTTACTGATGATTATCGTATTTTTTCTTGGCAAGTGCCTGGCAAGGTAGGGTTAGCAGGTCGCTCTTCTTGTCGTTACACATTAGACCGTGCACATTTTTTCCAGATAAACTTACGTATCATATGAATAATTATGCAATTTTATCTAGTGACATATTAATTTTATTAACTTCTCTCTCCATTAAAGTCTTCAATTCTCGCCTCTATTAACTACACAACATACAAGCTGAACACAAAGAAGGTCACATTTCTTGTCATCATTTTTTTATGTATGTATGATTGTTTTCCTGTTTTGTTAGTATGCATTATGAAATAGTTAAGATATAGCAAACACCAGTTGACTTTGACATTTTTGCCCTATGATATCTCAACATCGTGATTGTTTTACTTTTTTTTTTTTTTTTTTGCTGATGCATTGTGATATTCTGTGTTCCTTTTCGCCTCTGAACACTATCTATGTTTTTTCACATATTACATTTTCTGTCATGTTATGCTGTATGCTTAATTATGTTACCATAAACCAGTCATTATTTATTGAGTATATGATGTAAATGCAAAACATTAATCTTTGTTTATTAATTTCAGAAAGAAATGATGCGTGAAAGAAATAAATTAAACAAAATGGGAATTTCACCTTCGGAATGATCGAAAGAAGATGCAAACCTCGTGAGGAAGAGTAAATGGATCAGGATTAACAAGCATTAACAAGAATATACTATACACATCGTATAATAGCAGTCTTAACTAATTTTTTCTTTCAGAATACAAGGCGATTGATGCAGGCTGTCAGACAGAACTTCACATCTTAGTTTTAGTGATGAAATATGATAGAAATAAGGAATAGTTATATAATGAGTAATGAAGTGATTTTTTGCAGATGATAATGAATGCTGATGAATAATGATGAAGAATATGCTACTGTGAATAATGAAGTTTTTCTTTACAGGTGATGATAATAATGGAGTTATGATAATGAAGTGATGGATAATGAAGTTTTTTTCTTTACAGATGAGGGTAATGTTGAAGTTATGTATTTATGCTACGTAGTTATTTAAGTATTTGTTGCAGTTCGTTTTGACAGTATTTGTTATATTGCATAGTATGATGACTGTAGGTTTTGGAAAGGACAGCTATGGAACACATTTTTTATACACATTTCACTACCTGTTAATTCAAAGTTCACTACTTTTCAGCATAAAATGCGTTTCTTCTTTCACTTTAATATTCCATTTTTATATATCTTTGCAGGAGAAATTATTTATGAAATTAATGTGCTATAAACAGTTGTTTATTAAGTCTATGTCATTTATGAATGTGATTACATATACTCTATTTATTTCATAATCTTGCTACAGCTGACTCATGACGAATGACATTACACATTTTCATTTACAGCAACATCCCAAAAGCAATTTTTTTTCTATCCCCTGTGATTACCTAACGCAATGCATTGCTAGCACAAAAAAAAAAGTATGAGTAATACTAAATGATGTTTTGTTATCACAGACTTTGAGTAATAGTTGCAGTATAATAATAATGCTATGTAATTGGGAAATGAATGCTAGTGATTACTGTATTGAGATGACCAATGATTAATTATGAACATTATTCTGTAATACTATGTTATTGGCTACCTCCTGTTTTATGCTTTGTAATCAGGAAATGAATGCTACTGATTACTGTATTGAGATGACCAATGATTAATTATGAACATTATTCTGTAATACTATGTTATTGACTACCTCCTGTTATATGCTTTGTAACTGGAAATGAATGCTACTGATTACTGTATTGAGATGACCAATGATTAATTATGAACATTATTCTGTAATACTATGTTATTAACTACCTCCTGTTTTATGTAATGACTTCTGATGATTTGTAATTAGGGAATGAGTGCCAATGTTCTCTGTAAAACACCAAATGAATATAATTATGTAATGACTTCTGATGATTTATAATTAGGTAATGAGTGCCAATGTTCTCTGTAATACGCCACATGAATATTATTATGTAATATAATTAGGCAATGAGTGCTGATGTTATCTGTAAAACGCCAATCTATGAACATTATTCTGTAATACTACATACATGGTACAGAAATGTTCAATAACTGGGCAATGAGTGCCACCAATTACTAGTGTAATTCTCAATGAAGACTAGCATCTGACTTAATGTCCTTCACCTTCTAACCCAATTACCTGGAATTACTGCAATATCCGTTTGTCCTGTATATCCTCATGATCATGGAGCACTATATTTGGTTCTTGCACTAATTCTACGTTGGTTTACTTTACAAGAATGTGGTGTTGACACGACATGTTGTCCACCACCTTGAGCGACGGAGATGTTATTATGGTCCCACTGTTTGGTGTACCTAATGTACTACCAAAATGACAACATGAATATTACTACGACAGTTCAGTGTCTTGGATACACTGATTAATGCTTCAAGGAAAGGAACTTCAGATTGTCTCACTTGGTGATGTGCTTCTGTAGAAAGATATAGACTTTCAGTGCAGCTGCGTGCAACCTAAAGTGCTACAACCATGATGCAATCCTTTCCTATCCTAATTCTTGTAACATAGTGAAAATCATTTTCCTTGCTAACATGATTTGTATTCATAACCATACATTTTTTGTTAATTTGCTGATATATTCTGAACTACAGTGCGTGTGCACTTTTGTCATTTTTTTAACATTATTTCTACTCATTTTTTGATTTTCTGATATGTTCTAAACTACAGTACATGTGCACTTATGTCATTTGTCAAGAGATTTGTACTCATTATGTCTATTTTTTGTGAAAACTTTGAAGAATTTTTCAGTGCATGTGCACTTATGTCATTTGTTAATATGTTTTGTACTCACATTTTGTTATTGCCTAATATGTTTTGTACTTGGTGCATGTGCACCATATTTACTTCATGCTCTACATCTGTATATTCCGTAATTGTAAAGTTAATTAATTAAGAAAAAATTTGTTGCTCATGGCAAGTCCAAATGACTCACCATCGCTGCCAAATTTTTTCCCCCCAGTGGAGGGTTATGAAACGCGTACGTTTCATATGTATTCATTACCAGCTATGGCGAGGCATGACAGAATCTCTGACCAGAGAGTTATTTATCGTTGCTAGTCTGCGCGAGACGACAGTAGCAGTCAGTACAGTTGTTGCGTGTAGGCAGTTGGATACAGTAGTAGCATGTTGCGAGTCGGCAAGAGCAGTTGCGAGTTGCACTCTGTCGGCAGTAGTTGTAGCGAGTGGACGGTTGTACTGAGCGGGCGTCGCCATGCGTCGGCGGCGTGCTCTCCCTCCATCTCTCGTCACGGTTCGGGACGAGGTATTTTGTTATAGAAGGTAATGAAGCAGCATTGCGCTCAGCTAATAACATATGTTAATTGTAATTAATTTGTTCAAGAATTGCCCCAATAATAATTTTTTATAAAGTAAATCTTTTAAAGAAAAGTAATCATTTCAATTTAAAGAATTTTTCCACCCTTTTGAAGAAAAAGATTCATTTCAATTCAAAGAATATTTCCTATGCATTTCCTCCAAGAATCAGAATTAAATATACGCCAGCATTGCACGAAGCTGTGCCAAAAATAAGAGCAGATAGACATACAGTTTCACTGAGGTAAGAATTTATCAGGTTTGATTATTTAACAGGGCCGTAGGTCAGCGCTGCTGTGCCTATAAAATTTATCAGTTTTAATTATTGCTGTTCAGATGTTACATTCAGTTCATGCTTCCTTATCTAATTAACATTTTTGTGGGTTTAATGAGCAATCTTCATTTCTTAATGTTAATTTTTTGGCGAGTTTACATTTGGGCCATTATTATTCTTTAATTCTGCAAGGAGGTTACGCTAGGCTCATTTTTTTTATTCAGGTAATATTGACAAACATTATTGCGGGGAGGTTACAATATTTATCGTGTTGTTATTCAGTGTTAAAGGTGAGCAACATGACATAAATGATCTATTCGTTCAACGCTAGTGATCTTGATCGAGGTAACAATACTTCCGCCTTGAGAGGAATTTGTTATATACTGTTTCTGTTAACGGAGTTTTTCCTTCTTCATCATCATATTCCTTACACAAGTAGTGCTGACAATGTTGCTGTGGTGAGGTGTTAAAGCTCTTTATTTATTGGTTTGGAAGTTTCACTAAGGATACGCTTTTCTCTATTTTCGCTGCCTGCATTTGTTTCAGATTTTCGTGGACAGAATTTCGAGTTAAGGGAACTTTTCAACCTCGCTTCTAGGTCAGACATAGTCACTGCAACATTTACCAGCGGTACGTATGCTGTGTAGCTTTTTCTATAGTGACTTTAGATTTTAGTTACCCACAAATCTCCTATCATCTTGGACGTTAATTATGTGTTCATGAGTAATAACAACTAATTTTTTGAATGTATTCTTTTGTTGTGGTTCAAATGGCTCTAAGTACTATGGGACTTAACATGTGTGGTCATCAGTCCCTAGAACTTAGAACTACTTAAACCTAACTAACCTAAGGACATCACATACATCCATGCCCGAGGCAGGATTCGAACCTGCGACCATAGTAGTCGCGCGGTTCCGGACGGAGCGCCTAGAACCGCTAGACCACCGCGGCCGGCTCTTATGTTGTGCCCTCTGCCGATTTTTATCAGGTCGTCATATTAAATTAGAAGATGCTTATAGAAATAGATTAGGAAATGAGATATTAAAAGTAGTAGACGTGTACTGATATTTGACAGTGGTAGAAGTAAAGAGGATATAAAATATATACTGCCAATAGCAAGAAAAGCTTTCCTGAAAAGGCGAATGAGTAAACATCTAGTACAAACTTATAAGTTCGAAAGTTTAACTCTAATGTATTTCTGGAGTAGTGTGTCCTAATATGGAAGCGAAGTGTGGATGGCGAACAGCAAGGGCACAGAACAACGGAAGTTATTAAAATGTGATATTTCAGAAGAATGCTGAAGACTAGATGGGCAGAAGAAATTTATGACACTGCCTGATTAAAGGAAGGGATATGTTCACCGGGCACATCCTCGGACATTAAGGAATAGTTCCTTTCGGAATAGAGTGGTAAAAAGTGTGGAGGCAGATGCAGGTTGAAATGTCGTTAGGTAGTTGAAATGATATAAGTCCTTGCACAAGACAGACTAGTGTGGAGATGACATCAAAATAACCTTATTTATGAAGACAGAAACTGTTGATGCTAGTACCAGCACCTGTCATTCTTCAAAATTTATATAACGTATAGAGAAAAAATTACAGTTCCCACACTTGTAAATACGTACTAACTGGAAACTTAGTGTTTTGTTGATGATTAGGAATCTATACTTTATTTGCTTTTGTTTCTCGCACGCAGTACTGTTGAAAGTGTAGTCTGAATTTGCCTTTGTCTGGTATCTTATAGTTTTTGTCGTTACTCTTGGGATAAGGTTCCTATTGGCCACAAATAGAGGATGCTACAAAGGGAAGTTTGTATATTATCATAGTTCTGTAACTGCAACAAGCATTGCTCGTGACAGCTGACATCTATTAGACATGTGTGGCCGAGCGATTCTAGGCGCTACAGTCTGGAACCGCGCGACAGCTACGGTCGCAGGTTCGAATCCTGCATCGGGCATGGATGTGTGTGATGTCCTTAGGTTAGTTAGGTTTAAGTAGTTCTAAGTTCTAGGGGATTGATGACCTCAGAAGTTAAGTCCCATAGTGCTCAGAGCCATTTGAACCATTTTTATTAGACATGTAAATACAGTAGGAGTCAAAGTGCTGAGCCTGAATACCACAGTTGGTTGAAAAGTGTTTTTGTTGCGCCAAACATTCGTTGAGTGTATGTACACCTCAGGCTGACACTGGTTTGTTGCACCCTGCACTACTCGTAGCCCGTCCTACGAAGGCAAGAGGTGAGTAATTTAAGTGGAGAGCGGTGTTTTTGCGCTTCGTTTGACAAAGCAAGCAGGTCCCTGGGAACGGAGGGGAGAGCCGCCGGCTGCAAGAGAGATGTCCTGTGTCGCTGCCGCCTTCGGTCACCTGTCACGAAACACACGCCTCCTGGCCGTCATCGTTACGGCGAGCTCGGAAGAAATAACGAGGACAATATCCGACAAGTAATCGCAATAGAAATACCAGACATTGAGCAGTGAAAGCAATTATCTACATACTGCTACCATGGAGTAAATACGCCTCTACTTCAATTTCAAGTAAATTTTATTTTTGTAACAGCACTGACTTAGAAATAGACTGCACCTACTCGTCAGCGCCAGTTTCGTCCATATTTATAGTACATGCAGGACTTGACCAGCCATGAAAGTGATAGAAGTGAGGCTCCAGGCGGCCCAGCGTTTAGAAATAAAAAACATTTTTTGCCGCGGACTAGGCGAACCATAAGCGTGGATTGAGTGTGTGGTAAGGAGGGCGTTGGCATAGTCTAGTTCCTGCCATGGTGGTGTAGTGGTTACCATACTTGTCAGTTCAAGTCCCGACCGTGCCACAAATTTTAATTCATTACTTCAGTTCCTGTACTTTTTCGAAGTTGTTATTTTAATTTAAGTCATTAAGACATTCACCTCCGTCACCCAGAAACGGAAAGTGTTACATTATGAAGACTTTCCAGTATTTCCAGGCCTGTGGAATATATTGATTAAAATTTTATCCTTATGAGAGCCTACTTTCAGCATGTTAAGTTCAGAAAACTGAGACTCATACAGCTGGATAGTGATATTGGCTGTTCGCTATATCCCAGATTACTGGATCTTAACAGACAGAAATGGCAATAGAGCATACCCAGAGGACGTGCACTTGCAGCTTATCGGATCTTACGGACTTTGAGAGAAGTCGAATCATTCACACGAGTGGTACTGTAGCATCATGCCGATAGGTCGCACAGACGGCTATGGTACAGAAAACTGCAGACAGTAGTGCGGCAAGAAGAGTAGCCGGCCGCTGTGGCCGAGCTGTTCTAGGCGCTTCAGTCCGGAACCGCGCTGCTGCTACGGCCGCAGGTTCGAATCATGCCTCGGACATGGATGTGTGTGATGTCCTTACGTTAGTTAGGTTTAAGTAGTTCTAAGTCTAGGGGATTGATGACCGATGTTAAGTCTCATAGTGCTTAGAGCCATTTAAACCTTTTTTTTGCGAGTACAGTAAACACGGGTCCTTCCGTAAGGACTACGCCGCGACAACACTGCAGGACTATTCGACTCGCTCTGAAGAATAGACGGATGACAACAGTTGAAACCTGGGCAGTAGCTACAGCCGGAGGGTAACCGGGAACCGTCAGGAAATGACTACCCTAAGCTGGGTTGTGCTCCCGAGTTGCTGTGAGTCGTTTATCGCTGACACCATACCACAGAAAACGAAAAAACTTGCATGGTGTAGAGCCAGAGCAACTGGTGGCAAGTCACTGAGTGGCATTCTGTAGTATTCGGCGATGAGTCGCGCTTCCGTTTGTGACGCTCAGATGGACGCCGATGTGTCCAAGATAACATGGTGAGAGGTTGCAGCAAGTAGCGATTCACGACACCTTTATCTCTCCAACCGGTTGAAGCACAGTGTAGAGACTTCAAAAAATGGCTCCAAGGACTATGGGACTTAGCATCTGAGGTCATCAGTCCCCTAGAGCTTAGAACTACTTAAACCTAACTAACCTAAGGACATCACACACATCCATGCCCGAGGCAGGATTCGAACCTGCGACCGTAGCAGCAGCGCGGTTCCGGACTGAAGCGCCTAGAACCGCTCGGTCACAGCGGCCGGCTGTAGGGACTTACTGGACATGAGAATAGGACTATTAGGTTGATGTATAAGTTTTTGTTTTGCATGTTGGTATTCGGGTTGATATGGATATATTTATCGATTGTCATTTTCCATTTGTAGTTTACTGTTGCCACTTGAGTTTACTTGTTTCATTCTGTTATTTGGTGGTAGTGAGTCGAGCTGAGGACGCCAGAAAATGGAGTGCCAAGTGGAGAAATCGCAATATTTCCGACGTATTCTTCTGTTTACTTCAGTGGAAGGGTGACAGTAGTGGAGGTAGCCAGAAAAATTTGAGCCGTGTAAGGGGATACTGCCATTGGACAGAGAAGGACAGGGAAATAGTTTTCTCGTTTTAAGGAGGATCGTTTAGAATTTAGTAACGCTACACGTTCAGGAAGACTTTCGGGGTATGATGAAGATGGTTTAAACGTATTAACCCACAATGATCCCTGACAGCGTACTCAAGAACTGACAATTGTGATGATCGTTCCATTATCGAGGGACACTTGCAGGCAGTGGGGTGGGTCCAAAAATTGGGTGCATCGATACCGCATGCTCTGATCCAAAACCACAAAAATCAGCGGGTGGCCATCGTTGCTTGCTCTTCGTCAATTGGCTCGTGAACAACACCGAATATCCCTTTCCTGTATCGTTAGTGGTGACGAGAAATTGAGTTTCCATGCTAACATAAGGAAATTAAAGGAGTGGTTAAGGCTAAACAAAGCAGTGACTAACCGTGCAGAGACCTGCGCGCGTACACGAAATGTTGTACATCTGGTGGAACAGCGATGGTGTGGCGTACTACGGATTGCTTCCCCGAGGTGTAACCATCACTGCTGACCCTTACTGTCAACAACTGAGACGTCTCGTAGACACAGTCCAAGAGCAGTGACTATGAGGGCTGCGTGAAGTAAGGCTACTCTCCTATAACGCAATCTGCTAGACTGCCAAAAAATACTATACAGGAGCTGGATTGAGAAGAAATTCCGCACCCACCTTATTGATCTGCTCTTGCGCACTTATATTTTCACTTTTACCGCTCTCTATCGAACAACCTTCAAGATATTTTCTTTATGGATGAAGATGGGCTCCGAATATGGCTCGAAGAATTCTTCGCCTTAAAATCACGTGATTTCTGCAGTCATGGAATCGAGAAGTTACCCAAGCGTTGCCAGACTCTTGTAGATAGTAAAGGAAAATACACTACCGGCCATTAAAATTGCTACACCAAGAAGAAATGCAGATGATAAACGGGTATGCATTGGACAAATATATTATACTATAACTAACATGTGATTACCTATTCACGCAATTTGGGTGCATAGATCCTGAGAAATCAGTACCCAGAACAAGCACCTCTGGCCGTAATAACGACCTTGATAAGCGTGGGCATTGAGTCAAACAGAGCTTGGATGGCATGAACAGGTACAGCTGCCCATGCAGCTTCAACACGATACCACAGTTCATCAAGAGTAGTGAATGGCGTATTGTGACGAGCCAGTTGCTCGGCCACCATTGACCAGATCTTTTCAATGGTGAGAGATCTGGAGAATGTGCTGGCCAGGGCAGCACTCGAACATTTTCTGTATCCAGAAAGGCCCGTACAGGACCTGCAACATGCGGTCGTGGATTATCCTGCTGAAATGTAGGGTTTCACAGGGATCGAATGAAGGGTAGAGCCACGGGTCGTAACACATCTCAAATGTAACGTCCACTGGTCAAAGTGGTGTCCATGCGAAGAAGAGGTGACCGAGACCACACCAATGGCACCCCATACCACCACGCCGGGTGATACCCCAGTATGGCGATGACGAATACACGCTTCCAATGTTCATTCACCGCGATGTCGCCAAATACGGTTGCGACCATCAAGATGCCGTAAACAGAACCTGGATTCATCCGAAAGAATGACGTTTTGCCATTCGTGCACCCAGATTCGTCGTTGAGTACACCATCGTAGGCGCTCCTGTCTGTGATGCAGCGTTAAGGGTAACCGCAGCCATGGTCTCCGAGCTGATAGTCCATGCTGCAGCAAACGTCGTCGAACTGTTCGTGCAGATGGGTGTTGTCTTGCAAACGTCCCCATGTATTCACTCAGGGATCGAGACGTGGCTGCACGATCCGTTACAGTCATGCGGATAAGATGCCTGTCATCTCGACTGCTAGTGTTACGAGGCCGTTGGGATCCTGCACGGCGTTTCGTATTACCCTCCTGAACCCACCGATTCCATATTATGCTAACTGTCATTGGATCTCGACCAACGCGAGCACGCAATGGTGCGATACGATAAACCGCAATCGCGATAGGCTACAATCCGACCTTTATCAAAGTCGGAAACGTGATGGTACGCATTTCTCCTCCTTACACGAGGCATCACAAAGGTTCACCAGACAACGCCGGTCAAATGCTGTTTGTGTATGAGAAATCGGTTGGAAACTTTCCTCATGTCAGCACGTTATAGGTGTCGCCACCGGCGCCAACCTTGTGTGAATGCTCTGAAAAGCTAATAATTTGCATATCACAGCATCTTTTTCCTGTCGGTTAAATTTCGCGTCTGTAGCACGTCATCTTCCTGGTGCAGCAATTTTAATGGTCGGTAGTGTATGTTACTGATGACTAAAAGTCTCTGTTTTGTGTATCTGTTGCGTTTATTAAACTTGTGGAAAAACGCTACGAGCTTATGCAGCAACCCAATACTTTAATAATTCTTTAAGGAAGCCTGAATTCTCGCCAGTCTCTCACAACAATGATAAACCCTGTTATCACACTGTTGGTGACCAGGGTTCCAACTGGCATTTTCCAGCAGCACAATGGAAGGCGCCACATTGCCGTTGAGAGCACAAACCCTTTGGAGAATGTGCCTGTTCTTGATTGGCGTGCCCCTGATTTGTCACCCACATAGCATGTCTGTGATGTGACGAAATGACATATACCTTCCTACAATACTAGAATCGACTTGTGTCTGTGGGGGTCACACGTCAGCCTGATGTTGATAACGGACATGACATTCGATTGGAGTGAAAGTTTGATCATTCAATACCTGTAATTCCTCGAACATCTCACCAATGTTTGCTAAACATCGTATTGGTGGTTCGTGGTGTAATACTTTCCATTTCTGTCGGTGTATAGCCGCCTGTGAACTTTAATAAACCAGTTTTCTTCATCCAGCTGAGTATTGTAATGTCTCCTAAGTCATTTAAATGGTCATTTTCTTCATGTGGGGGCAGCTCTGCTGTATATTTGTTAAAGGACGTTTCCCATCTCGGCTGTTTTTCACAAGTATTCAATGTATTATATCTTGCACTACTGGCCAATTTCGGCCTTACAGGGCATTTTCAAGCGGAGTCGGTGTCAATGTGTTTTACAATTATCGTGTTAATAAATGGTGATACACATCGGCACATACTGCGCTTGAAAGTTCCCTGTAAGCCAAAATTGGCCAATCGTGCGATCTATAATAAACCGAATACTTAAGAATAACAGCCGGGGTAGAAGGGTTCAAACTGTCCTTTAGCAATTAAATCATACATAAGCTAGTACCAGTTTCAGTTTGTTATAGCTGTAGTACTGGAATATAATGTACTGCTTGCGTTTTGTGTGCCCTGTTACGTGAGACCCGCTTTTAGCAGGGCAGCCACAAATCCTTCCTCATAAATCCTTCGCCAAGGCTGCCATTAAAGCATTGTCTTGAGTGTTCCTTCCTCTATTCCTGTCCACCCACACGACGGTCTGCTGCAGTCCTTGTTCTTTTACACGGGCTTTTAATTGACATACAGCATGAGAAAAGATGCTGTGGGTAACAATTAGGTCAAGTCCTAGATCCTAGACGTACCCCGTGTATTCAGCAGAAGACGATGTACGACGCCTTGAGGTCTGATGTGACAAACGGAAAACAAATCAGTGCTCTCCTCGGGATAGTTAGTCAGCTGGGAATAAGCTACACAGCGAGAAGCGCAAAAGTTTAGACAAGACCGCCTATAGGGAAGTTCTGTCAGGGGGAATATTGAGCTTTTTGTGGGGAGTAGACCCCGTCACTGTCGCACACAACGTCGAAGTAGATCTAGATTCCACACTATTATGCAGAAGCAAGGGTGTTACTAGACTAACGCGACGGAAAGGAAACAGAAGAAATAGCCTAAACAATGAAAGACTTAGTACAATCGATGAGTCAAGTGAAATAATTTCCTTACACTGAAAAAAATCAAAGCTGGCTTTGGAAAGCATTCTACGCCAAGTAATGCGAAACATTTAGTCAGATTTCGCTAGCGGACGACACTATATTCATCGCGCCCGATGTATTCGTAAACAAAAGCAGACGTAATACAGTTACTCGAAGATCACAAAAATGTTTTATGTAATTTGATTTGAAATGGTTTAAATTTAGTGACACGTTCAATAAAGATATTATGTGGATACATTGTTGAAAGCTAAGATCGGTAACAACCGAAAACAAGTGAATATCAGTCCGAGATCATAAATAATCTTTCGACTTCTGTCGAAATAGCTACTCCCTCCGAGAGTGTTCTTAGGGTGAGCGGTTAATACGTGTTGTAGCACATCAGGGGATACTCAGTGGTATAAGAACTCATGTACAAGTGATGCTCACTACAAAAAATTACTTACCACAGAAAAGAAACCGAGCATTAGACTTTGATCAATATAGTGTCAGGCCTATCCTGCATATCATCATTTGACAGGGAAATTTGGCAGCGAGGGAAATTAAAATATTAGCAGCTCGAATTCGAGTTACCTTTCCGATTCAGTAGGCTACTAGGAAGACGAGAAGGCAAGAAAATGTGGGCGCACTGTACTGAGATTGAAGACGCTAAGAACACTGGCACAAAGACGAAAGCTGACCGACCTTATTTAATTGCTAGCTGACAAAACCGGCGTTGCCCGGATATTCATTTTCGCAATTTTGTATTAGAAACGAAAAGAAAAATGAACTGTGTTCGTTGTGTAATATCGAAAAAAAATTCATTTCTGTGCATGCGAAAAACAGCTTTGAAATTATGAAACAGGTATAAAAAATTATGCATAATGTACAAAGTATAAGTACAACTGCTTCCGTGTTTACAACGCGGTTTTGTAAGCGTCTCTACGACAACGCCTCTTCATTCATCTATAGACGGTTATTGTTTCCGCCTACACTCATTTGTACTTCCCATCTGAATGCTGTCAAAAGTGCTACCAGACGTAAGGGATTTCCTTAAGTTGATCGACTGTAGGTGTGTCTTAGTAGTGAAAAATAAATGTTTCAAAAATTTAATGCATGAAGCAGCATTTTCTCACACACTTCTCTGTGTTTATGATGTTATATCTCTTGAACTATATGTCATCGAATAATATATTTGTTTAGGTACAACCAGCGGCATATGTGGATACTATCTGCGAAATGTGTTGCGGATACCAGTTATAGAGAGAAGTAACAAATTTAAACGTCATGCACACTGCAACTTTTCACATATCTCATTTTTTTATGGCGTCATACGTCCTTAACGATGAGAGGTATGTGGGTCTTATCCCAAAAGCAATCGTTCCGTACAGTAAGGAACATGTGTACCAAGTTTGGCTGATATCAGTCCAGTGGTGAGTGGTGTTGGAAGAGGTACGGGGCTCACCCCCCCCCCCCCCCCCCCCACACACACACACATCACACATGCATACATACATTCATTTTTGTATTATGTATGGATACGTAAGCAAGAACAATAATTTCAAATCACACTTCATTTCATTTGTAGGACACTTGTGACTTAAAAAGCAAGTTTGTTTACTTTTTTTGCCACATTGTTGTCTATAATTGCTAGAAATTCTTATGATAATATATTATTCGTTAAGTTATTTGGATGGAAAACGCGTGTTCCAAAGACAGCACGTGGCACACATGTCTTGTGGAACAATGTCTGTACGAGTGAATTCAGAGATAATTTGTTTCGGGAATTTCGCAGAAGAATGTACGAGGGCTATTTGGAACATATGGAACTATCGATCGCTAAATGGAACCCACAGTGAAAATGCGATGAAACTTTGCAGAGATGTGTTGGGTAGTGTCTCTAATATGCCCGCTGACAGTGTCACATCGCCTTTCTCGGTTCTGAACGCACAGTAACCGTAAAAGATGCCTAGAAAATAGTGTCACCCGCCAAGTATGGGTGCCTGCCGAGAGATTTTGTCTGATTTCATGCAGCCCCTTATAACGTAACTGTCATGTAGTTCCATCTTCATGACAGTTCTCGCCCGCACACTGCAGGGGCGATAGGAAGTTTTTGATCACCCACCATACACCCCGGTCTGGCTCCCTCTGATATTCGTCTCTGCTCAAATAAGCCGGCGGCTATGAAGACAACGTATTGACACATACAATGAGTTTCAGTCGAGCGCAGAAAATTGTTAGAAAGCACAGGAAGGTATTGGAAAGTTGGTACAACACTATGATATATGTCGAAGTCGGAGCGGCGACTATGTAGAGAAGTAGCCGGCCGGTATAAATAAAATAATTTTGATTTTCACTGTGGTCTCCATTTCGCGACTGATCGTTCCTTACTTTCCGAGCAGCCCTCGTATAAATTGTAGTATTTTCTGCAATTACAAGGTCTATATCTATAAAATTCATACCTTGGTAAGCAGTCTGGATGTCTGGAGTACAAAATCGAATTACACTTAATATAATTGCAGTGTAGAAGATCTCAATAATCATTTAATATACGTGTCTGTGGGAAATTACGTTATGCGTCTGCCGAAAGATGCAATAGATTTGACGTCTGTGTTTTGGGTGTTATGGACTGATGATGTAATTCACATGTTTATTGATTGCTTACCTTCTGACTGCTATCGTTTCTCTGTGCTCTTACGGCAATTCACTGTCTTCTTAAGAATCTGCTGACTCGGAACGGACACACTCATGTTGCTCGCCGGTCACCTCGTCACATACTGTTGCTCAGCAACGGTGTGGCGCGTTGCAGAGACCCCTGTATTGTTGAGGCTTACATCACGTTGCGTTATATTGTTTACTCTAAGACACCGTCAAATCGAGGAAACTATCCAACGATATGACCAGGTGCGTAACTAGGCTGGGACAACTGGGGAAATGCGCTCAAAGCTCATGTGCCTCTTGAAAGAGAAAATACAGGAAGAAGTGAAGAAAAATTAAAAAGGGAAGGAAAAGAGGAAAAATTGATAAAATCGGTCAGTTAATAGCAGTCTTCAACTACATTAAAGTAATGAAAGATTTTTTTGAAAACTGTTCTGCAGAAAGATACACTAATCACTTTTCTCCCTTACGTCGATCAAAGATCAATCTGTGTTAGGTACTAACATCAGTTAACTGAATATGTGAAACGAAACGGCCTAAACGTGAGCAAGTGTTTCGGTCAAGGCTATGACGGGAGGACATCTGCGAATATTTTGGTCACAGGATGCAACGGTGGTAGTATTTAGAAACCTGTTGCTTGAGTACTTCGAAGAAAACGCTAACGACACGAAATCCAACGCGTTCGAATGTCAGACAAGAGATGTCTATACGCTTAAAGAGTAACTCATTGACATTCTTAAGTCTCTGACGAACATAACTCGTAAAAGAGAGACATGTAAAGAGCGAAGTGTAGCAGTAGGTCTTATACACAAAATCTTACGTTTTTCAGATTCAATGAAAACCACTAGAAAGAAGTAATAAAGCACTTAAAGCCTAACAGTGTGAGAGTACGGGCGTCACAGCTGTATGTGATTTCTCGGACTGGTGCTTTTGGAAATATAGATGGAAAATTAGAGTTCAACGTCCTATCGGCAACGAGACTGTTAGAGACGGAGAGCAAACTCGGGTAAGGGAAGGGTGGGTAAGGATCTTGGGTATTAATAAACCGCTTCAGCTGTGCTCAGTACTTTACTAATAGATCACTACCGGTTTCACGGCACGAGGAACCACATCTTCAGGTGAAGATCTGCATACCAGTAAACCAAGAAGAAATAAAAACCCTAAGACATCCGCTGATACGATAATTTTCTAAAAATATTTTAAGATTTTTAAAAATAGTTTAAAAACTTTAAAAGCATTACATAAGAATATTAAAATATTTTACTCACATAATTAAAATATTAGAGCCGAAAAGTTCTGATCGTGGTACCAACGTTAGTTGTTCGTCAAAAACACCAGCGCTAAATGGTGATGGGTCAATGGTCATTGAACATAACAGCCGGATGCGTGGATTCCAGTCCAGTACGATGGACAGGACCTAATCAAATTATGTCATAATGATCTACTACTAAGGTGAAAATAAATGAAAAACTATTAAAACCTATTTTGCGGCTAGCCTGAAAAAAAAAACAAAGAGTGGTTGCAGCAAAGAAGAGGAATGTTCTACGTAGCCGTCTCTGGGCTAGCTGTTTACTTTGATACCCTCAGTAAGAGGCAGCACATGATGGGGTCACCTGATCTGTGACTGCGTACAGAGCAGAGAAGCGGGTAACAGTCTTTTTCATGTTCTATTTTTCCGTCAATTAGCTATTTGCCTGTTTTTCTGCAATTACTGCAATCACACTTTTTTTAAGTTCGCCGTATATTAGGTTCTAATACTTTTTCATATATTTTCAGCTGGACAGTGGCTCACTATGAGATAATTCGTTTAGGCCCCATCCACCGAATGGAATGCAAGCGGCCGGCTGTTTCATTCAATGACGTACCGATTCTAGCGGTGTTTTGACGGGCAGCGAATGTTGGGTAGCAAGTCCCAATCTTTTTAGCTGTAATGTTTTAATTATGTGAGTATAAATATTTTAGTATTCTTATGTAAAAGCTTTTAACGATTTTTAAACAATTTTTAAGTATCTCAAAATTGTTTTAGAAAATTATCACGTCAGTGCATGTCTCAGGATAGTTATTCCTTCGTGAGTCATTGATATGCAGATGTTCACCTGAAGACGTGGCTCCTAGTGCCATGAAACCGATAGTAATCTAAAAAAAAGGACTAAATCTGCTCAAGCGGTTTATTAATCCCCCAGAGATGATTTCTCATATGTATGTTTTCCCTATCTACAAGGAAATCGGTCGTATCTTTTTCAAAGCAACCATCGCCTAAATGCGGCGATGTATCTCTCGGTTGCTGCCGGAATCAGATAGCGTGAAAGGATCGTACGGAAAACTGTGAAACTTTCAACGTCTGTGAAAGAGGGGCTGTCGAGTATAACTTGCTTACGAATGACAGCAGCAAAGGAGTACTTCGACGAGCTTTGCGAGGACAGGCAACTGACAGAACCCTTAAGTGAACACTTGTTTTCGGTGACACAATTATTCGCATCTAAAATGAGGTTTAGAGAGTGATGTATGTTAAAGGCGCATATGGAGCAATACAACGTTTTTTCATATCTACCACTTGTGACAAAGATCTCAAAAATGAAGAACTTCAGTTTCTTAATGATATTTTCTTGTCTTTCCACCGCATCCAATGTTGATAAGAACTTTATTTGCACAAATATAAAAAATGTGTGTTATACACGAATTGACAGAGTTAATGCCAGTTATTGTGATGTATACACAGCCGTCTTGATGTATCTATCAAAAGCCATAGCTGTTGCGAAATCTGAGAGTTCTTTTTCCGAGCTAAAAATACTTCCATTCTACAGAAATCTTGAAAAACCTTGACTGGTACAACTCGAAGCAAGGCGCCGTAAAACTTTCAATAACATGCTTGCAAAATTCCAAAACTCATTTTTCAGCGTCCAATCCACAAATGTTCATCTCCCTGAGTAACTGTGCCGCAGAGACTGTGTAGATGAAATTATTTCTTTCTTTCTTTATTAATTATTTAGTATGAGCAGATTAGGAGAAACACGTACAAAAGGTATTACAAAACTCCCCACTAATAATAACTACACTAATAACAGTAATAAAAATAATTATTTTTGTACTAGTAAATGGCATTTAGAGTGATACAGATCAGCTTAGCACATCTTAAGCCATTTTTAGTATTATCAGAAGCGGAATGGATAAGAAAGAGGAGAAGTTTGAAATGACAGTTACAGTGGCTGTCAGGAAAGAATAAAATTTAAATTGAGAACTCAAGTGACAAGGGGTAGGAAGAAGTTATGGGGGAGGGGGACTGACATGAATGAACTCCACAGAACGCAGGAGAGTTTGCCGGCCGCTGCGGCCGAGCGGTTCTAGGCGCTTCAGTCTGGAACCGCGCGACCGCTACGGTCGCGGGTTCGAATCCTGCCTCGGGCATGGATGTGTGTCATGTCCTTAGGTTAGTTAGGTTTAAGTAGTTCTAAGTTCTAGGGGACTGATGACCTCAGATATTAAGTCCCAAAGAGCTCAAAGTCATTTGAACCATTTTGTAGGAGAGTCGGCTATTGTAACGAAAGGTCGACCATTAGCTGTCTTTTGAAATTTGGAAGGAATTGTATTTCTCTGATATTTTGAGGACGAGTGTTCAAAATTTGGGCCCCTTATACAGGAAATGGTTTATAGAACATAGTAGTGCTTTGTGATGGTATAGAGAGAATTTTACTTTGTTGAGAACTAGTATTTCTGTTATACTCTTTAGATAGTAGAATAAGAGGTGAAAACAAATCCGCGGGACTGCGATGATTGAGTAAACGATAGAGCAAACGTGGCTCCCACATACGCGCAGAAATGGCTATTTTGCGCACTCTACATCCGCGAATCGATCGCGACCAGACTTCAGTGTTTGGTCCTCATGTCAAACACTTTGCAGTCACCTGCAGAATAAAGATGAAGATTAAGGTGTACAAATGTCCGAAGAAAAAGGAAGAACACGTAGTACTAATTTTTCTAAAATTACTGATCAATCTGCACATACAAGAACGAAAAAAAACTCATTTAGGTAATTTTTGTTTTATGGGTATTAGGACGTGGTTCTAGGATTGTTTCTGTGCGTAATGTTTCATTTCCTATTGCTGGAAATACAATCACACGCAATAAATAGTGAGATAGCGGTTTCAAACTAAAACAAGCGCAATAAGCCGAACTCTTTAAGCTCACAGAATTCCATCGGTTTGTGTTACAGAGCTTGTGGCAGGCAATTTTGGCGCTGTTGATTTTTCTTTTTTTTTTTTAGCATTAAAGCACAAAACTTGTACAATTTTAATCCTTCAAAAACACTACAGTAATTTTAACAGAAAACAAGATGGACTGAAATAAGACACGTTGTGAGCAATAGTGCTAAATAAAAAAACAGCACCAACTCCTCCCTCTTACAAGCTCCATAAGACATGCCAACGTGACTCAGCTGTCTTATAGACTGCGCTCTGGTGGAATCACGCCACGAAATTTTCAGGGTACGTATTAAGAATTCCGGTTGCTGAGTTTGTTTAAGTCTGAAACTGCTGTCTGAGTGTTTACAGCTGTGGTTATGTCTCCAGCATTAGGAAACGAAACGCTGGGAAAATAGACATAGACCATGGCACTGCCTAAGAGACATAAAACAAAAATAGCCAAGGACAAAATTATCAGCCGCAAAAGCCTACACTGTAAGATCATTCAGGTAAGACGACAAATTTAGAGGTCTAAGCACCAACATTTCATTAGTAATCCACATTTTTAAGTAGATTTTAACAGAAAACAAGATAGACTGAAATAAGACACGTTGTGAGCAATAGTGCTAAATAAAAAAACAGCACTAACTACTTTGATATTATGTATTCGTTATCGTCTTATCTTGGAGTACTGTGTCAGCTATTGTTTCAGTTTTTGTAACATTATTCCGTACTGTAATTAATTAACTATGATACTTTTTAATTCTGTACCTAAAAAGTGTTCTTATTTTGTGTAATATTGGTACTTGGAGGAACACAGAAAAATTGAAAACTTAAATGCACGGCATTGATGTTCCACAATAATATTTATTTTATAGTTGGTTCTGAACCGGCTTTGGCCTTTCTAGGCCATCCTCAGATAACTTCAGCGTGAGTTCATAGCTGTACAAAGGTCGTTTTTCCAAAGCTACGTGACCTCTCACAACGATATATATATATATATATATATATATATATATATATATATATATATATATGAAAACGCAAGCATTATGAAATTCACAAAAGGAGTATGAATAAATAAATCTTACGTTACTTTATAATCAAAGATTAAAAGTATACGAATGTAGATCTAAAAACCGTGCACACCTGAAATTTGGCACTGACTGCTGTGTTATATGAACAAAATAACTGGTGAATGTGATGAACAGGCCACAAAATGGGGAGCAGAGGAGAGGAAGGAATCAGTATAATGTGGGTGGGGAAAAGTTATAAGCTTTACAATATGCATATTATCTAACGACGATAAAAGGTATTAAACGGCTGCTGCTATTTTTGAAAAAGGCGAATAATGGAAATGTGTTTGGTTATTAGGAATTAAGTCAGGATTCTTTCATTGGTGTTTATTGATAGCCATAATTTAACTTTCTACTTTTAGTTCCATCGTCGAGAACATCAGATTGTCATACTAGTCAAATATAGATTCTCATAAGAAACAGCTGCAATGTATTTATGGTACCGGACAGTATTTTTATGTGCAATGATGTCTGGACGAATAGCTGTCTCGTGTATTGATATAGCCGGCAAAATTATTAATATTATATCTGCCTTTAGAATAGTATTTCAGTTAAAATAGTCTGTTTTTTATTTCTCTTTTTTATTCAAGTGGGAGGACAGTAGTCGGGCAATGGTGTAATGTAGTGTGTGTTTGTATGTAAGGGGATGGGGGTGACTGTAAGAGATGTGTGGCAGGCATTTTGTAGAGTTGAAAATGCCGTTGGTTTCGGTAAGCATGGAGAAGAGGGAGGGATTCCAACTTCCTACACTTGTCCTAGGGCCCCATCACTGTACTAACACCCATACGCAAATGTCACTTGTTTCAAGAAGTACCAGTTAATGGGGTAATGCGAACGAGAAAAGTTTTACTGCATACACAAACGCTGAACTAGAGAAATCTTATATCTCTGTCCTATGTGGATTACGACCCGTCGACTGCCAACGAGATCGACCTTAAAATGTTATCTGCCTTAGTAGGAGTTACTTGATGCTTGGCTTACATTTAGGCTACGGCACGTCCGCCTTAAGCCAGTTCTCATCTAGTGACCAGCAGTCAACAAGTAGCACTCGCCTGCCATTTCAAGTTCTCTGCTCACTGACAGCGCTGGAAGTTATTGGGGTCATTTAGGACCTTTTTAGTGGACTCTTCCATGTGGTATCTGACTCGATTCTCTCCAACTTTCAGAGGGCCAGCTGACTATCTTCACTTTTTTTCATCTCATACTTGTTCACTATTTTTTGTTGTTTTTTCTTTGAATCAGTCTCGACTGGTTTGATGCGGCCTGCAGTTACATCCTCTCTTGTTGCAACCCCTTCATCTCGGAAGAGCACTTGCTGTCAAAGTCCTTAATTATTTCGTGTATATGTTCCGAGCTCTATCTTCCGTTCCAGATTTTACCTTCTAGAACTCCCTGTAGTACCTTGGAAGTTATAGCTTGATGTCTTAACTCATTTCGTATCACCTATCCCCTTTTCCATTCAGAGTTTTTCATACATTCCTTTCATTACTGATAGTGAGTAGTGTCTCATCATTTCTTGTTCTACAGCCCACATAATTTTTAGAACCATTCCGTAATATCTTTTCTCAAACGCTCCGATTCTCTCTTTTCGGTTTCCAAGTTGAGTACATAGTCTCCTTTCACTTTAATTCTAGTGTGAGTGGTCTACAGTGCATACCTCACTGCATAGCTGCTGTGGGTCAGCCCAGCATCAAACATTTCTGTACGTGAGGCACATTGTTAGTGGGAAGTCCCATCAGTGCTGACACGTTCGATTATCTGCCATCGCTAAGCATTCAAAAACGGTAGCTTCCATACACCTGTTCGTACTACAATCTTGGTCAGGGTAGGTGGTGTTTTTCAAAAAAGAAAAAATTAATTTTGGAATTTAACACGGTTCATTTCTGACAAGGTTAACCACCTTAAAGAAGCAGCTTTCGTCAAACCTAACAAAGTAACAGTTCGCACACGAGAAGTTATTGCAGGCATTCACCAAAGAATTATTCAGAGCCCAAATAAGTCTAACCGTGAACTGGCCCAACAGCCGCAAGTAAGTAGAACGAGTTGCCAGCGGATGTTGAAAAGTCACGTGAGTTAATGGAACAGTAATGTCGATCTCTGAGAGAGTCCTCAGCAGTTCAGCTACGAGCCTCACTATTGGCTGTGTGATAAATCATCCTACCTCGGACTAGGGTTGGTCATTTCTTTGATCAGCAATAGCTTTTCAGAAAAAAAAAAAAAAAAAAAATGGTTCAAATGGCTCTGAGCACTATGGGACTCAACTTCTGAGGTCATCAGTCCCCTAGAACTTAGAACTACTTAAACCTAACTAACCTAAGGACATCACACACATCCATGCCCGAGGCAGGATTCGAACCTGCGACCGTAGCCGTCTCGCGGTTCCAGACTGTAACGCCTAGAACCGCACGGCCACTCCGGCTGGCTAGCTTTTCACAAGGCACAAGTGCAATATCATACTTTTTTACAAATCTTTAACATAATACTGCGCTTGAGCAACCGTGAACTGTTCAGACAATAAGAAATTCAGCCTCCAGTTTGCAAGGTAATTTTTTTTTTTTTAGTTTATCTAGGTTTCAATGGCAATAATGGTATCTTCTTCAGAACAAAAATTAAATTATTTTGAGGGCCAAAAGTTTGCCATGTCACAGAATAAAACTAACACAGAATAAAGACGCATGATCATAAGATTATGCCTGTCAATACAAAAACAATAAGAAAAACGTGTTTTTAGTACTGATAGGCATAATCTTATGATTATGCGTCTTTATTTTGTATTAGTTTTATTCCGTGACATGGCCAACGTTTGGCCCTCAAAATAATTTAATTTAAAGAAGATACCATTATGCCATCGAAACCTGGGTAAACTAAAAAAAATTATCTTGCAACTGAAGGCTGAATTTCATATTGTCTGAACAATATCAGACAATTGTGGCGTTCGCCAGGGAACTTTTGTGAGAAAATGCCTCAACCGGGGACCAAACGAATGTATGCCATACAAATATGCACTGCCTGGTAAAGTCAAGCACCCAAAAGACCTAGTCGGATGTCAATGTAACTATGTATACGCATATACCATCGGCGTATATGTAAATGATTAGAGACGCAGTTTCCTGTGACCTGCAGAAAAGCCACATGTGTGTATTATTTTAGTTCGTGTGTAATGCTGTTGCCTGCCTGGTAGGGTATGTAAGGGACGTAAACAGCACAAGACGTTGAGAGACCCCTGAGCAGAGCACAGAGATGCCGAGCAGTAGCGTCACACAGCGACATCATCAGCACCTGACAGGCGGTGGAAAAGGGCGTCGCCGCGGCTCTCTATTTGGCTGGGTGGTCGAATTGTGTAATGCCAACCAAAATCTTTGGAGCATTTGGCTGCGAAAGTGGCCCGATGTTGGACTGGCTAGGAACGTAAGGGCAGGCCCACTCCTCACCAAGATTCCGGTCTACCACGACAGTGGAGGATCACTGTATGTATTGTGCAGCAAGCAAAACGTAGCTCCTTCACATGCCCACTTGTCATCCGTGAACAAGTAATGGACGCCCTGCAACATTCTGTGTAATCTCGCACCATTGATCGGCCAACGAGAACAGGGAATTACCGTCCCACGCGTAGGCTGCCGTTAACACCACAACACAAACGGCTGCGGTTGGTGTGTTACCGTGACGGAGATGCATGGAATGCTAATTAATGGGTCCTAATACGTTCAGGAGGTATTGAATAGAACTGGGGAGATGAGAAATTTGTGGCACAGCTTGACTAGAAGAAAGGATCGCTTGGTAGGATATATTCTGAGGCATCAAGCGATCACCAATTTAGTACTGGAGAGCAGCGCGGAGGGTATAAATCATAGAGAGAGACCAAGAGATGAATACACTAAGCAGATTCAGAAGGATGTAGGTTGCAGTAGGTACTGGGAGATGAAGAAGCTTGCACAGGATAGAGTAGCATGGAGAGCCGCATCAAACCAGTCTCCGGACTGAAGACCACAACAACAACAATACGTTCAGCGATGAATCGCCTTTGCACTACCCAAAATGAGCATTGTCGACGAATATGGTGGTGACCTGCAAGGGGTGGGGGGTGATGTTCCCATTCATCCATTGTTTTGGGTAGCCACAGCACAGTTACTCCTGGCGTTGTGATGTGGAGCCATTGGGAGTGATTTCAATTTACCTCTGCTAGTGATTGAGGTAACGGCGCAATGGTACGTCACACACATCGTACATCTACATCTACATACATACTCCGGAAGCCACTGTACGGTGGGTGGCGGAGGGTACCTTATACCACTACTAATCATTTACTTCCCCGTTCCAGAAGGAAAAAACTATTGTCTTCGCGGTAGCCCATAATTATGTGTACGATTTTTGAATGACTGTAGTACAGGGTGACGCAGTTATAACTAGCGCGTCCACCTTCCAGCGCAAATGTCATATTTAGACTTCTACAATAGGGTAAAAAGCTACAACAAAGAACAGTTTTATGCAATAATCAATTGTTAGAACTCTCCTATCAGCATTTCAGTTTACTTTATCAGCGAAGTTGCACGCTTCTCTTTGCGGTCTGCAAAACGATTTTCTCGATAGATGAGACATTTGAAATTGTGGACGCGTATGTGAAAACAGGTTCGATTAAGGAAACTCGCGAAATTTTCGTAGTCAAGTATCCGGGTAGAAGAGTACCAACAAAGAGAGCAATACAAA
This sequence comes from Schistocerca piceifrons, assembly GCF_021461385.2. Taxonomy (NCBI): domain Eukaryota; kingdom Metazoa; phylum Arthropoda; class Insecta; order Orthoptera; family Acrididae; genus Schistocerca; species Schistocerca piceifrons. The sequence continues at coordinate 787,339,118 of NC_060138.1, forward strand.
GTCTATATAAAAACTGCACCTCTATGGATCTGTACAAAATCTAAAACGAGAACGAATTACTTCAATTCGCACACCAGAAGTTATTTCAGGGATTCGTCGAAGAATTATTCAGAGCCCAAGGAAGTCTACACGTGAACTGGCCCAACAGGAGCATGTAAATAGGAGGAGTTACCAGCGGATGTTGGAAAGTCTTACTTTAAAGTCATATCGTGTGACTGAAGTGCAGCAATTATGGAAGGGCTGCAGTCGGAAACGTGAAGAATACTGCACTTGGCTTTTGAATAACATCAACGATCACTTGTTAAACTATTCCCATTACATTATGAGTGAGGAATCATCATTTCATTTTTAGATCATGTGCATTTGCATAAGACGAGTTACTGGGCATCGGATAACCCTAACATTGTGTGACAGCAACCATTCCATGAGGAAAAATCGGCGTTTCGTGCGGTGCAAGCAAATATTTATGGCCATCGCGTTCGCCGGATCTAACGACACGATGAAACAAATTCACACACAATACAGGAACTGAAAGACAACATCAGACGTTAAGTTTCCGCCATCGATATCCGAGCTTTACCCCGGATGTACATGCATATGCTTAGACGTGCACTGATGTTGCCGGGGATCACTTTCAACATCTTCTATAAATGTATTTTTCATTGTAATAAAATTTTAGGTCAGTTTTAGTTCTTTGTTTCTGTAATTGCGTTGTGTTCCTTATATACTTACGCGCGCTACTTTTATCTGCACCATGCTATATTTATAATTATGAACAAAAAATTACTATATAGCAACACTGTGTAGCCTTTCAGTGGCGATAATTCTCGCTGCACTTGAACCGTTAGCATATGACACAGAGCATGGTGGAACCGATGGCTCACGTGTCGGTTGGGAGCATTTGTATTCTGCAACAAACAATTATACCGAAGTGAAACGGAGGATTGCAGTCTAGAATGGAACAAATGGATTGACTCGTACCCTGGGAAGCCAAACTCTCAGAGACGTATTTTCAGAAAGTTCAATATTTCACGCGCAACACTGCAGAGAATTATGAAGTATCTGCCGTATCATACTAGTTTGAAAAATGATGTTAACGACGGTGAGCTTGGAGTGTGCGGTAAATGTCTGGGGATACTGAAGGAAAATCCAGGTTTGAAAGAACACTTGATTAGGACTGATCAAGACAAAGTTCGTGTTTCAGGAAGCGTTAACCGACACAACTGCATGTATTGTAGGGAAGGAAACCCTAATATAAACATTAGTATGCATGACAGAGGTCCTGGTGTCTCGGTTTGGGGTGGTCTTTCTTATGATCAGAGTTGATTGCCGACCGGTCTGTCAAGATGCTATTGACAATATTGCTCTTCGTCTCCAGGCATGTAGCGATTAGTAGACCATGCCTCGGTGAACAGAGATCAAAATTCTTGTAAGGAAAGGTATGAGAGTAATGTGTTTATGCTCACTTTTATGTTCAAGTTACGTGTCAAGTTTCTTTACTGCAGTCTTGAAGTATCATACACACAATTGTGGGCCAGTTTGTATATGCCTCGGTATGAGCCCTAATTTCTCTTGTCTTATCTTTGCGGCCTTTACGCGAAATGTGCGTTGGCGGCAGTAGAACCGTTCTGCAGTCACCTTCGGATGCCGGTTCTCTCAGGTTTCTCAACAGTGTTCCGCGAAAAGAATGTCGCCTTCCTTGCAGGAATTCTCATTTTACTTCTGTGTCCCCATGTTATCTCTCATGCCACAGTATAGCGGTGCCATTTTTAAACAGGAAAACACTCTTCCACAGATTGTTCGTGTCTTTATGAACTGTGTGCGTGATGTTACGGCCAGCGAGATTCCCCTCTCCCTTCCCCCTCCCCCTAAAAAAAAAAAAATTGTTCAAATGGCTCTGAGCATTATGGGACTTAACTTCTGAGGTCATCAGTCCCCTAGAACTTAGAACTACTTAAACCTAACTAACCTAAGGACATCACACACATCCACGCCCGAGGTAGGATTCGAAACTGCGACCGTAGCAGTAGCGCGGTTCCACGCTGTAGCGCCTAGAACCTCTCGTCCACTCCGGCTGGCCGAGATCCCCAGATTCGTAACGAATAGAACACGTGTCGGAGCAGCTCGGACGTCAGCCCCGTCCCAGTAACAGTGTCCAGGATGTGAAGGTTCTGCTGCAACACTTGTTGGCTAACTCGGTCTAGCAGATACAGGCAAATCAGAGCATACAACCTGAGCAAAGTGGTTGGAACGTCATACTAATAAGTGAACCCACGCTGTCATGTTACTTGTAAATTTGATTCGATTTTGTAATAGCTGCGATAACGTCGCATACCCTCTCATTTTGTGATGTTTCATTTCGTTTCCTCCTCCCCTTGTGGATGGTTCATTTTTCAGGCAGTGCAGTTTGTGTGTGCTGGGTACACTTAGCCCTTGTGAGGACAATTCAGGGTCTGCAGCTCGTGCTCGTGCGGTAGCGTTCTCGCTTCCCGCGCCCGGGTTCCCGGGTTCGATTCCCGGAGGGGTCAGGGATTTTCTCTGCCTCGTGATGACTGGGAGTTGTGTGATGTCCTTAGGTTAGCTAGGTTTAAGAAGTTCTAAGTTCTAGGGGACTGATGACCATAGATGTTAAGTCCCATAGTGCTCAGAGCCATTTCAACCATTTGACAAATCAGGAGCTAATTGACTGGGAAGTAGCGGCTCTAAGTCAAGAAAACTCACAACAGCCACACGAGTGGTGTGCTGAACAAATGCCTCTCCGTATCCGCATCCATTGACGCCTATCGGCTGCGCTCGGTCGATACCGTTGTGCCTTCCGGGGACTGTTCGGGCGGAGTTTAGTTTTTAATTTAGTGTAGTTTGTTGAGGTGGCGCCCCATAGCTCGTAATTATTTTTAAAAATGTCAGTGTTCCACCGCCAACATATAATAATGAATATTTCTTTATTACAATCGGTTTCAGTGCTCATCATCAGATATAAAGTGATTTAAAACAGCCCACATGGCAATATTAAGCCTATGACGTCAAATAACTTAAAATCCAAACTAAGTCACTGTTGTCAAGTAGCAGCCACTTACGCTTGCGATACGACAGGAAAATCGTTAAACAAACGTCGATAGAGAATCCAGAGCCGAGAAGCAACGGGCAAAATCTGTTCAAGCAGTCCTCAACTATTTTGTGTTCCTACAATGTATTCAAAAAAATTGTTTCGATATTTTGATGAAACTTTGGAAAATTATCAGTTCACAAGTTAAAAGTGCCGGAAGCAGTTCAGTTGCTTAAAAAAGAACCCATCCAGAAGGCTGGATTTTCCTTTTTCTTGTTATCGCTCTTTTCCTCGTGAGACACAAAAGCAAGAGAGCCGCACTCACATTCATTATGTAAGGATATGGATGTGGTATGACCTTTACTGAAGACGCGAAGTCCGTTTTCCCTGTGGTCGCGACAGTGTAGCCGCTCTTGTTGTGCTGGCGGTCGTCCCCGTAGGTGACGCACGCTTCTGGGAGGCAGCGAGCTGACAAGGCGTAGAGTGTCATTGGTCGGCGGCAGCAGCCGCGGTGGTGGTGCTAGTGGCGGCGGCAATAATTATGAAATGTGTGTGTGTGTGTGTGTACGCACGAGCGACTTTATGTGCTGAGATATGATTCAGAACATAAAATTTTCATTCTTTATGTACAAAATTAATACAAAATGTCACGGTAGATGTAGATGTAGGTACAAAATGATAAAATGAGTAATTAACATTATTATCAAAAAAGAAACTATAGGCAGCCAGTTGTAGCTATGTACAAAATTAATACAAAATGTCACGGTAGATGTAGATGTAGGTACAAAATGATAAAATGAGTAATTAACATTATTATCAAAAAAGAAACTATAGGCAGCCAGTTGTAGCTAGCGTCGCATTGTCGCAGGATGGAGCGACTGTGCTTAGCAGTGGCCAGGTAAAGGCTTCACTGCCATCTGTGGCCAGCCAGCGGCAGGCAGGCAAAGGCTTTCGCTGAACCTGGGGACAGTCAGCGGCGGCTAGATGATTGCTTCATTGGGTTCCATGGACAACCAGAGGCAGCCAGACGAATGCTTCACTGGAATCCGTGGGCAGCCGGTAGCGGATAGGCGAAAAGTTCACTATAATCTGTAGGAAGCCTGGCGGAGTGGAATCTCAGAAGCAGAGGAGAGTGGACCAGCGACCTCCTGGCAGATGTTGTCTGCCCCAATAGACACAGGTTGGCTGCATTCTGTGGACAAACTCTTCACTGACCCCTTCGCTGGTGTAGGGTGTCAGAGCTGCCTACTTCACACGTAAATGTAACTTCGAGACGGTTTGTATGTCGGCTACGCCGTCAGTCAGATACCTTTGGGAAGATAAGTGGATCGTTGTGTCCCCAAATTCATTTGCATCGCAGTATTCCGTCCACACTGCAGCCCATCTTTCTTCTTCAGAGAAATTCCGAGACCGAATTTAGTGCAGTGCTGCTCCGATGAAAACTAGCTGCAACTCAGATACATTTAAAAGTGACGAGTCTCTCTCTATAGTTTATATAGTTGTAGCCACTGCTCGATTTCGAAAATGGTGTACATTTCCTGTGAACAAACGCGACTTTACATGACACTTTTGTACACTTTGACTCCAGGGCTTACTTTTCTACATAGACCGATCACTACAATATGTACCATTTTCTATGCTGTCCTACAGAGACTCTTGGCAAAGTTAGTCCGTAGAACAATGACACCCCGCAAGATTCACTTCTCCACTCTGTAACAGAGTTAGACAGTCCACAGCGAAGGACTGTGGGATTCCATGAGATTTGCTACAGTTACTTACTCTCTATACCATACCCATTTGAACAATTTTAAATTGCACAGTCTTTAAATATTCATTTCTCACCGACACCTATCTTCAATAGCATATCACTCAACATCACTCACACTACATACTATTCTATTAACAGATTACGTCTTATCATTATGTCATAAATTCTGCTACTTACACAATGATACAAGAATTCTGTCAGAACAACTTATAGTATTTACAAGAAGAATCCGTGTTGATCAGTAGAGCCGCTTACAGAACTATTCACCAAATCACACAACTTAACCTTTCATCCTAGGAAGAACTTCTTTTCCATAAAGGTCTGAGATATCATGTATGTACACTACTGGCCATTAAAATTGCTACACCAAGAAGAACTCCAGATGATAAACGGACAAATATATTATACCATAACTAACATGTGATTACATTTTCACACAATTTGGGTGCATAGATCCTGAGAAATCAGTACCCAGAACAACCACCTCTGGCCGTAATAACGGCCTTGATACGCCTGGGCATTGAGTCAAACAGAGGTTGGATGGCGTGTACAGGTACAGCTGCCCATGCAGCTTCAACACGATACCACAGTCCATCAAGAGTAGTGCCTGGCTTATTGTGACGAGCCAGTTGCTCGGCCACCATTGACCAGACGTTTCCAATTGGTGAGATATCTGGAGAATGTCCTGGCCAAGGCAGCAGTCGAACATTTTCTGTATCCAGAAAGGCCCGTACAGGACCTGAAACATTCGCTCGTCTATTATCCTGCTGAAATGTAGGGCTTCGGAGGGATCGAATGAAGGGTAGAACCACGGGTCGTAACACATCTGAAATGTAACGTCCACTATATATACGAAGACAGTAACTTGTTCTCGAAAGAACAGTTACTGTTGATGACCGTGCAGCTTTTCTCTAGAATAAATGATGACTAACTGACAACCTCAGCTGCCGGCAGGTGTTGATGATATACCTCGATGTGGACACCCCAAAATGTGTGCCCCGACCGGGACTCGAACCCGGGATCTCCTGCTTATATGGCAGACGCTCTATCCATCTGAGCCACCGAGGACACAGATGAATAGCGCGACTGCAGGGACATATCCCTTCCCGTGAGACTCACATTCCCAACTGTCCACAATTGTACATATATATTGTACCTTACAGATATTTGCCCACCCACTCGTTACTCGCGCACGCTTTGGCGATTCCCGGAAGAGTTTGGGCAACCTGTGCGCATTCGCACAGACGAAGGTCAATGGCTGGGTAGCCTTTAACTATATGTACGAAGACAGTAACTTGTTCTCGTAAGAACAGTTACTGTTGATGACCGTGCAGCTTTTCTCTGGAATAAATGATGACTAACTGACAACCTCAGCTGCCGACAGGTGTTGATGGGTGGGCAAATGTCTATAAGGTACAATACATATGTAGAATTGTGGACAGTTGGGAATGTGAGTCTCACGGGAAGCGTCCAAGGGATATGTCCCTGCAGTCGCGCTTTTCATCTGTGTCCTCGGTGGCTCAGATGGATAGAGCGTCTGCCGTGTAAGCAGGAGATCTCGGGTTCGAGTCCTGGTCGGGGCACACATTTTCGGGTGTCCACATCGAGGTATATCATCAACACCTGTCGGCAGCTGAGGTTGTCAGTTAGTCATCATTTGTAACGTCCACTGTTCAAAGTGCCGCCAATGCGAACAAGATGTGACCGAGACGTGTAACCAATGGCACCCCATACCATCAAGCCGGGTGACACGCCAGTATGGCGATGACGAATACACGCTTCCAATGTGCGTTCACCGCGATGTCGCCAAACACGGATGCGACCATCATGATGCTGTAAACAGAACCTGGATTCATCCGAAAAAATGACGTTTTGCCATTCGTGCACCCAGGTTCGTCGTTGAGTTCACCATCGCAGGCGCACCTGTCTGTGATGCAGCGTCAAGGGTAACTGCAGCCATGGTCTCCGAGCTGATAGTCCATGTTGCTGCAAACGTCGTCGAATTGTTCGTGCAGATGGTTGTTGTCTTGCAAACGTCCCTATTTGTTGACTCAGGGATCGAGACGTGGCTGCACCATCCGTTGCAGCCATGCGGATAAGATGCCTGTCGTCTCGACTGCTAGTGATACGAGGCTGTTGGGATCCAGCACGGCGTTCCGTATTACCCTCCTGAACCCACCGATTCCATATTCTGCTAACAGTCATTGGATCTCGACCAACGCGAGCAGCAATGTCGCGATACGATAAACCGCAACCGCGTTAGGCTACAGTCCGACCTTTATCAACGTCGGAAACGTGATGGTACGCATTTCTCCACCTTAGAAGAGGTATCACAACAACGTTTCACCAGGCAACGTCGGTCAACTGCTGTTTGTGTATGAGAAATCGGTTGGAAACTTTCCTCATGTCAGCACGTTGTAGGTGTCGCCACCGGCGCCAACCTTGTGTGAATGCTCTGAAAAGCTGATCAGTTCTATATCACAGCATCTTCTTCCTGTCGGTTAAATTTCACGTCTGTAGCACGTCATCTTCGTGGTGTAGCAATTTTAATGGTCAGTAGTGTATTTGACTAGCCACAAGCACTCTATCAGCTGCAACATGTGCAACCTCATCCGTATTTCACAACTAGTTACAGGCGCTCTTTCACCTGAAACTTGCACTGCCTTATTTGAGCTCTCATTACGCACCTAGCACTTTTTTACCCTAGGTTCTGCCAAAGCGACAACCATGATCTGTTGTCCATAATTGCTTAAACTGGTTCTGCTAATTATCTCAGATAGATTCTTTGCTGTCAGCCCTTGTGATTGACTGGGAGAGGTATAGCGATGACGTCATGCTAATGATCTATCTCGCATGCGTGCACTATCTCAGTGACATACTACCCCGTTTCGGGACGACATTGGATGCGGTGATGAAAAGGCAAAAAGTATTACCATGAGACAGCATTCCAATCATACAGTAGCTGTTGCGCTACATCACTGCGTACATCTTATCCTAACCAGGGAATAGACAAAAGTGCAAGGAGTGTGGCGTGGAAGCCGAGACGTAGTGTAAAGCTCCACATATTAGTCAGGTACTTTGTGGGCGACAGCCCACATACCTAACAGGCTAGAACCCTGGATGACTCTTAAATTTGTATCTTACAGGATAGCGCCTACGCTGAGCTACTATTTACACTTGCCTATAACTATCTAATATAAACTCTCCTTCATTAACAGTATATTGCCTGTGTTGCCCTACTTCCAACCATAAAAGGAAAAAGGGAACGGGTATTTAAACAGGAACATGAGACACGTGGCACCCAATAGCATCTAAGATTCACACAACCTACCACTTCCTACAGCATTAATGATGTTGGTGGTTCCTCCATCAGGCCAGCTTCTGTCATAAAATGTAGTGATGGGATATGATACAGCTATCGTGGAGGCGAGGGAACCCACCAGGGTAGCCGAGAGCGCTAACGCGCTGCTTCCTGGACTCGGGTAGGCGCGCAGGCCCCGGATGGAATCCGGTCGGCGGATTAACGGTGACGGCCGGTGTGCTGGCCAGCCTGGATGTGGTTTTTAGGCGGTTTTCCACATCCTGCTAGGTGCATACCGGGCTGGTCCCCACGTTCTGCCTCAGTTACACGCGTCGCAGACATTTGAAACACGTTCGCACTATTTCATGATTTACACTAGATGCAGACAGATGGGGTACACTGATTACATCCCTGGGGGTATGGGGTGGTGGCAGGAAGGGCATCCGGCCACCCCTAAAAACTAACCTGGCCAAATCCGTTCTAACCGCGCCGACCCTGCGATCGCTGCGAGACTATGGCGTAAGCGAAAGAAAGAAAGAAAGATCGTGGAGGCGAGGGAGTAAATTGTTTCAGTCATCAGGACGACTAGACCACTCTCCTTCCTGGCATTGTGCGTTTGATGGTCTCTGACGGGGTTTATACGATCCTGTTGAAGTGAAGGCGCCGACAGTGAGACAGATGGAGTTCAGGAAAACATTTCATTAGTCATCTAGCTAGACAGGTGCACGTCAGCATCCGGTGCGTGCAGCCTGGCATCGGTCCCGGTGTAGAGGCGCCGGTAGTCCCTGAAGGTCACGTACTCTACTGGCAGTCAGCGTGCTGACGAGCCGCTTAGACCGGAGGCAGCGGCCGACAGCTCCAGCAAGTGCAGCGTTCTTGCAGGTTGGTGCGACTGTATTTAACAAAGTTGACGGAGGTTAGGGGGAGGCTACACTGGATTCCAGGAGCAGGTCGGCGGTGTCGGACGCCGATCCTGAGGAAAGTGGCCGGCGGCCGCAGCGAGGATGCTGTGAGACCCGACAGGTCTCTCGCTGAACTCTCTCTTCGCTGGCCCCCTCGGTGCAGCTGGGCCACCAGGCCTGCCTATTTGTTGTGTTCTCGGGCCAAGTTGATCTATAGGCCAGCAGCAGCGGCACCCATCATCGACTGACACAATGCTGCGTCGATGAACCATTACCGGAGTTTTTTCACACGTTGACGTGCCATGTAGGGTGGTCTGCATGTCAGCTGGTCGGGACAGTAAGTGGATCACTGTTTCTCGAAATTCCTCTGCATTGCAGTATTCCATCCGCACTCAATGAATAGGTTTCTTTCTTCCGTTGCAGGACAACCCTATGATCCGTGTAAACACATATGCCATAGAAATGTATCGACACAAATATCCCCTGGCAACAGTTGGACGAGCAATGTTATCGAAAATTTGTGTGTACTTCGTGCCTGGCAGCACTGCCAGGCCGCGTGCCAGCACTGTCTAGTGGTTAGCGTCGCTGCCTCCAGCTCCTGGGCTCCCAGGTTCAGTTCCCAGCCAGATCTGAAATGTTCTTCACTCTAGTACAGGGGGTTTACATTGTTTTTATCATTTTTCCCATCTTCATCGACTTACATGTCGCTTAAGTGGCGTCAAATTGCCCCTGGCGGCTGATCAGCACCAGACGGGGGCCCCTGGCCAGTAATGTCATACGTTCACTTCGTTGCCGGGAGATATTGTCAGCAATATGCAAGTTCTATGGGCTGTGTAAACGTACAAGCAGTCTCTTGGGAAAACGAGTGAAACTGTTGCCGTTCTGATACTGTGCGGATACAAGCAAAACGAGTTTACCCTACTGGCCATTAAAATTGCTACACCAAGAAGAAATGCAGATGATAAACGGGTATTCATTGGACAAATATATTATACTAGAACTGACATGTGATTACATTTTCACGCAATTTGTGTGCATAGATCCTGAGAAATCAGTACCCAGAACAACCACCTCTGGCCGTAATAACGGCCTTCATACGCCTGGGCATTGAGTCAAACAGAGCTTGGATGGCGTGTACAGGTACAGCTGCCCATGCAGCTTCAACACGATACCACAGTTCATCAAGGGTGGTGCCCGGCGTTTTGCGACGAGCCAGTTGCTCGGCCACCATTGACCAGACGTTTTCAATTGGTGAGATATCTGGAGAATGTGCTGGCCAGGGCAGCAGTCGAACATTTTCTGTATCCAGAAAGGCCCGTACAGGACCTGAAACATTAGGTCGTGAATTATCCTGCTGAAATGTAGGGCTTCGCAGGAACAGAATGAAGGGTAGAACCACCGGTCGTAACACATCTGAAATGTAACGTCCACTGTTCAAAGTGCCGTCAATACGAACAAGAGGTGACCGAGGCGTGTAAACAATGGCACCCCATACCATCAAGCCGGGTGATACGCCAGTATGGCGATGACGAATGCACGCTTCAAATGTGCGCTCACCGCGCTGTCGCCAAACATGAATGTGACCCTCATGATGCTGTAAACAGAACCGAAAAAATGACGTTTTGCCATTCGTGCACCCAGGTTCGTCGTTGAGTACACCATCGTAGGCGTTCCTGTCTGTGATGCAGCGTCAAGGGTAACCGCAGCCATGGTCTCCGAGCTGATAGTCCATGCTGCTGCAAACGTCGTCGAACTGTTCGTGCAGATGGTTGTTGTCTTGCAAATGTCCCCATCTGTTGAGTCAGGGATCGAGACGTGACTGCACGATCCGTTACAGCCATGCGGTTAACATGGCTGTCATCTCGACTGCTAGTGTTACGAGGCCGTTGGGATCCAGCACGGCGTTCCGTATTACCCTCCTGAACCCACCGGTTCCATATTCTGCTCACCGTCGTTGGATCTCGACCAACGCGAGCAGCAATGTCTCGATACGATAAACTGCAATCGCGATAGGCTACAATCCGACCTTCATCAAAGTCAGCAACGTGATGGTACGCATTTCTCCTCCTTACACGAGGCATCATAACAACGTTTCACCAGGCAACGCCGGTCAACTGCTGTTTGTGTATGAGAAATCGGTTGGAAACTTTCCTCATGTCAACACGTTGAATGCTCTGAATTACTAATCATTTGCATATCACAGATCTTCTTCCTGTCGGCTAAGTTTCGCGTCTGTATCACGTCATCTTCGTGGTGTAGCAATTTTAATGGCCAGTAGTGTAGGTTAGAGACGGCGAGAGTGAAGTACAGAGTCAAAGAGAGTGTCGACTAAAGGAGACGGAGGAAGCTGTGTTGTTATTCGTGTACCCAGCGTAGTGCGTGCTAATGGCAAGGGGCAACTGGTCGATTTCGAATCCCGTGGGAGTGACGGCCGTCCTGCCGACTGGAGTGCGTGACTCAGGTGGTCGCGGCTTCCGGCCAGTAAACACCGCACTGCACAACATCCGCCCTTACAAAAGACCACCTCTGGCACGCGAGGATGCCAGTCTCGTTCACCCTCCACTATTTCTGCTTTCCGGTTTCCTTCTGATGGCCGTCACAGTATTCTGCCTCTTGTAACGCACTTTCTCTAGAAGAAAAAATTGGGTAACTCCATCTGTCCCCGCAGCCGAGATCGCTAACGCCCGTTTTTACGGTGGTGGTCGATTTGGAAGCAGCTGGTTCGAATCCTAGTGGTGGATTGGTCAGCAAGGTGAGGAGAGGTGATAGCGCAAGGTTCACTCAACTTTGCCACGCGGCCTCCTACTCTCGGTTAGCGCCAATGCAGACACCAAGCTCGACGTCCCCATCCAACAGGCATGTTACGTTTGGGCAACATGAGACACTTCAGAGAGATTTGAAAATTAATTTAGGACAACGCTGCAAAGTCTAGTGATCCTTGCGCCATTACCTCTCATCCCCTTGATGATCAATCCACCACCAGCATTCGAACCAGCTGCTTCCAAGCCGAGCACCAACGTAACGACGGGTGTTAGCGATCTCGACTGCGGCTCTCGTCCAAAAAAATGTTAGGAATACTTAGTGTAATCCTTAATCTGATTATAACAGCGCACACTATCTTGCACCCTTGTACAGGGTGTCCCACTCAAACCTCCCTGATTTCAAGGGCCCAGAGGAGAAAAACCGCAGTAGATACGACAGTGAAAAATGCGCCACACTGTAGAGCATCTCAAGAATTTATATGCCCACGTCAGAAGTGCCAAGTATCGTCGCCAGAGTGCAGCATGTTCGCATGAAGAGAAAACGGCGACTCCGCAACAGCGTGTGCAAGCAGTAATGTGGTTTGCAGAAACAAAATCGCCGATTACTGTGCAAAGAAATTATCGCCGTCTGTATGAATGTAATCCACCTGATGTGAAAACAATTAAGGAATGGTATAGGAATTTCCGGCAACAGGAAGTGTTCTGAAACGTTGTGGTGGTGCACGTTACGGAGTTCCAGAAGAGACAGTGGAGGACATCAGACAAACGTTTCTCAGAAGTCCGCGTAAGTCAATTCGTCAAGCATCTAGGCAACTTGCTGTACCTCGATCAACATACCATCGTGTAGTTCACTTCTTCGTATGTGTGCTTACCAAGTGCAGATTCTGCAACATCTGACGCCGAACGACAAACCATGCCGACAACAATTTGCTGCGGATATGCTGCAGCGTATTGATATGGATGCCAGCTTCCTGGATAGATGTTTAATCTCAGATGAGGCAACCTTTCATCTATCAGGAAGGTTTAATAGGCATAATGTTCGGATTTGGGGTTCGCAAAATCCGCATGTTGGCATTGAACATGTTCGTGATAGCCCTAAACTAAACGTCTGGTACGGGCTAATGCACGACAGGATTGTTGGACGGTTCTTCTTTGCGGAACAAAGAGTGAAGAGGTCAGTGTATCTGGACATGTTGGAGCAGTTTGTGCACCCTCAGATACAGGACTTGCAACCCAACATCATTTTTCAACAAGATGGAGCTCCGCTGCATTGGTCTACAGCTGTTCGCAAGTTCATGGATAGGAGATTTCCTAATCGTTTGATCGGACGCGGAGGACCCATTGCCTGGCCACCACGTTCACCCAACATCAAACCACTTGATTTCTTCATGTGGGGATTCGTGAAGGACCGCGTGTATGCGACCAAAGTGGACGATATTCCTATGTTGCGACATCGTATCATTAATGCGATTGTAACAATAACAGAGGAAATGTTACAAAGAACTTATCAAGAAATTGGATGTAGACTCGATATATTCTTTGTGCTGCAAATGGTTCACATGTAGAGATGTATTGATGATAAATAAATAAATTCTTTGAGATGCTCTACAATGTGGTGCAGTTTCCATTGTCGTATCTGCTGTGTTTTTTTTTTTTTTTTTTTTTTTTTTTGGGTCTTTGAAATCAGGGAGGTTTGAGTGGAACACCATGTAGGGCACACGATAGTGCGATTTTATAATCAGCTTGAGGACTACATGGAACTGTTACTTAGAATATCATTATCCAAAATACAGAGCAAACTCTTCCCGAATTTCGAAAATGGGCACATTCTTCCATAATAAGATGTACTGCTGCTCGTACAGCGCAAGCAGAAGATACTCTAAGTTTATCTCGTCAGAGAAGAAATCTATTCATCATAAGTAATGCCTAAACGCAATAGGACGTCATTCCGCTTCCGTGAATGGAAGGTTTCTCGCGTCGGCCGAGTTTGTTCACTGTCCGTCCTAAAAGTTCCAAGACTGATTTTATTCTTGACGTATAAGAGACATCAGCTAAGTTACTACGGTGCTATCTTGAACTGATAATTGTAAACAACAGTTGTGTGCAGGTAGCGTTAATTGCTGGATATGTGACTGCAGGGTGTCAACGGTGATGTGTCATAAATTGCAGTAGCGGAACGAATAGGACATCTGTACATCAAATGTTCAAAACATTCTCCAGTACGTTTTGAAGAAAAGAAAAGTGTGTGCGTAGTTTTTTCCCTAACACCTTGACTCCTAAACAAAAGTAACGATGCGTAGACGCCGGCCACGACTTGATTGAAATGCGAAACGTAGACAATTCTTCTCCGAAAGAAGTCATCGCGGATGACGAGACTTCGTGTTACAAATACAAACTTACCAAAAAACGACAAACAGCAGAGACATATAAACAAATATGACGCACGAGTTCAACAATACTCCAAAGAAAAACCATCTGTGACAGTTGTATATGGGTAGTATGAGCGTTCAGGTGGAGAGGGGGGGAGGGGGGGGGGGGGGGAGTGTACGCAGAACACCTGAAGGCTGAAAACCGTCACCTTAACTATTTTTTATTTATCCACTCTTGAAACTTTCTGGGCTGCAGGGGGCACCAGTATTGTCAATGATTTATTGATTTATGGCACTAGTACCCCACAGTGAGCCTATAGCGCGTAGGGAGACTTCACATTCTACCACTCCAGGCACTGGAGAGGTCTTACAGTGTGTAACATGAGTAGCTACTCTCAGTTTGCTGGATGCCTGCACTATGGTTGCAATGAAATCAGTTTGACAGAAGGGAGACTTCACATTCTACCACTTCAGGCATTGGAGAGGTCTTACAGTGTGTAGCATCAGTTGGTACTCTGAATTTGCTGGATGCCTGCACCATGGCTGCAATGAAAAACTTTAACAGATTTCAATATCGGGGGGCAAGCTTGAGATACAATTCAGTGTCATTGACCACAATGGGAAAAATGTTGGTAGTCAAAGGTAGAGACAATCTTGTTCGTATGCTGGTCTTCATCCCCAACATAATTCGTGAAAGAAGACATTATCCTTTGCAGTCTTTAAAATATTTCGTTTGTTAGTTGCACTATTGGCCAGTTATGTCTGTGAAGTTATTTTCAAGCACATGCATGGTATTACTACACGCCATGTCGCATGACGCATGGCATGCCAATCAGTTTATCTGTCCTCGTGTGGAACCTAGTACACGTGGAAGAGCCGAACTTATACCCTCGTTTCACCAATATGCATCTTGGCAACAAACTATGCAATTTCAAGAAGTAGCCATGATTTTTTGAAATGTACGCACCACGTCACAAACTAACATACATAGACGATATAGTTGTCGCCTGTAAAATGTATAAATCTCCTAGTCACCTCACTCTGCCCGACGTTGCTCGAAACATTATTACACACAAGCAGTGGAAATGAAATGAACGTTTGGCGCAATTGGCCGGGAGGCCCCTTGCGGGGCAGGTCTGGCCGCCTTGTTGCAGGTCTTATTACAGTCGACGCCACATTGGGTGACCTGCGCAGCAGATGGGGATGAAATGGTGATGAAGACAGCACAGCACCCAGTCCCTGAGCGGAGAAAATCCCCAACCCAGCCGGGAATCGAACCCATGCCCGGAGGACGGCAATCCGTCACGCTGACCTCTCAGCTATCGGAGCAGACACACAAGCAGCGAATAGAGAAACTACGTTTGACAGAAGGGAGACTTCACATTCTACCACTTCAGGCATTGGAGAGGTGCAACTTCTTTCTTTCCTTGACAGTGATCTGCACGTTGCCACCTGAAAGTATCAGTGCACTAACATTTTAAAATTTCCTCATGAGAAATCGCCAGTACCTAAATTTGCTTTTACGACCGAAGTGACACGGCCTCTAAGGCATTCAGAAGCAGGAACGTTGTATGTCACGTTTGTTCGCAACAATTTAGTTTGTTTTTTCAAGTTTTTCCTGATTCACATAGAAAGAACACAAAATTATGCTCATTATCATCGACGGGCCATTAATTTCCAATCTCTGGTCCGTCGTCCCTCCGATTTGCTTCAAGTTATGAGTGACATATTGTTGTATCTTACTGACAAGATACGATTATTTTTCAAAATAGCAGCAATTTCAGTTTTGCTACGGTCTTTAGGACATTCGATTGTTGCATCATTTATTCGTTGTTTGGTATACTTTTCTTCACTTTAATTTTGTCAAACAGCACAAGGGTTCCCCGAAAGGGATTTTCACTCTGCAGCGGAGTGTGCGCTGATATGAAACTTCCTGGCGGATTAAAACTGTGTGCCCGACCGAGACTCGAAGTCGGGACCTTTGCCTTTCGCGGGCAAGTGCTCTACCACTTGCCCGCGAGAGGCAAAGGTCCCGATTCGAGTCTCGGTCGGGCACACAGTTTTAATCTGCCAGGAAGTTTCAGCACAAGGGTTTTTAATAACGGTGATATATGCTGGATAATTACTACCTTACAGTATTTTATCGTTCTTCATTATATGGATGGGTATGCATATAGATGAAGCAAGTTATTTTCCCATTTTGTTCGCCATTCAAATAGACTCTGCCGATTAACTTTGATCTCGCCCCTGCCATCATGCGGTCACCACCTTGGAGTTGCCTTCAGCAGGCCTCACTCACGTAAATATTTGTTAAGGTATTGTTGTAACTCTGCAGCATAGTACCCATAAAATAGAACATCACTGGTACAATGACATGCATTGCGCAATCTAAACATACTATCCAATCACCGCGTGTGTGATCTACTAATGTTATGTTACCAAAAACCGCACCGGGTGTACTGTATCTAGAAGAACTGACTCTTTCATGTGTTATCAACGGACTCAAATAAATCTTCGCACAGCACTACAGCTTTCGGGGCCTGCATTGTTCTTCACGTTGCTCACGTGATGTTCAAGTGGGACCAGGATCTTGTTTAACCATACAATACTCACCTGACCTTCTAGCATAGCCAGAAGCAAACATTGCTCTGTTTTTTGCTCTAAATCAGGACTGATTACTACTGTGCTGTTTACCACTCGGTGCTAAGAGTTTCAGTTGTAATAAATCTTGGAATATAGAACTGTCACCTGTAGAGGAGGCAATGCTGCTGGCTTTATTCTGTGCATTTTGTCATTTATTTTGTACAGAGCCATTTCAGTGCCACTCTTTATCACTTTTAACTGAATGGCGTGCTGTTATTCTTTAACGGGAAGTACGTTATGACGATCATTTCTGTTAAGTAAAGGCAGCGTAGCAGTCCGGGATTCCGGGATTCAAACCCTGATACCTGCCTTTTGCGAGCTGCGTGCTTCTAATAGAGATGTTTGTACATGCCTGAAAGGCCTACTCGAGATTACAGCTTGCCACATCCATGGTTTACAAACTCTATATGGTCTCTTGCGAGACACTGTGACATTAGTTAATATGTGTGTCTTAACGTTCTTCGTGACAGTTCATAATTACAAAAGGTAAAACGTTTGTGTGACGACACTGAAAAATTATTCAGTGAAGAAGAGGCAATGGTGGCCAAGGTGCTCAAGGATCCACACCTTCCATTAAATGAATTTTGACCAAAAAGTGTTGTGTGGAATCAGTTTTCATGACGCAAACTCGAACACAAACATACTTTGAGTTTTTGCAGAATACCTGATGAGTGTTTGTAGTGAAAAGGTTAGGAATGTTAATGGTCTGGATATTTTCTTTCCTCTGCCGATCGTTACTTCCGAGACGTATATTCTGATGTAACGATGACGAGCTAATACTCAAAGCCAGGAGCACTGTTGATGTTGTTATTCATCTCTTCGTGCTCGCAGAAGACACGAGGAAAGTGAGCAAGCATAGTCTCAGGGTCATCAGGGTAAGATGTTAAGCAATCGCTTAAGCCGCCATTTTGCGTACGGGAGATTTGTTTCACAATCCGTCGGTAAGCTGATCGACCTTCTAGGCTACTTATCATTACCTTGGGAGCAGTATTATGTCACACCCAAACAATGGCGATGGCGTCTAAGTATCGAGTAACAGTGCGGGTGCACGCACGTGTTGTTTAGATTGTGTTTGAATATGTCACCTTTAGCCGAATAGCGTTAATCGTTCCTCGGCATAAAACAGAAGGTATCGTTCCAAAGTTTCATGTACTGGTTTGTATGGTAGTAATCTGATCATGAAACATCTGGCTCGGCCACTGCGTATTCGCAAGGCTCTTCATTGAGTCACACTCAGTTTTTGCAATGAGAACACAAAAATGAAGAAAAAAGGAAGATTAGGGGGTAACCTTCCGTCTACGGTTAGGTCATTACAGACGTAGCAAAAGCTCAGATTGAGGAATGGGCGGAAAAACCCACTGAGCCGTTACTTGAACAGTCCTGGGATTTGCCTTAATAGATTTAGGAAAATCACAGAAAACTTAAATCTGAATAGTTACAGGGGGATTAGATCCACGTTTCTCCCAAATAGAGTCCATCGAGTTACCGGTTCACTAACTCGCTCCGTGAGGCAACAATGTCCAAGAAATCAAGAACACAGGGGATTTTTTTTTTGCGCGAAACCACCAGTAGAACATATCTGCAGAGAAGCCTAGAAATACCTAACTGCTGACGAACAAAGTGACATTAGCCTAAGATGACGGATGAGTAGTAAGGTGACCTACACTGTGTCTCTCCGATTTTGCAACCACTCAAAACCGTGTCAAATCGAAAGAGATAAAATTAGGATTATAAGAAGTGTCGAGAAAGGAATCTCAAAACATTAGTGTACTTCAGAAATTTGAAAAAGCAGCAACTGGGTGTAAGTCTCCCTTATTTTCCATGAGCTTCTATACTCGGCAGAAAGAAGACTGCTGCAGAAACTCACCATCAGGATGGTTCACAAACATGCAACAGGTGACCATAAAAGGTGTACCTTACACTGATCAGCCAGAACACCATGACCACCGACCTACTATCGATATAAGTCCGTCCAGGCGGTAGCAGCATCACCTAGCGGGGAACGACTGCTAGTCAGACACACGCACGGTGAATGTAGTATCAAGCAGCGTGCTGTCCGTGTGTAGAATGGGCAAGGCGAGCGATTTACCTGTGTTTGACCGAGGGCAGATTGTGATGGCCTGGAGCTCGGCACAAACATTTCGGAAACTGCACGGCTTGTTGGCGAGTGGCATCAACACGTGGCAAATCTAAGGTGGAACACCACGTCCGGAGGTCGTAGGTTGGGCAGACTGGTAAAATAGGACATTCGGCGAAATGTGACGGAGCTAACACCAGACTTTATGCTGCGCAGAGTATAATTGTGTTTGAACATACAGCGCACCGTACACTGTCCTCCGTAGCCGGAGAGCCACGCATGTGTCAATCTTTCACGGGCAAGCGCTCTACCGACTGAGCAAAGGTCCCTAGTTCCAATCTCGGTCCGGCACACAGTTTTAATCTGCCAGGACGTTTTATATCAGCGCACACTCCGCTGCAGAGTGAAAATCTCATTCTGGTAACATCCCCCAGGCTGTGACTAAGCCTGTCTCCGTAATATCCTTTCTTCCAGGAGTGCTGGTTCTGCAAGGTTCGCAGAAGAGCTTCTGTGAAGTTTGGAGGGTAGGAGATGAGGCACTGGCAGAACTGAAGCTGTGAGTGGGGATCGTGAGTCGTGCTTGGGTATCTCAGCCGGTAGAGCTCTCGCCCGCGAAAGTTATTAAAGAATCAATTAAGTAAAGAATAAAGTAATTGAAAGAGGGTAATGTTTCAAGCATTAATATAATTAACAGTCTGTCAAGTAACATCAAAATTGTTTATGACATAATAATTGTTTGAAAAGAACTCACTAATTCATGAAGATGGTAGTTAATTAAAAGTTTTGAATGTTGGCCACTTGGGCAGCACCAGTAGAGTTATAAGAAACAATCTAAAGTTGGCATTTGCGCAAATTATGGCTACAATCATCAATCAATGCAAACATGTCGCCTATGGTCAAAACTTTTGGCTGGCGAATAATAGTGCTTCACAGCAAATAAGGTATCAATGCATTGATTTATCAAAGAACGATCCTGAGTCGTAAATTTCATTGCTGATCAGTGAAATACCATAGCAGTGTAAAAAGAAAAAAATTACCATAGTTGTATGAAATGTGTTGTGCATTTTGTACATCATTGGTATTTAGGAAAATTCTGGTAATTTATGCTGCAATGGTCTCCTGTAAGACGGCAAATTAGCTGCGTAAAAATGTAAGCTAAATATTTGTAATAATTTTTCTACATTTTATAAGTTAAACAAATTGTACTATTATGATATTCACTAAACAACTTTTACGTGCTTGATAAGTTTCAAAACCTAATATTTATTTGTCTTTGTGACAATACTGCAACTGTTTTCTACAATATGTTTTGTTGATATATAGTAATGTGATTTTTGAAAGAATTTTGGTTGTCAAAATTTCGGAGAGCGTCGTAGTGAAAACTCAAAGATTATCCAAATACTAATAATCAGAAGCCAGGAAAACTGTTGCAGTCGGTGAAAATGAAATAAGATTTCATAAACAAGAAGATTTTGCATTTTCAAGATTTCTATCAAACTACTAAAAATGTGTTTAAAGAGAAAAAGAATATTTAAAGTAACTGTCATAGAACAAAAGACCTATGGTATAAAGGCTGCTCTAAGAACTGAGATACCACGATTGTAATGTTTCCAAAATTCCTGCTTTGTCTGAACTTAGAAATCACAATTTTGAAAAGAAATTGCTCAACAGCATGTGTGATGTATCCTTTGTTTGCAGAAAAGAACGCATATTACCGTACTTCGAGATACGTGAAGCAAATGTATCAGCTCTTCATTACGTACGGAGTAAGAAGAGAGCAGTAGGTTCCCACACTGGCTGGCAAAGGCGGTTGGCCATCTGGCGCTTTCAGAGCAAGTGGGATGAGGTGCCGATGCAGAAATCGCTCGTGACGTAGGGTAAGTACATTTATTCAAGTAACTGTTATTAATAAATATTTGCTAACAGAAGTTGCCTTTGTCACTCAGACATTAGCAGGTGTCTACAGGTCATAAATACTATCTTTCAGTAATTTTACAATGCGAGGAAACGTTGATATTAGTAAATAAAAGAATAACTTTGGCATATCCGAAGATGTATGGTCTTATACGAACTACATTGATTGTAGCCACAAGCTACAGACTGTGTGCCATAATCGGCATTCGTCGATAAGATGCCTCTCGATCTAGTCATGCAGTAGACAATGCACTCGTACTATTAATAGTTAGCTTATAATTAGTATGAACAAGTTCATTTTACGGTATTTCTTAAATAAACGCACCATGATAGAATCCCTTGTAATTTTTTTTCTTTTTTTTGGGCAAAGAAAACTTCTTCCTGCTCCATTACGTAAACATAGACCAGTTTTGCACTTTCAGAATTCGTCGGTACTGCTGCGGCTCTGCAAGGGGACATAAAACTACGAGAGCATCTCCTCGTAACAGGCAGAAATAATTCCTAAGCGCGGCTCACTAAGTCAGTTCAAGGACAGTCTGGCTTAATTATCGCAAAACTTGGGTGGGAAAGCGTGGCCAGTTATGCTGTACATCCCTTACACCACCATCTGCGGACTCACCGGCTGAACTGAGAGATTTCTAGAGATGTAAAACGAGTGGGGGAGGCTTCTTGCAAATGGTCCGAGAAGCTGTGGTCGATGCAGTAAACTATTCAGTAATGTATAGTCTCTGTCCCCGGAACGGAATTATGCGTAACTGTGACGAAGGAACTACAGGAGCCATAGAAAGAAGGCACAATACCCGTTTAACCAAACACAGGCTTCTCCTGATTTTCAATTGACTGTCATGTACTTCTGGACATTAAGGTCTTTTGCAGCTGATTTAACAAAGGTACCACTTTCAACTTTTGTTCCACAACATTGGCATTAACAATTTTTCTCATGTTTACCGCAATTCGTCGAATTTTCTATCATTCTTGTCGAGTCTTTTACACAATATAACTAATGTTTCATTGTACTTTTCACTTTCCATCCGCTTTCATCCTCTCTTTTGCCATGTGTAAATTGTCTTCTTGAATTCCTTCACTAAATTCCTTGTTGATCTCTCTCATTAAAGGCAATGGTCGTTCCCATGCTAATCCCACTATTACCATCATCGCTTGCCTATCCACAGAGGCAAGGCTTTCCAGTGAGCTGCTTCACCCCCTTTCTCCTTACCATCTTCACTTAAAGGAAATATCGTGACAAAAAGACGTTCAGCCCTATTACACTTAAAACTATTGTTAGTTCACACTAGCTTCACATCCTTACTTGTCTCATGTTAAACTAAAGGTGATAATAACCGGGAGTCAAATCAGGGCTACAAAGAAGATGCTCAAAGTACTCCCATTTCACATTGTTCAAGTGTCTTAAAATTTTGTCCCGCAACCAAATCAAACCGAAAACTATCATTCCATGCCGTTTAATTTAGCTCTCTGAACATACAGTGAACCAGCGGTATATCTCTGCTGTCAGGAACGACAATGACTATAATATTTTCAGTAAAAATATCAGGGCGCTGTTCACTGATTTACGAGGTGTACTGCAGTTTCTTCAGACGTTTATAGACAGAAACCAGGTATCATCGTCCGTCATAATCTGTTCGAGAAAACGATCACCTCATTGAGTGCCGAGTTGATCATATTTTGTGATCGGCAGAAAGAAATTTGGGCGCCAATGAGCCAAGCCTTGCTGTAGCGTAACCTTTAAATTACCACGTGGTACAAAACTGTTCGTGAAACATGAAAAAAAGCTATAATTTCGCAAGCACTGCCGTTCTCTAAGTTGCATGTAAAACGTGACGACTGCCTGAGAGTGTATGCTTTTCTGCTCTGCGCTAAGGAGACGCACCATTTCAAGTAGTTTACAACCGATCAGGTGTACGACTGCAGAGAGAATTCCACAACTTTGACTCACGCAACATACCAGCAGCATCTCGAGCTAACAAATGTGTACTGACTCACGATATATATTATCATACCTTACGTGTTCTCCATTTACCCTGCCATACTCTCCGAAAAGCTGTTGTACGTCATTCCATGTTCGCAAATTTATTATCTAAAAAGAATGATTGTAATCAAATACTTGTATGATATTGAACATCAAAGATGCCCACGATTAGCGAGCAATGAGAACACCTTTCTGCAGTTTCCATAGGTGTTGTAAATTGTCTTTATGTTTTTCAGTGTCAAATGAAGGCTCCTTAGACAGTGGAGATGGATCTGCTAGGTACCATCTCGACACATCCCGTCTGATATATCTTGAGAACGGTTTCTCATGAGAGCATGTACATAATTAACTCGTCTTTCAGGCGCACTGTGTCCATTGAGAGTCTCTCAATCACACGATTTCACGGATCCCACCGTACCAGATTTTAAAACTTGAAATGTGGATGAATCACCCAATTGCTTAATGGTCAAGTAATCAGACTTCAGATTTTTGTCCCTAAATACTTGACTCATTCGTAGTGTAACATTTTGTACCCGACTGGTCGACAGAGCAGTATTTGCTTCCCAGTGCTATTGCTGTAGCTGAAAGCTCACTGCAGATAAGAACCGACAACAGAAGTCGAGCGGTGTTTCATTGTATTGTAGCCGTACGTGATAAGAACAATACACAAAGGAAGAGTCTGTGCACTTATTTACGAATACCACACTGTAAGTCAAACTGATCTGGCGAAAATATAAGGAGCGAGGTAATTATTTTTGTATCGCCTTCTTGGTTGTCAGCTCTTCTTATAGCAGTTCGACAGCAAAATAATAATATTTTTCAAAAGATGATGATATCTACAAAAATACTATGTGACATGGTACAGACTGAATACGAGTGCACCACAAGGACAAGATGCAATTGCAGGAACACTGGAATGCAATACTAAACGATACTGAAGATATTATCAGGTAAGCTCTTAAGATAGAATGCAGCAGTTTGCGGCAGAATCATGCTTTATTCTACCATTCAGACAGACTGAAGCTCTGTATCGTATTAAGACTTGACACTGTTCTTTATATTTTACATGCAACGTTCTGCCAAATGAGGCATCAATACATGCATCACCAGTGACTCTAATTCACAGGTAATCTGCAGGTATCTTGAACTTACTCTTACAAACTAAATAGAAGTTATCTTCCATATCTCGATGGGCAACTACGCCTAAGAGGAGAGAAGCTTGTGTCCTATGACAGTTTAAGAGATTTGAAGATATTCAACTACACCCAAACATATCACTCACAAGGGACGCTACTGAACTGTGAAAATTCAACCGTGGCAAACTGATACATGCCAGGAATAACTAGGATCAGACAATCTTAAGGCTTTTGTACATGTTTGTTCCCGTCAATAGTCGTATAATGATTAAGATCTTATCCTACGGTCGCAGGTTCGAATCCTGCCTTGGGCATGGATGTGTGTGATGTCCTTAGGTTACTTAGGTTTAATTCGTTCTAGGCGACTGATGACCTCAGAAGTTAAGTCGCATAGTGCTCAGAGCCATTTGAACCATTTGATTAAGATCTTACGTTGCCTGACCTGGAAAGATTGTTTCGTGTTCTTTTAATACAGATTTTTCTGTATGTCAAACTGAACGTTCACATCATAGCAGCGTGTTAGCAGTATCCTGTAATGAAACTTCATGGCAGATTAAAACTGTGTGCCCGACCGAGACTCGAACTCGGAACCTTTGACTTTCGCGGACAAGTGCTCTACCATCTGAGCTACCGAAGCACTACTCGCGCCCGGTCATCACAGCTTTACTTCTGCCAGTATCTCGTCTCCTACCATCCAAACTTTACAGAAGCTCCTGCGAACCGGAGAGCTTGTGTAAAGTTTGGATGGTAGGAGACGAGATACTGGCAGAAGTAAAGCTGTGATGACCGGGCGTGAGTCGTGCTTCGGTAGCTCAGATGGTAGAGCACTTGCCCGCGAAAGTCAAAGGTTCCGAGTTCGAGTCTCGGTCGGGCACACAGTTTTAATCTGCCAGGAAGTTTCATATCAGCGCACACTCCGCTGCAGAGTGAAAATCTCATTCCAGTATCCTGCAATGAAGATCATGAAACTGGTACGCTCGTGTGCGAAGAATTACCCGTTCCATTTAATGAACTACTATGATGAAATTCAATGCTAGTACTCTAATACAGGGGGTCCCACATAAAACCGATACACACCACGTACAAGTTAATCAACTCGAACTGCTTGCGAAGTGGCAACACTGCCTTGAAAGTGGCTAAACTGCATTTTATCGGAAAGTTAAGTGCAGCTGTGAGACGTTCGTAGAGTTGAGTCGTTAGAGAAATGGGGCAGCTTTCATTACAACAGCCAACTGACATGAAGTGCCACATAAAGACAGACTCCATCAAAGAACGTAAAGAAATGTTTCAAGTGAAGTAATCTGCTAGGAAACTCCCCACCAGCATCATTACTCAAGATCGGTTGGAGAAACAAAGAAAAATCTGTATGAAAGGGACACGAAACAATCTTTTGAGGCCAGACACCGTAAGATGGAGGGCTGTAGCATACGTTCAAAACGAACAGAGGAACAGGCGACCGACAGTGAGGTTCCCTGAAACTATAGACAGAATTCAGATGGACATTACGAGAAGGCATCACAAGCAGGTTATCGCAGCAGATTGGCGTATCTTGATATGAAATTAACAGCCTGTCATGTGAGGGTGGTGCAAGAGTTGGAATTCGAGGATCAGGAAAAAAGAGTTCAGTTGCTAACGGTTACTTTGGACCCCTTGCTTGACTTCGTATCAGATGAGGCCTGTTTTCAGTTGTCAGGTTATGTAAACTCTCAGAACTGCAGATACTGATCGCAGGACAACCCACATATTCTGCATGAAGGACCTCTTCACTCAGAGAATATGGGTGTTTGTTATGTGTTGCCTGGGATGTGCATTATGGCCTCACATTTATAAATTACACCTTAAACAGTGCCAGGTGTCTAGAGATCTTTGTCTCTATTCATTCACAGTTAGCAGATCCAGAGAAGCTGTATGCAGTATTCCAAGAACAGGGAGCAACCGCTCACACATCCAACCAAAGTATGGCCCTCATCTCCAACGTGTTTCCTGAAGACAGACTTGTCCTTGTACTACTATCGTGGGATTTTTATTTACGGGGCACACTAAAAACCAAAGTGTGTGCTGACAATCCTCGTGCAGTAGATGATCTTAAACGGAACATTACTACAGAAATTAACATCACCACGCCTGCAGAATCACAGCGTCTTGCTTGTAACGTCATCATGCCCATGGCCATTTCTTATAAACAGGTAACTACATTTTTATCGTTACTATTATCTCTTCTTTTGTAGTTAATTCATTGTTACTTTAATCTAGGAAATGGGGCGTGCCGGTTTTATGTGAGACACCCTGCAGAACCTGAAATATATACTGAATCCGTTGTTCGTTTTTTTTTTTTTTTTTTTTTTTTTTTTTTTTTTTTTTTTTTTTTTTTTTTTTTTTTGGGTCTCCATCAACATATCGCCTATCTTAACCTAAAACTTCCAATTTAGAAACTAGCGTTGGCGTGATCTTCATTTTAGTGCCACTGCGAAGGATCTGTCTTAAGATTTTATCATTCGGATTAAATCAGATCAAATAATAATTTTAAAAAATTTAATATACCACGTTTTTAAATTGGACTAAAATGTATGAAATATTTTCTCCCAGCCCCATACAGGTTCCTAACAGTCCCGAAAATGTGTGATTTTGAATATTTAATACCCACAAAAATACTTCTGTGATTCAAAACGATAAACGTGGGGTGCATACAACAGCCAATAGTTAGGGGATGAACTGTTCAGACAGTCGTTTGAAATTATACAAGTATTTTCATATCTATTAAAAGTTCACAACCACAGATTTTCAGAATTACGTGTATGGGCTAAGGAATCTGTATGGGACTACCAGAAATTATTTTATCCTTTTTTAAAATCTTGTGCATGCGAAATTTTTCAATCGATTTCAAACATTTTGATACGATAACAACAGTGACATGTGATAAATTTCAGGTTTATTTCGGTTTCTCTTCACCTTAATAAAAATATATTGATTCTTCCTACGTATATCTTGCGAAATGACGGTGAAGGTAAAAATTAGTGACATTAGAACTCGTCCTTACCGAGAAATGTTTGCGACTAGAACGAGAAAAGGGGGAAATGGCAGTTGTGTAGAAAGTACCATCCGCAGCAAACCAGACAAGAAAGTGAGTTAATATTGCATTGTTATACAGTTCTGAGCTATACTGAAAATTTCAGATGTGTAGCTCATTGGGAAGTTAGCTGAATACCAGTTGCGAAATTTGTATCGAAGAGACAAATCGAAAGCGACCTAACAAAAATGTGTTAAAAATACTTCTAGGTTATCACAGACTGGTCAGTCCCATTACTGATATTTTTTGGCGTTTTTCAATTCCTGCTTGAATCCTTTTAATATTTTCGTCCGATGATTCAGCCTCATGAATCAATGAATTGACGATTTTAGATGTCGTAATGGCAATTTGATACTTATAAAGTTTAGAAAGATCCAAATACTGTGCTCTGTTTCAGAAGGGCATAGAACTAAGCTTCGACATATAGTTACGTGGAAAATAAAAACAGCACAAATAGTAATTCCCTCTTGTGGTCATAATTCAGATTCATCACTGAAGATTAACATTTTCAAGCAACAACTGGCTTTCACCATCTACTATAGTGATGGGTAGCCTTCAATGTAAGTCTCCCTTGGTTGCTGTCTTCTCGAAGAATCTTGAAAAAAATCATGAATTCGAGACACATCGACATCCAAATGTTTCATGACGTCTCCGTGTTGAAATCCAGCTTAGAATTAATTAACATCGATTCTAGACCAATTTTAGACGGTATACTCAGAACTGTTTTTCTGTAGTTCGTCTTTTCCTCATAAGTGATTATGAAAAGATTTCGTGTATCTGTTGACTGCAAGGTGAATACAAATGGTTTTTCCAATAAGTTCTCAATGGGAATATATGAACCTCCAAAAACTGTCATATTAGATGCTGTTGTCTCAAAAACAGGACCGAAAATTTCATTCAGCAAGTGTTTCATAGACAATTTTTGCCTACCTTTCTCCGTTGTAAGTTAAACGACCGAAATATGTGTAAAGTTATCAGTATTAAAAGAGTACGGGACTTTTCTTCTTTTATTTGCAAATACATTTGCGTATAAAATTTATATTGCATCAACATATACTTACTGAATTGTTGAATTTCATATTCGCTTCGCTCTCGCCTCTTCACGGCTGCCTCTGCTCGCTCAAAAATACAGTTTCGCAAATAACTGGAGATCAATATCAACCATGAACCTTGGACCTCTCTTCAACCGTTGACTGACCAAAAAGTCGCTACATTGTTCAATAGCAATTATCTTTGAAACATTATGGGTTCTGTCCTCAGTTTTTTGGAAAGGAAGTTTAATTTCGTTTATGAAGCGCCGACGGCCTTATATTCTTGTTGTAGTATCCGTTGTTGATATAATTTTTGTGTGTAATTTCTCAGTTGTTGCGTCGGAATGCGTGCCTTCTCCCAGAAAATTTTCTCCTCCACATACGTGTATGTCACTTTCATGCATAGTTAATTCACAAACCCGCAAATTGTAAAAAAGAAGCCTTTAATGCAGGTTGACACATCATAATGGTTCAAATGGCTCTGAGCACTATGAGACTAAACTGCTGAGGTCATCATTCCCCTAGAACTTAGAACTACTTAAACCTAACTAACCAAAGGACATAACACACACCCATGCCCGAGGCAGGATTCGAACCTGCGACCGTAGCGGTCGCGACACATTATAATTTCTCACGATTAGATCACGTGAGTAATCTACGATTAAATATAATATCTCCTGTAAATGACCTGTAGACGAAAATACTGCACATGCTACGACTGCTGCCTCCCTCGAAAATGGAAGAGTACTGAGGTGGACAGCGAAGGGTCGTAAAGAGGAGCAGCGCGGCTCGCTCAACCCCCCTTCTGCCAGTCCCGGGGTCACTGGCCCGTCACGTTGCTAAAATGAACAGTTGGCCTACATTACGTTGTGAATGAATATACTGCGCAGAGGTAATATTTTGTGCATCTGATGATTTCCTTTTTTCAGCATTTTCCGATTGTGAAGGCCCAGGACCACCATTTCCCCTTGTCCTACTGAGCCCGAACTTCACAGAGCTACTTTTACGTGGAATGAAAACAAACTTCAGATTAACCAAAGAGAAATTATCAATAATTTTTAAAAAGTCCCCTAGAACAGCTACCATAATGCGCACTATGTGAAGGAGAGTAAGCTACGACTGGGCCAGGAAGAGATTCTCTGCAGCAGACTGTCGTCATCACACGAGATAGTGCAGCAACTAAGGCGCTGGACACTCAAATCCCCTTACGGCCATACGGATTAAGATTTCCGGCGGTTTCTGTAAATAGCTTAAGGTAAATCCTTGGATGGTTTCTTTGATAAAAAGGTCACAGAATTTTTTCTCCTCTTCCATATCGAGTCCGAGGTTGGGCTCCGTCTTTAACGATCTCATTGTCGACGGCATGTTAAACCCCATCTTCCTCGCTGGTCAGCGACAGCCAGTATGACAGCTCGTGTCGCAGCACTAGAAGCAGTGGTGTCAAACGTCGTAACAGGTGTACGCGTATCAGTGTAGTGTGCACTGCGTGCAGCCTAACAGACAAAGCCCGTAATTTGAGCCAGTTGTTCGTGCTTGTCACACAACCCGAATATTCCAAAATGTTTCATCAGGGAAACCTGTTGCCATTCTGGTGCCCGGAAGTGGGCACATTCAGCAGGAGCTCTCCTAGCCAGAGATTGTAATGTCTGAAATGTCCCATTTTACAAGATATGTACACTCAGAAGAAGAAGAAGAAGTGAGTTGCGTACTTGTAGCTTAGCTCCCCGCAGACGTGAATACATATAGTGTGGGCTTAGTAGGAGTAGACATACGTAGAGCGAAGGTATTTACCACGGTGATCGAACAGGCACCTTAATAATACATAGAGAGAACTAACACGTACAATGTCGCAAAGGTATCGAAAAGTGAAAAAATGGGAAAAGTGGTTTGTTGTATAAGGCTTACAGAATACTAAACTTGTTCTTGACACAAACGTGCCAGGAATTATCAGCATTACGGTTACTCAGGATGAGTTTCCTCTGTTAGGGTCTAGCATCCTGTCGATAGCAAGATTGTTTAAGTGCTCGTACTTACTCGGACGCAAAACACCAACGTCAAACAAAATATGCCAGTTGATTTCAGCAGCCGGCCGGAGTGGCCGAGCGGTTCTAGGCGCTACAGTCTGGAACCGCGCGACCGCTAAGGTCGCAGGTTCGAATCC
The DNA here is from genome assembly GCF_021461385.2 of Schistocerca piceifrons. NCBI lineage: Eukaryota > Metazoa > Arthropoda > Insecta > Orthoptera > Acrididae > Schistocerca > Schistocerca piceifrons. The sequence goes on from NC_060138.1 coordinate 787,369,282, forward strand.
TGCCTCGGGCATGGATGTGTGTGCTGTCCTTAGGTTAGTTAGGTTTAAGTAGTTCTAAGTTCTAGGGGACTGATGACCTCAGGAGTTAAGTCCCATAGTGCTCAGAGCCATTTTTTTGATTTCAGCAGGGAAGGAAAAATTAGATCAGAGTCTACATCTAAGCATTTCAGTCTTCACACCACAGATCAACATTCATGACTGCGTGAGACCGTAGATGCGGGAGATGAGACTGCTAAAAAGCAATGAAGAGCTTTTACTTATCAACACAATCAGCGAACGGAATCACATTCATTACACAATAATATTCTAATTTTTTGTCTTACAGAAGAAATACGTTTTATCAAACACTGTAAAATTCTTCACCGTATAGCTGACCAGTTCCTGCTTTGACGAATACTGCTTGCACCAAATAAAATTTCCAAGATTCGTGATAGCGCTAAATCAATAGAATAAGATGTTACATTTCGAGTCCCAAGTGCTTTTGCATTGCTACTGTCTTGGTTTGAGCACTCTTCTGGTAAAAATACTGCCAGATTCTGTGCAGAATAGTTGTTTCACACAATTTTGCTTTTAACTACCATGATCGCCATTTCAGTCCACATCCCCACTCTTTAGCTGCTAATTTATCTTTCACATACTATTTTGCGATCTTCCATGACTATACATTAAATTTTTTCAATGGATCTTGCGCGCCGCCTTCACCTGTCTGGACAAGCACGCTTCAGCATCCATGCTTCTGAGACCACGTTGAAACTCGTCAATACATCTTAAATGTCAACATTGAGCCGGTACAATCTTAATAGGATGTGGTTCATAGCTACATCGCTGGTAAACAAAGAATGAAAGTACCTCGTTTTACTCCACCTTACACAACACTAACCGCTTTACAGGAATAACAATACATAGGTGCCTGTCGTATCCATTTAAACTTCCAGCAAGAAACATTCTCACCAGAGGTGGCTCGAATTAACATATTCCAAGTAAAATTGTCAAATTCATCAATTGTACACCAGCTTTTAGCAGTTAAGATAGTAGCAGTTTCGGTAAACCTGCATGTCTTTGTCCGTAAGGAGAAAGCCAAAATACACCTCAGGTAAGACTTTACTTGCGGCCTGAAGAAGGCTTTGTTCTATGCGGTTATCGCAACTTTTTTCCGGTCTACTGCGTTAAAAGAACGTATAGTTACAGGTGGGCAGAGACAAAGCATCTTTGTGGACAGCAACGTGAGTCACCGTGCTGTCGGGTTCTCTTCCATTTCCCTCTGTATCATGTGCGTCATCGGCGAATTTGGATCATTCCACAAGAATGTCGATAAGAGTATCAGCCCCACTTCCTTCTGTACACTTTGTTATCTGTAATGCCGATTTCCACGTAAACATCACATGAAGTAGACTTCTGTTTGTGACATTGGCTTGTGACAGTGACTCACTATTTAAATGACAGGAAAGGAGACCAGTTGCTTTTCAGCAATTTCTAGGCGCTCTAATACGTTTAGCACGTAGGCAGCGCCGAAGTTAAAAAGTCCTTATTGTCTACAAAAATTACGTAGTCTGCAAGAAGCTGAGCTTCACATGTCACAACAGCAGAGCAAAGCTCAGCGTTCTGCCTCTGATGGATCCTCTGCTAACGGAGTCCCCTGATGCGGTATGAAGGGGCGTCGAGTCAGCACACAGAGCGTTGTCCGTTTTCTTGACCTCGGAGCCGCTACTTCTCATTCTGATAGCTCCTCGATTGGCAAAACGAGGCTAAGTGCACCCCGTTTCAGTCCATCGATCAAGGAAGCTTCCCTGGTAATACCGGAAAACGAACCCTGTCATCCGCACTGGAACCACTGAGTTCCGGAGGCGAACTCACATGACACAATTATTGCATAAATGACTGCAAGAATAAAATTTCCCTGGCTAGCAGAGAGTCAGTGGTTTTTCCACTTCTGAAGGGCTCTTCTGGAATACCTGAGAAATCTCCGTCTAAGGATGCTATAAACTCTCCTTGGACTGTTTCCAATTTCGAAAGTTGTGGAGCTAAGTAAACGTCATAGGTTACCATCTTCCAACATAATTCTGATTTATCGCTTTTCCCCATTTCCATAGCAATTTCGTGGATCGACGCTGTGTCCCGTGGAAAGACGATATCTATGTCCATTTTGACTTTTATAATGCACGTTTCATTTAGTTGCCCGGCCGGCAGTGCTTCGGTTTTCTGCAAGAATCGTGAAGTAGCAGATATTGCAAACTCGTATTCAGTACATTGTACAGCTTCACTTAGAATTTCCCATACACTGCACAATTTCCAAAAAAAAAAAAAAAAAAAAAAAAAAAAAAAAAAAAAAAAAAAAAAAAAAAAACGACATGAAACTGCCTGGCAGATTAAAGCTGTGTGCTGGACCGCGACTCGAAATGGGGACCTTTGCCTTTCGCAGGCAAGTGCTCTACCGGCTGGGCTACCCAAACGAGACTCATGATCCGTGCTCACACCTTCACTTCCGCCAGTACCTCTTCTCTCCTACACTCCAGACTTCTGTGAAACACAAAGGTCCCGAGTTCGAGTCTCGGTCGGGCACACAGTTTTAATCTGCCAGGAAGTTTCATATCAGCGCACACTCCGCTGCAGAGTGAAAATCTCATTCTAAAAAAGACACTGCTTGCAGAGCCCACTCCTCAGAGAGCTGCTCCAAGTACACAACTACACCTGGGTTCTGGGCTCTGCAGTGAGACCAAACCACAGATGAGTGCTTTCATAGTCATAACAGACAGCAATGCTTCGTTCACAATTTGGCCCAACACTGGAGCACCACCATGGTTGAGGAGATGTTTGTGTGGACCAGGGTCATCCAAGAACACGGCTCGCGAGCCGTGCCTAGTCTCGCATGGCACAGTACTCAGCCTGGCTCCCACTTTCATCACCGCCACACCATGCTGTCTGAGCGGGAGAAGAGGGAAGAGGGGGAAACTATGAACTTGCCATATTTAGATAACAATGCAGTCGCACTCCATACGACTTCGTTCCATATTTCATGTTTCTCAACAACATAAATCACAAACGAAACAAATTTTCAGTGTTATTTAATTATGTTTGACGCACTGAAGACATAATATAATTTTTATCTGGTACAAACTGTCGGTATATGGACAGACAGTGTCCCAGATTTATAATTCAGTTGCCAAGTGATAGTGGCTTATTTAGTTCCATAATCTAAAATCTCTTTCACACACATAATATGTTGATCTAAATATTGTAGCACTTTTACAACCTCATTATGGAGACTTGGAAACACTATCTGAGTAAAATGATGTAGACGTCCTAGACAGTTTTAACGTAAAATGATTTGTCTCAAAACTGGAATTGCATTGCAGATCGGTTCAAAAATGTTCAAATGTGTGTGTATTCCTAAGGGACCAAACTGCTGAGGTCATCGGTCCCTAGACTTAGACACTACTTAAACTAACTTATGCTAAGAACAACACAGACACATCCATGCCCGAGGGAGAACTCTAACTTCCGGCGGGAGGGGCCGTGCAGTCCGTGACACGCCGCCTCAATCCGCGTGGCCACTCCGCGCAGTGCAGATCAGTCAGTTACATCTGCGCAAGCAAAGGGTCACTTTAAAGTGGAACGGCAAACGCTCTCGAAAACAGGTGCAAGATTGGCAGCGTCCTCAAAACTATCCCTGTACTTCTTTGAAGGCCACTATGAGTTCCTCAAATCTTCGTCTTTAATGCCAGCGAGCTTAGGGAACAAGCTTCCCTTTGTTTGAAATTGTCCCTTCTACAGTGCGATTTTCTTTTTCAAATGCATCACCATCAAATCAGAAACAAATTGGTTCTGATCTTACTGTGTCTTACTACGGGCAGTGTGCAGTCAAATACAACTAAAATGCAAGGTCTACCTTCCGAATGTTCTAATTTTAATTCCTGCACTCCTTTTTCCTTCATAAATTCAACGATAACGGGTTTGAAATCGAAAAATCGTTCCAGCCATGCCCCTTGACTTAATCATCGTACTTTGCTGTAACATATGTCGTCTCCATACTCTTCGTTGAATACCATCGAAAACTATATGTATGGCAAGCCAAAACACTGCTATGTTCAAAGATCTTTCATTAAGATGTTATTTTCTGGTGGTGTAAACTTATTTAGGCTCTATGGCCATTACAAGCTACTTGCAATGCAAACATATGGAGCTTTTAGTGCATGTATTTATGTCTATTTGTAACTATTAACAGTCTTGAATATACCTGTCGTAGTTTTTACATCCATAATACATCATTAACGCTGTCGCTGTCTAATTCCTCATATTACTGCGTATCGTAGGTGTATCGCAGACGAAATTATTATTCTCTAGATGTTAATAAATGGTTCAAATCGCTCTGAGCACTATACGACTTAACTTCTGAGGTCATCAGTCCCCTAGAACTTAGATCTACTTAAACCTAACAAACCTACGGACATCACACACATCCATGCCCGAGGCAGGATTCGAACCTGTGACCGTAGCGGTCGCGCGGTTCCTAACTGTAGCGCCTAGAACCGCTCGGCCACTCCGGCGGCCCAGATATTACTATCTCAGCAGTATTCGCTAAGACTTATTTCATGTTCTCCGTAATTTTGATAGCTTCAATTAACAGCTGAGTCAATTATGTTACATGGTTACGTATGTGACTTATTCATCAATGGAGTTGTGTGCGGTAGTAGTAAAATCTTTGCTAATGATCGCTGGTGCAGTCTTTGCCAGTAAATTTGTTTTATTCGCTATTGTGTTCTATATAGCCTTCATTCATTTCTGTTGCAATTGACAGTGGAATAATGTATGTGACCTCAGAAGTTTTATTCGTATCATCAATTTCATCAAGTGCTCCACGCCTGCAAATTTAGCACAAAATGGTTCTTGATGTACAGAACAATGAACCCCTCTGTCGATCGTCGTAATTTTTTTCTCTTTAACTGTCACCTATATCCTTAAATTCTTTCTTCACGGCACTGAAATGTTGTTTCATAGCAAATTTACAACTACTGTCGACTATGTGACTCCATAATATACACTCCTGGAAATTGAAATAAGAACACCGTGAATTCATTGTCCCAGGAAGGGGAAACTTTATTGACACATTTCTGGGGTCAGATACATCACATGATCACACTGACAGAACCACAGGCACATAGACACAGGCAACAGAGCATGCACAATGGCGGCACTAGTACAGTGTATATCCACCTTTCGCAGCAATGCAGGCTGCTATTCTCCCATGGAGACGATCGTAGAGATGCTGGATGTAGTCCTGTGGAACGGCTTGCCATGCCATTTCCACCTGGCGCCTCAGTTGGACCAGCGTTCGTGCTGGACGTGCAGACCGCGTGAGACGACGCTTCATCCAGTCCCAAACATGCTCAATGGGGGACAGATCCGGAGATCTTGCTGGCCAGGGTAGTTGACTTACACCTTCTAGAGCACGTTGGGTGGCACGGGATACATGCGGACGTGCATTGTCCTGTTGGAACAGCAAGTTCCCTTGCCGGTCTAAGAATGGTAGAACGATGGGTTCGATGACGGTTTGGATGTACCGTGCACTATTCAGTGTCCCCTCGACGATCACCAGTGGTGTACGGCCAGTGTAGGAGATCGCTCCCCACACCATGATGCCGGGTGTTGGCCCTGTGTGCCTCGGTCGTATGCAGTCCTGATTGTGGCGCTCACCTGCATGGCGCCAAACACGCATACGACCATCATTGGCACCAAGGCAGAAGCGACTCTCATCGCTGAAGACGACACGTCTCCATTCGTCCCTCCATTCACGCCTGTCGCGACACCACTGGAGGCGGGCTGCACGATGTTGGGGCGTGAGCGGAAGACGGCCTAGCGGTGTGAGGGACCGTAGCCCAGCTTCATGGAGACGGTTGCGAATGGTCCTCGCCGATACCCCAGGAGCAACAGTGTCCCTAATTTGCTGGGAAGTGGCGGTGCGGTCCCCTACGGCACTGCGTAGGATCCTACAGTCTTGGAGTGCATCCGTGCGTCGCTGCGGTCCGGTCCCAGGTCGACGGGCACGTGCACCTACTGCCGACCACTGGCGACAACATCGATGTACTGTGGAGACCTCATGCCCCACGTGTTGAGCAATTCGGCGGTACGTCCACCCGGCCTCCCGCATGCCCACTATATGCCCTCGCTCAAAGTCCGTCAACTGCACATACGGTTCACGTCCACGCTGTCGCGGCATGCTACCAGTGTTAAAGACTGCGATGGAGCTCCGTATGCCACAGCAAACTGGCTGACACTGACGGCGGCGGTGCACAAATGCTGCGCAGCTAGCGCCATTCGACGGCCAACACCGCGGTTCCTGGTGTGTCCGCTGTGCCGTGCGTGTGATCATTGCTTGTACAGCCCTCTCGCAGTGTCCGGAGCAAGTATGGTGGGTCTGACACATCGGTGTCAATGTGTTTTTTTTTCCATTTCCAGGAGTGTATATTGAGAATTCTCATCCCTCACTTCTGTCATTCCCATCCATTTTTATTGATCTGTGACGATAGATCGCTTGACTGCCTGTTTTTGTGCAAACATCCCATGAATCAGTGAATGTCCTTCATATCACGATAAAACAGTGAAGGGTAAAAAGCGATAAATTCATGGTTCTTCCGAACTGAAAAGAGTTATGCTGACCGTAAAATGCCACATCGCAGTAATGTAGGAAGTGTCGCGCATTTCCGAGAAAGATTGAGCAAAGCTGACACAGGCTGAGCTACAGCCCACATGCAGCCCGCACATCTGGCTCGCATGCAGTTTGGCACACTGTGCCTAGTGCTGGTGTAGATGGTTCGACCATGTCTTCTGCGAGGTGACTTTGTGGCACACACGCCACTGTGTTGACTTCCACAAATCATAGAGGCCTCTGACTGCAATAGACGTGAACATCGTGCTAGCATGCGGAGAGCAAAATACTCTCCTGGAAATGGAAAAAAGAACACATTGACACCGGTGTGTCAGACCCACCATACTTGCTCCGGACACTGCGAGAGGGCTGTACAAGCAATGATCACACGCACGGCACAGCGGACACACCAGGAACCGCGGTGTTGGCCGTCGAATGGCGCTAGCTGCGCAGCATTTGTGTACCGCCGCCGGCAGTGTCAGCCAGTTTGCCGTGGCATACGGAGCTCCGTCGCAGTCTTTAACACTGGTAGCATGCCGCGACAGCGTGGACGTGAACCGTATGTGCAGTTGACGGACTTTGAGCGAGGGCGTATAGTGGGCATGCGGGAGGCCGGGTGGACGTACCGCCGAATTGCTCAACACGTGGAGCGTGAGGTCTCACAGTACATCGATGTTGTCGCCAGTGGCCGGCGGAAGGTGCACGTGCCCGTCGACCTGGGACCGGACCGGACGGATGCACGCCAAGACCGTAGGATCCTACGCAGTGCCGTAGGGGACCGCACCGCCACTTCCCAGCAAATTAGGGACACTGTTGCTCCTGGGGTACCGGCGAGGACCATTCGCAACCGTCTCCATGAAGCTGGGCAACGGTCCCGCACACCGTTAGGCCGTCTTCCGCTCACGCCCCAACATCGTGCAGCCCGCCTCCAGTGGTGTCGCGACAGGCGTGAATGGAGGGACGAATGGAGACGTGTCGTCTTCAACGATGAGAGTCGCTTCTGCCTTGGTGCCAATGATGGTCGTATGCGTGTTTGGCGCCGTGCAGGTGAGCGCCACAATCAGGACTGCATACGACCGAGGCACACAGGGCCAACACCCGGCATCATGGTGTGGGGAGCGATCTCCTACACTGGCCGTACACCACTGGTGATCGTCGAGGGGACACTGAATAGTGCACGGTACATCCAAACCGTCATCGAACCCATCGTTCTACCATTCCTAGACCGGCAAGGGAACTTGCTGTTCCAACAGGACAATGCACGTCCGCATGTATCCCGTGCCACCCAACGTGCCCTAGAAGGTGTAAGTCAACTACCCTGGCCAGCAAGATCTCCGGATCTGTCCCCCATTGAGCATGTTTGGGACTGGATGAAGCGTCGTCTCACGCGGTCTGCACGTCCAGCACGAACGCTGGTCCAACTGAGGCGCCAGGTGGAAATGGCATGGCAAGCCGTTCCACAGGACTACATCCAGCATCTCTACGATCGTCTCCATGGGAGAATAGCAGCCTGCATTGCTGCGAAAGGTGGATATACACTGTACTAGTGCCGCCATTGTGCATGCTCTGTTGCCTGTGTCTATGTGCCTGTGGTTCTGTCAGTGTGATCATGTGATGTACCTGACCCCAGGAATGTGTCAATAAAGTTTCCCCTTCCTGGGACAATGAATTCACGGTGTTCTTATTTCAATTTCCAGGAGTGTATGATTGCAGTTTTTCTTCAGCATAATGAGATACGTGTGGGTGTGCTGCTGAACAGTTATGCAATATGATGAACATTCAATCTAGCAGCTGCTTTGCATCAAAGCGCCAAAGGAACTGGTATAGGCATGCGTACTCAAAAACAGAGATGTGTAAACAGCCGGTATACGTCGCTGTTGTCGGCAACGCCTATATAAGACAAGTGTCTGGCGCAGTTGTTAGATCGAATATGGGCTTTCAGAGACAAAGGCCCACTCGAGTACCATTATGACTGAACGACACAAAGCTTCACGCCTCGCCTGGGCACGTCTACTCCTAAATTGGACTGCTGATGACAGGAAACATGTCGCCTGGTCTGACGAGTCTCGTTTTAAATTGTATCGACCGGATGAACGTGTACGGGAATGGAAACAATCTCATGAATCTGTGGAACGTGCATGTTAGCAGGGGGCTGTTCAAGCTGGTGGAGGCTCTGTAATGAAATGGAGCGTGTGTAGTTGGAGTGATATGGGACCCCTGATAGTCTAGATATGACGCTGACAGGTGACACGTACGTAAGCATCCTGTCTGATCACCTGCATCCCTTCATGTCCATTGTGCATTCACAGAATTGAGCAACTCCAGCAGGACAAAGCCATACCCACATGTCCAGAATTGCTACACAGAGTGGCTCCAAGAACACTCTTCTGAGTTTAAACACTTCCGCTGGCCACCAAATTCCCCATACATAAACGTTATTGAGCATATCGGGAATGCCTTGCAACGTGCTGTGCAGAAGAGATCTCCACCCCCTCGTACTCTTGCGGTTTATGGACTGCTCTTCAGGATTCATGGTGTCCATTCCCTCCAGAGCTACGTTAGACACTAGTCGAGTCCTTGCCACATCGTGTTGCGGCACTTCTGCGTGCTCGGGAGAACCCACACGATATTAAGCGGGTATACCAGTTTCTTTCGCTCTTCAGTGTAGATGAAGATGTAATTTGACCACTGTAGTAACACGCATTTCACTGCAAAAAGATGGACTTTGTGTGTAAACAATCGCTGATGACTGAAACTATGACCAACTATTTTTTTCCATAGTTGCAATATAAATCTAGCCACGAAGCTAATCTTCAGCCATTTTGGATATGACGCAAATGATTCACCATACAGGCAGATGAAGGAGTATACAATGAGAGTTTCAAAAAACGGTTTGCGTTATTTAAATTGTTACGTTTTTATTAAATCTGCGCTACTTGATTCGTTATCTCCAAATATAAGACTTATCAAGAAGTCTTCACTGAGGTGGCATTGTTGTTACATCCTCATTTCGCATGTCGTTTTTTGTGGAGAATGTTCCTTGACTTTCGTCTTCGCAGAATGTGTCGTTCTTGCGTCAGTGAAAAGAGGAAACACGCAAAGCAGAGGGTCCCTACCGCCCCCGCTCCCTCCCAGGTAGCAATCAGCAGCATGCACGCAGTGTCTCAAGTCTCCGGTGTTTTTCCGCCCTCTCCCAGCCTGTAGTTATCAGGCGGCCGGTAGCACAGGGGCAAGCGGTCTCTGGAGACGGTCACTGCCCTCTGTCGCCCTGCCTACACGTGACACGCTAAGAAGAGCGCAGCGTGAATAATTCGCAACTTTTCACTATGAGCCTGTTAATTCACAGGTATGAAGATTTACGGTTAACATTTCTGTTCAACTTACTTTGAAATGCACATACACGTTTTCGAACACAGAGTGACTCAAGGCCAAGAATACGTAGACGAACTGTCTACTAGCTCCAAACTATCACTAGAAAAATTATGTTCCAATGGATCCTGGCTTGAGCACAATACAGTATCTTATTTTTCTTCATTCTCGACTCGACAATATTTCGCCGTGTTCTGTGGGCCGAACAACAGGTAAATATTACATGAGACTATGCAAGGTGTTCCAAAATTCCCAGTACAAACTTCTAGGACTTGTTGAGGGGAGTTAGTAGATAATATTTGGAACTGCTACCCATGCCCGGAAACATGCGACCACTTTTACAAGTAATTGACTAGGCGTGACCCAGTACATCACTTGTTATACAGTTCCAGTCATTAATAGCCTAAGAAATTCCTTGTGTACACGTTGATGGTTTCTCTTCAACGTGATGCAGTACGGCCTGTTCCAGTTCGGGTGTGCGGCATCAATTTGGAGCACCGCAGTCACGCCAGCTGGCGGTGAAGGTACCCTCTCTCGAAACCGTAGCGTAATAGTGACGAAAAGTGTATGTGATGGAGTCTGACGTTGTATAGAACTATCTTGATAAAGGCGACAAGTAGCTCTCAATAAGTGTGAGTTTCGACATTTAGTCCTGTCGGTGTATTCTGCAGACGTCTACTCAACCATGTCACTCCATCACTCACATACACTTGAATAAGGCTCGAACCACATCACGGTGGTAGTAGGATGGACGTCAAATGACATCAGATGATCCGACATAATCACCTCCCACTAAGACTATCCTATTGCATGCGTATTTATCAAAGATGTTTCCAAAAGGCTGTAGCAAGGAAACGGTACGTTTTCGGACATCAATTCCTCTTCAAAATATTATGTACTCCATGCCCTCTACAAGATCTAGAATTTTGTAACGGGAATTTCCGAACACCCTGCATGTACTTTCCAGAATTGTTCAAAAAGTTCCAATAAAAATATGTATTTAACATAACATGCTGTTTTCCATGCCCTCGTCTGTCTTCTGAAGTTCAGGGGTACTATAAACGATTAGTTCGTTTTCAAAACCCTATTTTTCCAAGTTATTACACGTACAAATATGACTTCTACATAAAGAAAACCATAAACTCACCTACTTTGCGTTCTACACTCTAAAAATGTTCTATGAGTGCCTCTATGGTCACACGTACAAGCGGTAATCGTTCCTTACCTTATGTAGAAACTTCCTGGCGGTGGGGTGGTCATCGCAACTGCACTGGTGCGTAGTCTGGGCTGTTCCAGTGTTGGCACTTTGCGGGAGGGAGAGGGGGGGGGGGGGTTACATAAACACGGTCCTCAATGTACTTCCAAAAGAAAAAGTCCCAAGGCGTTAGGTCAGGCGACGTGAAGGGCCAAGGGAACAGAGCCACATCTCCCCGTCTCCGATACCCAGGTTCGTCGCTTAGCTATCGAAGAACATCAGAACTTTAATGAGGGGGATGCCCCATCTTGTTGGAAGATGAAATTCTCGGAATCAGAAGTCAGTTTTGGAAACCATTGGCTGACACTGCGTTTCCTCTCATCTGGTCAATGCTAGAGGTCGCATTACAACTTCATTTACGAAAATAAGCACATTTTCACCTTGCGAACTTTATCTTCGCAGTTTTCATATTACTTGCCCTAGCCGACCGCAGTGGACGAGCGGTTCTAGGAGCTGCAGTCTGGAACCACGCGACCGCTACTGTCGCAGGTTCGAATCCTGCCTCGGGCATGGATGTGTGTAATGTCCTTAGGTTAGTTAGATTTAAGTAGTTCTAATTTCTAGGGGACTGATGACCTCAGATGTTAAGCCCCATAGTGCTCAGAGCCATTTGAACCATTTCGAACTTGCCCTAATTACTGTGGAGAGCTATTATTCCTCTGTCACTAGCTGTAGGTTTGTTACCGGAAACTGTGATTTTAAGTCGTAGCAATTGTGTGTTCAGTTTACGTCTCTTCTTTTGATTTGTTTGTATACATGTTGCCAACCTAACGAAGTATGTGCTGAAAACTAACGTCTCTTCATTTCCGTTCTCTTTATATCTGTGTGTGTGTTAATGTAAACAATGAGTTGTTTGTTATGTATATTTTATCATTCAACAGGAATTTCTTTTCTGCTTTGGTTGTTTGCATGTATTAGTTTGCTTGCAGGTATCCGACTCAAAATCGAGATTAATGTAGCTCCACTCCACTTTCGGACAGCCTGTGTGCTATCTCATACTTTCGAATATTTTAATCATGCAATGTATTTTAATCTGTAAATTGTATTCTGCTTGGAAGAAATTAAGTAGAAACACTATTTCACACGCTTTCTGTCTTTAAGGATTTGACGCTCTCGCCGTATCTCATGTCTCATTTCCGTTGTGGAAACTGAGATCTAGGCATGACATGCTGACAGTTGACAAATACATAATCGAACTGCCAAATACGAACACGAATTCACAAATTACCTACTGAAGAATGGAACGACTGGTAGGAGCCGACTACGGGTGGTGGGGAGGGGGGGGGGGGGGGGGAAGGGGTGAGGGGTGAGGGGGGGAGAGGAGATTAGGTAGTGTTGTTGATAACTGTAGGAACGCCACTTAAAATTTTGAAATTACTAGAGATAAAATACAGGAAGTGGGAGAGTACTTAAACTTTTACAGAAACATTGCCGCAGTTCTAAGTGTCAAAAGACATAAAAGGGAGGCAGTAACTGGGAAGGGAGTGAAACAGGTTTGCTACCTACACGAATCTCTCTACATTGAGCAAGCAATAAAAGTTAATAACAGGATATTTAGAAAGTGAATTAAAGATCAGAGATAATAAATAAAAACACTGAAGTTTGTTGATAACATTATAATTCTGTTGGAAGACCACTTTCAATGGCATTATATGTACAAGGTGATCAAAAAGAATCATCTGATCTGGCATGTCTATACTTCTGAAACTAGAAGCATATACAATGAATTTTGTTTTCTGATGAACGGGAATCTCAAAAAGTTTCTTTTCATACCTTTTCATAGGTGTCCAATATGTCCCCCTTGAGATGCATGGCGGTATTCAAATTCAATGCGGTATTCAAATTGTTACCACACTGCAGCGAGCATGTCTTGAGTTCGAGCTTCCACAGCTGCTGTTATGCAGTGTCTCGGTTCATTCATTGTTCTTGGTAACGGAGGCACATAAACAGAGTCTTTCATAAACTCCCACAAGAAATAATCACAAACAGTCAGGTCCGGTGACCTTGGAGGCCAATAATGTAAGGATGAATCATTTGGTACAAGGTGACCGATCCATCATTCAGTAATCCTTTGATTTAAAAATTTCCGCACTTGCGGCTGCGGGCTGTGGTAAACTGGATGGGACACAAACGGCGGGAAAAGAAAGTTCTCAAGCATATCGATACATGTGCTTCAGGTAACAGTGTTCTCGACAAAGAAAAATGGACCATATACCTTTTCCCGTGAAACTGTACAAAACACATTAAATTTTGGAGAGTCCGTAGAAAACAAAACGCTTTCTATAGTCCCGACATCATTTTTACTAGGACAGAAGTGGGCGCACACAGCTGCTACCTAGCGGGGACCATGTAAACCTCGAGAGTTTGCTCTTTCCAACAGGCCGTTGTTCATGCACATATCACAAATAACATAATAGTTATGATTTTTTTGAAATCAGATGATTCTTTTGATACACCCTGTATAATGGAACATGTTTTCGCTCGGGTATGGATTTGTTGTAGAGTTGTTTATAGTGTTTTCTGCTTTACATTCGAGTAGTTAACAGTGAGTTTGTGAATTAGGCTACCTCTATGTGCTTATATTTTTCTAGGTCTGAAGACGGTCATTACCGACCGAAATTAATTACCTTATTACCGATAAACATTGTGATCCAAGATTGTAATTACAATAAATCAAATAAAAGTTTTAGATAACGTCTTTAAAAGAGGTTATAAAATGAGTACCAACAAAAGCAAAACAATAGTAATGGAGTGTAGTCGAAGTTAATCACATCATGAATGTTGAGGGACTGTTGAGGGACTGTCCAGAAATAAGGGCGAAATACTATCTAAAATTTTGAGAGAGAATAGGGTGGACGTCTTAGCGCTGTAAGAGACTCACACTGAAGATGACAATACTCTGTGGAAGCGACGGCGCATCCCAGGCTATAAATTAGTGTCCCGAATTAACCATCCTCAATACCAGCTTTGTCCGCAACAACTTAAAGGATGTCACAGTTATTCTCGAGGAGAAATCAGACAAAGAAAACGTGATAGTAGCGATGATTCAGATCGGAAATATAAAAATAGCAAATATCTACAAACAACCGAATAGCACTTGGCGCAAACAATTCCCAGTGCTAGAACATCCTACAATATATGTAGGCGATTTTCACAGCCATAGCTATGAGTGTGGCTATCCCGAAGAGGATTAAAATGGTAGAAGTCTGGCAGAATGGATGGAATCAAACAACTTAAGCTCCATTATGATGCAAAGAGAAAAGGTACATTCAGGTCTGGAAAGTGGGGTACAAAGAGCACACTTGACCTCTGCCTGTCAACTATGGACCCTTCGGAGAGTAGTAGCGGAACTATCATTAGAAAGGTCCTGCATGACTTTCCCAGAAGCCAACCTCGCCCTATTCTCATCTCCTGCGGGCTACACATTCCCCCAGTGCGATCTGCTCCTGTATCCAGCTGGAACTTTCAAAAAGCAGATTGGGATAAATTTTCTAAATTGCTGGACGAGTCAATAACACAGGTCCCTGCACTTCCAAAATCATACTCAAAGATTTTAAGGATCGTAATATCTACTGGCAAAAAGAGCATACCCAGAGGATGCCGGAAAGAATACATTCCTGGCTGGAATGAAGAGATCAACCAGCTGTTTAACCTATTCAAGGAAAGTGGAGACCAACAAACAGCTACGAACCATATGAATTCCTTGAATTAACAAAGGAGAGAAAAATGGCATAAAGAAAAAAGGGAACTCGATTTCACACACTCCAATAGAAAAGCATGGACGTTGATTCATAAACTTGGAAAAGACCCTTCCCACAACAAATATAACTCAACGGTCTCATGCGAATCAATCGTCAGTCACTTAGTGAGAGTTTCCAAGGTCCCAACAGATAAAGCAAATCTTCCACAAATAAAGAGAGAGGTTACGGAAGTTAAGAAATCTCTGCAACATAACCTGGAATTCTCTTCTCCATTTACAATCACTGAACTGGACACAGCCCTTAAGCATACGAAATGTAGAAAAGCTGCAGGTGTAGATGGGCCTTACCCTGAATTTTTGGTAGACAGTGGACCGGTAACGCGAAATTGGCTAGTTTGCCTTTTTAACGAAATTCTTCGTATAGCGACATTACCCAAAAAATTTAAAAGAGCAAACATTATCGCTATCAAAAACAGGGAAAGATGCAACAGCTGCAGAACACTTACGCCCAATATCTCTACGTAGCTGTGCTTACAAGCTATTGGAAAGAATGATTATAAACGTAACCCAAGATCAAATTAATGCTGTGATACCACCTGAACAAGCTGGATTCAGACCTTATAGAAGCTGCTGTGAACAAGTGCTCTCCTTGACTACTTACATAGAATCTGGATATCAAAAGAAACTTAAAACTGGAGTAGTGTTCATTGACCTGTCAGCAGCTTATGACACAATGTGGTGTGAGGGCCTATTATTGAAATTTTTGAGAGCAATACCTTGCAAAACTCTAGGTAACATCTTAAGTAACATGTTAAGCAATAGGCGGTTTAAAGTACATCAAGGAGAAGAGAAAAGCAGATGGCATATACTCAATGACAGATTACCTCAGGGCTCTGTTCTTGCGCCAGTGTTATTCAACCTCTAGACAGCTGACCTGCCGCATTTGACCTGCCGAAAATTTCAATTGCAGATGACCTGGCAATTTCATATCAGAGTGACCACCCTTCTGAATGTGAAGAACACCTAACGAGCAGCCTTACTAAACTTTGTGAGTATTTTGAGACATGGCAACTGAGACCAAATGTTTCCAAAACTGAGGTAAGCCTGTTCCACCTCTCTAATCGCCTTTCATCAGCAAAAATCAGTCCACAGTTCGGCCCTCTTGGCACAATCAGATACAACGAAAGCCCAAAATACCTGGGAGTCGCTCTGGACAGAACTTTAACATACAAAAAGCACCTTTCCAACTTGGCCAAGAAGATACAAACGAGTGAACCTAATGAGAAGGCTGGCAGGCAGTACATGGAGAGCAACCACATCAGTCTTCCGAGGAGCATCCCTAGCACTGGTATACTCTGCAGCAGAATACAGTGCACCAGGGTGGCTCTGAAGCGCCCACGTAGTGAAAGTAGATGTCCAGCTGAACTCAGTTATGAGAGTAATTAGTGGTACAGTCCGATCTACACCTACTTGCTGGCTACCAGTGCTTTCAAACATCTGTCCACCAGACCGCCGTCGAAAGGCTGCTCTTTACAACCTCTGTCAGCAAGTTTCAGAAAACAACACGATCCCTCTTCATGACTATTTGCTATCACTGCCCAGGAAACGCCTCAAATCTAGAAGACCAGGATATGAAATGGGAGTCCAAATGCTATCCATATGATTCGACCAGGACGCAGAGTGGAAACGTGAGTGGCAAGCTACAAGAACCCGAAACCACGAACTTGTAGGCAATCCAACAGTTCCAGTTACAGGCTTCCACCAACCAAGGGAGGTGTGGGTGCAGTTAAACAGATATCGGACTGAAGAGGGTAGGTGCAAATACAATATGCACACGTGGGGCTTTTCAAGTGACAGTGTGTGTAACTGTAGTGACACCCAAACAATGAGCCACATTGTGAATGACTGTCCAATCAGACGCTTCCCTGGTGGCACTGAGAAGCTCCAACAAGCATCCCACGAGGCACTCCGCTGGATTGAGTCCAACAACATCCGAGTGCAGTCTGAGCCGTTATAAAACTTGTGTACTGTATATAATGTCACATGTTCATTTTATACATATTTATTTGTTTTGCTAAACGTGTATTACTGTAACTGATGCATACGATAATAATAATAATCACATGATGTTGAAAGAATTAGTTTAGGATATGAGACGTGAAAAGTAGTAGAGGAGTTTTGTTACTCGGGTAGTCAAATAGCTTACGACGGCAGAAGTAAAGAGTTTATGAAATGTAGATGGCAATAGCGAGAAAAGCTTTCCTGAAAAAAGAGTAATATGTTAAGCGGTACGAGGTATTTTCTGAAAACAATTTTTACAGTGAGCCTTGGCCTATCAACAGTATAGGGGATACTGAATAATTATAAAGTAGCTACGAACAATATAGCCTGAAGGAGAGAACATAAGCTTATGAAATACGTTGCTACAGAAGAATGCCGAAGATTAGATAATGTTCAAATGGTTCAAATGGCTCTGAGCACTATGGGACTCAATTGCTGAGGTCATTAGTCCCCTAGAACTTAGAACTAGTTTACCCTAACTAACCTAAGGACATCACAAACATCCATGCCCGAGGCAGGATTCGAACCTGCGACCGTAGCGGTCTTGCGGTTCCAGACTGCAGCGCCTTTAACCGCACGGCCACTTCTGCCGGCTCTTAGATAATGTAATGGGGCTGCTCGTGCGGACTCCATTAAATGTCAGGATGGTCGTTACTGTTCCAGGATGGCATTTGCAGGACAATGGGATACGTTCTACCAGTACCACGGCGAATACGGAATCTGAAGAGCTCAGTTAATAATAACGCTCTTTACTCTCCAAGTGACGCGTATAGAGGTTGATGGCGGCTTGTTGGTGGCGTGCGGAGTCACACTAGGCAGCGGTGACCATCTCAGAACAAAACATAGCAGCGTGCTTGGCTCGCGACAGTGTGAACACGTCAGGTTTGAGTCCCAGAACCGTCAGTTCTAGAAGCAGCTCGTTGACCAGTGGGTGGCTAGTGATGCCGGTAGACGCAGCTGAGGTTGCTTGGCCCACATGGGACCAGTGGCTGGTGTGGAGAATTACGCAGGGTCGGTTGAAGACATGTCCCTGCCTCTGGTCACATAGGTGATCATGGCAGCGTGGCATTGCGCCACGACACGATAAAATTGAGTCCCCTGCTGAGTTGGAACGGGGTCTTGTAGTATGCTGCTCCATCAAGATTCTAACAACCGGCAGCTTATAACACCACAACCCTGTGGATGATCGTACATTTTCTACGTGTTTTACGAGGTTGGTTTTATTAGTTGTGTAGTTATTCTTGTAAGTATACTGTCAAGTTAAAAATGCTATTTGTTATTTAAGAAAGAGAATACGCGTGGAGTGTTAACATTTTGTAAGTAGACACGCTGGCCTAGTCAGGGAAAAGCTATTGTCAAAGAGTATAATAAATTGTAAATGCATTATAGCTCGGCGTGCGAGTGCGACAAAAAAGTAACCGTTCGGTGTGGCGAGGGGACTGTTGTTGTGGGTTGTGTGTATTCACCGGTGTGGCTATGCAAAGGTGAGGAGATAAAAAGTCTGTTTCCGAAGTGCGGAACAGTGAAAGCTGAAATTGTTGTGTTGGCGAATGTTTAATATGGGCAAGCTATGTGAATGGCATTTATTGGGTACAGTACAAATGCAGCAAGATTAATTTACATAACATCAAGAGTACTGCGGGCTCTTGTTATTGGCTATGGCAAGAAGATCAACCTGTGCCCTGTTTTACCGCTAAATGAAGCCGCTCGACAAACCAACGGCATCATAAAGTCTAATAAGATCTAGACTTGTTATAACTAGAAGTGTAATAGGCTAACGAGCGTAGTTGGAATTTTATTATTTAAATAATATTGTTTTTTGGCAAACTGTCATGTTAATAACTTTCCTAAGTCGTTATCAAAGTAGTATCCATCCTATCCCTTTGTAACCGAGGTGATCAGAAAATGAACTGAAAATTAATTGAACATTATTAGATTATCAAAACGTAACTTCTCCAACTTTTGGACAATTACGTAACAATGAATTCTTCAGCTGTAGTATGAATAATGTCAGAAATAGAATGATGCAAAGCCATTATTAATTCATTTGATAAAAATAGAGTAACTTTCATAATAAAAAAAATTGTAAGTAAAACTTTACGTAGCTTGGAGACTGGATTTTACCGTCGAAGAACAATTTCTAATACATAGCTTGTGGCATAATTTATAACTTTTATTACAAAGAAATATCGGATTAACTGCTAGGTAAATGACAGTCTTGACCAGTGAGTAAATTCAAACAATCTTTCTGCTTGCTACAGTTACGACAGTCAGTATTCCAGTGGGTAACGTAACAAAAAGCTTCAGTTCACAGCCAGGAAACAATCTTACTTCAATTGATCTTTGAAAATTAATATAATATGTTGTATGTGTTTCCCATTTGATTATTATCTGACTACTGTGACACATGCGGTGTGAAGTAATTGAAAGTGTGCGTTAGGTACTGTTCCTACGTCATGACGCCAATAACTATTCTTATGTAAGATTTCTTATGAGTATAAAGTTGAGTTTCAATTTAATTATTCTTGTTCCGGTGAAAAGCTGGCAACCGTCAGTTATTTTCATTAATGACATACTTTGAAAACCGTTTCTCCAAATTTTCCACTAACTGCTGTTAACGTTAACCGAATTTTGTTTCTAATCGTCATTGCTAAAGTATTAATCAGTGGCGATTCGGTTATAACTTTATCTACTTCTCTCGGTTTTTCGGAGTAGATGGCTTTTCCCCACAGATTAGGGATTTTAGGTACACGGTCATATAGAAAAGGCTAATTAGCTGAAGAGGTAGGAGGGTTATAAGCTTGCCTATCCGCCTTATAGCGGGCAGAGAAGTCTAGAAGAAAAAGCAGTGACATGGTTATAGTACACACCCTGAAGCATCAGAAAGTAGTTAATCTGGTAATGGACGGAGGTGAGAGGAGAAGGGTGGAGAACAATACTTCAGTACAGTAAGCAGATTCAAAGTGCGGTGGTTATGCATATGTGATAAGATTTACACAGCTGAGCCAATAGTGGAGAGGTGTAGCAAATCGACCTAGTGATTTCGGTCATTGCTAATGAAACTGTGGCGTTGCTCTATCAAAACGAGCACACAATTTGTCAGATGCTGGTCTGCTCTGACGGATGAACAGATCTGGCTACGAACGTTCTATTGAGATTAGTATGACGGGAGGTAATCCTCTTTTATTTTACAGCTGTTATCCTCTTCTGGATTTTCTTCCTTAGAGCCAACACTACCTTATCTAACTATTACAGTCTTTGCCGATGATAAAATCCGCTACCGTTGTGAAAATTATTTATTTCTGAAAAGGGGAAGCAAAACCCTCTTTCAGGACATACGCTCCATCTTCAGGTGCACATTAAAATGTGAGTCTACAAAGGATGTGTATCTTATGGTAAAATAGGTTAAAAATGAAAAAAATACTGCATCCCTGGTACATGACATGCAACAGAATATCCTCTTCAATGTTATGTCTGCCAGAAAGCCTCTCACAGAAAAGGACAACAGTCCAGGCTTACACGCACTCCTCACATGGATCTACATGAAGACAGATATCATTGACGACTAATAACATTTGTGGATGTTCCATCAAGGGAAACGTGTATTAATAGTCTTTGTGTACTATCAATTTAAATTCTACCATTTCCTCCAATGACACGTTAACTATTCCTTAATATCATATGTTTCACTAAACTCCCTCACCTTCTACTATTGGTCTACATCTACATCTACATCCATACTCCGCAAGCCACCTGGCTATGTGTGGCGGAGGGTACCCTGAGTACCTCTATCGGTTCTCCATTCTATTCCAGTCTCGTATCGTTCGTGGAAAGAAGGATTGTCGGTATGCTTCTGTGTGGGCCCTAATCTCTCTGATTTTATCCTCACGGTCTCTTCGCGAGATATACGTAGGAGGGAGCAATATACTGCTTGATTCTTCGGTGAAGGTATGTTCTCGAAACTTTAACAAAAGCCCGTACCGAGCTACTGAGCGTCTCTCCTGCAGAGTCTTCCACTGGAGTTTATCTATCATCTCCGTAACGCTTTTGCGATTACTAAATGACCCTGTAACGAAGCGCGCTGCTCTCCGTTGGATCTTCTCTATCACTTCTATCAACCCTATCTGGTACGGATCCCACACTGCTGAGCAGTATTCAAGCAGTGGGCGAACAAGCGTACTGTAACCTACTTCCTTTGTTTTCGGATTGCATTTCCTTAAGATTCTTCCAATGAATCTCAGTCTAGCATCTGCTTTACCGACGATCAACTTTATATGATCATTCCATTTTAAATCACTCCTAATGCGTACTCCCAGATAATTTATGGAATTAACTGCTTCCAGTTGCTGACCTGCTATTTTGTAGCTAAATGATAAAGGATCTATCTTTCTATGTATTCGCAGCACATTACACTTGTCTACATTGAGATTCAATTGCCATTCCCTGCACCATGCGTCAATTCGCTGCAGATCCTCCTGTATTTCAGTATAATTTTCAATTGTTACAACCTCTCGATACACCACAGCATCATCTGCAAAAAGCCTCAGTGAACTTCCGATGTCATCCACAAGGTCATTTATGTGTATTGTGTATAGCAACGGTCCTATGACACTCCCCTGCGGCACACCTGAAATCACTCTTACTTCGGAAGACTTCTCTCCATTGAGAATGACATGCTGCGTTCTGTTATCTAGGAACTCTTCAATCCAATCACACAATTGGTCTGTTAGTCCATATGCTCTTACTTTGTTCGTTAAACGACTGTGAGGAACTGTATCGAACGCCTTGCGGAAGTCAAGAAACACGGCATCTACCTGTGAACCCGTGTCTATGGCCCTCTGAGTCTCGTGGACGAATAGCGCGAGCTGGGTTTCACACGACCGTCTTTTTCGAAACCCATGCTGATTCCTACAGAGTAGATTTCTAGTCTCCAGAAAAGTCATTATACTCGAACATAATACGTGTTCCAAAATTCTACAACTGATCGACGTTAGAGATATAGATCTATAGTTCTGCACATCTGTTCGACGTCCCTTCTTGAAAACTGGATGACCTGTGCCCTTTTCCAATCCTTTGGAACGCTACGCTCTTCTAGAGACCTACGGTACACCGCTGCAAGAAGGGGGGCAAGTTCCTTCGCGTACTCTGTGTAAAATCGAACTGGTATCCCATCAGGTCCAGCGGCCTTTCCTCTTTTGAGCGATTTTAATTGTTTCTCTATCCCTCTTTTATCTGTTTCTATATCTACCATTTTGTCATCTGTACGGCAATCTAGAGAAGGAACTACAGTGCAGTCTTCCTCTGTGAAACAGCTTTGGAAAAAGGAAGATCTCATTTCTTCTTTCTTCGGTCTACTCCAAAACGTTATGACCACTGCCCGCCACTAGGTTTTGATGCCTCTTGGTGGCACATGACGCAGTAGGGAAAGAATGTAAGGGCAAGAGAGAGTCATAATATCGAAGATGTGGGCTGCAAATGCAGAAATCCACTAAAAAATGGCTCTGAGCACTATGGGACTTAACAGAAATCCACTAATATAAACGGTTTTGACAAAGGGCACATGATTGTGACGCTGCGGCTTATGAGAATGTCAGAAACGGTGAAGCTGGTCGCGTGTTGGTCTACAACTGCCGTGAACACCTATGGAAAGTGACTGAAGGATGGTGATATAAGGAGTAGGCCGTCTGGTATTGGACAACCACTTCTAATCACAAAACGTAGAGGGCAGAGGATCCCCCATTCTGTAATGTAGGATAAGCAGCGATCTGTCGCAAATCTGAAGACAGAGTATAATGATGGTGCAGGCGCAAGTGTTTAGGAGCACACCGTTCAAAAGCCATTGGTGAACATTTTGCTTCACATTCCACGAGCACTGCGTGTTCCTCTGCAGACCAAACGACATCATCAGTTATGATTCCAGTGGGCACAGCATCACTGAATTTTCGCCGTGGATCGATAGAAACGTGTCGCCTGTCGAATGAATCACATTTCTTGTTACACCAGGTCGACGGTTGGGTTCTTACAAGCTGTCAGCCAGATGAATGGCTGCACGAAACAAGCACTGCGCCACAGGTGCAAGCTGGTGAGGGCAGAATTATGTTATGGGGTTCATTTAGTTCGGCTTCCATTGTATTTGAGGTGATAATCTAAGGCATAATGACACCAGTGAAGTACGTGATCATTGTTGCCGAGCACCTGCATCGCTTCATTCTTGAAGTCTACCCCTATGCCGATGACATCATCCAGCAGGATAACTGTACGTGTAGCAAGGTTAGAATCGCGCTACAGCGATTTGAGGGGCATTATAGTGACCTCACATTGATGTCCTGGCGAGCAAATGCGCCTGGTCTGTACCCTCTGGAACACACATCGGACGCCAGCTGCGTGTCCGCAAACTACCGTCCCGTAATTTACGGGAATTGCTTGACCAGATATGGTGCCACATAACCTCCTTCTGAAATATTGTCAAGAACGTCTAGAATCCATACCAGGCAAAATTGTTGCTGTACTGTGCTTTTATAGTGAATCAATGCGCTATTAATCAGGTGGTCAAATGTTTTGACTCTTCGGTGTATTTGCCCATTTATTTCTGAATAAGCCTCTATAACCGAGCCAGCTGTCAGATTCGTTAGGGCTATTTACTCTCCTATTAGATGAGGTAAGTTACAGTTGCAGCTTCCACGTTTAGGTTCATCAGCTTCCCATAGTTAGCCTGAAGTGAATAACGGGATGGTACCTTTACTCGGCTAATACCCGAGCGTATGCCCAATCCTTTGTTCATCAGACGTTGAGCCCAATATTCGTTATTCCCTCTAAACCAACACATTTGATATTCATCCAGCTACTTTTTCTGAGAAATTCCTAATTGCCTTGTTGTTTGTAGCATTTTTCTCAATTCCATGTTTTAAAAACATTCATCAGTTTCATGTCAATATCTCATGCAAGTACACCTTCTAAGTTGAAGAAAGTTTTCTTAGGTTACACAAACGTTTTTATTTCTCTGTGCCTCGGATAACATTAAAATGTTGTTCCCTAAATAGCAAAACTTTCACTTTTAGGTTTTGTAAGTCAAAGCAAGGCACTTACACGTCTCATTTCCCGCAAAGAAACAGTGTAAAGGTGAAAGTGTGGATCATCTGCGAGGGATTTCAGTGCTTAATTTTTGCTAACATAAGTAAAATATCTTGAATATAATACGATTTCAAGCCACTTAGTTTGTGTGACTCCATGACTGAAGTGAAATATGTAGACGTTTAATTTTAATATACTCATTTAACGATAATGTATGGAGGAGACGTACATTGAAGTGACAGAAAACCTTGGATAGGGTAATGCACATATTCAGATGGTGGTAGCATCGCCTACATAAGGTACAAAAGGGCAGTGCATTGGCTGACTGTCATTTGTACTCAGGTCATTCATGTTAAAAGGTTTTCGACATGAGTATGGCCATACGACGGCGATTAACACACTTTGAACATGGAATGGTAATTGGAGCTGGACACATGGGACATTCCATTTCGGCAATCGTTGGAGAATTCAATATTCCGAATCTACAGTGTCAAGGGAGTCCAAGAATACCAAATTCAGGTATTACTTTACACCAAGGACAACCCAGTGGACTACATCCTTGACTTAATGACCGAAAGTGGCGGCGTTTGCGTAGAATCGTCATTGCTAACAGACAAGAAACATTGCGTGAAACAAATACAGAAATCAATGTGAGACGTAAGAGGAACGTCTGCGTTATGACACTGCGGCGAAATTGTGTGTTAATGGGCCGTGGCAGCAGGTATGGTGCTAATAGCACGGTATCGCATGCAGCGCCTCTTCTGAACTCGTGATCACATCGTTGCGCCCTAGACGACTGGAAAACCATGTCCTGGTCAGATGAGCCTTGATTTCAGTTGGTAAGAGCTCATGGTAGGTTTCGAGCGTGGCGCAGACCCCACGAAGGATGGACACCAGTTGTCAACAAAGCACAGTGCAAGCTGGTGGTGGCTCCCTAATTGTGTCGGTTTTGTTAAAGGGAAATGATTAGATCAATTGGCCCAACTGTACCGATAATTGACTGGAAATGGTTTCATTCGGCCTGCTTGGAATCCATTTGCGGCCATTCGTGGACTTCATGTTCCCAAACAACGATGGAATTTTTATGGATGACAATGCACCATGTAACTGGGCCACAATTGTTCTCGATTGGTTTGAATAAATTCTGGACAATTCGAGAGAATGCTTTTCCCGTCCATATCGCCCGACATTGATCCCATCGATCATTTTTGGGACGTAATCGAGAGGTTAGTTCGTGCACAAAATCCCACGCCGGCAACGCTTTCGCATTTATGGACAGATATAGAGGCAGCATGACTCAATATTTGCGTAGGGGACTTCCAACGACTTGTTGACTCGATGCCACGTTGTGTTGCTGCACTACACCGGGCAAAAGGAAGTCAGTCCCTCACATATTCGGAGGTATCCTACTACTTTTGTAACCTCAGTGTAAGCCAATACGGCAACCAAATATTCATATGCTTACACATTCGAGCATACTACAGGCTGTTCAAGACATTTACTCACGAGTAAAACATTTCGAGAAGTTAAAGAACTTCATGTTTCGAATAGGGACTCACGGAAGGCAAGTGATATTGCACTGAGTTGCAAGACGTAAAGAAAAATCAGGGAAACTTACAGACATGGTTGCCAAGCAGGCCCGTACCATTGTGACATAGCTTGCCCTCGGTGTGCTGCGCCTTCGTTGTTGAGGCAGTTAAGACCCAGCGATATAATGCGTGGCCGGATCTGAAGGACAGCACACTGTGGCCACTGAATTCCGTTCTACGGTCGTAGTCCATTTACATACTTCCGGCCGGTCACAAGCAGCTATTGCATTACCAACTTCCGCAAATGACTATGCCCGATGAGTCATGAGTGCATGCTCCGCTAAGTGGACTCGGAAGTCTCGTAACTACGTACATTCTTCTCCAGAGTCAAAGATCCCTTGTAGCTGCTTTGTTGTGTTCCCAAGAACAGTTTTTGCTGTCAATTCTGTAGCGGTACTGTACTGACTCTATAGTTTTCACTGGCAATATGATTTCATTTTATTCCTAAGTGCACATCATACACAAAAACTAAAGTGACGTTATAAAGTTGTTAAGTGTTTTGGTGTGAATGAGTGACGTGAGTGAACTATCGACAATGCAAAATTTTAATACCAGATGGTTATCTCAAGTGAGTGCTTATTTTATTACATGGAAAAGTGGTACGAAATTCTGGGAAATACTATTAAAAAAATATGAAAGGGAAAAGTAAAGTCATGCGATTTGGTTATAAGATGTGGATGTAAAACGTTGAGAAATGTTGTTAAACACTGTAAAAAAGAAACACTACGATAAAGAATAACCTCTCGGTCAAAGATAACGACAGCCAGCGAAAGTAAAGGATATGTAGTAGGACATCCACAAAATGTTAAGACCAGTTTCAAGGTACAGTATTTATATTCAGATTTAGATCAATTTTTCCAGCGTACAAAACTCACTCACGTGTGGTTTTTTTCGCAACATGATTCCTGTTTAAACACTTACGTTACATCACATTACATTATATTATGTTATACAGGATGAACAAATACTGAGGTGGCAAAAGTCAAGGGATACCTCATAATATCCAATCGGATCCCCTTTTTCATGGCTTAGTGCAGCAACTCGACGTAGCACGGACTTAAAATGTCGTCGGAAGTCCCTTGCAGAAATACTGAGCCATGCTGCCTCTATAGCCAACTATAATTGCGAAAGTCTTGCTGGTGTGGACTTTGTGCCCGAGCTGAACTAGAGATAAAAATGGCTCTAAGCACTATGGGACTTAACACCTGAGGTCATCAGTCCCCTACACTTAGAACAACTTAAACCTAACTAACCTAAGGACAACACACACATCCATGCCCGAGGCAGGATTCGAACCTGCGACCGTAGCAGCAGCGCGGTTCCGGACTGAAGCTCTTAGAACCGCTCGGTCACAGCGGCCGGCTGAACTCATGAATTCATAAGTTGAAGGTTCAGTCATAAAATTTTAGTTATCACCTCGAAAAAATAAGGTTATATAATTATTTTTTTATGTCTTTGCAAGTAAATCTCAGTCTCATATCACAGCGCTGGAAGAGCGAAAATGAAATGGTGGAACCCACTAATTAAGTGGAGTATCGTGAGTTAATTTGTTTTTTATTAGATTTATTTACGTAACTCTATTTTTGATGGGGAACAGCGCTGTAACAATCCGTGCTGCATTGGTAGCCGCGTGTGGCAACAATGCACCGTCTTATGACGCAGTAATAAGTTGACGCGGAGGCTTCCATTGTTGTCAGACATTTCTAAAGGATGAAGAACGAATCGGGAAACCATCTCTCTCCGAAGAGCCGGGAATCCCAAGAGAAGTAGTGGCCACGGTTCTCGAATAATGGCGTATCACAATGGAGGCGATAGTATAAGAATGCAAAAATCAGTCCTGCATCAGTTTTCAATATCTTGCGCGACGTTTTGGGTTCCGCAACTGCTCACGTCCATTCAAAAAGGCCGCTTAACCTAGCCAGCAATGTAAATTTTGCACCTGTGTCATGTCGATGCAGATGACTTCTTCTAGCCTCTCGGTCACTACGAACGACGGGTGAGTGTGTCCCTATGACCGAGAGACAAAGGAAGACAGGAAACGGCGGGAACGTGCGGATTCACCACCGCGAAAACCTAGCCACTAACGGGTTATGGGGTTCTACGGAAATCTCATGACGACTCTAAGCTATCAAGTCGAAGCGTTGCGAGAAGTTGTCTAAGGGAGTATTTTAACTCCACGGCTTCCCTGCTCATGCTGAAAATCACACGGCCACACCTGCTGCTTCTTTGGGCTATGAAATTTTCCCTCACCCTGTACCCTTCCGACATGGCCACAGCTGACTTCTCCTTCCTTCTTTCATAAATAAACCATTGTGTGGCAGCCATTTCCAAAATGACGAGGTGACTTTCGATGTTGAACGTTTCCTGAACAGTCAGAATGCACAGAACTACGATCAAAATCTCCGCCAAGTCATCTACCGTTGGAACAAACGTATCTTATTGAAGGGTGAACGTGTGGAGGAATCCTAACGCCATTACCTTGTTCCATGGCCTCAGACCTTTTTTTTTTTCTTTGGCGATAGTTTTGATACACTTAAACATTTTTCCAGTTTCGACTTTACAGAAATTATGAGATATATAAGAACTAAATAAAACTAAAGTTATTTCGGAGACTTTTGAGACATAAAGGTATCACGAGAACGATCTGGAAAGTAACGCCTCCGGATTATTCGTGTTGAAACTCTTAAAGCTTTTTGAATAAAACAAACTTTAGTAACATTCTACACCTTGACTCTTCACGTCTACGTATTTAATTCTCAACACAGTGCCCATGGCGACTAACACATTTTTCCCAACGGGAGACCATTTTGTTGATACCGTCGCTGTAGAATGTTTGACTTAGTTGGCGGAGCCACAGACGAACCTCTGCTTGCACCACTTCATGGTTCTCAAATGAGGTACACGAACTTTGCAGATAGCTAAAAGTCAGATGGGGCCAAGTCGGATACTTATGGAGGATGATCGATGACAGTAGAGGCGTCGGATTGTTGCAGATGTCGAAGTTTTCGTGTGTAGTCTGGCACTGTTACTGTGAAGGAGAGGGTACTCCATGTGTAGACTAACTCTTCGAATTCGTGCTTTCAATTTTCTGAGGGTCTCGCAGTACACCATGTAGGTTTGTTTCACACTGCCACGTTACACGCTACAACTCGGATCCGTCTAGTGGCAGAGGGTTGCAACTTCTGTTATCGAAGCGGAAAGTGGATCAAGTAATATGCGTGACATGTAATACATCGAAACATCTTGAGAACAGAGTACAAGATTTTGGAGGCACTACTTTTCAGCACGCCCTCGTAGGTACACAATGTAAAAAAAAATAACCTAACTACCTTAATGAGAGCAGCGACACGCAGGATGCATAGTCATATAACAGAGATTGATACCAGTGACGCTGTTGGAAGAAAGGGTGACAGTATTTCATAAGAGTAACTAAATGGTAGAACTACTAGTTCAAAATGTTCAAATGTGTGTGAAATCTTATGGGACTTAACTGCTAAGGTCAACAGTCCCTAAGCTTACACACTACTTAACCTAAATTAACCTAAGGACAAACACACACACCCATGCCCGAGGGAGGACTCGAACCTCCGCTGGGACCAGCCGCACCGTCCATGACTGCAGCGCCTAGACCTCTCGGCTAGAACCACTAGTCTAAGATAACGTAAACAATTGTGAATTTCATATAATGATCTTTTTTATAAAGTTATATGATGCATAAGAGAATGTCTTTTAGCTTTACACCTCTGGAAATAACAAAGGAGCGCTGTTTCATTAAGTAGAAGTACAAACTGACGTATTAATAGCATACTATCGCTTGCGAAGATTGCAACACGCAAAAGGAATGGACTGAATCACTTGAAAATAGGTGGATATGTAGAACAGTAAAGACTGCACAGAGATAGCGTGCGTGTAGGCCCAACAGCGACCTATTTTGTGTGACCGGTCAACGTGCAGGCTAGGGCCGATATGCCTCGTCGACATCAAAGAAACCAATATCAGCATGTGAGTGAATCCGAACGGGGCAGAATATTGGTCCCTGGGAAACGGGTTTGTCACATGATGACATTGCAGCTCGTACAGGGCACGCTGCTACGACCCTGATGTCTGTGTGGAACCAATGGGAACATTTATTCATCTTTGATACTGTGAAGCATATCTATTCTATTGAACAAGCATTCATATCTCTAAAGCTATGCATTTTAGAACCCATGTTTACTGGACTTTTTTTTATTTGTTTTGGTCCACACTACCTCAACTCAAAAGATGGGAAACAAAGAGCTTACAGTGGAAGGGATATCTTTCATAGTATCGAAGATGAACAAGTGCCCATAGCTCTTAAGATATGCATTTTAGAGCCCACATTTAATGGACTTTCTTTCTCGTTTCGGTGAGTACTACCATCTCTCAAAATATTGAACATTTTATTTTCACGCCTAATATTTGCACTGAGAGTCTACTGCATCTTAACATTAGTTTGCTTACTGGTTTTGACGGTAAAAACTTTCGCTACGGTAATCACTAAAACTATTACTTTAACCTAACTGTTGATCACTCAGGCGCCAAAACAGAAGAAAGCTCAATATCTCAAACATCTCTTTTAAAAGTGAAAGTTGTGCCACGCAAATGCGAGCAGCACGTAATACTAACTCTCAAATGAGTAATTTTACGTTAAGCACCACCAGTGTTTTGAACAGCTCACGATGTCTTGTTATGCTTTGTATTGACTCTCCTGCGCCTGACGTCGTAGGTCGGACCACCCAACAGAGTATGTTGAGGAGAAGACTTGGTAATGGTAACGCCGTCATCAACCCGATGGTCACCATGATCGTCCAGTGCTGTACTGTGGATGGTCCTATTGGAGGCAGTATGCCATTGCCTTTTAACTCACTGAGCCAGGCAGTTGTAGGGCCACAGACTGTTTAACATAGACACCGAGCCAATGTGCAACTCGGAATATTTTATATCAACAAACATATGAGAGACATCAAATAACTTGGAAAAGTGGTTTAACGGAATGAATACTTTCTTGACAGCAGAGGATAAGATGACATCAACAAATATGAAATAGATGAGCAGAATACGGTTTATTTAAATCAGGCGATGCTAAGGGAATTAGATCAGGAAATGAGCCACTGAAAGGTAGTAGATGAGTTTTGTTATTTGCGCATGAAAGTACGTGATGCTGGCCGAAGTAGAGCGGATATAAAATAAAGACTGACAGTAGCAATAAAAGCATTTCTGAAAAAAAAACAGCTAGTTATTGTTATAGAATGAAATTTAAATATTGGTTAGTGTTTGCTGGAGATATTTGTTTGGAGTACGGCCTCGCCCGAAACGAAATGTGAATCACTGACGATACACAGAAGAAAATAGAAACATTTGAAACGTCGCACTTAAGAAGAATTCTGAATATTAGATAGACAGATCAGATAAGTAATGAGGAGGTAATGAATCGAACTAGAGAATAAAGAAATTTATGCTACAGTACGATTAAAAGAAGAAATCAGTTGATAGGACACGGCTTGAAGCATCAAGATGTCGTCATCTGGTTATGAGTGGAAATTTGTGGAGTAAAAATTGTAAAGGAAAACCAGGGTTTGTTTACAGTATGCAGGATGTAATAAATTACGGTAGTTGTCCGGAGATGAAGAGGATTGCACACGATAAACTAGCATGCAGGGCTACATCAGACCAATCTTCGGACAGAAGATCACAAAGACAACAACAACGGCAACGACCTGAAAATAGTGAAAGAGTACTGTTTCGTTCTGATTGCATTTGCATGTGTAGGTATACTCCCATGAACAAAGAGGGATTATTGATCTTTGTGTGTGCTCTCGACATCCGGACAAGAGTAATGAGCTATGTTACAATGAAGAAAATTATCATTTAAGTTAACCATAAGAAGTAGTTGTTGTGATCTTCAGTCCTGAGACTGGTTAGATGCAGCTCTCCATGCTACTCTATCCTGTGCAAACTTCTTCTTCTCCGAGTAACTACTGCAACCTACATCCTTCTGAATCTGTTTAGTGTATTCATCTCTTGGTCTCCCTCTACGATTTTTACCCTTCATGCTGCCCTCCAATACTAAATTGGTGATGCCTTGATGCCTCAAAACATGTCATACCAACCGATCCCCTCTTCTAGTCAAGTTGTGCCACAAATTCATCTTCTCCCCAACTCTGTTTAGTACCACCTCATTAGTTACGTGATCTACCCATCTAATCTTCAGCATTCTTCTATTCTCTTCTTTTCTAAACTATTTATCGTCCATGTTTCACTTCCATAGAAATACTTTCAGAAAAGACTTCCTGACACTTAAATCTATACTCGTTGCCAACAAATTTATCTTCTTCACAAACCCTTTCTTTGCCATTCCCAGTCTACATTTTATATCCCCTCTACGTCGACCATCATCATTTAACTTGCTTCCCAAATAGCGAAATTCATTTATTTCTTTAAGTGTCTCGTCTCCTACTCTCATTCCCTCAGCATCACCTAATTTAATTCGGCTACATTCCATTATCCTCGTTTTGCTTTTGTTGATGTTCATCTTATATCCTTCTTTCAAGACACTGTCCATTCCGTTCAACTGCTGTTCCAGGTCCTTTGCTGTCTCCGACAGAATTACAATGTCATCGGCAAACCTCAATGATTTTATTTTTCTTCCAGGATTTTAATTCCTATTCCAAATTATTCTTTTGTTTCCTTTACTGCTTGCTCAATATACGGATTGAATAAAATTAGGGATAGGGTAAAACCCTGTCTCACGCCCTTCCCAACCACTGCTTCCCTTTCATGCCAATA
Source organism: Schistocerca piceifrons (assembly GCF_021461385.2). NCBI lineage: Eukaryota > Metazoa > Arthropoda > Insecta > Orthoptera > Acrididae > Schistocerca > Schistocerca piceifrons. The sequence goes on from NC_060138.1 coordinate 787,401,777, forward strand.
GACTCTTATAACTGCCATCTGGTTTCTGTACAAATTGTAAATAGCCTTTCGTTCTCTGTATTTTACCCCTGCCAACTTCAGAATTTCAAGGAGAGTATTCCAGTCAACATTGTCAAAAGCTTTCTCTAAGCCTACAAATGCTAGAAACGTAGTTTCGCCTTTCCTTAATCTATCTTCTAAGATAATTCGTAGAGCCAGTATTGCCCCACGTGTTCCATCATTTCTACGGAATCCAAACTAATCTTCCCCGAGGTCGGCTTCTACCAGTTTTTCCATTCGTCTGTAAAGAATTAGTGTTTTGCAGCTGTGAGTTATTAAACAGATAGTTCGGTAATTTCCACACCTGTCAACGCCTGCTTTCTTTGGGATTGGAATTATTATATTCTTTTTGAAGTCTGATGGCATTTCACCTGTCTCATACATCTTGCTCAACAGATAGTAGAGTTTTGTCAGGACTGGCTCTCCGAAGGCTATCATTTGTTCTAATGGAATGTTGTCTATTCCATGGGCCTTGTTTTGACTTATGTCTTTCAGTACTCTGTCAAATTCTTCACGCAATATCATAGCTGCCATTTCATCTTTATCTGCATCCTCTTCCATTTCCATAATCTTGCCCTCAAGTACATCGCCCTTATATAAACCCTCTATAAACACCTTCCACCTTTCTGCTTTCCCTTCTTTGCTTAGAACTGGTTTTCATGTTCATACAAGTGGTTCTCTTTTTTTCCAAAGGTCCTTTTAATTTACCTGCAGGCAGTACCTGTCCCACCCATAGTGATGTATCCCGCTACATCCTTATATTTGTCCTCTAGCCATCCTTGCTTAGCCATTTTGCACTTCCTGCCGACCTCATTTTTGAGACGTTTGTATTCCTTTCTGCCTGCCTCATTTACTGCATTTTTATATTTTCTCCTTTCATCGATTAAATTCAATGTCTCTTCTCTTGCCCAAGAATTTTTACTAGCCCTCGTTTTTTTTTACCTACTTGCCTACACTATTTCGTCTCTCAAATCTACTCATTCATCTTCTATTGTATCTTTTTTACAGTTGCAGATAACAGTTAACAGTTACAATTTCTGTCAACAACGCAGGCTAATAAAATCACAGCTTCGTGCAAACGATCACAGAGCAGGTATCCCTACGTTTTCCCACTACTAACTCTCTTCCACTATAGATTCACACAAAAGGGCATTTCCGCTGGGACAGAGTCATTCCATAAGCCATTACTGTCGTGCAGCAGCGTGCTAAGTGGACACCTGTGGAGCGAATGTACTCCACCTGCCGTCCATTATTTGCCGCGAAGCACGCCAAGAGCAATATGAAGTACCTGTGGGAAGATACCTGTTACAGAGCTTTGTTTTGAGACGATGGGGTACTAAGCATTTTATGTAGAATTATTTATTTTTGGAAGAAATCTATGGTCATCAGTCCCCTAGAACTTAGAACTACTTAGACCTAACTAACCTAAGGACAGCACACAACACCCAGTCATCACGAGGCAGAGAAAATACCTGACCCACCGGGAATCGAACCCGGGAACCCGGGTGCGGGAAGCGAGAACGCTGCCGCACGACCACGAGCTGCGGACTTTTGTCAATAATGACAAGGACATTTTCACTGTCAGACGTCGTATGCATTTTTTCTGACGAATTTGTCATCTGCGGCGTATCTGACAAAAACAAAACAAACTCCCTGGCGATATGAGTTTAAAAGCACGGCCCTTGTTAATACAAGAAGACTACCGAATCCGCCTGTGCTTCGCGCCTCGCAGGATTAGCCGAGCGACAGTCGGCACGGTAGCTCAGCGGTTTCGGTCAGAGAGCCGGTTGGCCTCTGTAACAAGAAACTGAGTGGAAGGATCAACCACCGAACTTGAACAGGATGTATTGCGACGTCCGCAACGACCAAACACAACGATCAATAACGGACAAAATGAAAAAAGAAAAAAAAAAAAGCGGTCTAAGGCGCTGCAGTCGTGGACTGTGCGGCTGGTCCCGGCGGAGGTTCGAGTCCTCCCTCGGGCATGGGTGTGTCTGTTTGTCCTTAGAATAATTTAGGTTAAATAGTGGGTAAGCTTAGAGACTAATGACCTTAGCAGTTAAGTCCCATAAGATTTCACACACATTTGAACATTTTTGCCAGTGCTTACCAACTGCTAAAGAGGTGTACGTATTGGATCTCATCTGCCTCCCACACTCTTTCCATCTCCTCCTCCTCTACTTCTTTGTCTCTTCCTCCTGCCCCTCTCTCTGTCCATCAACTCCTCCTCTCCCCTCTCTCTCTCCATTTCCTCCTTCCCCCTCTCAATGCTCATTTCCTCCCCCTCTCTACCTCCCCTTCTCCCCTCTCCTTGGCTTTGAGCCTTGTTTGTTATTGTTGCAAAGGAAACCTTCATTAGAAACCGAAATCGCTTAAAATGAACGGGTGAATCGTTTGGAATGACTGGTATACGGGGTGTAATAGAGACCTCTCCAGAAACTGGATCTGTGAGGAGAGCAGCAGTATTTCGCATGGTATTAATCTGCAAACGGGTAGGATTACGGTTTCGGAGTAGTGCTCTCATTCGATAAGTCATAAGTACAGCTTCCCAGTTTTCTGTTAGAAACGATTCCGAGGAATAAAACCAAATAGCAAATTGTTGTGTATGCAAATTTTATTTCAAATTGCGTTTGAGGAGAAAAATATTTATAGGAGAAACAGTTTTCTCTAACGGTTTAAATGGACTGATATCGTAGTTAAAATGACTGTGAGAAAAAAAACTAAATCACATATTTTAACACCAAAGCATTTTCTTCTCGCAGACAGTTTTAACAGAAATCATGTACAGTGCTTTTTAAAAAAAATATGCAGCCTCTGTCCGGTTGAACGATTGTTAGAGTAGCGTGCAAAACTTTGAAGTACATCTTTACTAGGATTTACTTAATACATATATATATGTGTGTGTGTGTGTGTGTGTTTTTTTAGCAAAAATCTCGAAAACTTCTTCGATTTACTTTAAAATTTTGCACGAAACTGTAACGGGAGGGTGATTTCGGAGACAAAACAGCCAGGCCATCGGTCCCATCGAATTAGGGGAGGATGGAGAGAAGTCAGCCCTGTCCTTTCAAAGGAACCGTCCCGGGATTTGCCTGAAGCGATTTAGGGAAATCACGGAAAACCTAAATCAGGATGGCAAGACGCGGGCTTAAACCGTTGTCCTCCCTAATGCGAGTCCAGTGCGCTAACCACTGCGCCACCTCGCTTGGTACACACACACACACACACACACACACACACATCTCTACCACATATATTTTAAAGAAATGTGTAGCTTATGTCCGTCCGTACGTTTATTAACATTAAACTACGACTTGTCTTTAAAAAATGTGTAGCCTGTAGTAACATGTAAAAATCTGAAGTTAATCGATAAAGAAGTATTCGAGATTCTTGGTAACAATGTTAAACCACGACTTATAGGAGTATAGATAAGCTATCCGGATTACTTGTAATGTGCTAGTCTGCCCATTAAGTTAGCGAGATACCTCTTTGGCAAGGAGTTTTCAAGTTTATCAGCCGTACTCACACGCAGTGTCCTATAAATCTATTTTTTAAGTTAACGCCATAGTGAACACAAAACTGTTTTTCACGCATAGTAAAACCTTATCCGACCTATTCGCACTTTTCTCATCGTAGCCTCAGAATTTTATCACGCATGCACTCCACATTGTCTTGCACTTCTACCCGCCCCCTCTGCCAAATAATATCACTCGCTCTTTTTGCTCAATTTCTTCGAACATTTTTGCATATCCTGCACAACCCGCAAACTCGACAAATATAGCCGGCCGGAGTGGCCAAGCGGTTCTAGGCACTACAGTCCGGAACCGAGCGACCGCTACGTTCACAGGTTCGAATCCTGCCTCGGGCATGGATGTGTGTGATCTTCTTAGGTTAGTTAGGTTTAAGTAGTTCTAAGTTCTAGGGGTCTTTTGACCTCAGCAGTTGAGTCTCATAGTGCTCAGAGCCATTTTTTCGACAAATATAAGCGCATTCTCCGTGCCATTTTTTCGACAAATATAAGCGCATTCTCCCCCACGACTTCTGTCGTGTATACACCAACTCCTCCTACAACTCCCGCACTGGCCTTCACTTGTACATCCTACTTCCCAGCGAAACATCCGCACTCCCCCCCCCCCCCCCCCCGCCCCTCCACTCCGGAAACAACGACCCCCTTAACCGTACTCTCCCGTTCCCCTCATCCCTTAATCCGCCATTCCTACCCATACTGGCAGCTGACGTAGAGGGACTTGCCAAATATGACTGTCATCATTACCGCGACCTTCTCCATCTTAGCATCAATGACAACATCACCACCTGTATTTTATAGCAAATCATCAAAATGAATAGATTTTTTGTTTAAACATATCATTATTTTAATCTTTTATCCATCACAAAACCACAACTTGTAGATATTTAAAGTCAACAAGCTGCTGCTAGCCTCCTGCCCTACTCACAAATGTGGGGCGAACGAAATGATAAACAAAGCATAAAAGAAAAAGCAGCCTTTCGACTCGATAAGTCAGTTCTAACATTGTGATTAGGTAGAAAATGTGGGATCATAAAGATAGATGTGCGCTTGGATGTAATATAATTTTGCGTGGTAGAATTTACGTTGCAGGAAGTGAGCCATGTGTTTCAAAAACCTTGAACAGTTCCTGCCATTCAGCAGCTTCGTAACTGCATGACGGCTGACAGCCCGTTAGAAGTAATCAGGATAAGCTATCTGAGGCCAGAAGCGCAAACACGCCTTGATGACCTGCTTTGTGCAGCAGCCGTTAGGGGCATCGACTGCCTACGCTTCGACCGCTTCTGCAGCTTGTACTGTATTGAACGCCACCGCCTTACAGTTCAGAAAACACTGTGACATAAGTACAATACTACCTCACCGAAATAACTGGGATTCGTCTTTCAGGCATAAATTAATGATATAAATATATTAGATAGAATTTATTTGGAGCGCTCATAATCTCGGTTTTCAGGGCCCTGGGCGTTCAATATATACACTGACGAAAAAAAAAATGGAAAATGGCAACGCCAAGGAGCTGTTCGACGTAAGCGAAAGCTGGTAGGTTCGTTTCTTCATCTGAAGGGTGATTTATATTCAAATTACGCGCCAGTAGCGTAAGAATGGCGCTAGCAGAGCGACTACAAGGAAGCAAATCTAATTTGCTTTAAATACACGCTCTAACGGTCGTCAGCATTTACTTACTTTTTGAGATTGGACGTGATGAGTTGATGTTAGTCAACAGCGCCTTTAAGGCGGCAAAGACGACTTTATCAACACCTCGCCGAGTCTCAACAGGCTACGAGAAGCTGGATGTTGCTTCTGCGATATTGCAGAAAGATTTGACAGGAATATAGGCACTGCACATGATTACTAGCAGCTGTGGTCGCGAGAACGTACGGTCGCGAGAAGACCGAGCTCCGGAAGGCCATGTGGCATTACCGAGAGGAAACGCCATCGTGTTCGGCATATGGCTTTGGCACATCGTACTGCATGTGCAGTAGCAGTTTGGGCAGCAGTTGGCACTACAGTCACAATGAACTGTTTCAAAACGGTTACTTCAAGAAGAGCTTCGAGCCAAACGCCCTGAATGCCCTGTAGCGTGCATTACACAGACCCCAAACCACCGCCATTTCCAACTTCAGTAGTGTCAAGCGAGAGCCCATTGGAGGGCAGGTTGGAGGTCTCCCGTGTTTTCTGATGAAAACTGGTTCCGCCTCGGTGACAGAGATGGCCATGTGTTTGTCGGATGGGGACCATTTGAGGGCCTGTATACCCAACCCCTCTTGCTGCTAGACACACTGGACCTACACTTGGAGTTATACTCTGGACTGCGATTTTATATGACAGCAACAGCACTCCCGTGGTTATCCCAGGCATTCTGAATGCAAATCCGTACGTCAGTCTGGTGATTCGATCTGTTGTGCTGCCGTTCATGAACAGGGATGTTTTCCCACAGGATAACTCACTCCCACATACAGCCGTTGTAACCCAGCATGCTCTACAGAGTTTCCTTGGCCTATTCGGTCACCAGATCTGTCTCCAATCCAGCACATATGGGACATCATCGGACGACAACTCCAGAGTCATCCAGAAACAACTATGCATCCCTGTATTGACCAACCAATTGAAACAGGTATGGAACTCCATCCCACAAATTTTCATCTGACTCCATGTGAGCGTGGGGTTGATCTGCTATTCTGTTATTCTGTGCACCGGATTAATCTGAAATGTACCCTTTACCCTGTGACTCCTGCAAGATGCCATTTCCACCCCCACACTACTACAAAAGTCAGACAGACGCTCCTAACGTTCTAAAGAGAAATGCCTGAAAAACTTTCAGCAATAAATATCTTCTGGAGTCGTCTGCTGTAAGTAAATGACACAAAAATTCACAAAATTTCTTACATAACTAGTGGGATACTTGGGTACTGGAGTAGTGCTAGTTAGTGTAAGAAAAACATTAAACAAACCAAAATTATTATTTATTTTGCAAAAATTCTGAGAAATCACAATGGCACCTTTAGTTATGAACTGAACAAGTTATATCCTGGTTCTTTTTGGAATGTGAAGTTACCTCTCAAGGATAGGATTCGCTAATGAAATTTCTATACAAAGTTTAAGATTGTTATTGACTTGGCAGGATGGCTGAGAGGCGCGCCTACTCAACTTGAATAATTATCCATTAGAATGTTGCTAGGTATGGTCAAGGATGTCGTGTGTGAAATGTAGTGAAGTGTACTGTTGAGGAAATATGGGGCTCGCAATAGCTGTAGCGCACAATACCATAAGCTGCGATGACTGCTGTCTGCGCCGCTCGCTGCTGACAAATAAGATAACTCTCGTTCTATCTGGATAGACCTTCGCCAATCGAATTCTCCCTATGCTTTGATGAAGTCAAGGATTCCTATTCGCCCCTAGTCTAACTATTGGCGTGGTACGCTGGTCAGATAACCAGTCCACCACGATGCCACTCAAAATTCGCTCGCAGGCGTTTATAACTATAACTCTGTCCGTTCACACCGCACAATAAGTGTGTTGGCCAACACAGTGAACAACGCTTAATCGCAAGGACACTCAATATAGAGTCGCCCTTTGATACGCTCTCGACAGAGGTGCTCTCCCAGTGAAGTACTGAGGAGAGACTTGTTCCTCGCTCCAAGAGCGACAACGGAACGGCGCCTCTCCACGCCAGACGTGAAGGGGTATATCTTTCGGTCTCTTCCATTACTCCTTCAGCTCAAGGCATCAGAAATATCGTCTGCCAATCAACATTGCTTTTCTAAAACGGGAGAATGACGTTTCGTTTAAGGCGACCAATCCGGAATTCTGTAGTATCGGCGTTTGGCGTTTGCTGTATCCCTGTGAAAATCTCTGAAACTACATGCTATGTGTAGAGAATGCATAGGGTGAACGCTCCCACACAATGTAGCGGAATTTGTTTTTAAGCCGAACACGGGGACGTTCCCCCTTTCACTCGGACACACGCTGTCTGCTCCACGGGCGGCAGAGGTTGACTCGCCCTCTGAAGGGACCGGCCTCCCAGTGTGTGGTCTGCCTCTCTCGAACTAAAAGCTCCTGTGACTGTCGTGTCTAAAATGTATGTGTGTACGCCAGCCTCGAGTATTTCAACCCCAGTGCGTATTTGTTATTTGCATATCGTTTACATGAATTCATACAACACTGACTTTATCTTATCGAGTTCGGGTTCGAATGAAGCGTCTTGATGTGCGGAATATGATTGTGAGGGCGGAATATGTAAGCAATGAAGGTCAGGAGACAGTGACGTCTTACAACCTGTACAACAAAATTCATGAACAATTGCATGTTTGCATTCAACATTTTCATGGTTACACCGGTTATTAATGTACTAGCATTAACTTGTGGTCCAGCAATGTTAATTACTTAAGATAACACATGTAATTTTACAGTAGTAATTTATGGCGTTCTGAACGGTCGGTATCTCATAAATTCTTGTCACTCGTCAAGCAATTGAATAATAGAAAGAATTTCGGTACTCTGCGTGCAGTGTGGTTCATTCAGCATATTGGTAAAGTTTACAGTGAAGAATTAGTAATATGAGGTTAATCGTCGTTGATAAAACTAAGCGCCTCCTGCAGCGACACGATTGCTGTCTAACTAGAGCCTTGGTTAAACCGATGAAGCTTGCGAAATCAAGTTAACAATGGACGATTATTCTAGTAAATTATTTTGGAAATTCAAACATGTTCAAATGTGGGGGAAATCTTATGGGACTTAACTGCTAAGGTCATCAGTCCCTAAGCTTACACACTACTTAACGTAAATTATCCTAAGGACAAACACACACACACCCTTGCCCGAGGGAGGACTCGAACCTCCACCGGGACCAGCCGCACAGTCCATGACTGCTGCGCCTCAGACCGATCGGCTAATGCCGCGCGGCTAGAAATTCAAGGTACTCGTATACTACATTTATCTTCCGATCTCTGTTTCGTAATTCCCATTTACTGCTTAATATATTAAAATAAAGAACATTACGTGTTGTCTGGCACTTCTGAAAACTTTCGATGTGACCTGTTATTATTTCCTGTTCGTAATTTTATCTAACGTCGGTTGAACAACTTTTTGTATACTGAAATAGTAATATAGCTCAACGTTTCGCATTTATAATATTACAAACCAAGCGCAGACATCTCATTTTATGTTTTGAAGTTGAAACAGCCCACGTGGTCTAGTGGCTAGCGTTGCTAACTCTGGATCACGGGGTCCCGGGTTCGACTCCCGGCCGGGTTGGGGATTTTTCTCTGCCCGGGAACTGGGTGTTTGTGTTGTCCGCATTATTTCATCATCCTCATCATCATTCGCGTAACGGGGTGGCGAAAGGAAGGGCATCCGGCCACCCCTTAAATTAACCCTGCCAAATCTGGCCGTAACCATGCCGACCCTGCGAAAGTGTTGGACAAAGGCACTCGGAAAAGAAGAAGAAGAAGTGGAAATAGCCCTCCATCTCTGTGTTCTGTCAGCACAGAGCATCTTACGCACCAGCTGTCTGTCGTGTGAAATATTTATCACGACTTTTTTCGGGGCTACGTCATCCCATTCTTATGTACTTAATTCTTTTATGCCACTAGGCGTCGTCAAATAGCATAGAAGTTCTAGGCACTTGAGAATGGGATAACGTAGTCCCGAAACATGTCATGATAAATATTTCACACTCCGACAACTAGTGCGTAACATTCTCTCTCCTGATTCATGAGACAGCTATACAATGGCCTCACAACAAATAATCTGTGATCTTTTCTTTCCTAGATATCTACTACATTTGACAGCTTAGAGTGTTTCTTTTATGCCCTTATTATTTGCAGTATCTCTTCATTTTGTAGCACGTTTGCCCAGTTCATTTTTAGCACACTGGACTCGGACTCGGGAGGACGACGGTTCAAACACGAGTCCGGCCATCCAAATTGAGGTTTTCCATGATTTCCCTAAATCCCTCCAAGCAAATGCCGGGAAGGTTCCTTTCAAAGGACGCCGCCGATTTCCTTCCCCATCTCTGAAACAATCTGAGTTTGTGCTCGGTCTCTAATGACCTCGATGTCGATGGGACATTAAACACAATCTTCCTCCCTTTCTTCCTTCCTTCCCAGTTTGTTTTCTATATCCTGCTATGGCACCACTCTTAAATGTTCTTAGCGACCACTTCTCCTGCTACGAAAGCTGTATTTCAGAAAAATTTCCTTCAATCATTTGTCAGTAAATAGGGATCTTACTCAAAAAACGCTTTCGTCATCTCTCCTAACCTTCTTCTGATGTGTGTCTTTCTTCGTCTATCACGTGTAATGTTGTTATTTTACTTTATTTCGTTTTTAGAGCCCCTAACTTTCTTATTATGTCCTCCCAAATTGTGGTATTAAGCACCTTCCTTTTGTCTCTTTTTTCTAGCCTACATCTCTTACCTCTTTATGTATATAGACTGAAGCGGCGAGTGAAAGTTTCACAGCGGTTCGTACAATTACTCGGATTACCCTAGCACGCCTCCCTCCTGTATCCAAATTCCCCCTCACACTCGAACAGAATTGCCAACACTCTCCATGTTCTGAAATGGGACCATCCTGAATCCCAGGTGTAGATACCTATACAAATGAAATGACGCCACTTAAGAGACTTTACTGGTCTCGTACAGATATGATTTTATGTGCAGAGACTGAAGCAGTGAGTGAAAATTCGTACTAAGCCTGGGTCTCCTGCCCGGGCTTCATACGAATTTTCATTCGCAGCTCCAGTCTATATACATAAAATCATACAGGGTGACAATTATTGAACTATATGAAAAAACGTAAATTATTTACAAACTACGGCGTTTACATATTTTATTCAATATATAAACGTAACTACACAAATTCGAATTTCGGTTATAACGTGTTATATATGCCTGCCAACATTGGCGTTGACTTGGCGCAGACGAATAGCGAAATTTTGCATGACCCGCTGAAGTGTCGGAACATCGAAGCTGTCGATGACCTCCTGAAGGCTGTTTTCAGTTCAGCAATGGTTTTGGTATTATTGGTGTATACCTTGTGTTTAATATGGCACAAAAAAAGGAGTCGCATGTGTTCAGATCCGGATAATATGGCGGCCAATCGAGACCCACGCCAGTAGCCTTTGGGTAGACCAGAGCCAGAATGTGATCCCCAAAGTGCTCCTACAGGGTATCGAAAACCCTCCTGCTTCGATGGGGTTTAGCTCCGTCTTGCATAAACCACATCGCGTCGAAATCAGCGTCACTTTGGTTAATGGAGATGAAATTATCTTCCAAAACCTTCACGTATCGTTCGGTAATCACCGTGCCATCAAAGAATATCACACCGATTGGTCCGTGATTGGATAACGCACGCCGCACAGTCACCCGTTGAGGGTGAAGAGACTTCTCGATCGTGAAACTCGGATTCCCAGTCTCCAAAATGTGCCATTTTTGCTTAATGACGAATCCATCCAAATGAAAGTGGGCTTCGTCGCTAAACCAAAACCAACAAACCATGCATGCGCATACTAATTCCCGTCATGCCCCGCGGTCTACCGTGCAATTTGAACGTTATAACACAAACTGTTCAGAAGTTATGATGATTTTATTTCGTGTAGTTCAATAATTGTCACCCTGAATGAGGAATCCCCACCTTACGTCCGTTGCTGAGGCGCTATTCAGAAAACTGGAGAGCCTCGGCCATTCTGTTTGTGTGTAGGGGTAGTTTAAGATAGACAGAGGCGACAGAAAGAATGTGGATCGAGGAGGGAGGCATGTCGCGATCGCGATGTACCAAGCGTATTCTCCGTTTGCAATATTTGCTTATGTTGAGGAATAATTGCCAATTGCTGTCTTTGAATGAAAGTGTCGTTTCTGTTCCTCTTATTGCGTATTTCCCTCTATTAGTGTCTGTACCATACTGTAACAGCTCTTTCTATTTATGGTCCAACTTTTATCCAGCTATTTTACTTGGCAGTGACACATCATAGGATAGTTACTTTCGCCCTTACGTTTTGCATTCTGTTATATATATGACTACGTGTGTGATGATACGAGATGTTTAATACAGTTCCCAGGGACAGTTGTCGAATTACCTGGTCGGCTGCTGCCACGTCAAGTGAATCTGCAATAAAGGTCGCCAAGCTGACAATCCGTGGTGCTCCAGACTTGGTCGCACTGTCCGTGTCCATTCTAGTCGTAGCACATAGAAGCTCATTTCTGACTCCAAGTACGCGGCTTTCCGATTGAACATGTCTCTCCTCTCGGGCGCTAATTACATGAGGTCGTTGAGATCTTGCGTGCGTCGAGTAAGGCCCTCCTGAATGCATTTGTTGCATATCCGCATAATGGTATTGGGATCCCGCTAACGCGGTAGCAATATATCGCGGCGAGATTAGCTGCAATGTCGAAAGGCAAGAGCCTGCTGCTGTCGAACTCAGACACGTTTTGGGAGACGTTTCTCCGTCTTACACCAGCTATGTAACCCGACGTTCACAATCACTCAACATTTAGACACGATTCCTAAATGTAAAACCCTACTGCGAATCTTCCTTTTAATACAGAATGTGGATGGTATTAACCCTACCTACATTGTGAGGCTGTGTTGGATCACAATTTGTATATCCAAGCGTGTTGTACACTTCATCTCAATTTGACGTTTGTTGCACGACTGTTGCACGTCGCCTCAAGGTTTTGCAGTTATAATCAGCGTATGTTCCAGTTGCTCAAAATCAACACGCTGATAACATCGCCGTTGAGTGCCCGTATGTCTCCCCCGCCTCCCCCCCCCCCCGTCCCCCGCCTCTCCCCCCGCCCCCTCGCGCTCAAAATGAACAGATTTTTGATTACTCAGAAACTACTAACTAGCGGACCTGACTGTATAAGACTATTTCTCCTTTATTTAATGTTCTATCGATTCCACTTCTTCTAAAGGGGAAGCACAGTGGCCTATGCACTTCTGTTAGATGTGGAACACGACGACTGTGATGGATAAAGAAATAAATGCAACCAATCACCCTTTTTGGATGTAGATATTTTGTTATTTTACCGGTATCATGCCTCCTAGCTACTCAGCATCACATGGTACACAGTTCTTAGTGATACTGATACTGTCTTGGGGTTGACATCGGAGATGATCCCACACAAGTTCTATCGGGGACAGACCTGAGGACCTAGCTGTACACGGAACTAACTCAACATGATATAGGTACTTCATAAAGAGACGTGCCATCTGTGAACGGGCGTTATCCTGTTGAAAAATGGCATGAGGATAGCGTCACACGTGACGCAATATATGAGGACGCAGGATTCCCGTGACGTACCGTTGTGCCATCACAGCCTGTCTGTCACTGCCACCAACGACCTGAAGTCATACTCGATTGCTTCCTACTCCATGAAGAAAGGAGTAACATAGCTCTTTTTCTCCAAAACATTCGAAGAACTGGACTTCAGGCCAGGTAGCAGTCATACTCTCCCGCAAAGGTCATTTGGGGTAGTGCACGCAGCAGTTCATCTCTGAATACAATGCAGTACCATTCTTCTGTGGCCCATGCTTTCTGGTCACGGAATCGCTCCAAAAGCAGCCGTCTGTGTTGTGCTAATCGCAGCCTACGCAACGGGTGGTGGTTCCCTAGTACGGCTGCTGCTAGTCTCCGACCAATGGTGTGGGGTGATGCAAAGAGTCCATTATTTGTTCCCGGATGGCAGGCGCGTATGTGAAGATGTTGCGATGTGCTTTGTGCAAAATACGGCTACCCTCCCCTGTGGTGGTTAGACATGGTCCACCAGAACCTTGTGGACGAGAATGCTTACCCACACATTCCGATGTAGTCCAATATTGGGCGACTGTCACATCTGAATTCCTCACAAACCTGGAACTTGGACGATTGTACTAGCCGGCTAAATGGTGACACCGAATGAGGCTCCTTCCAAACGCTATCTGATGCTGATAATTCTGTCTCGCACAAGTACGTGACATCTCCGCGTCCTTCAGAGTAATCAATCAAGATCTGTCGCAGTTCACCATCCTTTATGCACCCTAGCTGATGTAGTAATAACATCAAACGAGAATAACGATAAGGCACTCTGGTGGCAGCCCGATTCTAATCATTCACATACCCGCCGATGGTCTGTATGGGCACGTAGTTCCATCGAGGTCTGATCATGTCGTCTGGGTGCTTCACTTTTTATTTTTTTGTCAGGCTGCGTGTTTACATTGCAAGGCTGACTTGATGACAGCTTTTTTCATCTGTGAGATTAGTTCTGTAAACAATATAGTCAAACAAACCCTAAGATGTAAATAATCACCGAGGATTATACACTTGATGATGAGGCGCTAGGTGACTTGAACCCGTGTGATAAAATAAAAATAAGTTCTACCACATCATAGGCGACTAATTATAGTTATTTCTGAGAACTCTTATACAGCAGTTGGATGAACATTCAGAAACATCGCGAGAAGCGCAAGCTTTGACATAAATGCTGATGCTAGCCCAGTCTGCAGGTTGCGCTGCCTAATTTGACCTCGAACGATACCTCTGCAAATGTCCTCAATTCGTTGCAAGTGTCCTTCGTGGTCAGAGCAGTGTTCAGAGGGCATTGCGTCAGAGCTAAGTGAATTCGAATGTGGGCAAATGATCCATCTTCGGATGGTTGGTGCTTTGTAATGTAGCCGAAGTGTTTGGTGCTTCAAGACGCACCGTATCGAAGATTTATATCGCATACAGTGAAAGCACAAAAACATCATCTGCCAAGTCACTTAGCGGACAGAAGTGTGCGTTTAGTGTTCCTGACAGACGCTTATTGAAGATAGTGAGGAAAAATAAGAGGGCGGCAGCTGTAAAAGTCACTATAAAACTTAATGTCGCACTCACGTACCCTGTCAGTACCGAAATAACACGAAGGCAGCTCCATGAGCAGGGAATCTCAGGGCGAGCGAGAATTCAAAGGCCGACCAGGGTGGCCGAGCGGTTCTAGGCGCTACAGTCTGGAACCGCGCAACCGCTACGGTCGCAGGTTCGAATCCTGCCTCGGGCGTGGATATGTGTGATGTCCTTAGGTTAGTTAGGTTTAAGTAGTTCTAAGTTCTAGGGGACTGATGACCTCAGAAGTCAAGTCCCATAGTGCTCAGAGCCATTTGAAACATTTTTTTGAGAATTACGAAACCACTCATCGCTGATGCAGATGTCCGTAGCAGGAAAACGTGGTGCCGAAACCATAACACCTGGACTATTGAGCAATGGAAGAATGTCATTTGGCCGGATGAATCTTGTTACATGCTGCTTCCAACTTCTGGTAGAGGTTACGTCCGAAAAGTGAAACGTGGCAGGGATTCAGTGATGATTTCGGGAGCCATATTGTAGTATTGCATAGGCCCCGGTTGATCTGCAATGTAGCATTAGTGGCAAGCATCATGTGACCATTTTCGCTGATCAGGTCCCCCCTCTCCCCCCATGTTGTAACGTGTGTTCCTTAATGCTGATGCTGTCTTCCAAGATGACAGGGCTCTTGGTCACAGCAGCCCACATCGTCCAGGACTGGTTTTGTGAGCACGAGAAGAAACTGTTGCATCTCCCAGGGCCAACACTCTCACAAGGTCTCGATATTATTGAGCTTTGTTGTCTACTTTGGAGAGAAGGGTGTGTGATCGCCAACATAGTTACGTGAACTTGTCACTATTTTACAAGGAAGATGGTATACGCTAGCGACCTTCATCACCGTTACTTGAACTTAGCACTATTTTACAATGGCTCTGAGCACTATGGGACTTAACTTCTAAGGTCTTCCGTCCCCTAGAACTTAGAACTACTTAAACCTAACTAACCTAAGGACATCACACACAGCCATGCCCGAGGCAGGAATCGAACCTGCGACCGTAGCGGTCGCGCGGTTCTAGACCGCAGCGCCTAGAACCGCTCGGCCACTCCGGCCGGCACTATTTTACAGGAAAAATGATATAAGATTCCCAATCAAACCGTGCAGGACATGTACCTATCTGCTGAGAGAAGCTTTTTTTGTTTGGCAACGGTTTTTCTACACAATATTATGCATGCTAATGTGTAGTGTTTTTGGTGTTTCATTGTTTTTGTCCACGCCCTATGCTTTGCTGACTAGTACGCTGCAACTCGTGGAAACCTGTGGGGCACATTGTAGGCCTGAAATCTCCGCTCTATAGAGATATACGACTGGCCGAGGCGCCGGCGCATTTCTGCACGAAACTCTGTAGGGCAGCAGGCAGCCCGGTGGCCAGCGGAACGCAGCGCACTTCCCGCGCCGCCCTTTTACGGCCCTCGGGTGGCTCGATATGAGCGGTCCGGCCCCGCACGGCGGTCATAACGCACAGTGGCCTGGGTCAAGGCTGCCGGCGTCCGGCGGGCGCAGCCACCACCGCCTGTCTGCCCACGAGGCTGCTCCTGTCCAAACGTGTGCTGCAGGTGCGCGAGTGCCAATTAAAATTGCACGCCGAATCGATACCTGCGCAGAGCTTCTGCCCACGCCCCCTCCTCCCCTGACGGCGCGGCATCGACGGAACTAACCTGGCACACGATGCAATGAGCATGGCGACCCACCGGTTTCGGCTCTGCGCGTCCGACAGATGCGGTTAACTACGGGCCAAATGTATCGTGCCGCTGCTTCATTACAGGTGTACGAGATATCATCAAATGTCCAGGAATTAAATCTCTCAACGAAGAAATACCATTTGTCCAATACAGTTTCATCTACGGAAATACACTCCTGGAAATTGAAATAAGAACACCGTGAATTCATTGTCCCAGGAAGGGGAAACTTTATTGACACATTCCTGGGGTCAGATACATCACATGATCACACTGACAGAACCACAGGCACATAGACACAGGCAACAGAGCATGCACAATGTCGGCACTAGTACAGTGTATATCCACCTTTCGCAGCAATGCAGGCTGCTATTCTCCCATGGAGACGATCGTAGAGATGCTGGATGTAGTCCTGTGGAACGGCTTGCCATGCCATTTCCACCTGGCGTCTCAGTTGGACCAGCGTTCGTGCTGGACGTGCAGACCGCGTGAGACGACGCTTCATGCAGTCCCAAACATGCTCAATGGGGGACAGATCCGGAGATCTTGCTGGCCAGGGTAGTTGACTTACACCTTCTAGAGCACGTTGGGTGGCACGGGATACATGCGGACGTGCATTGTCCTGTTGGAACAGCAAGTTCCCTTGCCGGTCTAGGAATGGTAGAACGATGGGTTCGATGACGGTTTGGATGTACCGTGCACTATTCAGTGTCCCCTCGACGATCACCAGTGGTGTACGGCCAGTGTAGGAGATCGCTTCCCACACCATGACGCAGGGTGTTGGCCCTGTGTGCCTCGGTCGTATGCAGTCCTGATTGTGGCGCTCACCTGCACGGCGCCAAACACGCATACGACCATCATTGGCACCAAGGCAGAAGCGACTCTCATCGCTCAAGACGACACGTCTCCATTCGTCCCTCCATTCACGCCTGTCGCGACACCACTGGAGGCGGGCTGCACGATGTTGGGGCGTGAGCGGAAGACGGCCTAACGGTGTGCGGGACCGTAGCCCAGCTTCATGGAGACGGTTGCGAATGGTCCTCGCCGATACTCCAGGAGCAACAGTGTCCCTAATTTGCTGGGAAGTGGCGGTGCGGTCCCCTACGGCACTGCGTAGGATCCTACGGTCTTGGCGTGCATCCGTGCGTCGCTGCGGTCCGGTCCCAGGTCGACGGGCACGTGCACCTTCCGCCGACCACTGGCGACAACATCGATGTACTGTGGAGACCTCACGCCCCACGTGTTGAGCAATTCGGTGGTACGTCCTCCCGGCCTCCCGCATGCCCACTATACGCCCTCGCTCAAAGTCCGTCAACTGCACATACGGTTCACGTCCACGCTGTCGCGGCATGCTACCAGTGTTAAAGACTGCGATGGAGCTCCGTATGCCACGGCAAACTGGCTGACACTGATGGCGGCGGTGCACAAATGCTGCGCAGCTAGCGCCATTCGACGGCCAACACCGCGGTTCCTGGTGTGTCCGCTGTGCGGTGCGTGTGATCATTGCTTGTACAGCCCTCTCGCAGTGTCCGGAGCAAGTATGGTGGGTCTGACACACCGGTGTCAATGTGTTCTTTTTTCCATTTCCAGGAGTGTATGACATCCTTCTCTCCAAAGTAGACTACAAAGCTTAAGAATGTCGAGATCTCCTGAGAGTGTTGGCCATGGGAGATGCAACATTCTCGTGCTCATACAACCAGTCCTCGACGATGTGGGCTGGTGTGACCAAGGGCCTTGTCACCTTGGAAGACAACGTCAGCATTAAGGAACACCCGTTATAACATGGGGAGGGGGGGGACCTGATCAGCAAAAATGGTCACATGATGCTTGCCACTAATGTTACATTACAAATTAACCGGGAATACTACAATATGGCTACCAAAATCATCACTGAAACCCTGCCATGTTTCACTTTTGGGACGTAAACTCTACCAGAAGTTGGAAGCAGCGTGTAACAAGACTCTTCCATTGCTCCATAGTCCAGGTGTTACGGTTTCGGCACCACGTTTTCCTGCATCACCGATGAGTGGTTTTGGAATTCTGGCTCGCTCTGACATACAGGTGGATACAGGTGAACACGTAGATTCCGTCTTCCTGTACTACATAGCCAAAAACTGACTAATTTTCTCAGTTGCGTGATTGATTCGATAACTGTTTGATAGTATAAGTCAGTATGTTATAATCTATAGCAAATGTTTTATAGAAAAAAGTGTAGCATCAGGTGTACCGCATGGCGGCGTTGTAGGGTCCCCAGTGTTCTCAGTTTACACAAAGGCTTTACCAGATAGAATTAGCAGTACTATAAGATTTTTAACTATCGTTACTGTTACGTATACGACAGTATTGTAAGGAATTGCACAAAAACTTGAAAAAAGTTTCCACTTGGTCTAGCCGGCCGCTGTGGCCGAGCGGTTCAAGGCGCTTTGGTCCGGAACCGCGCTGCTCCTACGGTCGCAGGTTCGAATCCTGCCCCGGGCATAGATGTGTGTGATGTCCATAGGTTAGTTAGGTTTACGAAGTTCTAAGTCTAGGGGACTGATGACCTCAGATGTTAAGTCTCATAGTGCTTAGAGCCATTTGAACAAGTTCGAACTTGGTCTAATGAATGGCCGATGGGTAACATGGATAAATGTAAGGTATTGCCTATATCAAAGACAAAGATTCCAGCAGTATCCTATTACAAGAATAGTGATGAACAAGCACCTCACATTGTGTAAGTATTTAGGGGTAATGCTAGGAAGCGATATGAAATTAGACGACCACATAAAATCATCATTAGGGCAGGCGAATAGTAGGATAGTAACAGGACGATACAGCCTTATGAAAATGTAACAGAAACGGTCAAGGAACTTACCTGGCAATCTTTGGAGCAAAGACGACAGACACGTTTCTTGCGAAACTGTGATCGGTAAACGTAGAGAATCTGTATTTAGAAGACTAAATGCCCTATTCAACTGCCACAGTTGTATAGTATATAGCATACAGATGGTCATTGTTCTCTCGGTCAGTGCCAGAATGAAACAGGACACACAATCATGTTACGATCAAGAACTGCACGGTTGTTTGTGGAGTAAATATCTGCACTGTGGCTGACGCTGTCCCTCAAACAGATACAGTCGCTTGTTCTGTTTCAGAGGAAACCTCTCTGCCTGAAACATCCGGACACTCACAGATCAGAGGAAACCTCTCAGCCTGCAAGATCCGGACACTCACAGAGGGAGGGATTATTGGTACTTGGGACCTCCAATGTTAGGCGCGTTTGGGGCCCCTTAGGGACATGGCTGCCAAGGAGGGAAATAAAATCAATCTCTACTCCTTCCAAATCAACAATGTAAGTGCAGTCCAGATGTGGCTTGAATTCAGAGAAATAGTAGCGACAACAGTAGACAGATTTATACCAAATCAATTAACAAACGACGGAACTTAACCCCAATGGTACACAAAATAGGTCGGAACACTGTTGCGGAAACAACGAAAAAAATGCCAAAGTTAAACGAACGCAAAATTCCCGAGACTGGCGATCATTTACAGAAGGTCGAAATTTAGCGCGGACTTCAATGCGAGATGCTTATAACAGTTTCCACAATGAAACTTTGTCTCAACAGATCCTGGTCGTATTTTAAGCATGGTTGCCACAAGACACAATCAATGCCTTCTCTGCGCGAGAGCAATGGAAATACTAGAGACGACAGTGCTGTCAAAGCAGAGTTGCCAAACACAGCCTCCCGAAATTTGTTCACCAAAGAAGACGAAGTAAATTTTCCAGAATTTGAATCAAGAACAGTTGCCAACATGTGTAACTTTGAAGTAGATATCGTCAGAGCAGTGAAGCAATTTAAATCACACAATGAAAGCAAGTCTTCCGGTCCAGATTATACATAAACTAGGATCCCTTCACAGTATGTTGATGCAATAGCTTGGTACTTAACAATCATATACAACCACTCGCTCGAACGAAAGATCCGTATCCAAAAACTGGAAAGTTGCACAGGTCACAGCAGTATGAGTAATCCACTAAATTACAAGCTGATATCATTAACGTCGATTCGCAGCAGGATTTTGCATAATATATTGTGTTCGAAATTTATGAATTACTTCGAAGAGAACGGTCTCTTGACACATAGTCAACACTAATTTAGAAAACATCGTTTTTGTGAAATACAACTAGCTCTTCACTCACACGACGTTTTGAGTGTTATCGACAAGGGATTTCAAATTTATTCCCTATTTCTAGATTTCCAGAAGGCTTTTCACACCGTACCTCATAAGCAGCTTGTAATCAAATTGCTTGATTATGGAATATCGTCTCAGTTACGCGACTGGTTTCGTGATTCCCTATTAGACGAGTCACATTTCGTAGAAACTGACGGAAACCCATGGAGTAAAACGGAAGTGATTTCTGGCGTTCCCCACGGTAGTGTTACAGGCCCTTTGCTGTTCCTTATCGATATAAACGATTTAGGAGACAATCTGAGTAGTTGTCTTAGGTTGTTTGCAGATGATGTTGTCGTGTATCGTCTAGTAAAGTCATAAGCGGATCAAAATAAATTGCAAAACGATTTAGAAAAGATATCTGAATGGTGCGAATATTGGCAGTTGACCCTAAGTAATGAAAAATGTGAGGTTATTCACATGAGTGCTAAAAGGAATCCGTTAGACTTCGGTTATACGATAAATCAAAGGGATCCATAGTCCATAAATTCAAGTAAATACCTAGGAATTACAATTACGAACAACTTAAATTGAAAAGAATACATACAAAAGATTCTGAGGAAGGCGAACGAAAGTCTGCTTTTTATTAGCAGAACACTTAGAAGATGCAACAGATGTACTGAGGAGACTGCCTACACTACGCTTGCCCCTCCTCTTTTGGAGTACTGCTGCTGGGATCCTTACCAGAAAGTACAAAGAAAAGCAGTGTCAATGGTTGTCAAGAACGTCGTTCTGTTGCACGTGGCACTGAAAATTGTTGTTTTCGCCCTCTAAATGAGTTTCATTAAAGCCCTGTATACCACCTCCTGAGGCCTTTTCGTGTCGATTCTGACCGTCGGCGTGTCTGAAATGTTTTCTTAGGCCACCTATATGAAAACCGTGCGGTTTCAAAGTTGGGTGACGCATTTCTAAACTCCATCTCAGAGACATCGAGACAAGGGGTGAGATGTGGTTAGTGAAAGAGGGGGGGGGGGGGGGGCGGGAGGGTATGTGACGATCTCCCATCGTATTACACGTCCACGGTTGCGTTCGACAGAATTGTGGTGAAATTTGGTGCATATGTGACCTCAGTAACCAATCATACACTTCATACGGACTTCTCAGCCCTGGTGCCTTACTGTCGAAGCGTCGACGAACCCGAGAACGAAGTTAAAGGGCGCCAAGCTTTCGGGCCGTTACAGAGGAAGGTTGTAGGTATCTCTGAACCAAATTTCACTGCGTCGCAGTTGAGAAAAATGAAGGAGTTTTAAAAAAAGTTACTCTTTAATTCTTTCAGGGAGTGTAGACATACCCGTAGATCAACAGTCTTCGTGGCAGGTTCCTTAATTCCGTGTATGCTGGACGGGACCTCTATTTCAAACCTCTGCCTCTAGCGAGCTATCCGATCACAAGATGTGTATAGACGCGAGTCATAAATCTGCTAATAATTTGTTAACACACTGGCAGCAAGGGCTCTTTTCTTGAATCGTTAATGTATTAGCTGCAGTTAGCGGTCTTTCGAGGCGTA
This sequence comes from Schistocerca piceifrons, assembly GCF_021461385.2. Taxonomy (NCBI): domain Eukaryota; kingdom Metazoa; phylum Arthropoda; class Insecta; order Orthoptera; family Acrididae; genus Schistocerca; species Schistocerca piceifrons. The sequence continues at coordinate 787,423,595 of NC_060138.1, forward strand.
AGACTGACACGAGTTTCAAGTGCTTAGAACAAGACGCGAGTCATAAATCTGCTAATAATTTGTTAACACACTGGCAGCAAGGGCTCTTTTCTTGAATCGTTAATGTATTAGCTGCAGTTAGCGGTCTTTCGAGGCGTAAGACTGATACGAGTTTCAAGTGCTTAGAACAGTAGGCTTCAAGGCAGGCAGTAATGAAACTTTTAGAGGGTGGAATGGGGGCGGGGACGAGGGTTATGTATCGTCACGCGCAGTCGGTAGGAGTATTACTCTTGAGAGAAACGTTATGGGTTCGTTGTCAGATCACGCTACAGTTTCAACCAAAATCCTCAACTATCTATTACAAAAGCATACATTGACGAAAAATGCAGAAGTTGCCTGCTTATGTGGGTCTTACTTCTGTTCTCCGTAATGGCTAGCGTTAGACACTGTTCTCACAAAATGCTTACGAAACTCCTCAATCATAAGTTGGAGATCCCTTGTAGCAGCGGTGAGATCAGGATCGTAAAAAATATTCGCACAGTGACCTGAACATGATTCTAAAATACATTTGTGAATAACATTACTCTCACAAAAATATTATACTTTATCCACACATTCCACATTTGAACAGAGATATCAAGCAGTTGATAAATTGCTTTTCGATGGGTGGTTTTTGCAACAAACGCGAAATAATGGAATTCACACTTAAAATCCTATAAACAACGTACGAATTAGTTGACTAATTTCTCTTTTAATGAGACTATGTTGTATCATCTGAAGTACATGGCGCCATGCCTTACAATTTATTTAATTGGTGGAAACACGCCGCTGAATGAAGTACTGTCAACCGACAAACAAGGCATCAGCTGTCACCTGCAACTTTTCCAATCGGAATGCGCGATCGGTGAAGCACAGACTGCTATATTACGAAAAACCGGCGATAAAGACGTGGACGAAGGAAAAACTGGCCATTTACAATTAGAACATCGTCTGGCACAATAAGTACCTATAAAAGATTTATTGTTTCCACACCGAACAATGTATCCGCTACAGTCCAGCTGGATACTGGCTGATTATACAGCTTGCGTGATGCTGAGGACAATGAGAGAACATAACAAAATACAGAAACAAAGGGAGTACGGAAGTATATTTGACAGTCATTCAATGTACTAAATTGCCTACTTGTGAGGAACTGTAACACAAAAGAAAGAGAAGAGTCACAGTCGGTATGGAGTCAATACAAATAAACATTGAGATTCTGCAAACAAACAACGTTCAGAGACTCGGACTCCAAAGAGGGCAAACAAGTTGCATGGCTTCTAGAAATAGCTGTTAACTGAGGTCACTACGAATTATGCTTTTATTTGTTTTAGTTATATCTTTTAAAAAGGAATAAACATGCAAGCAAATTAGTAATTTATCATAGCTATAAGAAAATCATTCGATATTATTTGTTCTCTTTCGTTTGTCACTTTCATCCCAACTCTATTTAACAAGCGTCAAATTATGTGGCCTGAAAACAATTCGTTTAAGTTATACGAAATAGAAAAGGTAACCTAGTACACTGTTTCCGTAAAATGGTAGCGAGACTGTTTCTCAATTGGATCAACGAACATAGTTGGAGCACAGTCTGTGATAGATACCCGGCGCGGAAACTTGACTGTAAAGCATTATTCCAAGCGGAGGCAAGCGTAGTGTACGCTATCACATTCGCCTACAATTAAGTTAAGGTTAAAGGCGATGTAACTGAACGGTATGTTATTATTCATTTATATATTTAATTTGCATATGAGGAACTATTCTAGTCGATTTTCCATTGATTTAGTAAACAGTTCATTTGCTTTCCGACAGTTATTTCATTTTTGTGAACCACAGCAGTGCTACGTCCTGTAACGTAGTCATGAAACCGTATTTCAGGACCAGTTTTTGTAAGCGCTTTTCTGCACTGAGGACCATCTTCGACAGAAGAGCCCAGGTAAGTATGCGCATTGGGTGGTTGCACTTTAAAGTTGTTCAGACGGACACAGCGCATCTTTTGAAGTTGCGTTACACCCTTGTTTGTTACTACGAATGCAGCCCGTGGCACTTAGCTCTATAACCTCTCCTCTATTGTTCTAAATTTCGTCGATGATCCGCTTAAGAAGTGACGTTAGTGTTTCTGAAAGAATGAGAGAAAAAATTATAAATAATGATTCACGTTGCCGCACTGGATACTAAGAAACTTAATTATATAAGCACGAATTAACGCACAGAGACATCGCTCTTAACGATATTCGTTTTCCATGTCTTGCGTATTCTCTAATAAGCATTTTGTGAAGTTTCGTTATGTAGGAAAAGTGTGGTGTGAGAGGGAGACCTGCATTCGTCTCAGAACATGAAAATAACCTCATCAGACATTAGATTATTCATCCACTTTATACACTGGTCACATTCGAGAGCTGATGGTAAACGACTGTTACGCGATGATCATGTAACTCTCCAACATAACGTAAGTCACGACAGTGCAGTTGTGTGTATGCGCCAGCGTACTGCATGGAACCCGTGAAGTAAAATGAGGCGACGTGGAGACGTGACAGAACGGTATAAAGGAGCCTTCGTGTTTGAAAATGCCTGCGACCACATCGTGAAAGGAGTTGTATCATTTGACGTGGTGCCATCGCATACCGTTCAACGCGGTTACAGGAAATGGCACATAACTCGCATCCACGAAACGCGGTTTAAGAACAGTGAGCATAAAAGGATTCTGATCAAAAGGGACCGCGAGACGACTGTCATGTCTGAACAACTGTTATAATCGGTCTCAAACACGACAGTAATTTTTCCGTTCTGCGTCCTCAGGGCCATCTCAACCAGTTTCCGAACGAGCAATACGAAGGGAACTGACTGCACTGCTTACTTGGTGTCGGGCGCCTAGCAACAAACCATTGGCCACAGCGCCACATACACATATAAAAAAAAGTTTTGCATCACCCGGTTCCCAGAACTCCTGAACATAGACGTTGACTGTGGATATTGTATCACAGACACAGTCCCTTTGACTGTTCAGAGATGTCACTAAACCGACCCACAGATGTAAACAATCATGCATGAGCAGCGCCTATTATACGAAGGGGGTCGGACAGCCTATCGGTTAAAGTCACTCCACCAGGAAGGAGGTACACGGCTCGTGTTGTCTGTAGTTCAACCATGTCTACACGGTAAATACCGTTGTTCGACCTCGTGCGCATTGTTGCTTTGTACCAGGAAGGGCTCTCAGCAAAAAAAAAAAAATGGCTCTGAGTACTATGGGACTTAACTTCTGAGGTCATCAGTCCCCTAGAACTTAGAACTACTTAAACCTAACCAACCTAAGGACATAACACACACCCATGCCCGAGGCGGGATTTGAACCTGCGTCAGTAGCGGTCGCGCGGTTCCAGACTGTAGCGCCTAGAACCGCTCGGCCACCCCGGCTGGCGGCTCTCAGCAAGCGATGTGTCCAGGCGCTTTGGGGTGAACCAAAGCGATGTTATTCGGACATGGAGGAGATACAGAGAGACAGGAATTGTTGATGACATGCCTCGCTCAGGCTGCCCAAGGGCTGCTACTGCAGTGGATGACCGCTAACTATTGATTATGGCCCTGAGGAACCCCCACAGCAACGTCACCATGTTGAATAATGCTTTTCGAGCAGCCACAGGACGTTGTGTTACGCCTGAAACTGTGGAGAATAGTTTGCATGATGCGCAACTACACTCCCGTCGTTCAAGGTGAGGTCCATCTTTGCAACCACGACACCATGCAACGCGGTGGAGATGGGCCCAACAACATGACGAATGCACCGCACAGGATTGGCATTACGTTCTCTTCACCGATGAGTGTCGCATATGCATTCGACCAGACAATCGCCGGAGACGTGTTTGGAGGCATCCCGATCAGGCTGAACGCCTTAGACACACTGTCCAGCGAGTGCAGCAATATGGAGGTTTCCTGCTGTTTTGGAGTGGCATTATGTGGGGCCGACGTACGCTGCTGGTGGTCATGGAAGGCACCGTAACTGCTGTACGATACGTGAGTACCATCCTCCGACTGATAGTGCAACCGTATCGGCAGCGTATTGGCGAGGCATTCGTCTTCATGGGCGACAATTCACGCCCCACATCGTGCACATCTTGTGAATGACTTCTTTCAGTATAACGACATCGCTAGACTAGAGTGGCCAGCATGTTCTCCAGACAAGAACCCCATCGAACATGCCCGGGAAAGATTGAAAAGTGCTATTTATGGACGACGCGACCGACTAACCACTCTGAGGGATGTACGCCGAATCGCCGTTGAGGAGTGGGACAATCTGGACCAACAGTGCCTTGATGAACTTGTGGATAGTATGCTACGACGAATACAGGCAACGCAAGACGACGTGCCAGTGGGTTTTAGAGGTACCGGTGTGTACAGCTATCTGGACCACCACCTTTGAAGGTCTCGCTGTATAGTGGTACAACATGCAATGTGTGGTTTTCTTGAACAATAAAAAGCGCGGAAATAATGTTTATGTTGATATTTATTCCAATTTCCTGTACTGGTTCCGGAACTCTCGGGACCGAGGTGATGCACAACTTTTTTTTATTTGTGTATAATTGAACGTCTTTAACGGGGGTAAAAAATACAGAAACTGGACAATTGCACAAAAGATGACTGGAGGCGTGTTGTGTGGTCCGAGGGTCACGATTGGCCCTGTACTTTGTCGATACTCATAGCGAATGTAAGTCGCATGGGAAACTGCAATCGCTTTAAATCGAAGGGTACTTTTGAATCACCTGTGGCATCAAGTTCTTGGTTTCTACATCAAACTTTTGCAAATATACACACATTACAAACGAAAAGTTTACTAATAACAATTAAATCATAGATTTGAAGGACACTGAAGAGCCAAAGAAACCTGTACAGGCATGCGTATTCAAATACAGAGAGATGATAAAAGGCAGAATACGGCGCTGCGGCCGACAACGCCTATATAAGACAACAGGTGTCTAGTACAGTAGTTAGATCGGTTACTGCTGCTGCAAGGCACAATATCAAGGTTTGAGTGGGTTTGAACGTGGTGTTATAGTCGGCGCATGAGCGAGGGGACACAGCGTCTCCTTGGTAGCGATGAAGTGGAGATTTTCCCGTATGATCATTTCACGAGCGTACCGTGAATATCAGGAATACGGTAAAACATAAAATTTTCGACATCGCTGCAACCGGAAAAAGATCCTGGAAGAGTGAAGAAAATCGTTCACCGTGATAGAAGTGAAACTCTCTTGCAAAATGCTGCAGATTTTAACGCTGGGCCATCAACAAGTGTCAGCGTGCTAACCATTCATCGAAACATCATCGATATGTGCTTTCGGAGCCAAAGGCCCTCTCGTGTACCCTTGATGTCTGCACGACACAAGACCTTACGCCTCTCCTGGTCCCGTCAGCACCGACATAGGACTGTTGATGACGGGAAATATGTTGACTGGTCGGAATAGTCTCGTTCCAAATTGTATCGAGCGGAAGGACGTGTATGGGTATGGAGACAACCTCATGAACCCACGGAGCCTGCAGCCTGTTCAAGCTGGTGGAGGCTCTGTAATGGTATGGGGCGTGTGCAGCTGGAATGATATGAGACTCCTGATACCATTAGATACGACTCTGACATGTGACACGTACGTAAGCATTCTCTCTGATCACCTGCATCCATTCATGTAAATTATGCATTCCGACAGACTTGGGCGATTCCTGCAGGACAATGCGACACCCGACACGTCTAGAACTGCTACAGAGTGGCTCCAGAAACACTCTTCTGAGCTTCAACACTTCCGCTGGCCACCAAACTCCCCAGGCATGAACATTATTGAGCATGTCTAGGATGCGTTGCAAGGCGCTGTTTAGAAGAGATCTCCCTCTCCCCGTACTCTTACGGATTTATGGACAGCCCTGCAGGATTCATGGTGTCAATTCCCTCCAGCAATACTTCAGACGTTAGTCGAGTTCATGCCACGGCTTGCTGCAGCACTTCTGCGAGCTGGCGGGGCCCTACACGATATTAGGCAGGTGTACCAGTTTCTATTTACCTTCGGTGTAAATCAGCCAAGAACTCTGAAGTAAAACGGTCAAGAACTTTCGAGTGTTTACCCTTTACATATTACATACATTTATGTGTCTAGATACATTACGAAATTTACGTAGACGGTGATCTTCCTCTTGCATTACAGGCAAAATGTGCCGAATTTAATCAAGAGCGGAATAAAACTGTAGATTTGTATGAATTACAAACAGACCATGAAACACGTATGTAACATAGCAGCGATGGCGAGGCATTGTAGCATCTGTGACCAGAGAGTATGCGCTTGACCGCGCGAGTGTTGCGAGCGGTTCTCAGTCAGTAGCAGTCAGTCGGTCGTTGCTCAGTCTGTCGAGTAGTCGTTGCGAGTCTGTAACTCTTGTCTAGTTGAGAGCAATACTCAGTCTGTAGTCGTCATGCAGAGCGGTCGGTCAGTAGTAGCAGCCCAGTGCGGTTGTGTGATGTAGGCGGTCGGCAACACTGGTCAAGATGAGGAATAAGGTATACTGTTAATTAATATAATCATTAGATAATGGAAAATTTTATTTATTGTAATGATTCTCCAACAAGTCTCCCAATAATAATTTTTTATTTCAAAAGCATTTTCTCAAAAATTTAATTTTTTATTGAACTCAAGATTTCGTTGCACTTCCCATTTCATTCCACTTCTGTTGAAGAAAAATTCCACTAAAAATCACAAAAAAAAAAGAGAATATTATTATTTCCAATGCAGTTCCTCCAAGCGGTGCGCAACAACAAGAGCAGATATGTGACATCCATTTATTCTGAGGTAAGACTGTAATTCTGATTGTTTTACACAGGGCCAAAGACCGATATTTCGGTTTAATTGTATTTTCTTGTCACTGAACGGACTTTAAATTTTGTGAAGAATTTATATTTGAGTCAGATTGCGAATTTCACATTTTTGTTGCCATTGTCAGTACATTTCATTGTGGGCAGGTTACGCTTAGAGTCATGTCCATCAGCATTTCTAATTAGTATCGTCCTTTTCTTTTAAAATTTTTATGGAGAGGTTACACTCGGCTCCCATTTCTATTAAGTATTGTCACTTACATTTCTTATAAAATTACGGTGGGGAGGTTACACTTGGCGACACCCAGTCCAGGATCGTATTTCGTTGAGAGTCTTTTGAGCGACAGTCAGATATCTGCTCTTGTTTGCTTAAATATAATTAGGATTTAGCGCAACGCTTTTAATAATATTGTGACTTTCTCTCTACAGGTCAACGGCAATTTGCTGCTTTGTTGTATTTGTGTGTTGCTTTTGCATTGTGCTTATTTGTTTTGTGAAAAATTTTGACTATTGTAAAAATGCCGCGAAAGACTGTGAATAGTGTATCGCGAAGTATTGTGAATGAAATTACCGACTTAAACAACGTGACCGATAGTAATTGTGATACGCAACGTAATGATGACAATCCTGCGTTCACTAACAATCAGTGCATTCCAACCACTAATGATGACTTTCACCTTAATGATGAACAAACGAACTCAATTGTCTCGTCTGTTAACTTGACGACAATTGATGACGCAGAATGCTCTATGGTAATGAGCGCTGCAGAGCTTAACACACCCGATTTGGAAAATTCAAGTAACGTACAGGCAAATTTGTCTAAAGAAAGTGATCAGGATACACAAAGTACGACGGATTTATTTAATTCCGGAACAGTGTCTGACAATGTACATCCGACTGATAAACGTTTTTGTAAATTACAGAATGACCAAATGGTCACACAAAACGCGACAATTGTAGATACACCATCAAACAGTAGTGAGAATAAAGTAGGTAATGTTACTTTGGAACAATTTATGACAATAATGCTACAGTCTAAGAACAAAAATGACGAAAATTTCAAACAACTTAGGGAAGATAACAAACGCTTAAATGAGAAACTTGACAATAATGACGAAAATCTCAAACAACTTAGGGAAGATAACAAACAACAAAATGAAAACCTCAAGCAACTTAGTGAACAGGTCAGACAACAAAATGAAAAATTTGACGACAATTCGAGGCAGCTTAGTGAACAAATTAAAGCTGTTGCCGCGCAGTGTCATGACACTAAGGAACAGTTGCGCGTGGAAATTGAGGCTTGTTCACGAAAAAATAGCGAAGAAATAAAGTCTGTTGCACAAGAATTAAGGGAAATGCAAACAGCCGCAACAGATACACTCAGAGACGAAATTAGCGGAGTCGCTAAACAATGCTCTGAAAAAGCTGCACAATTACGGGACGAGTTTAAAGCAATGACGGTAGAACTTTCGCGCACTATGGACGCAAAGATAGACGCGAAATTCGAACAGCAGTACACTCAGATTAACGAGCGCTTTAGTCAGCACATACAGAACAGTAATACGCGTTTCCGCAGATTTATTCAAGATCAAAACAAAGTAAAACGACAAGTCATGGAAACAATCACTGCACAGAGACAAGAGGACAAACGTAAAATATTCGCGAAAGCGAAGACGTATGTAGACAATAATATTACTACAGTGTCCGACAAAATTAATACCATAGAACAATTGAACGCGGAATTACGAGATGAAATTTCTGATCTTAAATCAAAAACAGATACACACACAGTAAATATTCAAACAGTGACAGATAGACTCGAACAATTGGATCTAACACAGGATTGCGATGTCATCAAAGGTGATGTTAAAAAACTGAGCGAAATTACGCGCAAGTTGCAAAAACAGATTAATGCGTCTGATTCTAAAACCGATGATCAGGTTAAAATACTGACTGAAAAATGTGATGAATTGGCCAGTCGTATTGATGTTATCGAAAATGCTAATGACAATAAATCAGACGATACTGCACCGGTTTCATTTATCCAAACGCCTGAATTTCAAAATTTACAGCAGACAATTAATGAGATCGATTTATCTAACAACACGTTACGTAGGAAGTTATCAAATTTACAACAAGAAGTAACAGAGATGAAAAACACTTCAGTTAATAATATACAACAGACACCACTTTATGAACATTTGTCAGATACACGCAGCGCGTATCATGTGAGTAATTTACAGAGACTACGAGACGTAAAATCCGAAAAGCCACGCGACTTAAAATCTGAAAAGCTACGTAACTTGAAGTACGAAACGACACAGACAAACAGATTCACACACAAACCCGAACGTGTTCTCAAATTCAGTGACGAGAACGTTGATAATAAGCAGTGTGCATTTGTAAGAAAATGTAAGGAATTTAATAATGGGAGAACACAGATACACGCTTTGCACTGTATACGACAATTTATCTTTGTACATTCACCGCTACTACCTGTAATGCAGAAGCTAGCTTTGAACCAGATGCGACAATTTATTTTTGTATTTACAACAGCATTGCCTGTAATGAAGAAATTTGAATTAGCACGGATACAACAATTTGCCTTTGAAATTTTACCGCTATTGCCTGTAACACAAAAGCTAAAATTTATTTGCAGTGCGTAAATGACCTCAGGGGATTCATTACGCTTTAATGAATATGTGCCGTAGCGAGCATAGGGCCCCGAGCTGTAGTAGTGCTATTTCATCTTTAGTTTTCTGCACTGCTGCCTTCTCTTCTACTATCCTTTATATCTATCAAAACTGCTCTTCAACTATTGCTCTATCTAGGATTAAGAATATGTAAAGAAAACCGGATATGAGAAATATTTTACCGAATGTGACAATTTTCAGTAGGCACTCCCGTAATGACAACTACCGCCGTAATTTTAATAACAGATAAAATCGTAATCATCAGTATGTGTAAAATTACTAGTAACAGGAACCACATTTTTGTAACAATAGACGTTTTTCACCACAACAGCATGAAAGTCAACCGCTTAGCATACCTAACCAACAATGCAGTCTACAAGGTCAACCAGGCTTTAATGTTTCGCCGCGTGCACGTATAGTCCCAGCTCCAACAAATAGTAACGCATGGCAGCAAAGAAATAACTACGTACAGACAACACACCATTTCAACTAGTATCGCAATGCGCCGTATAGAAATTACTATCAGGACAGACGTAAAAGGAATGATGAGCACAATTTTCAGCGTACATTTAATAGCGATCGATCTTATGAGCAGCAACAACATCAGCAACAACACATTATCATGAATGATCCAGACAATAGGTGTCATCCATAGCGTAATACGTCAGGAAGAGTTAACAGAACAGTTCAAATAGTGGATATGCCACAACATCCTCCCGTAAATAACAGCACGTACGATAGAATTTATCCAGATACAGCACAAATTGCATATTACAGTAACGCAAACATTACTTTTGACACGCAGAATTTTGCTCACGAGAATGTTATTTGAAACATGCTCTGTTGAATGCACCACTTTTGTCGCACCCAGATCTTACTAGAGATTTTTCCATTGCCACCGATAGTTCTAACACCGCTTTAGGCGTACATATTTTCCAGGAAATTGAAGAAGATGGTTCAATAGTAATCAAAAACATCGCATTTGCAAGCCGCATTCTGTCACCTGCTGAGCGAAATTACTCCGTTACAGAACTTGAAACATTATGTGTTGTATGGGCTTTTATGAGATTTAGGCACTTTCTTTATGGCAGACATACCACAGTTTACACAGATCACAGAGCTATACAATTTTTACTTTCGGCCAAATTCACGCACGACAGATTAAGCAGATGGAAACTATATTTACAGGAATTTAATTTTACAATAGTTCACATTCCCGGTACACAAAATGTTATAGCAGACGCACTATCGCGTTCTCTCGGCAACAATCAGCAAGACGTAGCAACCAACTTCTGCAAAACAAATTTCAGTGTCATGTACATTCAGCAAGTTGCATTTGAAAACTTTATTTCATCGTCATTACAGGACATAGCACAAGAACAAAACAAAGACAATGTCTGGAAAGAAATTAAACACCTTTGGCAAGATAGAAAAAAATGTTACGATTAGGAACCATTACACTGTACGCAATGACGTTCTGTTTCGCCGCTCTCATCCTGACAGCAACAATTGGTTATTATGCATTCCTGACGAACTGGTCAACAAATTAATTTGGTACACTCATTTAAGCTACGCACATTATGGAGCACGAAAATGTTTTCTTATACTGAAACAGAACTGTTATTTTGCCAACATGGAGAAACGTATACGACGAGTTTTAGCGTCTTGTAAAATTTGCCAGAAAGCTAAATCAGACACCACTTCACATATTCCTCCTTTATATCCCATTATACCTGTTAAATTAAGACACATGGCCGCTGTAGATATTTTTGGTCCGATTCCGAGAACTAACAGAGGTTTTTGCTACATTTTTGTCGCTGTTGAGCTCACTTCAAAATTTGTTACTTTCACTCCATTACGCAAAGCTACTGCTAAAACTGTTTCGAAAGCATTTGTAAAACATTTTCTATTTCATGTAGGGCATGTAATGAAAGTAATTTCTGACAATGGATCTCAATTTCGTAGTAGCGTATGGACACGCATGTTACGAGCCAGAAACATTTCTCCGATCTATATATCCAAGTACCACGCTTCTTCGAACCCCTGTGAAAGATTAATGAAGGAAATTGGTAAGCTGTGCCGAATATATTGCCACAAAAGACATATTGATTGGGATACACACATACTCTCATTCCAAGATGTAATTAATTCCATTCCAAATGAATCCACTATGCTATCTCCGACTGTTATACTGAAAAACGTTGAACCACCGAACAAAATTAAAGAATTAATAGAATTTCCCAGAAGTCGTCGCCTACGACACCACGAAATAATTGACATTGCGCTGAACAACATCAAACGTGCCGCAGAGTGCCGGAGAAGACAGCAAAAACAGGTTTGTACACGCCGCGTCTTTCACGTTGGACAGAAGATACTAGTACGTACACACTATTTATCCAGTAAATTAAAAGGTAAGTGCAGTAAATTTGAACTTCTATACGCAGGTCCGTATCGGATTCGCAGCATCCCTCACCCCAATGTTGTACACGTCGAAACTTTGAGAACCAGAAAATCGAAAGGCAATCACCATATCTCAAACATTAAACCGTTTATTGAGTGAAACCACTGTATGATTCAACACACTATGATGTCATTTACTAATGCAATTAATTCACCTGACTAATTACTGATGATTATCGTATTTTTTCTTGGCAAGTGCCCGGCAAGGTAAGGTTAGCAGGTCGCTTTTCTTGTCGTTACACATCAGACCGTGCACATTTTCCATTTTTTTGTGTATGTGACTGTACTCCAGTTTTGTTTGTATGGACTATGAAATAGTTAAGATATAACACACACCAGTCGACTTTGACATTTTTTGCCTTATGACATCTCAACATCGTGACTGTTTCACATTTTTTTTTGCTGCTGCATTGTATTATTCTGTGTATATCTTTGTTTTTGAACACTGTCAATGTTTTTGACATATTACGTTTTCTGTCATGTTATGCTGTAGGGTTAATTATGTTACTATAAACCAGTCATTATTTAGTGGGTATATGATTTAAATGCAAGACATTAATCTCTGCTCATCAATTTCAGAAAGAAATGATGCATGTAAGAAATAAATTCAACAGAAATGGGAATTTCACCTACGGGATAAACGAAAGGAGATGCAATAACTTTATGAGGAAGAGTAAATGGATCAGGATTAACAAGCATTAACAAGACTATACTATACTCATCACAGAATAGCAGTCTTAACTAATTTTTTCTTTCAGAATACAAGGTGATTGATGCAGGCTGTCAGACTGAACTACACATCTTAGTTTTAGTGATGAAATATGCTAGTGATAAGAAATAGTTGTGTAATGAGTAAAGAAGTGATTTTTTGCAGATGATAATGAATACTGATGAATAATGATGAAGGATATGATGTTATGAATAATGAAGTTTTTCTTTACAGGTGACAGATGAGGATAATGTTGAAGTTATGTATTTATGCTACGTAGTTATTTAAGTATTTGTTGCAGTTTGCTTTGACAGCAGGTGTTACATTGCATAGTAGGATGACTGAAAGTTTTGGAAAGGACAGCTATGGAATACATTTTTATACACACTTCACTGCCTGTTAATTCGAAGTTCACTACTTTTCAGCATAGTGTGCGTTTCTTCTTTCAGGTCAATAATCCGTTTTTGTATTTTTTCCAGGAGAAGTTTTTCATGACACTTACTAAACCTGTTAGTTATTATACCTGTTCTAGTACTTGCATTTTTATTTTTTACCCATTTGTGTCTATCGTTTATAAATGTGATCACATGTACTGCCTTGTTACATAATCTTGCTACAGCTGACTCATGACGAATGACGTTACCTATCCTCATTTGCAGCAATAGGTCAAAAGCAAAAAGTATTATGCCTCAGCAATTAATTATCGATCCCAACGCAATGCATTGCTACCAAAAAAATGTATTACCAGTCCCACATAATGTCACTAGTTTATGATAATTCTGAATAATACTGATCAACTCTGAATAGCATGTCACTTGAGTAATGACCTCTTAATGAGACTATATTCAAAATAATGCTTTGTCACTAGCTAATAACTGCCACTGTTTGTTGTAATGATACTACTTATAATGCTTGTGATTACTAATGATTTGACTGTAATTAACTGATTTTAATAAAGCCTTTGTAATGATCTGAATACTACTGAATGAGGAACAATGTTTATTGTAATGAGTACTTGTAATGCCCATGATTATTAATGCTATGACTATAATTAACTGATTTTTAATAATGACTTCGTAATAATTTGAATAATACTGAATGATGATTCTATTCAATACTTGCTGGCCACTGAGTGCCAATAATTAATGTCACTTGAAGAATTGTTATTAATTATGCCATTAATTAGCCTTTTTTTTCCATGTTGACTTTTCATGTTTTGGTTAATAGCCAATGAGTGCCAATAATTTGTATCACTCAATGTATTATGTTAATACTAGGCCAATAATTGACTCTCCTTTTTAACTAAGACTTCTGATGAACATTATTCTGTCTTACTAAATATACTTTGTAACTGGCGAAGGACCGCCACTGTTTATTGTAATACGATTACCCATGATGCCAGCTAGTGATTCTTAATAGATTGTAATGACACATAATTAATTAACTATGGTACTGTTTAATAATGCTTTGTAATTAATTAAGGCTAATAATTCTTACTATATTGAAATGACAAATGATTAATTAATTAACTGTAATTAGACAAATGATTAATTAACTGTAATTAGACAAATGATTAATTAATGACAAATGATTAATTAACTGTAATTAGGAGAAGGTTAATGATTCTTCATTATACTCTGTAACTGAAAAGAATGCAATTATTTCATAATGCTTTGTAACTAGGAAAAGAAGGCTACTGATTCTATGTACAACAATTAATGAACATTTTTCTGTAATACTACATACTTGGTACAGAAATGTTCAATAACTGGGCTATGTATGCCACAAACTACTAATTAAGTCTGTAATTGTCAATATTATGTGACTTGATGTCCTTCACCTCATAAGCTGACTACCCTGAATTATTGCAATGTCCATTTGTCCTGTCTATCCCAGTGATCATGGAGCACTATATTTGGTTTTGCACTACTTCTACGTTGGTGTGCCTTGTAAGAGTGTGGTGTTGACACGACATGCTGTCCACCACCATGAGCGATGAAGACATTATTATGGTCCCACTGTTTGGTGTACCTAATGTACTGCCAAAATGAAAACATGGAACATTACTACGACAGTTCAGTGTCTTTGCTACACTGATAAATTCTGATGGGAAAAGAACTTCAAGTTGTGTCACTTGGTGTTGTACGTCTGTGGAAAGGTATGGACTTTCAGAGCAGCTGTGTGCAATCTAAAGTGCTACAACCATGATGCAATCCTTCCCTTCCCTATCCTGATTCTTGTCACAAAAAAAAAATTTTTTTGGTAACATCATTTATGTTCATAGGTTATACATTTTTCGATTCGCTAAACTCCAGTGTGAGTACACTTATGTCACTGGTCGACATGATGTTTGCCATTATGTTTATTTGTTGTGAAAATACTAAAGACATTTTTCAGTGCATGTGCACTTTGGACATGATTTTTTTTTGCCATTATGTTTATTTGTTGTGAAAATGCTAAAGACATTTTTCAGTGCATGTACACTTGTCAACATAATATTTTTTGCCAGTCTGTTTATTTGTTCTGCATATGCTAAAGAATTTTTTTTCAGTGCCTGTGCACTTTATCTGTCAAAAAATTTGTATATACTTTTCTGACTTGCTACTATGTTTTATACTCACATTTTGTCTTTGTCTGATATATTTTGTACTTAGTGCGTGTGCACAACATTTACTTTATGTACTACATCTAATTATTCTTGCCAGTCTGTTTATTTGTTCTGCATATGCTAAAGAATTTTTTCAGTGCCTGTGCACTTTATTATCCGTCAAACAATTTGTATATACTTTTTTCTGATTTGCTACTATGTTTAGTATTCACATTTTGTCTTTGTCTGATATATTTTGTACTTAGTGCGTGTGCACAACATTTAAATATTCTGTAAGTTGTAGGATTTTGTTAATTAAAGAAAAATTTTGCCGCGATTGGCAAGTCCAAATGACTCACCATCGCTGCCAAATTTTTGCCCCCCCAGTGGAGGGTTATGAAACACGTATGTAACATAGCAGCGATGGCGAGGCATTGTAGCATCTGTGACCAGAGAGTATGCGCTTGACCGCGCGAGTGTTGCGAGCGGTTCTCAGTCAGTAGCAGTCAGTCGGTCGTTGCTCAGTCTGTCGAGTAGTCGTTGCGAGTCTGTAACTCTGTCTAGTTGAGAGCAATACTCAGTCTGTAGTCGTCATGCAGAGCGGTCGGTCAGTAGTAGCAGCCCAGTGCGGTTGTGTGATGTAGGCGGTCGGCAACACTGGTCAAGATGAGGAATAAGGTATACTGTTAATTAATATAATCATTAGATAATGGAAAATTTTATTTATTGTAATGATTCTCCAACAAGTCTCCCAATAATAATTTTTTATTTCAAAAGCATTTTCTCAAAAATTTAATTTTTTATTGAACTCAAGATTTCGTTGCACTTCCCATTTCATTCCACTTCTGTTGAAGAAAAATTCCACTAAAAATCACAAAAAAAAAAGAGAATATTATTATTTCCAATGCAGTTCCTCCAAGCGGTGCGCAACAACAAGAGCAGATATGTGACATCCATTTATTCTGAGGTAAGACTGTAATTCTGATTGTTTTACACAGGGCCAAAGACCGATATTTCGGTTTAATTGTATTTTCTTGTCACTGAACGGACTTTAAATTTTGTGAAGAATTTATATTTGAGTCAGATTGCGAATTTCACATTTTTGTTGCCATTGTCAGTACATTTCATTGTGGGCAGGTTACGCTTAGAGTCATGTCCATCAGCATTTCTAATTAGTATCGTCCTTTTCTTTTAAAATTTTTATGGAGAGGTTACACTCGGCTCCCATTTCTATTAAGTATTGCTATATTTTTCTTTAAAAATTACGGTGGGGAGGTTACAACCAACAAACGTACACTCTTCTTTATAAATACAGACAGATTCTAGGTGACCAAATTGTGTTCTTCTTCTACTTACTGGTGAGCATCCGGCCTTCCAGTACGACAGCGGTGTTCACAGCGCTGCACTCGTACGCTCGTGGTTTGAGATAAACTAAAGATCCATAACGCCCCTCGACTTCATAGTCCATTACAGAGATAAAGAACTAAAAAAAATTATTGTAACGTCGCTTTTTTTTCGAACCCAATCATCTCATGTAAACGCAGTTATCTTCAGACGGTTGCTATCACAATTCCCAGCCGATAGGTTCTCTTCCGGGGTTCTGATCTGAAAGACATTATGTAGGTTCCAAAGAGATCATTAGGCGAAAAACGAATAAACTAAAAAAAGTGAAGTGGTACAGCGCACTGCCGTATATACACGTGACGATGACAAAATGGTTCAAATGGCTCTGAGCACGATGCGACTTAACTTCTGAAGGCATCAGTCACCTAGAACTTAGAACTAATTAAACCTAACTAACCTAAGGACATCACACACATCCATGCCTGAGGCAGGATACGAACCTGCGACCGTAGCGGCCGCTCGGCTCCAGACTGTAGCGCCTAGATCCGCACGGCCACTCCGGCCGGCCGATGATGACACAAAATAATTAGATTCACTGCTTCATTTGTCGTCCGTTTAGCCGGCCGGTGTGGCCGAGTGGTTCTAGGCGCTTCAGTCTGGAGCCGCGCGACCGCTACGGTCGCAGGTTCGAATCCTGCCACTGGCATGGATGTGTGTGATATCCTTAGGTTAGTTAGGTTTAAGTAATTCTAAGTTCTAAGGGACTGATGACCTCAGATGTTAAGTCTCATATTGCTCAGAGCCATTTGAACCATTTTGAACTTGGTATAATGAATGGCCGATGGATAACATGGATAAATGTAAGGTACTGCCTATAGCAAAGACAAAGAATCCAGCAATATCCTATGAGAAGAATAGTGATTAACAAGCACGTCACATTG
Organism: Schistocerca piceifrons; assembly: GCF_021461385.2. Classification (NCBI taxonomy): domain Eukaryota; kingdom Metazoa; phylum Arthropoda; class Insecta; order Orthoptera; family Acrididae; genus Schistocerca; species Schistocerca piceifrons. The sequence continues at coordinate 787,441,191 of NC_060138.1, forward strand.
TGAAAGTATTTAGGGGTAATACTAGGAACATTTTTTTTTTTTTTTTGTGTCCGCTTTCGAGGGCTTCTGTCGAAACTGAACGACCTGTCACAAAGAAAGAATCTCACCTGGGACATGACAGGAAATTCCAGTGGTGCTATTCTCGTTTACACATTCCCTACTTTCAAGCGAAACTCCATCTTTACACAATCACCTGTATTGATTCTTTAAAATATGGACAAAGTAAATCATTGAGTCACGTAGCACTGTTCACAAATCGCGCTCGCTTGTGTATTCAGGGTGATTCAGGAAATCTTTTAACGTAAAACACACGGCCTCACAAAAGAAGTGAAGCACCGGAACGGAAAGGAAGAAACGAAATGAAACTTTACGAGTTGAGAGATTATGTGAGGTTATTTCAGTGATTACAATATCGAGTCAAATTTTCAAATAAGTGGGCAATATGAGCCCACTCATCAGTAGGATGTTGCACCCTCTCTGATCTACGTAGATGCACGAATTAATTCGGTTGGGTGGGATATCTTAAAGTCGTTGTATCCTCTCCGGAAGCAACCCGGAACGCAAATGCTGTAAGTGGTATTTGACATCCTACGAGTTGACGGAGTTGACGTCCTGGCTGGTCCCTCAGATATTCCACCGGGACAGATTTGTGGATCTTGCTGGCCACGGTATGACACGTGCAGTCATCTCTCATTAATGTCTGATGGGCGCGGCGGCAGCACGCGAAGTCGGCGTAGCCGGCCAGAGCAGTGATGGTAGAGACCGCGTCGTGCTCCTATCAGATCTGAACGCTCCGGACATGACGTCAGTTCCCCCCTGCGGCGTACACAAAGTTTATAGTTGTATTGTTCACATTCACGCACGTGCAGTGCTAGCTATCATGTATGTTAAAGAGCAAGTGAAGACGATTCTGTTGATATGCATATATGTTCTAGAGATAATGTATGTGGGAAGATATAGCGCCGAGCAAATTTGTTTATCTATCTGTAGCGCTCTCCGATGAGCATCGCCTGAGCTGTTCGCATGTTTCATTATGTAATTAATTAACCTGTGAGAGGCATTTAATTGACCTTTTCATTAAGATCAGGATATCATTTTATCCAATGCAGGTACACTCATCGCAAGGCAGTGTGTGTTGGCAGGCGTCATTAAGTATCATGTACAACTTTTAGTTTGTAGAATTTATATTTCGTCATTTTTAATTAAATGCTTATAAAGTTGTATAGATTTTTCTATAGTTCGAAACTGATTAGAGCTACATTAAAAGAGTAGGAAAAGTCCTGTAAGAGAGAGGTGTCATACATATCCATACTCTAATTAGTGAAGGAACTCCTTTGATTGCTCCTACTAAAGTTTGCAGTTGTTTAAAATTGATTTATGGGCAAACTACTGCACGCAGAACTAAGTATAAAATATGAATTGTGTTTGGATTTTTATTGTCCATCTAATGACACATTCCAGTTTTTCATTACATTTGTGTGTAAAGGTTATGTAAGAGAGGTTGATGACAGCAGAGAGTCACTGAGTGACGTAGAGATTTGGATATTACGGGGAAAGGTACGCCGAGGACTTAAAAGGGCAGTGGCAGTCTTTCTCTTTCCTACTGTTCAGAATGGATTGGTAGAGGCAGAACCTATGATAGGTGCGCAGTGATAGTGATCCGGCTGCAAGAGTTTCGGTTATAAAAGTTTTCACATTACTGACAGCGACAGTTTGAAATATTTCACGTCAGTTCAGTGGGAACTTAGGCATATTCTCCAGTGGTCAACGCTCTTAATTCTTGAATGAATTTATTTACACTGAGTCCAGGTTTTAACTCGGTTCGCCATTGCGGACTTCAATTCTTTTCGTTACTGGTCCGCACTTAAGATTATTGCATCATGTGTCTGTTAGACTACCATTTATTTGTGCTAGTTTGACTTGGTTAAGTTTAGCTGCAATGACAGTCTGTATTTTCCAGCTGCTTTACTTATATAGTAGAGGGGAAGGTCCAGATATAGGCTAGCTCAGGTTTTCACTCAGTAACTTTTTTCTGTGAATGGTTAAATTATTGCAGAAACCCTGGGATGGTACAATAACATGTGGTCTTCAGAGTTATTGGGGATTAAACAATTAAAAAACATTCTTCTTTCGTTAAATAATTTATTTAAGAAACCAATACGAAACACTGAATTTTTCCTTGGGTCGAATTATGGACTCCGTTTAACACGAAGGAAAAAAATGTTTAAAAACAAGTTTGAAGTGCAAGTTTATGTGCAATAATCACAAATATAAATTCTATTATCCATCCCTGTACATTCAGTATGCGCCCATGTACGGCACTGGATACACTGAATCTAAATTTCTCCGTTGACGTCCGCTAAAAATGTGCTGTCCCAGAAGGCGTGCTGTCTTCATAAAGCTCGAAATCACTTTCCTCGTCGTTCAGCATAAGCTCGTCCTCATAAGAAAGTTCATCAGATGAAGATATGTCTACTTTCTTTTTCTTTTATGGATTTTTTTTTGTTTGTTTCTCTTGCTTTCCTTACATGATTTTTGAATCTGCTTCAATTTCTGATCAGGAAAAGTTAGCTCTCTCTTATTCTACACTGACCTGTCCAAGAACATTCTTAGCTCTTCCTTGTATGGTGAGCTCGTAATCAAGCAAGCTTTTGCTGATTTCCTGCCCCTACTGCTTGTTTTCTTTGCAATTTTGGGTGGTAGGGAAATGTCATCAGGGCTGAAAGGGCTCGATGTTTCTGGTTCTGCATGTGATGAGGAAGAAATGAGCTGATTAAATACAGAAAACCGTCCTAGCTGAGGAAAGGATAACCTTAATTTTTTGGTAAGTTTACAGTTAGAGGTTCTGTGTTATCCATTCGCGACGATCTTGTCTGAGGGTCGATCGATAGGCGAGATGAATGGCGATTGAGAAAAAGATATGCCGAACTCAGACCATCTGCATTAGTTGTGAAAGGTGCATTAACGCCGTTCCTTTCTGCTAAAACAAACGTCATTCGTTTCAAGTCGGATAATGTATAACCAAAGAACCTCTGTTCCACAGTCAACATCTAAGAACGCAGCTCTTCTTCCAGATGTGGTCCGAAAACGGAAGGCCTACCTAGCTTAGCACTGGCAGCAGCAGTTGGAGTAAGATGTGTTTCCTTACTTAAAGTCGGCAGAGTAGATCGAGGTACATCATATACTTTTGCAGTCTTTAGGGTTCCCATTTTCTTCATCGTCAGAGCAGTGATGGCTTCAGCCATCTGCAAAGGATCCCACGTCTTCCTTTTACCTTAAACTTAGTATTTGGGCTTGTTACGTGGCATCCTGAAAACAAATGTTGAGTATATTTCAACTAAAATTATAAGAATGTAAGTTGGTCCAAATATGGGATAGCCTATAATTAGGCCCTTCATGGTAGCCCATATTTGGACCACTCTGTGGTTCCTGCAACTCAACACTATTAAAAATCTGATTTCACAGAATTCTAATCTAATACCTATTGTCATAATTGTGATTAATTTTTTTTCTAATGAGTCGACGTATTTTAAGACAGGTTAAAATCTTTTTCAGTACTGAGAAGGATGTTCTGAATCAGCAGCCAATGAAAGGTCATCGTACCGTTGTAGAACACAATTAAATTAAGATCTGTGTGACAGTAAAACTGAAAGCTGCACTCAGGCCGAAAAGATAGTATCTCCTTTACTCCTTCGGATTCTGAACTGACGTAACCATTCACTTACTGAGAAACCTGCAGTTTCACGTGGACTGCATATCATGGCACTTACCGGCATTTTTCACACTAATAAATCATTTCCAGAGGTGAAAGTTACGATTAGTATCAGAAAAAACAGAGACTATAGATGTATAACATCGAGTCACGCTCAAGGAGAAGAGATTGCACATGAACAGATACTTATGATCCTAGAATGAGATTTTCACTCTGCAGCGGAGTGTGCGCTGATATGAAACTTTCTGACAGACCAAAACTGTGTGCCGGACCGAGACTAGAACCCGGGACCTTCGCCTTTCGCCGGCAAGTGCTCTACCATCTGAGCTACCGAAGCACGACTCACGCTCACTCCACACAACTTTACATCTACCAGTACCTCGTCTCCTACCTTCCAAACTTCACAGAAGCTCTCCTGCGAACCTTGCAGAACTAGCACTCCTGGAAGAATTGATATTGCGGAGACATGGCTTAGCCACAGCCTGGGAGATGTTTCCAGAATGAAGTTTGAAAGGTAGGAGACGAGGTACTGGCAGAAGTAAAACTGTGAGGACAGGCAGTGAATCGTGCTTCGGTAGCTCAGTTGGTAAAGCACTTGCCGGCGAAAGGCGAAGGTCTCTGTCCGGCAGACAGTTTTAATCTGCCAGGAAGTTTCACTTATGATCCTGATTAATGATTTGCTTAAGATGCGTACGAGCATTCAGTGAGTAGCACGATTAAAATCATCTTTGGAGAAGTGGACGAATCATGGATCCGAGACGAAACTGCTGTCAAAACAGTTGGTCCGATAAAGGTGGAACTTGACCCAAAAAAAATCGATAACATTTTGTCTGCGGGTAAGTAACGACGACGGTTTGTTTTAGGATCCCTGGGATATCACCATAAATGACTTACAATTAATTACAGAAAGGTAAAACAGTAACACTCTCATTGCACTATGAAACGGAATTATTTACACAATGCTTTGCTTTGGAACGGAAGAAACGCAGATTGCCGCTTGAAAAGATGCACACTTAGGCCATTGCATATGGAAGCTGTACTTTCCCACTACTTTCCATCCACGCTACTCTTCATTTTTAACATCACGAGACCTCGGTTTTTTCCCAAATTAACAAAAGAATACGTCGGAAGAAATAATTGAATAAATACACTCTGCTGCAAACGTATATTCGACAGATCCTTGAACAAATTTTCTTTCTATGTGAACAAAATAAAAGCCGGACAACTGCGAATATGATTCGCGCTCTCAAGGTTCCGTTGAATCTTGATTATGTGTGTGGATTAGTTCATCTGTAGGTTTCGATGGGTAAGTCTACAAGTACCAAAATATGTGACGGAGATGGCCGTATATTTTGACTGCGTTGTCTTAGAACATTACACTTTTCGTAGTGACAGGTGTTTGACTTACATTTCAACTTGATACTTCTATCCGTTCCTGAGAACAGACAGACAATAAAGTTATCTATAAAGACACAATAGTATTTTTCGATTACTTTCTTGTTTAAATGAAATTTCTTTCTTTCTAAGACAGATATATTAGTCAAAAAATGTTCAAATGTGTGTGAAATCTTATGGGACTTAACTGCTAAGGTAATCAGTCCCTAAGCTTACACACTACTTAACCTAAATTATCCTAAGGACGAACTCACACACCCATGCCCGAGGGAGGACTCGAACCTCCGCCGGGACCAGCCGCACAGCCCATGATATATTAGTCTGAGCATGGGATATGCTGCCTATAATAAGAAACGAACTTACGGGTCTAAAATGTAAAATCATAAAAATAGTACCATTGAAACTACGGAGACATAGAATTAGTGACAGAACCATATTTGTAAAATTAATATTTTTCTTTTGTGTGACATTCTTCATCCACTAGGCCTACTACCGTCTTTAGCCTTTTTCCTCCTGGCCTTGGTGTGTTAAGATGCGTGTATTGTTGTAAGCGTATTGGTGAGAATTATTCACTTATACCAGTAATGACTTTAATTTTATTGTTTGTTAACGTTAATGTGTCTCTTATGTTATTAACAGATTACCAAGTGGGAAAGTGGGTGAGTGTCGTTGTACAACTCGTAATAACCGGAGTGGGCGAAGTTTGCAGAGCCGCCATTGCGGCCGTCTCACCGAGGTAACTACGAAAAGCGTTAATTATTCAGAACCTGCTCTTCATGCAATTAAAAGTCCGATTGCCCGGTGCGATTTACATCATCACACTTGAAATGTTTCAAACTTTCAAGGTAGCGAAAATACGAAATGAAACCAGTTTTTCCCGAAAATACACTACTTCGTGTGAATTTAATATTTTCATTTAATCGCCAATTTTATTCTCTAGTACAGTTAAACTGGCGAGCGCTCGTATTATTGTTAAAATAGATCATTAATAATCTATTCAAAACATGTCTGTTTCGTGACTGTCTGTTCCTTTTCCATGTATACCAACGACGGTATATGCGCCATATTGATGTGATCTGTGATTTTTCAAAGCTTGAAAAATCAATTTCGAAAATAGAACGAAAATCATTAAAAACCAATAAAATAAAGAAAAGAGGCATGGCATAAGGAGAAAGTAAAACACATACCTCATTCAACCGTGGTACTTTCCCGGCTTTCCTAGCAGTAAAATTTCTTATTTGATGTTGTAGACTGAAAGTATTAATAATTTAAAATTTTTGTAATTATTGTGTAATTGTTCCACATGTTGTAAAGAAGGCCACAAGATGCCGTATAACCATAATTAGGTGCGCCCAGCTTGTAGCAGAGATTAGCATTTGTCCCGAAAAAAATATGTGTTGAGCTGCGCGCAGATACCATCTGCAAACTATCAGCTGCATTGCGACAGCCAATAGGTTCGACAAACTGTATTGCGCCATAGTATGGTATTAACGAGAAGACAGTCCAGTATGACGGCGTCTTCACATGCAGAAACTGAGTCTAATCAGATACCGGAGGGCGAATTCGCCACAGAAAACTTAAATAACACGATAGCTGGGAGGAGAGAAATTACGTCAGCTGCTATAGACGAGACTATTGTTGAACCTGTAGTGCGGTATCGGGTCTTATAAAGGTAATTTTACAAAATATAGATGCCGTGGCTAGTAATATACCCACGCTCGTCCAGAGACAGGAAGGTATGAAGCAGCAACAAGACGCCGGCCGCGGTGGCCGTGCGGTTCTAGGCGCTGCAGTCCGGAACCACCGGACTGCTACAGTCGCAGGTTCGAATCCTGGCTCGGGCATGGATGTGTGTGATGTCCTTAGGTTAGTTAGGGTTAAGTAGTTCTAAGTTCTGGGGGACTGATGACCTCAGATGTTAAGTCCCATAGTGCCAGAATCATTTGAACCAGCAACGAGACTATTTCACTTGTGAGATTGCACAAATTAGCGAACAGGAAATAAATCAAATTGAGCGATTAAAAACCGAGATTACTAGTCGCATGAGCAACGAGCTGCAAGGCGATCTAGAAAACATAAATAACGATATTTCAGGCTTGAAAACCACTTTTGGGGTATTCCCGAGCCTATCCAGAACTTGGCTGAGAAACTTAGTACTTTGCAACAAGAGCAAGAATCCACCCTTCAACAGGTAGTAATCCAAGTAGAGGATCTGTCCACTGATTATGAAAGAAAATTAGATGAAATTTTAAACTAAAAGGACGAACAAATTATAGAAAGATTAGACTCAAAATTAGAGAAACCCATGCAGCAAACTACTTCCAAAGTGTATTCCGAACAGAGCACTTCTGCATCGGCAGTCAAGGATGAATTAGGACTTATACAAAAACTTTGACACAAGGTTTTCCTAAATGGCAAGAGGATGCTCAAACTCATCTTAATGATCAGATGGGAAACATAGAGAGAGAATTAAATGCGGCAAAGAAACAGGTTGGGAGTGAATATCACAGGTAGCTTAGGTAGCTATGTTCTCAAGTCCAGTACCAATGAAAGTACTTACCTGATGAAATGCATTGTAATAATCAGCTGCCACAAAACCACGTATGTAGGAGTAGAGCAGACAGAGCCAAATATTTCTGTTATTCTGCCAGACGAAGATCTACTCTGTTACAAAGAGCTTCAACCTTTCGTGCTCACGACAAACAACAACAATAATAATAATAACAATAAAAACAGTTCTTTCTCGCACCTGCGTGTAAAGTTTGGCGGTGTGCTACTTCACAATACGGAGACGACAAACAACAACAATAATAATAATAATAATAACAATAAAAACAGTTCTTTCTCGCACCTGCGTGTAAAGTTTGACGGTGTGCTACTTCACAATACGGAGACGTCAATTCGGTGACACAAGCGATGACGCGGCCGCTGCGATGCGCTCGACACGCAGAGCGCAGCCCGGCTCGTGTCAGTAAAATGAGACTGACAGAAAGCCAAACGGTTATCTTCCTCCCGATTATGACACATTCACAATACATGTTTTGTTATACGTGCTATGACATATTACACAAACAATGAACCGCCAGAAACGGTGGACGCAATTTAATTCTAAATCTGTTACTTCTTAACAAATCCCACTGCCAAAGAGTCTTAAAGAAGTCTCTTCACAACGTGATCTTAGGAAATGTTTCCCCCATGTACAGAAGCAGAAGATGAGCAACCGGCTGTGAAATTAGAATCCTTTATAAGAAGTCATGCTTATTATTTGTTCACTTAGGCTTCGCAGAATGCTTTCAAATTATGGCTGAACGAAGGCAAAATGAAAGTGAAGAACTATTGTCCTACCCTGAAGAAACGAATAACGTCCAATGCTGACTCTGAGATGCTTTTCCTGAGCTTCACTAATTTAATCCTAATACAATTTTGTTGCTGTTATTCACTAGGTATACCCTTATAGTGGTGAGTAAGGGTAGGCATACGACCACTGTGGTTCCTAGGATAAGTTTCTGAATAGGAATGGGAGTCAAACGACATGGCCCAAAAAAGTATTTAGGCGCACATTAGTCGAGAGTATAGAATACTGGGAAGGGTGAATGGATCGACATTAGGCAAGCAACGAACTTTAACTAAAGGATATGTAAACACATGTAAGAATTTTTATGAAATGAGTATGTAGTAAAACAGATAGTGTCTCTCGTAAAACTGGTAAGGTTTTCTGGTTATGTTAGCTAAAAGATAAATACCAGAAGTATCAGAGCTCTGAATGAATATGTCATGTGGTAACACATGCCTTTACAGATCTACGTCTAAGTGTGTCAGCTGGTAAAATCAATGTGAATGATCCAGTATGAATCCTCAATCATAAAATTTCAAGTATTGTTCATATACAGCCCTTTTTGAAAAATAGTCCATTTACATGCTGTAGATCCAAGCAAGCTTCCCAGTACATAATGATAAGAATATGGAATGAAGTACAGTGTGAGTTATTTAATTCATGGAATTCTATCTTGCACTGATACAATACTCTCTTTATCTAATATACATATATAATGTTAACAAATGAAAACTGTAAAAGAATTTGTAATGAACACTGACAATAAACCATTTACGTTGGTAAAGAGCCTTTAGTCACTATAGTTACTAGGAGTGTGCTGTCCTCTACCTTGAAGATACAGCTATAGGATTATATAGCATGACTATTAAGTCAGCAGGTTGACTTCACTAGTACACAATTTACTGACCAAATATCATCTACATAAAAATCAATAGCATCCCGCATATCACATGCATTGGACAAAAATAACAAAGAAAATATTACTGAACAAAAATAATAAAAATCTAATAACTAAAAAAAGGTGGCGGCAGATAATTCCATTTAAACCAAAAATTCTAGATCATGAAATACATTATCACTATTTTGAAGTTTCCTCATTCCCTTAAATCTTGGTTTAATATTTCCATCTTCAAAAAACTGAAAATCGTAACTACTAATTAATTTCAAATCTCTGTTTGGTTAAGTAGTTTTTAATTTAGTGTTAAGCTTCATACAAATTTTTCACTACATCTAGTTTTTAAATATTAACAACAAGAAATCGAACACAAATTATTTACTTCTAACTCACTAATCATTTTAAGCAAATTTGTTTGTGTTGCTGAGCTTGTTTAGTAGAGCCTCTATTTACATAGGTCAAAAATTTATTAATCTTGAAAATTATTGATCTTCTAAATAAGAACGAACATGATTAATGTATGGTACATACTGAAATTTGTCCAATACATTTCTGTTGAGAGAAGTACTAACACAAAACAGAACCAAGTTAAATGTAATACTGCAAACATTATTTCAAACCATCTTCTGTTATAGATCATTTAAGATGTATGAAACATAATATTTATTGAGAAGAAGAGACATTTGAGAAAGCTGATATAGAAGTATGGGAATAAGAATAAAACTCAAATTCTCCCTTTTTATAAGTGTAAAAAAATTGTGAATAAACTTAATGATTATCGTTTACTAATAAATAATTTATTTGAAGTATTAAAAATTATGGTAAAGCTTACATATTATTTTTAAAAGTATATTTCTCAAAAACTAAAAACTCTGTATCTAAAGATTTAGAAAACAGAATACATTAAAATGAAACTAATAAATTTATTCCACTCTTATAATGAAATAGCTAATACAAATTTTGTTTTTACATTAGAAGATATAAAAAACTTATTTTATTTTTTATTATTTAAATAAAATATAGTTTTAATTTTAATATCCATGAGGTAATGTATCATCATTTTCTAGACCTGCTCTATTATCATCATTGTTGTTCTGTTCTTAAATGTGATGACTGTTTTAGATGGAGCCCCCACTGCTACTCTAACATAGGCCATCCTCCTCATCTCTGAGTAACTCTTGCAACCTACATGCTTCTGAATGTGTTTAGTGTGTTCGTGCCTTGGTATCCCTCTACAATTTTATCAACCACACTTCCCTCCAGTCCTAAATTGAAGTTCCCATGATGTTTCAAAATGTGGCCTATCAATTGATTACTTCTATTACTCAACTTGTGCCACAAATTTCTATTCTCCCCAGTTCTATTCAGTACTTCCTCATCAGTGACATAATCTACCCATATAACCTTCAGCATTCTTATGGAGCATCACATTTCGAAAGCTTCTATTCACTTCTTGTATAAACTATTTATCGTCCAGGTTTCACTTCCATACATAGCTACCCTTCATGTAAATACTTTCAGACTGGACTTCCTGACATTAAATCTATACTTGATGTAACAAATTTCTCTTCTTAGGCAATGCTTTCCTTGCCATACCCTGTCAACATTTTAGAACCTCTATACTTCGCTCATCATCAGTTCTTTTGGTTCCCAGATAGCAAAACACATTTACTGCTTCAAGTGTCTCATTTCCTAATCTAATTCCCTCACCATCACCTGATTTAATTCAACTACATTCCATTATCTATGTTTTGCTCTTGTTGATGATCTTCTAATATGCTCCTTTCAAGACACTGTCCATTCCATTCAATTGCTCTCCCAAACCCTTTGCTGTCTCTGGCAGAATTACAATGTCGCTCTCCATGGATTTTAATTCCTACTCCAAACTTTTCTTTTTTTTTTTCTTTTACTGCTTGCCCAATTTACAGGTTGAATAACATTGGGGATAGGCTACAACAGTGTCTCACTACCTTTTCAGCCACTGCCTTCCTTTCATGTCTCTACCTGTTGCAACTGCCATCTGTTTCTGTAAAAATATTGTAAATAGCACTTTGCTCCCTATTTTACCCTTGCTACCTTCAGAAATTCAAAGAGAGTACTCCAGTCAACTCTCAGAATCTTTCCCTAAGTCTGCATGAGCTATAAACATTGATTTGTGTTTCCTTAACCTCTCCTCTAAGATAAGTCAGAGGGTCAGTACTGCCTTCTATGTTCCTGCATTTTAATGCACTGAAATGAGAATTCTTTCTTGTTTGTTTATTAAATTTCAGTTCCTGCGTCTCTTGTTATGTGATTGTACTGTAATTGCATATTTTCCTTCACTTCATTCTCACTTGATCTTGTCATAGATTCACCATTCAACTTTTGAATGTTTATATAGTTTAAAGTGAAGTGTTTTACTTTCATATCTGTGTTTTTATCGTTTGTATCAAAATAATAACTTTTATAGACACATGAAGCCCAGTATGTAATCCAATTATTTCCTAACACATCAGTCCATTCACCTACTATACAACCTTTTCCACAGCATTTTCACCATTATCAATATATACTATACAGTCCATATCGTAATGTGCAACATCTTTTCCTAGCTTATCCAACATACAATGTAGCCTAAGCCTTGCATTTCATGTAGTGAATGGTGCTGTAAAAATATTTGTAGCTGTATTATTTTCTGCATGATGGTCCTTGGAATTGTGCTTCATCTGTATGACATGCTCATTAATAAAATATATATCTTTATTATCTAATTGATCATCCAATACATCTCGTAAAATTATTGTAAACCTGTCATATACCAGTTTGCCACATACTGTCCAAATTTTCTTGCACTAATTTCAGACATATCTTATCAATAGTTCGTTTTCTACATCTACATCTACATCCATACTCCGCAAGCCACTTGACGGTGTGTGGTGGAGGGTACCTTGAGTAACTCTATTGGTTCTCCCTTCTATTCCAGTCTTGTATTGTTTGTGGGTTGTTTGTGGGTTGTTCCAGGGTTTAATTTTATTCTATCAAGACATAAGTCAATATTTATGTTTTCTTTCACTTATTGTATATACATCCCATTAGTTTCAAAATTATGGTGACTGGTTTTAATTTTATTTTCATAAAGTCTTAAACAACACTTTGCTCTTAGTTTTAAAATCCCACACCTCCTAGACATCCAAAATTATGTATCCTTTCTCTATAGCTTTACTTAGTTCATCAGTTGTCCAAGTTTGAATAAAACTTTTTTCAACATCATTTCGATTGATTTCATTTATTTTCTCTTGTTCACATTTGACACATAAAGGAAACAAGTTTTTCATTTTTTCGATCTTTATCAATCTTTATTCGTAGTGGAAAAACAGAGTGATACAAGCGTCTAGGTGCCACAAATTTACATTTTATAAATTCATACATTTTTTAGTGTAATGTCTCATTATATATATAGTTTGAACACCATAAAAGCATTTCTTGGATTCAGTTGTTCAATAATGTTATGTAACTGTTTCAAGTTCTTATGTTATTGAACTGAGTTAACCCAATCACATTCCCAAATTTCTACTAAATTGTACCCAGAATTTTGTATTTCACTATTTATTATTAAAGTTCTTTGATACGGGTCAGCCATTGTTCCTTTGGTTTTGTTGTTAATTGTCTCATCCTTAAAAAATTTTTTACACCCATATCAAAAAAACCATCATATTGATAAACAGTATTGGATTCTTTATCAAAGCTGTCTACTTTAGCTACCACTGTATTTACTTCACCATCACGAAGAGCATGCTGAACATTAATACTGTTTAAACTATTTAAGCTAACAATGGATTTTTAATGTAATTTTCTTGTTACTTTTCCTTCAGGAAAATATTTGGATATCTATACATAGTCATGCAAACTCCAGCAATTGTTAAATAACATACTGGATCAATATTAGCTTCTCCAAGAATTCTTTTGTTAGTTCTAAGCAACCTCTACTCAATATATCCATATCAGAATTACCGTATTTATTAATTTCTTCTTTTCATGTTGAACAAATAAATTTCTTTAACTTTTTGACTGAGCCATTTGAGGTATATTTCCCTATCTTTTGCTCCATGTTATCAGTGCAATAATATTTGATATCAGGAATGAGTCCTACATAATTTTCATTTTACTTTGTATTGAATTAATTTGGGAAGTAACCTTGGACTTGGAAGAGCTATTGAACGGAATGGACAGTTTCTTGAAAGGAGGATATGAGATGAACATCAACAAAAGCAAAACGAAGATAACGGAATGTAGTCAAATTAAGTCAGGTGATGCTGAGGCAATTAGATTAGGAAATGAGACACTTAAAGTAGTAAAGGAGTTTTGTTATTTGGGGAGCAAAATAACTTACGATGGTCGAAGTAGAGAGGATATAAAACGTAGACTGGCAATGACAAGGAAAGCGTTTCTGAAGAAGAGAAATTTGTTAACATCGGGTATAGATTTAAGTGTGAGGAATTCGTTTCTGAAAGTATTTGTATGGAGTGTAGCCATGTATGGAAGTGAAACATGGATGATAAATAGTTTGGACAAGAAGAGAATAGAAGCTTTCGAAATGTGGTGCTACAGAAGAATGCTGAAAATTAGATGGGTAGATCACATAACTAATGAGTAGGTATTGAATAGAATTGGGGAGCAGAGGTGGCACAACTTGACAAGAAAAAGGGACCGGTTGGTAGGACAGGTTCTGAGACATCAAGGGATCACCAATTTAGCATTGGAGGGCAGTGTGGAGGGTAAAAATCGTAGAGGGAGACCAAGAGATGAATACACTAAGCAGATTCAGAAGGGTGTAGGTTGCAGTAAGTACTGGGAGTTGAACAAGCTTGCACAGGATAGTGTAGCATGGAGAGCTGCATCAAACCAGTCTCAGGGTTGAAAACAACAACAACCTTTCTTTGGTACTTTCACGGCAAATGTTTCTGGCTAGCTACTAAGCTGACATTGTTAAAAATTACTGCAATCTACAATTTTTGGTTCTAAATGCTTCATCTCCAATGACATCAATTTAGTTCTTGTGTAGATGGCATATGGATTAATGTATTTTCAACACAGCACTTCAGAGTAAATTTTAACCTTTAGCACAATGAGCTATAAACGTATAGTTCTGATGCCTACCTGATATCATCCACCTACAGAATTCATAACTTGTCTTAAATTTATAAACAATTTCACTATTAGAGTTGTGAACTGTTATTGGATTTAGAATATGTATACCGATTTCTTGTTGAGTTTCATAATAAAACGAAATGTATCTTTCCATATAGGTACAAGGATCTCTCTTTGGTATTTCCTTTTACAACATTGAAACTGTTTTTGTGTATCTATTTTTAGCATTCCCAACATTGGTAAACATAATAATCTTTTTAATTCTTCATTAATGTAACAACTGTCTTTAGAGATGATTTTTATACAGATATATCTTTATTTCTTTCTTAGTACCATTATAGATAATTGAATTGAAATTCTCAGCACATATAAGATTCATTTTGAAATCTAGTAGTTTGAATATCATCTAGAGTAAAATCCTGTTTCTTCATTGTATTCTCCTAATTGGTTACATTATATATTGGTTAACTCTGTTTGTCATTTGTATCTATCTAATTTTCTTAATCTTGTTCATAGTTACTTCTCTTATGAAAATAATATTTGTATGATATGTTAGTGTCACTATTATTGCTCAAGGTTGCCTCCATTATTAATTCTTGAGGTAGCCTTTTACTCTCTACATCATCACCTAAATTTATTATTTTCTTACCTCTGCCACCTCTGCCACCTCTGCATCTAGGAATTGCTAATATGTGAATATTAAATATACTATCTGCTATATCAATGGACTCATCAGATGATTATATGTCTCTGATTTTAATGCAAAATACTTAAAACGAGTGTTTACTATTATCTGCTACCTTATATCATGGGGAAATTTGACAAATATTTTAGGACTTCAACTGTTATATTCA
The DNA here is from genome assembly GCF_021461385.2 of Schistocerca piceifrons. Taxonomy (NCBI): domain Eukaryota; kingdom Metazoa; phylum Arthropoda; class Insecta; order Orthoptera; family Acrididae; genus Schistocerca; species Schistocerca piceifrons. The sequence continues at coordinate 787,456,508 of NC_060138.1, forward strand.
ACTTATCTCCTTTTCTCAAAATTAGTACTCTTTTAGTTACTTTTACTGAAAAATTAACTACTGTAGAATTAAGTTCTGTTTTCCCAGTAATGGTGTCGAGTTTACTAATATTAGCATTGTTAAACACAATTATATGGTCCACAGAGAAAGCTTTAAATTTTTCATTAACTTTTTATCTTATTTCTCTGATCTCAAATAAATCTGTTACTCTTTTACTATCTGTCACTGACCTCTTTTAATGCACAAATGGATAGATTTGAGCTAGTCTCACTATTTTTCTTGTCTTGGTGGTGGAGTTTTCTCAAAAACATTATCATTAAACCTGTAAAAATAGTTTATATTCGGCACTTGTTTTGGTCTTGATATAGTCTTTTGGAATAATTTTTTATGAAAAGGAAAATTCTGTAACACAATTAAATTTATTAATTCTGACTGCTTTAATTTACTGTAGCCTCAAATACCAAGATTTTTAGCTCTAGCTTTGAGTTCAACTACTGTCATATTATTGAAATTCCATGTAGGAATAGGTAAATTATGTCATATAATTGAATTAATTAGTTCATATCTTTATAATCTGTTCCACACCCTTAAATTATTCCTTTTGCAATAATCATTAAGTTGATCAAATTTTAAATTTAATGTGACTGTTCGTCAGTAACTGTTTTTCGAGACTGTTCCAGTAATTTCTTTTCGACTATTTTTCATTTTAGTATATCTTCTCGTTGATAAATCTTGTCTATATGACATCTTGTCCCCAGATGTAGAATTTAAGCAAAAACAAGTAAAATGTTTATTTTTTGACAGCAAATCATTTCCTTGTTGAATTATCACTCTTATCATTTTTCATTGATAATAATGTATTAAAGGTTTTTCATTCGAAATTGGCTTTGAAGGATTCTTATAATTTTTAGATTGTATATATATATATTTTACATACATAGAGAAATAGTTCACTATTATACATTTTTTTACTATATTCAATAAGACATTCCTTACATGATTACTTTTATCTGTGTCATAAATATGTCTAGGAGAATGACTATTTTAAGTACTCAGAAGACAACAATGAAGCTGTGTGCCACATTCAATGATAAAATTCCAAATGATATACTAGCCCATACAGTCACATAGGGCAAATAAAATTTAATATACAATGCTCAGTATAGAATTTTGAGTGAACATTTTTAATCTTTATAAATTTTAAATCTTTATAGATGGACGCTCTACTAAAGAATCTCAAAAATTTAAACAAATCTAATTTGTTTAAAACGATTAGTGACTTAGAAGTAAATAGTTTATATTACATTTTTGGGTGTGGATATTTAAGAACTAGATATGTTAAAAATTTATAGAGCTTCGTAATAAATTTAAAATTGTTTTACTGAACAGATACTTGAAATTAATTACTTGTTGGGACTTTCAATTTTTTGAAGATGGAAATGTTGAACTAAAATACAAGGAAATGAAGAAACTTAAAAATAATTATGATGAATTTCATGATCTAGAATTTTTGGTTCAATTGAAACTGGCCATCAGCACCTGTTTCTTTTTTTTAGTTATTAGATTATTTAATATTTTTGTTCAATAATTAATCTTTATTTGTAGTATGTGGGATGTTGTTAATTTTTATTTAGACGTTATTACCAGTACAGTAATTTCTGTGTAGTGCACTCAACTGGCCCATTTAGTAGTAGTGTCAATTTAAAATGATCACCTATTAATAAAACCTGATGAGTACATGATGGTCTGGTGATGTTATAGAAAGACACTGACTGAGTAATCGTATCTTCAATCCTATATGTAGAGTAGGTAATGAACAATCTGTCTGTTAGCGTTAACAAATAAGAAAATTTAATATGATTCTTGGTATACCATGAATATGTCTCTTATGGAGATGTTAAGATAAGTGCAGAGTTTTGGTGATTGGACTATCTCTTGCTTCTATGAGTGATGTAAATCACTTAATTAGTAAGTAAATGATGATACAGTAAAGTAGTTATTAGACTATCACATGATATGTAAGAGAAAGACTTAAGTTGTGGTATTAAAATGCTAACCAGATGAAGTGAATTTATACTACTGTTTCTTAGTTAACTTGATATGAATGAGTAATGAAATAAGAATGAATGAATCAATGAACAAATGAACAGATGTAAGTAACGAAAAAAGAAAAATGAGTAAATGAGTTGTACACATAAAAAAGAAATACAGGTCTCAGACAACTACATTTTATTTTTCTTTTTTTTTTTAAGAAAGCTCCACACCTACAATTTTCGTCCTTTGTCTCCTTTGATGAGTCTGATTCTTGCACACACTGATACTTGTCATGCGGTTATTCGCATACTGGCAATTTATTGCCTTTGCTTTCCAATGAATGAATGAATGAGTGATCTTGTCTTACTAAGTACAGCTGATGAGAACACTTTATATAGTGGAATTGAAGCATGAACTATTAATACTCCAACCACTTGAAGGATCTCTCTGCAAAGAAAAAGAAAGTCACAAATGTATAAAATTTTGTAACATAATGTAGAAGCATTATATGAATCCTTGCTAAATAGTAATCAACTATTCGCGAAAAACTCGCATAAAAAGTTCTGTAAGTAAGGTGAAGAAGAGAGAATACATTTGTTTGATTCAGTCTTGGTAACTAATTCTGTTATGCGTATCATAGACTCTTTGTGATGAACAAAAAGTGAAAGGTGGTGGTGCAAAGTAACTCTGAATAGCCAGCCGGTGTGGCCGAGTGGTTCTAGGCGCTTCAGTCAGGAACCGCGCGACCACTATGGTCACAGGTTCGAATCCTGCCTCGGGCATGGATGTGTGTGATGTCCGTAGATTAGTTAGGTTTAAGTAGTTCTAAGTTCTAGGGGACTGATCACCAAAGAAGTTAACTCCAATAGTGCTCAGAGCCTTCTTCTTTGTGGAGTATGGTGGAAATGCTAGTAGTTCCTTCCTGTCTACCGACAAAACGAAAAAGAAGTTCTTGAAGTCCCCAAACACATTTGATTACATACTTGACACTAGGAAAGCACTTTTTTCCCTATACTATAGGAATATATAAACTATGTAAATATGAAAGTACATATCGATTTGCCAGTGGTGGGACATTACAGAAGCGAGCAGCAATTGAGTCTTCACTTATCCCAATGAATAATACCAAGTACTGTGAATTTCTGGTGATACACACATCTTGAACGTTCACCAAATCAACAGCACTTGCGTATATGCCAGTTACTGTGGCAGCATGGTATAACTCTAATGTCGGCTGCTCAGTGTGGTTATGTAAGACTCAGTTGCTGTTGGTATTCCGATTGAGGTGCCTATATTCATAACCTGCAACTGACAAATAAAAGGTGTTTTAAAATGACAAAATATGCACAAAAACACTGTATGCTATACCTATGTTTAGGTATCAGTGACTAAACAATCGCTAATGAAAATGGTGTAAGTATTCTGTAGATGAACAGTGATAAAGTAAGATTGGAAAAACCATGCAAGAACACAGCAGCCTCAAATTTTTACGCGAGAGTATTCCTTATAAATAAATCCTGATGCAAATAATGAACTTAAAATTAAATAAAACAAATTAATTGTGTTGTTGTTGTGGTTTTCAGTCCTGAGATTAGTTTGATGCAGCTCTCCATGCTACTCTATCCTGTGCAAGCTTCTTCATCTCCCAGTACTTACTGCAACCTACATCCTTCTGAATCTGCTTAGTGTATTCATCTCTTGGTCTCCATCTACGATTTTTGCTCTACACCCTTCCTTCCAGTACTAAGTTGGTGACCTCTTGATGCCTCAGAACATGTTCTACCAACTGATTCCTTCTCCTAGTCATGTTGTGACACAAATTCTTCTTCTCCACAGTTCTATTCAGTACATCCTCATTAGTTATGTGAACTACCCGTCTAATCTTCAGCATTCTTCTGTAGCACCACGTTTCGAAAGCTTCTATTCCATTCTTGTCTAAACTATTTATCGTCCAAGTTTCACTTTCATATGTAGCTACACACCATACAAATACTTTCAGAAACGACTTCCTGACACTTAAATCTATACTCGATGTTAACAAATTTATCTTCCTCAGAAACGCTTTCCTTGCCATAGCCAGTCTACATTTGATATCCTCTCTACTTCGACCATCGCCATATCTTTTGCTTCCCAGATAGAAAAACTCATTTAATACATCAAGTGTCTCAATTCCTAATCTAATTGCCTTAGCATCACCTGATTTAATTCCACTATACTCCTTCATCCTCGTTTTGCTTTTGTTGATGTTGATCTTATATCCTCCTTTCAAGACACTGTCCATTCCGTTCAATTGTTCTTCCAAATCCTTCGTTGTCTCTGACAGAATTACAATGTAGTCGGCAAACCTCAAAGCTTTTATTTCTTGTTCATGGATTTTAATTCTCATTTTCTTCTCAATCACTGCTTCCCTATCGTGCCCCCTCGAGTCTTATAACTGCAATTTGGCCTCTATACAAATTCTGAATAGCCGTGCGCTCCCTGTATTTTACCCCTGCCACCTTCAGAATTTGAAAGATAGTTTTCATGTCAACATTGTTAAAAGCTTTCTCTAAGTCTACAAATGCTAGAAACAGAGGTTTGCCTTTCCTTGACCTAGCTGCTAAGATAAATTGTAGGATCTGTATAGCCTCGCGTGTTCCAACATTTCTACGGAATCCTAAACTGATCTTCCCCGAGGTCGGTTTTCTACCATTTTCTCCGTTCGTCTGTAAAGAATTCGTATTAGTATTTTACGATCGTGACTTATTAAACTGATAGTTCGGTAATTTTCACACCTGTCAACACCTGCTTTCTTTGGGACTGGAATTATTACATTCATCTTGAAGTCTGAGGGTATTTCGCCTGTCTCATACGTCTTGCTGACCAAATGGAGGAGTTTTGTCATGGCCGCCTCACCCAAGGCTATCAGTAGGTTTAATGAAATGTTGTCTATTCCCGTGGCTTTGTTTTGACTTAGGTCTTTCAGTGCTCTTACACTCTAATATAAGCTTTCCTTGTTGCGCATGCAAGAATATCGTACATGCAATTAAACTAACTCACACATAAGTGTCTACTCATTCAATCCATCAAATGTGGACGGCCGTCATAATCTCTATGGAACCGTGTCCTGAATGGCCTCGAGGTATGCTGTCCACTAATTACGAGTAACATTCCTGGGAGGCCTCGTTTTCGGTTAAAGGTCCTGGGACGTCACAATATCGCGCCTGCAGTCCCATGCACCTGGTCCGTCGCCTACAATGCCCACGTCACCTATCCTCTCCAGCTGCCTTTCTTAATTAAAATTTTAATGAATGATATGACTCAAAAAATTATGTCCAAACCTTTTGAAAAAAAGCCATAAAGGGAACTGAATCTTTGTGTTTTTGTTTGTCATGTTAAATAAACAGAGGAACTAAGTGTAGTGTACAACTATTCTTTGTGGAAATTATCTTATTGTTCTGATTAAGAAACTGAAGACTGTTGAACCGATTGAATCTTCAAAATGATGAGAGGCTGTTTTAACTTTTATCTATCTTTTAATTGTACAATGTGTTGGTCTGAGGAAGAAATTTATAAAAGACTTAACTTCCAACCACAAATAGACACTTATTTGAACTTTTAGTCTATCCAAAACATTAGATATTTTTTGTTTATGAACATTTGGAATTAGCACTAGACACTTCCAGAATTTGATTTCGTCAAGGAAATATAATTTTTTCCCTGTGTCAATCAAGTGGGCAGAATAGAGGCAATAGTACACTCCTGGAAATTGAAATAAGAACACCGTGAATTCATTGTCCCAGGAAGGGGAAACTTTATTGATACATTCCTGGGGTCAGATACATCACATGATCACACTGACAGAACCACAGGCACATAGACACAGGCAACAGAGCATGCACAATGTCGGCACTAGTACAGTGTATATCCACCTTTCGCAGCAATGCAGGCTGCTATTCTCCCATGGAGACCATCGTAGAGATGCTGGATGTAGTCCTGTGGAACGGCTTGCCATGCCATTTCCACCTGGCGCCTCAGTTGGACCAGCGTTCGTGCTGGACGTGCAGACCGCGTGAGACGACGCTTCATCCAGTCCCAAACATGCTCAATGGGGGACAGATCCGGAGATCTTGCTGGCCAGGGTAGTTGACTTACACCTTCTAGAGCACGTTGGGTGGCACGGGATACATGCGGACGTGCATTGTCCTGTTGGAACAGCAAGTTCCCTTGCCGGTCTAGGAATGGTAGAACGATGGGTTCGATGACGGTTTGGATGTACCGCGCACTATTCAGTGTCCCCTCGACGATCACCAGTGATGTACGGCCAGTGTAGGAGATCGCTCCCCACACCATGATGCCGGGTGTTGGCCCTGTGTGCCTCGGTCGTATGCAGTCCTGATTGTGGCGCTCACCTGCACGGCGCCAAACACGCATACGACCATCATTGGCACCAAGGCAGAAGCGACTCTCATCGCTGAAGACGACACGTCTCCATTCGTCCCTCCATTCACGCCTGTCGCGACACCACTGGAGGCGGGCTGCACGATGTTGGGGCGTGAGCGGAAGACGGCCTAACGGTGTGCGGGACCGTAGCCCAGCTTCATGGAGACGGTTGCGAATGGTCCTCGCCGATACCCCAGGAGCAACAGTGTCCCTAATTTGCTGGGAAGTGGCGGTGCGGTCCCCTACGGCACTGCGTAGGATCCTACGGTCTTGGCGTGCATCCGTGCGTCGCTGCGGTCCGGTCCCAGGTCGACGGGCACGTGCACCTTCCGCCGACCACTGGCGACAACATCGATGTACTGTGGAGACATCACGCCCCACGTGTTGAGCAATTCGGCGGTACGTCCACCTTGCCTCCCGCATGCCCACTATACGCCCTCGCTCAAAGTCCGTCAACTGCACATACGGTTCACGTCCACGCTGTCGCGGCATGCTACCAGTGTTAAAGACTGCGATGGAGCTCCGTATGCCACGGCAAACTGGCTGACACTGACGGCGGCGGTGCACAAATGCTGCGCAGCTAGCGCCATTCGACGGCCAACACCGCGGTTCCTGGTGTGTCCGCTGTGCCGTGCGTGTGATCATTGCTTGTACAGCCCTCTCGCAGTGTCCGGAGCAAGTATGGTGGGTCTGACACACCGGTGTCAATGTGTTCTTTTTTCCATTTCCAGGAGTGTATTTTTTCTTTATTTCCTTGTTTCAATGAATTTTATTTCTTTTTAGAATAGATATCTGACTATAGTTACGTTAGCTATAATAAGAAAAGAACTTATGGGGGCCTTGTGCGTTAAGATATTGCTGCGAATAATTATCTATTTTGCACCAGTAATGACTTCCATGATATTAGTTCTTAACTTTAATCTATCTCTTATGTTATTAATAGATTACCTAGTGGCAAAGTAAATGAGTGTTGTTATATAGGCCGAACTCGCAATAACCGGCTTGGTTGAAGTTTGCACAGACGCCACTGCGACCATCTCACCGAGATAACTACGGATTGTTGTAACTGTTTAGAGCCTGCATTTCATTTAATTAGAAAATCCGATTACCCCGTGCGAATTAAATAACCGTACTTGAAATGTTTCATATTTTCATGGTCACGAAAATACGAAGTGAAGACAGTTATTCCCAAAACATACAATAATGCTTGCGAATTGGAGATTCTGAATTCATCGTCAGTTTAAATCTGCAGTGGAGTTAAAGATCCTACAACGGTTTCGTTTATACCGATTGATGTACGGAACCCTAAACACCATTCTCTTTGGTCCAAACAAACTGCTCAATTATGTTTTTATCACCCTCCTGACTTACAGTTTTTTATTTGGAACCTCTATATCAAAGTTCTTTTGACTACAATCACTACGAACAACCACCTGACTAAAGGAGATAAAAGTATACCTGCTTGTTTACTGCAGTTTAGTATAGCGCTCTGTCTCTAAGATATTGAACAATATTATGTGGATTCATGCACGGAGTTCAATCTGTCATCATGCTTCGAAGCGCTACTTCAAGCTCAGAACGTGTCCGCTGTGTTTCTTTACTGCAGGACGGGTTGCCAGCACGAGATTTGGCCACCGAACTAATGTGTACATCACAGTGACTTCATTAGACTGTTATCGTGAGACACAAAATATTGAATATCTGCCACGAGTGTTCGCCAACTACTAACAGTACCAATTGATGAACGTTATCTCTGTCTTACGACTCATAGGATCTGCAAGGGGCAAGAGGACTGTGCACTGACTTTTAGGAGCCAACTGTGAGGGAAGTGACAACCCAGGCATTACGGAACCGCCTGCACACAATCGATTTTGGGTGACCAGTACGAGCAACACTACAAATCCCTTACAAACGTGGTAGACGAATAGGCTGGACATGGGAACACTTGGAATGGAACTCCGTCAGTGGTCTCGAGCTATTTTCAACGACTACTGCAGTATTTGCTTGACATCGAATGAACCGCCTGCACACAATCGATTTTGGGTGACCAATACGAGCAACACTACAAATGCCTTACAAACGTGGTAGAAGAATAGGCTGAACATGGGAACACTTGGAATGGAACTCCGTCAGTGGTCTCGAGCTATTTTCAGCGACTACTGCAGTATTTGCTTGACATCGAATGAACATCGTAGAAATTCAAGTCTCAAGTTGGCAGGTGTAGCTAGGAAAATGTGTCAATGACGTTTTGGGCCAGCATGGATGCCGTGCGCCACCCATTGCTAACGATGGTAAATTCAGAAGTGTTCAGTGTTGGAAGAGGCTCATAAGCTTGACAGCTTCAGGAAGGGACTGTCGTGGGGTGAAACAGGCCTATGCAACACCACCAACACCTTGCGGATAATGCAAAAGACGGTCCAAGCGTGGTGCAACGCACGATTTGGAGCAACACGATATTGCGTGTTGTCCAAATTTTGATTTCACAGATGAGCAAAAACGTGCGTTTCATTCTGTTATTATTTTGTGATTCTTGAGTTTCTCCCGGCGTATTTGATAATCAAAATATCCACGGGTATGCTGCCGGTCTATAGTGTCCAACGGGCACAATATTTCGGCGATCATACATGTCGCCATCATCAGGTGAGCAGCCATAGCGTACGGATCTCCGTGCCGGCACGTTCACAGGAGCTCAGTCCGTCAGTTCACCTGATGATGGCGACATGTATGATCGCCGAAATATTGTGCCGTTGGACACTATAGACCGGCAGCATACCCGTGGATATTTTGATTGTTATTATTTTGTTTACTTGCACAGACTTTTTTAGTTTCAAATCGCATTCTTTGCTCCTCTTGAATGAATTCCCATACTTATTCGCCGACAAGCAGGTGGTGTAACATCTGTTTTGATCAAATGGCTCTGAGCACTGTGGGACTTAACTGCTGTGGTCATCAGTCCCCTAGAACTTAGAACAACTTAAGCCTAACTAACCTAAGGACAGCACACACGTCCATGCCCGAGGCAGGATTCGAACCTGCGACCGTAGCGGTCGTGCGGTTCCAGACTGTAGCGCCTAGAACCGGTCGGCCAACCCGGCCGGCATATGTTTTGAGTCGTTTATATTGTTCTCAATGGAGATTATGCTGAGAAACGAGGCAGACAGGAACTATTGAAGGTAAAAGCTTCTAGAATATTAGGCTGCATCATTTCTGTTTGTAAATGATTGAGGTTCGACCCCTCTACTGGGACCTACTACAGGATATACCGGCGGCCGTCGTTAGCTGAACGCTATCAAAGACCAGAGGTGGGTTCACATTAAAAAAAGAAGTTTTCCCTCGTTTATGCCGAAGAAATGGAGTTATTGCCTAAAATTCCATCTGGTTACTAATGCTGGGCCATCATCATTCGATATAAAGCGAATGTTTATCGAAATATAATTTTCGTGCCGCATAGATGGTTGTCATTGTTGTTTGTATACCTCGTGCAACGTGGCTGCTGTTTGCTTCCCTGATGGCTGAAAGACCGTATTCGTCTACTCTAATGAAGTTACATTGGGTCTCGGAAATCTGAATTGGTTCATAGACATTCTTTGGCCAACAGAAGTACGTTGTGGAAATCGGTGTCTTTCCCGCAATTCTCCTGATGTTCCTCTGCAGCAGATTTAACATTTTATTTTAACCACGTGTAGCGTTCGTGTGCTTTGATATGTTCTGTTATAGTTCTTCCTACGTACACTTCGCCACAGCCACACGTCACTTCACTGTCTCCCACAGGTTGGAGATAATCAGGTGCGCCCAAATGGTTCAAATGGCTCTAAGCACTATGGGGCTTAACATCTGAGGCCATCAGTCTCCTAGACTTAGAACTACTTAAACCTAACTAACCTAAGGACATCACACACATCCATGCCCGAGGCAGGATTCGAACATGCGACCGAGCAGCAGCGCGGTTCCAGACTGAAGCACCTAGAACCACTCGACCACAGCGGCCGGCAGGTGCGTCCGTCTTACGTCGGAAAAAATCTTTAATTCTGACTGGAAAATGTGATCTGTTTAAGCAATGGTAGGATTCTGAAGAAGGCAGGATTGGCCGAGAGGTTCTAGGCGCTACAGTCTGGAACCACGCGACCGCTACGGTCGCAGGTTCGAATCCTGCCTCGGGCATGGATGTATGTGATGTCCTTAGGTTTGTTAGTCTATGGGACTGATTACCTCAGAAGTTGAGTCCCATATAGCTCAGAGCCATTTGAACTATTTTTAGGATTCTGATGATAAAGCTCACTAACTCTAGAAACGAATGGTATCGTAAGAAAGTGAGAAGGCGGTTCCTCGCCCCTCTTCTTAGCACAATTAATTAAATTTCGTTCGAAGGCCCTGTCTAAGATAATCAACTTTCGATTCCAAACTGTCATTATTGCTAATACGTAAGACAGTGTGTTGAGCACTACTTGCTTGCGTGAGCATTCTACACGGCCTGTGTCCTGGGTACATGATACAAAGATTAGTTTTCATCAAATGTAACACGCACCTTTAAATAGCAACAAGGCAAGGATTGGATGTTAGGCACCAGGTGCAGAGGGAGGCGTGCTGAGGAGAGAAAGGCCACAGGCGGACCGGGACTGGTGCGTGAGCGCCGCAGCGGCCTGCAGGCTGGCGGCTGCGTCACGTCGCCACGTCACGTCGCGTCCCGCGATCGACTGCGGTCGATGTCTGCGCTGCCGTGGCCGGCGGGGCCGGGTTTCTCAGGAGACGCGGGGGATCCGTCACGTCACCGCGAAAGCGGACACTAGCCGAGGCGTGGCCCAGGGAGTCGGTTACAGCGCGCAGCGTGGGAGCCGCTCCTCACCGGAGGGCGTCCCACTCCGCTGCGGCTGGAGCCGATCGTGCCTGGGGACAGTGAGCAGGAATACTACTCCGCTCTCGTGGCCGAGCTAGAACGCCTGTCGGTAGGACAAGCGATCAAATCCTCCTGTAACAATGCTGATCAACAATGATGAGCAAAAATATTATGCACACTAATAAAATATTCTCGAGTTTCAAGCCGCGTCAACTGGTTAACTTCCCACGAGCTTTCGGCAGATATCTCCTCTGTCATTGTCAAGTCGTTGACTGTTTTACCAATTCCGCAGCGGTGCTTGTATAGCCGCGTCGTCGCCAGTGACGTCACTGGTACTCAGTCCCGCACCATACGAGGTGCGACAATACAGTAATGAGACTGATGTGAAAAAAGATGTTGCTTACCGTTTTAGTCAGTTTAGTGTTGTCTCCTTCAAAGTAGTTCCCTTTGATTGCACACACTTTTTCCAGCGCTTCTGCCATTGACGGTAACATTTCTGGAGCTCATCTTCTGTAATCTCGTCCAAGATCCTCGTCAAAGCTTTTTGGACATCTTGTGTTGCTTGAAAATGGTGTCCCTTGACCGCCGTTTTGACTCTTGGAAATAGAAAAAAGTCGCATGGAGCGATATCTGGTGAATAAGGTGGCTGTGCTAGTACTGAAATTTGTTTTGAGGTTAAAAATTGCTGTACTGACAGAGAAGTATGGGATGGCGCGTTATCGTGATGCAGAATCCAATTATCAGCAATGTTGGTACGGACTTGAAGAAGTCTTTTATGAAGTCTTTCTAAAAAATTTTTGTAGTAATATTGGTTAACTGTTGGTCCAGGAGGTTCAAAATGGTTCAAATGGCTCTGAGCACTATGGGACTTAACTGCTGTGGTCATCAGTCCCCTATAACTTAGAAATACTTAAGCCTAACTAACCTAAGGACATCACACACATCCATGCCCGAGGCAGGATTCGAACCTGCGACCGTAGCGGTCGCGCGGTTCCAGACTGTAGCGCCTAGAGCCGCTCGGCTACTCAGGCCGGCTGTCCAGGAGGCACCCACTCTTTATGAACAACTCCCTTGGAATCAAAGTAGCACACAATCATGCATTTCACTTTTGACTTTGACATGGGAGCTATTTTTGATCCGGGTGAGCCCTTTGAGCTCTTGAGCTCTTGACATAACCTCCTCTCCAAGGGCCTTCTGAAGCTTACCGTAAGTTTTCGTCACGTTTTCACCCAATTTAACGCAAAAAATGGCATACCGTTCCGCAATATTATGTGGTTCCATTTCTGTGACGAGAGACACAAACACGTGTTAACTTATTACAGCACAACTCATGACTGACCTGTTGCATCGATGTGCCACTTTGACTAGAAGCAGCTTATAGACCAAGGTCGAAGATATTGTGCCTACGCAAGCCTGCAAGGGTTGCCACATCTTGCAAAGAAAATCAGTCTCATTACGTTATTGTCGCACCTCGTATGTTGTAATGTTTAGGTGGCGCGACCACCGCGACCGCTTTAGCTCCATAATCACAGGTTCCCAGGCGGTACTCTGTTCCATCCACAATCTTTATTGAGGGTGATTTCTGATATTTCGTTTTCTATTGGTTCGTTTATTACACTACCCCAGAAGCTATTGATCTGTTTAACAACAGCAATCTTGTCGAATGCAATGCGGTGTCCATTGTCCAGTGCATATTCCGCTACAGCTGATTTTTAGGGATAGCATAGGCGGAAACACCTTTCGTGTTCCACGCTGAGCTGTTCAGCAGTGCGGACAGTCTGACCCACATAAGACTTCCAACACCAAAAAGTATAGCCGGCCACTGTGGCCGAGTGGTTCTAGGCGCTTCAGTCCGGCACCGCGCTGCTGCTACGGTCGCAGATTCGAGTCCTGCCTCGGGCATGGATGTGTGTGATGTCCTTAGGTTAGTTAGGTTTAAGTAGTTCTCAGTCTAGGGGACTGATAACCTTAGATGTTAAGTCCCATAGTGCTCAGAGCCATTTGAACCATTTTGAACCAAAGGTATTTCCGGCTGCACTATCCTGCCTACCAACGGCTCCTGGAATAGCGTAATAATACAGATAAAAATATCGGACAACATCCTGAATGAAGATTTTGGATGCAGCTGATTATGGCATAGCATCCAGTGACTGGGGAATTGAAGTGGGTGCAGTGGTTGCGCCACCAAAACATTACCATATGTGGCGCGGGACTGACCACCAGTGACGTCACTGGCGACGTATGCCGCTATATAATAATAGCAGCGGTATCCACAAGGCAGTCATCCACTTGACAGTGGGCAGTTAACCACTTGACGCCGCTTGAAACCCGAGAATATTTTTTAATGGATATCTCCGTGGCAGCATGCATTCGTACGATATGACTGAAACATGATGAAATGTCACGGTTTGTTCTGTGCGTTTCATCCTTTTCTGCAGCGCGTTTCTTTTGAAATTTCCGCTTCGTGCTCTGCTGTTTTCTTGCCCTAGCCAGAGGGCGCTGTAGCGTTGCTGCTGCCGGCTGCCTGCCGTGTTTGCAGGAGAGCGTCGGTCGGGAGGAGGAACTCTGATTGTGGACGTCTGGGAGCGTACAGGAGGCCACACCGTTTTGTAGATGGTTTGGCGTGACTCGTGTCAGGTGTGATGCATCGTTAAAGCCGTGATAGCAGCCAATGTTACTGTCTTGGTCGCAGGTGGATCAAAGGGGATCCTACGGATGTCATCGGACTTAAAGTAAGACGTTTTGACCATTATTTGCGTCATTTGCAAGCAACTGGGTATTCCGGCGTCTGCAGTAATTCGGCGAAGATTATTTGTTTCGTCGGTGTGTAAATGACTGAACAAGGAACAGCTTATTTAATGTTCACCTTATGCTGGTGTTCTGCGTGTGTTGCTTGCGAGTGTAAATTTAACTCTCACCTTGTCTGTTGATTTTGAGCGCATCGTGAAATACTGAATCCAAGTAGGGACTTTCAATTAATTAGCTGGATTCTCTCTTTCCTCGTCACGACGGGTGGTAAATAGCAAAGTAGAATTGTAGACCTTAACTTGCTACTCATTTGCGTAGCATCGATAACAGAGCCTAACGTGTTAACTAATTAAGGCTTGTGGAAAACAAAGGTATTTAATTATGTTGTTTTAAAATATTATCTGAAATGTGTCAATGATTTATGTTGCGCTAGGTGATTCTGGGGTATGAACGGAAGTGCTGGCAAGTCTGCCGTGTAAGGGAGTCCTGCTAGTTTTGATTGTTTTGGAAACTTTAGTTGAGAGAGAAACTGGTGCGCGTTTGTCCTGCCTTGCGTTAAGGCTATTTTCGGACTCTGGCATTTGTACTGCAAGCTCCAATATCATCCACTTGTTTCATGGTTGTTTTGTTCTCAAACTAGGTGTTTTCGCTAAACATGCGTTTCGCGCCTCAGCACTATACTTGGGTTTCAGCTGAGTGTTCAGGCTATTGACTGTCCATCGTACGACACATCGGTAATGGTCAACCTGTCATCAGTTGATTTCAATTCTGTAGTTAATTGTAAATTAGTACTGGTTCCATTACCTTCTGACCTGTGTTCTTGCTCGACGCTTGTTTTTAAATACGCCGCTAACCTGGTTAGAGTATGTTGAGGCTAGCTTAAGTCAATCATTGCTCAATAGCCCAACACAGTTTGTCGGCCGTCAGAAGCCGTGTATGTGTTATTTATTCCTTTATTCTAGTCAATCTATAGGACTGCTATAATTTTTTTTATTACTATTGAGCTGTACATAATGTCATATTGTAAAGAAAGAAACTTATTGGAGGTTAACTGTCCCCGTAGGGTGTTGAGGGCGGTGCACTTTCCTGCTATTCACCTTAATGTTCTAGTCAATGTGTGAACTTGATAATTATTTTCCCTTTAAATGGAGTGTGCCTGCTTGATGTTATAAGTGACTGTTTCATAACCAGTTCTTTAACGCGTCTACGGGCATATTTATATTTATGGGAGAACTTAAATTGTGTTCGCCTGTTGAACTTTAACTAAAGTGCAGAAAACTGAATCAGGTGTTTATTATTGTTTTAGTGCTTTTATCTGTCAAGCGTAACACGCGACATTTTCTTGGGCTGTTACCAAGTGTTACAATATATGCACGTTGCAGTGAAGTGATGCGCTATTTCAGTTGGTCCCGTGATTTCCTAACTCCGCATATAATATTTAATCGTTTGGTATAAGACTGATTAAGCCGTTGTTTAAATATTGGAGGGAGGTGCGCGAGTCTCAATGACCACTGCCCACCGCGACAATGAGTGACCCGTGGCTCCGTTGCTGACACGTGGGTCGGTAGGGAATGCACGTAAGCGGAGCAGAGATCAATGGGAACTCTTTCTAGTGATGATACGGGCTGCAGATACGGAAATTCGCTGACATAGGCTACATTGTCAAAGGGTAGATTGTTATGGCCCGGCACCTGGGGAGGGCGAACTTGGTCTGCTGTTCTCATGCTATTGTAGTGAGCATCCATATAGAAGAGGGGGCGGCGTGGCATCACGGGTCTCACGATTCCCCCACGTACAACAAAAAAAAATTATGTTAAAAGCATATACATTCTTAAATATACCAATCTCCAAATTTGCCTGCTACATTTCATAGAATAAAGTACCATAAAACTGAGAGCCTTGAAAATGACAAAGGATTCATAACTTAAAAGCTATGTTTAACACAGGATAGTGTTCAGTTGCTTGCGTGTAGGCCTACCCATGTGTAAAAGTTTGTGGCCTGCCAGCCTCCAGGGAGCATTTCAGTCACTTGCAGGTTAGTGGTAACTGCTGTCAGTAACAAAATTCGACACAGTGCGTTAGTACAAGCATAGAACCGGCAAACCAGAGGAAGATGAGTAAGACAAGACAGAAAGGGAAAGGCCCTCCAGTTTGGAGAAAATAACAGAAATTGGACATTGTTCAAGCAAACGCTCGATAGCCACATCCCACCTATACAAGAAATTAATGAAGCGGCACAAATTGACGAGGCAGTAGAAACCCTCATTAACGCCGTCCAGGACGCTATGGCAGGCACCATACCTGATCGCACCTCACAACAACGCAGTGCGGCCCTGCCCCTGGAAATCCTGGGCCTAATCTCAATGAGGAATCGCCTCAGGAGAAAATGGCAGCGCACCAGGCGTCCGTACTTCAAACGGCACATTAACAGACTACAGGGCATCACACACGATAAAATACAAACACATAGAACACAACAGTGGAACCAAAAACTCGAAGGGCTGGACACCGCACGACCTGGCGTGTGGCAACTAGCCCGACACTTCACCAGGGAGAAAATATACACCCCAACGCTTCAAGGGCCTGACGGACCTGCATACTCAGTGGAAGAGAAAGCAGAACTAATGGCCCGAACACTCGCAGCGTCATTCACACCGAGCCTGGTAACATCAGATCCAGTGTTCACACTTGCTACTGACCAAGAGGTTACACGCATTCTAGCCCAACCATCGCGCGACGACATTCGACATGCTAGCACAGCCGAAGTCTCCTGGGCTATAATGCATTCCGCTGCTAGGAAAGCCCCTGGTCATGATGGCATTCAAAACCGTGTGCTCCAGGAGTTCACGGATAAAGCAACTGAGTACCTAACACTCATAACGAATGCCATACTAAAACATCAACACTTCCCCGTCTTTTGGAAGACGGCCAAGGTCCTGATGTTCAGGAAGCCGGGGAAAGACCACAGCCTCCCACAAAATTACCGACCCATCAGCCATCTGAGCTCGCTCAGTAAAATTGTTGAGAAGGTGATCCTCAAACGCATCACTAGGCACTGCATAACACATGACGTCCTGAGACCGGAGCAATTCGGCTTCAGGAATCACCACTCCACAACACAACTACTCCTACGGGTCATTGAACATATAACACATGGCTTCAACATAAACAAAGCTACAGGGGCAGTGTTCCTGGACATCGAAAAGGCTTTCGACCGTCTATGGCACAACGGCCTCATCCGCAAACTCTGCGACGCGGGATTCCCCGACGGGCTGCTGCGTCTAATACACTCATACCTCACAGACAGGAGTTTCAACACTGACGTGCAGGGAAAACAATCAACACGACACGGTATACAAGCGGGAGTACCCCAGGGAAGCATCCTAGGGCTCCTACTGTTTAACCTCTACATAAACGATCTCCCAACCACACACAACACAATGATGGCAATCTACGCGGATGACACAACCATCCTTGCGCAAGATTGGAAACCATCAAACATTACGTCACGCCTACAGACTGCACTCACAGTGGCCGAGCCTTGGTAGGAGAAATGGCGTGTTAGAGTAAACGTCGACAAGTGCGAAGCCGTTCTGTTCACTAGAAGACCGAAGCAACTGCGCAAACACCGCTACTGCAGACCAATAACTCTACATGCACGTCCAATACGTTTCCGCGAGAAAGTCAAATACCTCGGTGTCTGGCTGGACCGGAAACTACTCTGGGGGGACCACATACATGACCAACCGAGCTAGCGCGCGGCCCAAACAGCTCTATCCTATGCTCAACACGCGTAGCACACTGAACAGAAGGGTGTCGAGGTCCATGTACATGACACTTATCCGACCCCTGATGACGTACGCGGCTCCTGTCTGGGGATACGCTGCGCCTACACGCCTGCGCCGTCTGCAGCTCATACAAAACAAAGGACGCAAAATCATATGCAATGCTCCACGATACACACGCATCGCGGACCTTCACCGGGAATACCGACTCGAGACTCTCACGGAGGTAATCCACAAACTCACCACAAGACTATACAGAAACTCCAGACATTCGCAGAACCCGTTTATTCGTAATCTTGGGAACTACGACCACAACCATAGATGGAAACATAAAAAACCAAAAGACATACTTGTAAGGGCATAACATCTATGGCCAAGCATACGCAAACATAACAGCACTGGCGAGCCCCTGTTAGTCAGATGCCATTACTGGATATCCAGCTGAAATACACTGCCGAATAACTGGCACCACACAGGGAAGCCGTACCGTACACTGCATGCAAACAAGCTCCACGCATCCCCCACACAGTGAGACGATCTATGGCCGATCTCCCACTACTGTGTAACGATCTTGATTGTTCCAGGAATGTAGCAGCTGCAGCAACTGGGATACATCGCCATCGTTTGTCACGGTAATGATGCATGATACCCATACTAACAAATCCAACCTTGCATGAACTATCGCAGCTAGTAAGCCACTACTGCTCTTTCTACCCATCCCACTGTCGCAGAGGTTTTTTTTCGCACGGCACGAACTTTGGCACTTTTTTCCCGTTGCTTTTCAAATCGCTACCCTCACTCGCGTTTCGTCCACTATCTATCACCTGATGGACCGTGTTAAGACCGTGTTAATGCGTAGTCTTACCCAGACGCACGGGCAACGTCACAGCCCAGCATCCTGTGATCCACTTACTAGATAACTAACATGTTTACGGAGGTGACAGTAGAACTTGCGGTTTGGTCACCACGTTGGTGCGGGCGTGGAGGGGCCCCATCTCTTATATCCCGAACGTAGGTGTAAACTGCTGAAGGTAAAAGGATTCCACTCGTTTACACACTCAAAAAAAAGTTCAAATGTGTGTGAAATCTTATGGACTTAACTGCTAAGGTCAGCAGTCCCTAAGCTCACACACTACTTAACCTAAATTAACCTAAGGACAAACACAAACACCCATGCCCGAGTTACACACTCACATAGCCAGATTTTTCCGGCTTGTGTTTATAGTCCTAGTGCTGAAGAAGCTAACGATATTGGAGACGGGATTTTATATAGTGTGGTTTGTGATGTTGTTACAGTTGTGAGAGAACTGTTCCACGTAGACTAACACCAAAAATTTACTAATGTTCTTCACTGGTGGCGGCAGTAGTCAAGCTGCCCGAGTCAATGTCCGGCAGACTGCCAGCTAGGAGGAAATGCTGAGCAGGTTGAGGTGAACACGTAAGCTATTGCGACAAGCGGGACCGGCCGAGCGCCCCAGTCCTCAAATGAAGCTCAGTGACTGACAATGTCATACTGGCAACGGAGCACAGTGTCACAAGAAAGCTCAGTTATAAAGCAACTGTAACTGTTCAGCCAATGATACAGCAGAAAGGAGCGTCTGAAAGCCGAAGTTACGAAAATCTAAAGCCACTAGGAAAGCTGACCACATGAGAAAACTATTACTCATTACAATACTGCTACTCGCACCACAGCAGAGCGCACGGAAAGCGCCAGCACAGATACTATGACTTTCCTAATCTCACTCTCATTTGCAGCTGTTTTTTAGTACAGAGTAGGTTATGTCAGCGACCCTCTGCGCGCCTAACAATCTACAATCATCTATAGAAGCGCAAGTCTCACCGGAGAGGTTCTGCTAATATAATCTGCAACACCAACTTCCGAGTCATAACTCATGGGGTGCAGAGACTTCTATCATTTTGCTCACGTATTGGAGACTTCACCAGAAGGGCCAAGATGCCATCTAGAGGGGGAGCCGCTGTTTGTGCTCGCCCTGTTCCTCCAGCCAGTATTGATGCTGCTGGCTTCTGTCTCCTATCTGGAGGCTACAGGTCGAGCTGTGCACAACAACATGTAGTGCAGGCTGGAGTGGAGGGTGAGTCTCCTGGGCGCACATCCTCAACTAGAGCGCTTCCGAGATCAGCTCGCGGAGGATGCTGCTCGCCGCCATCCAACGGGCCAGCGACTGCCCATGACGTAACAGCTAGAGATGGGGCCCCCCACGACCGCACTAACGTGGTGACCAGACCAAAAGTTCTACATTAACCTCCGTCAACATGTTAGTTATCTAGTAAGTGGATCACAGGATGCTGGGCTGTGATGTTATCCGTGCGTCTGGGTAAGACTACGCATTAACACGGTCTTAACACGGTCCATCAGGTGATAGATAGTGGACGAAACGCGAGTGAGGGTAGCGATTTGAAAAGCAGAGGGAAAAAAGTGCCAAGGTTCGTGCCGTGCGAAAAAAAAACCTCTGCGACAGTGGGATGGGTAGTAAGAGCAGTAGTGGCTTACTAGCTGCGATAGTTCATGCAAGGTTGGATTTGTTAGTATGAGTATCATGCATCATTACCGTGGCAAGCGATGGCGATATATCCCAGTTGCTGCAGCCGCTACATTCTTGGAACAATCAAGATCGTTATACAGTAGTGGGAGATCGGCCATTCATCATCTCGCTGTTTGAGGGATGTGTTGAGCTTGTCTGCATGCAGTGTACGGTACGGCTTCCCTGAGTGGTGCCAGTTATTCGGCAGTGTGTTCTAGCTGGATATCCAGTAATGGCGTCTTATTAACAGGGGCTCACCTGTACCGTTGTGTTTGCGTGGGCTTGGCCATAGATGTTAGGTCCTTACAAGTATGTCTTTTCGTCTTTTATGTTTCCATCTATGGTTGTGGTCGTAGTTCTCCAGATTCAGAATACACGGGTTCTGCGAATATCTGAAGTTTCTGTATAGTCTTGTGGTGAGTTTGTGCATTACCTCCGTGAGAGTCTCGAGTCGGTATTGCCGGTGAAGGTCCGCGATGCGTGTGTATCGTGGAGCATTGCATATGATTTTGCGTCCTTTGTTTTGTATGAGCTGCAGACGGCGCAGGCGTGTAGGCGCAGCGTATCCCCACAGCTGCCACACGCAGAACTGCTGGGCGACGTGCTCCTTCTTCTGGTAGTGTGTCTCCTCACTACTGGCCCGACTGAGCTGCCAGCACCTAGGGAAGACAGTCCTGAGCTTCTGATTAATAAATGTTTCGTCGTGAATAATGTTTTCTTGCGCTCCAGAGCGTGAACATATCGTCCTCATTGCACTCTGTTTGGCACAGTTCTGACAACCATAGCGGTGCTCTACTAGACCTCTCTGTTTTGTGCCTACTACTACTGCGTTACGCATGTACCTCTCAAATTTTCGAACAAGCGCTTTTCAGATGCGGTATTTCTCTGAAATGCAATTACTTGGAAGCTATGGTAAATAAAAGTAATTTAAAACATTGTTATTATTATATTAAAACATTTTACAGTAATTAAACAGTTAATTACTACTATTTTACTATTTAAATTATTATAAAAGTGTACCCCTCTGTGGCTCGATACAAGTACTGGTAAGTGTAATTTATATTGGAGGATGGGAAGGGACTGGGAGAGGTTAACAATACGTAACACCCATCTAGAATTAGACCCCGGATCCGCGCCTGCTGACACGGTTCCTGTAGCAAAACTGAAATTTGGAGTATGAAACACTACGTGAGGAACCCAGTCATTATCCGTGACACAAGCCTCATTATCATGTCATGGTTTCTTTCGCCACTGATAAGAAGCTGCAAAAAGAAACTGCAAAATGGTGGAAATTTAAGGAGATAGGACCTGGATAAACTGAAAGAACCAGAGGTTGTAAAGAGCTTCAGAAAGAGCTTTAGGGGACGATTGACAGGCATGGGAGAAAGAAATACAATAGAAAATGAATGGGTAGCTTCGACAGATGAAATAGTGAAACTAGCACAGGATCAAGAAGGTAAACAGACGAGGGCTAATAGAAATCCTTGGGTAACAGAAGAGATATTGAATTTAATTGATGAAAGGAGAAAATATAAAAATGCAGTAAACGAAGCAGACAAAAAAGGAATAGAAACGTCTCAAAAATGAGAACGACAGGAAGCGCAAAATGGCTGAGTAGGGATGGCTAGAGGACAAATGTAAGGATGTAGAGGCACATATCATTAGGGGTAAGATAGATACTGCCTACAGGAAAATTAAAGAGACCTTTGGAGAAAAGAGAAGCACTTGCATGAATATAAAGAGCTCAGATGGAAATCCAGTTCTAAGCAAAGAAGAGAAAGCAGAAAGGTGGAAGGAGTATACAGACGGTCTATACAAGGGCGATGTACTGGAAGACAATATTATGGAAATGGAAGAGGATGTAGATGAGGATGATACTGTGTGAAGAGTTTGACAGAGCACTGAAAGATCTGAGTCGAAACAAGGCCCCGGGAGTAGACAACATTCCATTAGAACTACTGACAGCCTTGGGAGAGCCAGTCCTGAGAAAACTCTACCATCTGGTGAGCAAAATGTATGAGACAGGCGAAATACCCTCAGACTTCACGAAGAATATAATAATTCGAATCCCAAAGAAAGCAGGTGTTGACAGATGTGAAAATTATCGAACTATCAGTTTAATAAGTCAAGGCTGCAAATTACTAACACGAATTCTTTACAGACGAATGGAAAAACTGGTAGAAGCCGGCCTCGGGGAAGATCAGTTTGGATTCCGTAGAAATGTTGGAACACGTGAGGCAATAGTAACCTTACGACTTATCTTAGAAAATAGATTAAGGAAAGGCAAACCTACGTTTCTAGCATTTGTAGACTCAGAGAAAGCTTTTGACAATGTTGACTGGAATAGTCTCCTTGAAATTCTGAATGTGGCAGGGTAAAGTACAGGGAGCGAAAGGCTGTTTACAATTTGTACAGAAGCCAGATGGCAGTTATAAGAGTCGAGGGGCATGAAAGGGAAGCAGTGGTTGGGAAGGGAGTGAGACAGGGTTGTAGCCTATCCCCGATGTTATTCCATCTGTTTGTTGAGCAAGCAGTAAAGGAAACAAAAGAAAATTTCGGAGTAGGAACTAAAATCCATGGAGAAGAAATAAAAACTTTGAAGTTCGCCGATGACATTGTAATTCTGTCAGAGACAGCAAAGGACCTGGAATAGCAGCTGAATGGAATGGACAGTGTCTTGAAAGGAGGATGTAAGATGAACATCAACAAAATCAAAACGAGGATAATGGAATGTAGTGGAATTCAATCGATTGATGTTGAGGGAATTAGATTTGGAAATGGGACGCTAAAAGTAGTAAATGAGTTTTGCTATTTGGGAAGCAAAATAACTGATGACGGTCGAAGTAGAGAGGATATAAAATGTAGACTGACAATGGCAATGAAACCGTTTCTGAAGAAGAGAAATTTGTCAATATCGAGTATAGACTTAAGTGTCAGGAAGTCGTTTCTGAAAGTATTTGTATAGAGTGTAGCCATGTATGGAAGTGAAACGTGGACGAAAAATAGTTTAGACAAGAAGAGAATAGAAGCTTTTAAAATGTGGTACTACAGAAGAATGCTGAAGATTAGATGGGTAGATCACATAACTAATGAGGAGGTATTGAATAGAATTGGAGAGAAGAGAAATTTGTGGCACAACTTGACCAGAAGAAGGGATCGGTTGGTAGGGAATTTTCTGAGACATCAAGGGATCACCAGTTTAGTGTTGGAGGGAAGCGTGGAGGGTAAAAATCGTAGAGGGAGACCAAGAGATGAATACACTAAACAGATTCAGAAGGATGTAGGTTGCAGTAGGTACTGGGAGATGAAGAGGCTTGCACAGGATAGAGTAGCAGGGAGAGCTGCATCAAACCAGTCTCTGGACTCAATACCACAACAACAAAAATAACATGAAGCGAGTCTGACTGCAATGACATTTCTTACGCTACTGATATGAATCGAGACTGACTGCAATGACGTAGCTTGTCTTACGATGATATGAAGGAAGGTGGATCCAAATTGCACCAGAAATCAGCGGTACAGCGCGAGTTAATGGTGTCAGACTATTAAAAAATTAAATTTTCCTGCCTCTATCACATCAGAAAAATATTTTTCTTAAGTGCAAGTCATGAATATACTCGGAGCACTAACTGCTATTAGCGCCACACACGGTAGCCTCGCTGTTCCTTTGCTTTTTGGAATGAAGCAAAAGCGGAGGGCGTGGCATGGATTACTGTCAGGTGCTGTGGGTTAAGTGGGCCACTTCATGCGCCAGCAGGTTATAGTCTGCTCTTGCTACTGGTGGGTGAGTCGTAATATTGTAGGACACATTTCGATCTGTTAAACCTGGTTTAAAACTGCCCTTCGGCACTGGACTGTCGGCGACTTTTTACACTATACGCTTAACAAATAACAATACAACAGGTAACCCACCATCAAATCCCGGCCGAAAATACCTCAACACAACAGGAATTTGTTACTTCATGTCTTGTCCTGTGAGCCTGAAACGCGACAATTTTTTGTGACGCGCTGATTATCATCGAAGGATAAATATGTAGAGGTTGATTAATATCGAGTTTCATGATCGGAGCTGTATTGTTTAGAGGTGTTAATTAAAACTTAATGACCATCCCTTGCAGGCAAGCTCCCGGAGTCCACGGAAGTGGCTAACTTATTTCATTATATTAATCCTGTATTGATGTTGGGGAATGACTGTCTCGTTCACCGACTCTAATATTTAGTATAGCACTGATGTTAGAGAAATGCGAAAATGGGCCACGTGGTGTGAGAGTGATGGATGCCACATGGGTGTCACCGCTTAGTCTCCCTCTATTTATCATTAGGAATAAATCTATCAGTGTAAGGTAAGAATTTCATTAGGAAGACGTTCATTATGTACAGATACCACTCACGTGTGTCACTTTACGTGACTAACATGTGCTGCAAACGAGGTTGGCGCGCCTTTCCGACTGTTATCGAGGACTAGAAATAAGTTATTCCGTCAGTTGGATCACATTCCTTTCTGGTGTCATATTCACTACAGACCTCAAGAAGGCTTCGGGAGGCCTGCAAGTGAAGAGAGGTTGAAGTAGGTTCTTCTAAGTTCTGTAGATTTAATAATTGTGAGGAAACTGGCCGTTTGGCTGAAATAACAGACATTGGAATAAGTCACGCTATATCGAGAAGCAGGAGGGACACATCATCCCCTGCCGATTAACAAACAACCACGAACTTTAAAGTCTTGTCTTTCAAGATGGCTGTATTCCCGTCCATTGGGCAAAATTTTTGATTGTGCAATTAGAGTATAAAATGAAGGCCCAAAGAAACTGGTTACCGTGCATAATATCGTGTAGGGCCCCACGAGGACTCAGAAGTGCCGCAACACGACGTGGCATGCACTCGACTAATGTCTGAATAGCGCTGGAGGGAATTGACACCATGAACCCTGTAGAGCTGTCCATAAATCCGTAAGAATACGAGGGGGTGGCGATCTCTTCTGGACAGCACGTTGCAATGCATCCCAGATATGTTCAATAATGTTCATGTCTGGTGAGGTTGGTGGCCACCAGAAGTGTTTAAAAGCAGAAGAGTGTTCCTGGAACCACTCTGTGTAACAATTCCGGCTGTTGGGGTGTCGCATTGTCCTGCTGGAACTGGAAAAGTCCGGCGGAATGCACAGTGGACATTAATGGATGCCATCCGGGGTAGCCGCGAGAGGTCAGGGGTGCCTTGTCACATGATGAAGTGCTTAATCATTGCAACTTAGGTGTAACATAGGATTAAGTCTCTGAAGATGGATGTAGCTAAACGAAATCGGTCTTATTATGATGAGGTGTTTCTATCTAGAAGCCGTAAGTTATACTGAACAAAACGAAATGGTGGTAAATAATTATCAATAAATCAATAATAGAGATTGAAAATACTGGTACAGTTGTAAGGTTCTTGTATTTAGAACACGACCAGTTTCGGGCTCTTATACGCCCATATCAGGTGTTATAACTTCGTGCTGTGATCCCGAGTGCCGCGGTGGAGGAGTACAGGACGCTGTGTGTTATCAGCGAGCGCGCGCCCGTTATTGGTCGTGTTATAAATAAAAGAACCTTACACCTGTAGCGTTATTTTCAGCCTCTGGTATAATGCTCAGTTTCGGATGTTCCTCCGACGGAATTAAATCATTAATTTTATCCATACTTTTCCCCACAATGGATGACATCGCAGAGACCTTGGTTACAGAAGTCTGCATTTTCGCTGTTCAGGAAATGTTACACATCGAAAGTTACGTCGTCGTTTCTTCATCATAAGAGGAAATAAAAACAAGTCACTAAGTGCGATACCATATCAGAAGAATAACAGAGCAGGGTTAAGACAAAATTTTATAGCCCAAAGAAGGATCATGTATGAATGTGTCCTCTACAGAAATCGAGGCCTTATATGTTGGTAATGAGTGGTTTCAATCAACAGTTCCCTTATTATTAAAAAATTTTATTTGACGCGTGTTCAAATTCGCAGTTGAATCCACATACCAAACAAATGTCGTCGTAAATAGTATAGCGTCACCTGAGTACATTCTCCACATGGTGAGCCGCCGTTACAAAACACAACTACCAATAAATGCCACCAGGTGGCATAGTTCTAGTGGCGTTACAAGCATTCAAACATAATACATTGACAAATTAATAACAAGAAAAGTATTAAAGAAATGTAAAGATAACCGGGGAAAACACCTATAAGAAAACTAAAAGACAAAAATTAAAAGTGTGTAACCAGAGTACATGATTCAATCACATGATTCATTTGATGGCTTGTGGGAATGGGGTAAAGGGAGAACAGATGGGTGGGTGGAGGGTATGTACTGTGGCAGTAACAAACCAATCGTATCACATAAAGATAAGAGCCAAAAACATACAGTGCTTTCAAATCCTAAACTGTAGAAGACGGAACCAACTAAGATTCTAAACGGAATATACATAACACGAATGGGTAAAGCGATGGAAGGAATCAGGCGTGGGGAGCACCTCTACGTGGCGTATGGTGCTACTATACTAACAAAAGTTTTAACAAAGGCACATCTAGATACAAACCACAAAAAATCACAATCACCGCAGCCTGTGATGTGGAGATAAAAGTAAACTTGGATTCCACGTGCAGCTTCATGCAACGCGCTGTACCTCCAATTACGCGCGGACAGTGCGGCTTTTGTAGGCTTTTTACTCTGCCAACTCTACTCGAAGAGTTATTTCAAGGTTGGAGCGTAACCTTGTTGTCACTGTACGGGACTAAGGGCTGTCAGTATCAGAAAATATGCTCTGAACATGTATACACCACAGAGACGTCATTCTAACATTCAACAGCTACTATAAGATACGAAACATTGAAGATCACCACAGCGACGTCATTCTAACATTCAACAGCTACTATAAGATACGAAACATTGAAGATCTGCCTCGCAGCGGTTGCCCCAAGTTAACAGTATCACCTGATGGCCGTTACCTAGAAAATACAGTACATAGCTACCACGATTAAAATGAAGCGGAACTGAGCTCAGCATTTCTGGAAGCAACTGGGAGGACTGTGCCGACCCAGATATGATCAGCTTAGCCTCTAAACAGTACAATTTCCCCAGCATTGTGTTGCAATAAGAAGGTGGGCAAGGTAATACCTGGAATAGAAACTTGTTCAGTGGCTTAGAGTTCTCTTCACCAATGGGTGCAAGATTTACCTGGTAGCCGACGATCGCCGAAGAAGATTGGGTGCAGCCAAATAACCACTTCACTCGACATGCAGCCCCGCGAGTTGAGCAGGAAGTTGGTCGGTCATACAGCCCAACTTAAATAAAAGAAAAAAATCACCACAAAGGAATTATCTGAACAGGTTGGAAATCGATAGACTTGATGTACTTTACCTGTACAGACAAACAAATGATTACAGTTTCAGAAAAATTGGATGATTTACTCAAGAGAAAGAGCTTTACAAATTGAGCAAGTGAATAACGTGTTGGTCCACCTCTGGCTCTTATGCAAGCAATTATTCTACTTGGCATTGATTGATAGAGTTGTCGGATGTCCTCCTGAGGGACGTCGTACCAAATTGTGTCCTATGGGCACGTTGGATCTTGAAAATCCCGAGCTGGTTGGAGGGCCCTCTCCATAATGCTCGAAACGTTCTCAATTAGTGAGAGGTCCGGTGACTTTGATGGCCAAGGCAGGGTTTGACAAGCACTAAAATAAGCAGTAAAAAGTAGGACAGTGAGTGGGGGGGGGGGGGGGGCATTATCTTGCTGAAATGTAAGTCCAGGATGGCTCGCCAAGAAGGACAACTAAACGGGGCGTAGAATATCGTCGACGTACCGCTGCCCTGTAAGGCCGGGCGGATGATAATCGATGAGATTCCAGGCCAAATTTGCCCGATACCACCGCAAACGGGTCTGTGGGTGTACAGAGGTCAATGGTGGGGGTGCCACGAGCTCAGCCCCCATTCTGTGAGTCGCATATGAATGGTCCTTGCTCTCATTGAAGCATTAGTCGCACGTTGAATAGACGATAATGATGAATCCAGGATTCTGAGTGCCTCTCTGTCGATTGCTCGGTCCACATGTTCTGTCGTCTCTCTAGGACGACCGCTTCCTTCTTGACGCTTTGTTCGGCAATTGTTCATTCACTCCTGCCAATATCGTCGAATAGTGACATCGCTCCTATTCAAATGTCGAGCGATTCGCCAATTACGTCAACCGGCTTTTCTGAACCCAACTGCACGTTATCTCTGAAATACTGTTCACGCGCCTGTCTGCGAGGCATAGTTACTGTTCAACTGAGTGCACGGGATGCAGAGATGTGCAAAGATATGCAATTTTAAACAATTACCTGTATTTTTATTATTTTATTCTCACAGTAAAGTTGTTTACCATTTCATGAAGCTGACTTTTTCAATCCTTGCTACTCTGGAATCTAAACCTGCTCAAATACGTAAGTGCAAAAATGAAAAGTTCACAGTCCGGTCATAACATAACAGTGGTTAGAGTAGGCTGAAATTCAGTATAAAAGAGACAAAGAAATAGAATTAAAGAAAGTAGGTTATTGTTTACTTTGGGAAGAATGAGATATAAGGAAAATTTTCTTAGGTTAGGTAAAAGTGTTGAGATAATCGTCTTGATGTTGAAGCTCTTTTTTGTCTGTGTTTGATTTAACAATAACATATGTTTTTGAGTGGGGTCCGCCTTTAGCAAACGACAATTTCGTTTTTTGTCCCAGACACGTTTCACTGCAGTGGCAGCATCATCAGTGGGTTTTTTGTTATTATGGCTGTTAAACATAAGGAATGTTCTTTACTGTTTAAATACATATAACTATTAGTTTCTGAATCGTAAAATCTGTAATTACGATTTAGAAACTAATATTTATATGTACTGAAACAGTAAAGAACATTCCTTATGTTTAACAGCCATAATAATAAAAAACCCACTGATGATGCTGCAACTGCAGTGAAACGTGTCTAGGACAAAAAACAAAATTGTGTTTTGCTAGCCGGCCGGTGTGGCCCAGCGGTTCTAGGCCTTCAGTCTGGAACCGCGCGACCGCTACGGTTTCAGGTTCGAATCCTACCTCGGGCATGGATTTGTGTGATGTCCGTAGGTTAGTTAGGTTTAAGTAGTTCCAAGTGCTAGTGGTTCAAATGGTTCAAATGGCTCTGAGCATTATGGGACTCAACTGCTGATGTCATTATCCCCTAGAACTTAGAACTAGTTAAACCTAACTAACCTAAGGACATCACAAACATCCATGCCCGAGGCAGGATTCGAACCTGCGACCGTAGCGGTCTTGCGGCTCCAGACTGCAGCGCCTTTAACCGCACGGCCACTTCGGCCGGCCAAGTGCTAGTGGACTGATGTGTGTGATGTCCTTACTTTAGTTAGGTTTAAGTAGTTCTAAGTTCTAGTGGATTGATGACCTCAGATGTTAAGTCCCATACTGCTCAGAGCCATTTGAACCATTTTTTGTGTTTTGCTAAAGGCGGACCTCACTCAGAAACATATGTAAAAGCGTTGAGGTTAGTTCAGTAGGAGTGCAATATTATGAAGAAGCAGACACATGAGACCAGAGAAGACGTTATATGTTGAGTAAGGAGAAGTGAAAAATCCCCGAATAACTAATACATTACTCTTGAAGTTTAAAATTTTGTGTACAAAAGCGAACACAACAATGAAAAGATATCTGTATAGGTGGATCATAAACGAAACGAACAGGAAATGCAACGACTGAATTTATGAGAGAGACGTATAAATACCACAAAATCAAAAAGCTGGAGAGATTGCAGCCAGGCAGATAAAACCAGGTTTCAGAAAAAAAACTAAAGTTAGTGTTTGACAACGACGTCAGGACATTCGAAAGATTGAAAATCAAAATTAAAGTTGGCGTTTCCAAACAGTAAAGGTAACTAGATCTACGATACACTGTAAAGTGTGAAACTGTGCGCCGGCTTCTTGGAGACCGGTTACTCCGCCCTAAACCGGTTGGGCAGCCAGCATCTTAAAAACACTGTGTCGTTTTTTGTGCTGGTAGAACTCTCAACTTGATACGAGCAATATTTTTGTCCCGAGGCAAATGAGGACGTAACAGCTCAGAGATGCAGATCATTCTCCTGAGAAGCAGTACCATATGCCAGCCTCCTTGGGCTAGTGTCGAACATGTGTAGCCTGTCTCGGAGTGTTTTCAAGGCGACTCATCTCGGGCAGGTGTCAGAGCGGCTGAAGCGGCTACACGAGCAGGTGTCTTGTGGCTGAGGTCCAAAGGAGTGGATACTGGCGCCAGATATACTGCAGGTGGGCGGGCCGCCACTGCCCGGCCCTGCTTCTGGGAACCGGCCAGACGACACGTGCCGCAGGGGACGGCCTTACGCCACAAACCTGTTCAGTTCGTCTACAAACACTCCCTCTGCAAAACTTGCACCGTAAGGTGTATACTTCAGCTTTGGCAGGGAGACATCCTGTAAATGCCTATGAAATTACTTTAAAAACGGAGGCAGCCGTGCGCGCGCGTTCTGTCGTAACACTGGCAGCCCAGACGGCGGGTGTTGTGACGGCGTGTTTTGACAGTTATGGGTCATACTCGACCGGGCGAGCTTTGCGGCGTGGTCAGTAGGTGAAGGTACCGTTGACATGCGATGATTGGCAGAGCTCAGAGTCTAAGAAATCCTGACTGCAAGTCAGGTGACATGACTCTCTGAACAAGTGTTGGAGAACTGCCAAGGTCAGCCGTCGTGGCCGACCTAATTGAATAAAGAAAATATTAAATAAGGAAAATTGTAAATACAAATTGAACCAGACAAGTGACAGAGAAACCAGCCACATGGTTTTAAACACAAAAGTTAGACGAGTGGGTGAGTGAAGACGCTCCCTCGGCACGAGATTTAGTTTAAACGATATTAACGTTAAATATTTTGGATATGAAAAGATTTATAAAAAATTAATAACTCACTAACGCCTTAAGCCATTCAGACAAAAGTAGTGTCAATATATAGGGTTCAGTGAGTACTATCGAACTGTTGCAATACATTTTCTCTGAATATTTCGCATTTCAAATTGCAGGAAGGAATTATTTTCCGCGCACGAAAAAGTTAATTTTCTGGCAAATAGAACACGCAACAGTAAAAGTAGCGACAACATTTGTAAATAGAGATAATTAGATATATGTGACAGTAATTAGTTAAATTGTTTAATATTTATTAGTAATGAAGCCGATATTTTGAAATCCAGCCACGCATTGAGAAGCCTTATGAACAGTGTTTCTCTTGCTTTATTTATTATTCGTGCTGCCACACGTGCACTTTGGTGGAAGCAACCGTTGATAATGTCACCGTTAGTCATTACTTCTTCATTAAGCAAGCAGCAAGAAGAACAGAGCAATTAAAAACATTTTTCCCTCCAAGTATTACCCCTACGACGCCACAAGGATCATATGAGAGTGAACGTGGTGCAGCTACCAGCTGGTAGACTAGCTACCTGGCATTCTTAATTTTGGGGCAGAACGACGGGGGGCAAAGGGGGGGGGGGCGGAACCATCAGCAACAGTTGCTTTCTAAAAATTTTAGGCACGAAGAATTATCAGCGAATGTGTCATGAGCCTGTGCGCCGTATCAGTCAGTCTATTAATTTTCACTAATCTTTGCACTTAAATACTGCACATTGTCTTGAACTCGGCAAGTAATAATACTCTTATCATCAATATCATCATCATCATATTCATCACAACTAACATCACCATAATCATTACCATTTTCATCCTTTTAAAATCCAATGATGGTTAAAGCGCACCGTGCCGGTCCCTGTGGCCGAGCGGTTCTACGCGCTTCAGTCTGGAACCGCGCGACCGCTACGGTCGCGGGTTCCAATCCTGCCTCGGGCATGGATGTGTGTGATATCCTTAGGTTAGTTAGGTTTAAGTAGTTATAAGTTCTAGAAGATTGATGACCTCAGATGTTATGTCCCATAGTGCTCAGAGCCATTTGAACCATTTAAAGCGCACCGTAAACTTTCCATGCATTGTGATCTTCCAAACGCGATCCAGCTGCTTTTGCCATTGTTCAGTGTCGTCTCCCCACCTTCTATCATGTCCTTCTTTGATCTTTTCTTATCTGTTTGGATCCAGGATACAGTGTCGTTGATCCATTTACCATCCACTCGTCGGGCCATAAATATTTCCAACTTCTACTTGAATTTCATTACAGCCACAAATCACATCTTCCACTGCAGTACCTTCTCTGAGCAGTTTCTCAGTGTTCCTGTCCTTTCTAGTAATCATCAACGTGGATTTCGTACAGTCTGAGCATCGATCGATTTTTGAATGGTTTTTCGAATTCAAAGTCCATGTGTCTCACTGCTGGTTTTTTATTTTTTATTTTTTACCGAAGCAATCGAGGCCGCTCTTACTCCCCTGTGTATTTCATTGGTGTCCATCCCGTCGTTGTCTTCAATTAATCTAAAGTAACTATGAGGTGTAGACAGGTCTACCTCCTGCATATTTCGGCCACCGCACTCACGTTTATGTTTCGCGGGCCAGGTACAGGCCCTACTTCGCCTGGGAGGTTGTTCGAACATAGAAGTCGAGGCACTGTGAAGACTCCCGCAGCCGCCACAGCATCCGGGAGCACCAGTCGCGTCACTCTGTGGCTTCTTAGTCGCAGTACGCAGCGCAGCGATCGCGGTAGCCTACTTTACGTTCGCGCGGGCACGTGTCCTCGTGACACCGCAGGTGTATGCTTCCGCCGGCGTTGCTTATATCAGCGCTCCACGTCAGAAGGCAGTCATGTGGTGGGCTCTGATGCACAGGGGTGAAACTCATTTACGGACTTCTGGTTACACGCCCTTGATCCGCTGTCACGCCTCTTAGAGTGCTGCAAGTTTATAATTTCGTCGTCTCGCTTTCTTACTGGCTGATTTTTGGTCTTCCATGTCTGTTTTCATTTCATAGTTACAGAAAATGGTTTCATCACAGTGTGCTTCTGATTACCACTTCTCATAGGTATTACACTCTTTTCATTGCTTTGTACGTTAATTATATTCTCATCACATCCCTGATACTGTGTTGGGTAAATGAATCCAAATATGTTTTTGTTTCTTACAAAACTGAAGCTGCTTTCGTTGCGTGGTGTTCTTCGGATGTATGTGTAATACATTACGAGTCTGAATGTGGACTGCTCCATTTAAACGCATTGTAGGTGTGCTGTCGTATTCTACGTCATTTTTGCTTGCACCCGTTTCCTGTACTTTCTCACATTTAATAGGGAACTCCATGTTAGTATGTTTTGACAGTACCTGTGTTTACATTTACCATATCTTGCCACGGAATTAGTGTGTAATTCTGCTTTGAATGATGTTGCTTCTTGCCACTAGTGCCATGCATTTAAGTGTCTTGTAGAGTATCGATGTACTCGTAAACGTAGGTAAATATGTCGTATACTTTGTAGTCTTGGTGACTAGAGCATTCTTCCTTGCAAATCCTAAAAACGCATCGGTAGTCCACGCAAATGTTTTAACACGTTAACAGGTATTATGAACAGCAGAAGTCAATGAAAATTTCGGCGGCCTTCATTAAATGCGAGAGTACGACAAGTGGATAATAACAAAAATAACGCAGAATACGAGCAATATGTGAAGTGCATTTAAGCCGAGCGGTTCACAAGGTATTCATGAGTAGTAGCAAACAGACATGAGTCCACAGAAACCGAGTGAAGAAACTAGTTTTTATTTCATCATCATCATCATCATCATCATCATCATCATTTAAGACTGATTATGCCTTTCAGCGTTCAGTCTGGAGCATAGTCCCCCTTATAAAATTCCTCCATGATTCCCTATTCAGTGCTGACATTGGTGCCTCTTCTGATGTTAAGCCTATTACTTCAGAATCATTCTTAACCGAATCCAGGTACCTTGTCCTTGGTCTACCCCGACTCCTCCTACCCTCTAGTGCTGAACCCATGAGTCTCTTGGGTAACCTTGCTTCTCCCATGCGTGTAATATGACCCCACCATCTAAGACTGTTCGCCCTGACTGCTACCTCTATAGAGTTCATTCCCTGTTTTTCTTTGATTTCCTCATTGTGGACACCCTCCTGCCATTGTTCCCATCTACTTGTACCTGCAATCATCCTATCTACTTTCATATCCGTTTTTATTTCATGTGAAACAAAAATAAATACGGAATCATTTACTCCACCCAATATTATGGATAAGAGCAAAAAATAAGCAGAATATGAACAATATATTTACATTGCAATTCAAAGAGTTAAATACTCACAAGAAAGCTGTAATAATGAACATAATTTGCATTTTATTACAACCACAATGTCGAAATTGGAATATTGGGTTTTAGAAATAAATACACTTTACCATCATACTAATAGCCTACCCATAAAGTATAAACGAAAGGTATAGTCATGTAGTACTCGTATTTGGAAAAGCAATAGTACAGATTTCCGCTTCGTATTTCTAGTATTCGAAGTTCACTGCCACGACACTTGGAGCGGTGCTGTCGTTCTGTTTCAGCATCGTAACACGGGCCTTGCCCTTCTGATATTTGGTTGCTCTGTGGCTCCCCCCCCCCCCCCCCCCCCCCCTGGAGGCAGGAACTCACGTCCCGGGCTCCGACGGATCAAGAACCGCTCCCAGTCTTCGCGACGGAACTCGCGTGCAGGGGCCATGGCCACCGGCGCCGACGCTCCCGCTGAACCGCCGAGCTGTCTGCCGCTTTCGCCGTGCAACACATTCGCCACTGCTTCTTACAGCCGCTCCCGAGGGCACCGCTTCGACCTGGATATCATTGGCTGCCTGCGAGCTCCTCGCCTCGTAGGACCGTGTAGAATGCTCTTCCCCGCTCCTCGAGGCCATGTCCAAGATAGAGATTTTTCTGTTATCACGTTGTGAAGAAATTCTCTCTAAGAAGTAGCTTTTGTGTAGTTCCTGTGACAAAGAATTGTTATTTCAAAGAGTGAATTTCACTACATCTAGCCGCACCACTCAACAAAGTATATTACAGATTGTTTTCTGATTTCATTGTTATTTTGTACTATTATCTTTTCTATGTATTGATAACAAGTTACTTTAGAGTTATTATAATTGTTTTTCGTACTTACTTTCACGCTTGCTCTGCTAAATAATTCCAATTGTGGCTGAATTTTATTTCCACTCTATGCAAACACTACCGTACTATCAGCAAAAGGAAGGTAGTGCACATGTGTTGGCCGGCCGGAGTGGCCGTGCGGTTCTAGGTGCTACAGTCTGGAACCGAGAGACCGCTACGGTCGCAGGTTCGAATCCTGCCTCGGGCATTGATGTGTGTGGTGTCCTTAGGTTAGTTAGGTTTAATTAGTTCTAAGTTCTAGGCGACTGATGACCTCAGAAGTTAAGTCCCATAGTGCTCAGAGCCATTTGAACCCTTGCACATGTGTTCCGTTTACGCGTTTTCCCTTTTGTTTTCTCTATTTTATGCATCTGAAGACCTTCATTCGTACTGCAGAGAATAGTTTTGGTGAAACATAAATTGCTTGTCTCGCACGTCTTTCAGTATGAGCCTCTTGTTATTCTCACGAAGTCTGTTGGAAGCTTTCGTTTTGATGTACACAGCGTGTTTCGGAATTCTAGAGAGAGGCATCTAGGAATTGTAGACGGGATTTAGTACACCAAATTTTGATAAGGAATCCATGCCCCGAAACGGGCGCCGGCCAGAGTGGCCGAGCGGTTCTATGCACTACAGCCTGGAACCGCGCGACCGCTACGGTCGCAGGTTCGAATCCTGGCTCGGGCATGGATGTATGTGATGTCCTTAGGTTAGTTAGGTTTAAGTAGTTCTAAGTTCTAGAGGACTGATGACATGAGAAGTTAAGTCCCATAGTGCTCAGAGCCATTTTAATCATTTTGAACCGAAATGGGCCGTCAGATACAAAATAAGTTTGAAGTTCTGATCACTTTCAAATCTCACGCTTCGAGGTACGTACACAGCGGAGACTATGCGCTCAGGCGTTTGTTCTCCACATGAGCCTGAGGCGTGGGCAGTGTTTCGAGTACTTGTCCTATGTTGTCTTCTACGTGAGTAAGAGTACCCACTTCCGTCATGCGTAAGGCGCCTCTGTGGAGCATCGCAGTCAATCCTCCTAGATGCGAACGTGTTTTTTTTCTGGCAGCCGTCGTCGTAGTCGTCCGACCAATTACGATAGGGACCGACGAAGGCACCCTTTTCTCAGTGTGTGGGCGTGATCTAGTAGAGGTCCATTTCAAAGTGATTTGATCATCAAATTCTCTTCACATCCGAACGGTACATTTCCGGACATCGATTCCTTATCAAAGGTTTGTCTACTAACTCCCCTCTACAACTCGTAAAAGTCTGTAACAGGAGTGGTGAAACACCGTTCGTATGCTTCAGTATATTAACGCAAGATGAGTAACTGCCTTATCTGTCGGTGCTGTTCACACACTATTTGATGAATTCGAGTCCAAGTCCGTCTTAAAAACTATGTGTTCTAGACAAAGTACACGAGTGTACCGAGTGTCAGACCAAATTTGTTACTGTCAGTTGAGCCGTGTCGTTGCCGTTGTTTGTCGTCTTCTCTTACGGTACTGCCGCCTCGTTTTATTATTCCATTTACTGACGTCACTAACTTCCTGCCTTACCTGCCGTGAGTGGCAGCAGCCGCGCTGATCGATAAGTGCACTATCGTACCATCTCTGGAGCGACCGATAGTATTTCCGGGTCGTCGTGTGTCTAGAGTTCAGTTGGGACGGAGTGCCAGTGAAGTGCTGACAGCCCGTACTCACCGACCACTGGCGACACACATGTACTGGCCGACGAAAGGAGACTTGAGCGGAGACGACCGTTGGTTGGTCGTCTCATCGGGCGATGTGTATTTGGTCTTCCGATCGCTTCTGGGCCCCTTCTGTGGACCATCTTGCGGGACTTTGGTCGGTTACTTCCTTGTGCAGAGACGTCGGGTGGCCAATTGGCCGGTGTTCCCTCTGCATGGTTGGGTCCAAGCCAGTGTCTCCGGGACGTCGTCCGTCCGAAGGGAGTGGGGACGAAGCAGGAGTTGGGGACGGAGCGCCAGTGAGGCGCGGACAGCCAGTACTTGGCGACGGTTGGCCACACACATGAACTGTCCAACGGAAGGAGGTTGGAGCGGGAACGACCGCCAGTTGGTCGTTCGGTTGGTCGTCTTGTTGGGCGACGTGTATTTGATCTTTTGACAGCTGGGCCTCGTCAGTTGGTCATCTTGCTGGACGTGGTTCGGTTCCTTCCTAGTGCAGAGATGTCGTCGCCGATAGGCAAGAGTTACCTCTGCCTGGTTGGGTCCGAGGCAGTGTGCCCGGGTCGCCGAGTCTCCGACTTCCGAACGGACGTCGAGTCGAGTCGGGTTGGAGCTGCAGTGAGCTCCGGACAGCCAAGACTCGCCCGACCGTTGCCAACACTCATAACTTGAGTGGAGACGACCTTGGTTGGTCTTTTGGTCGATCGTCTCATCGGACAACGTGTACTTGGTCACCGACCGCTTATGAAAACTCTCTCTGTATGTTCCTTGTCATTTCTCCTTGTTGTTCCACTGTGAATGGTTTTAGGGTTGTCGGAGTTCTTAGTGCAAGTGTTTACGTGGAACTGTGTGTGGCTCCTGTGATTTCCGCTGAGCAAATGAATGCTGTCTGCGTACTGGAGTACCGAGCGAGGTGGCGCAGTGGTTAGCACACTGGACTCGCATTCGGGAGGACGACGGTTCAATCCCGTCTCCGGCCATCCTGATTTAGGTTTTCCGTGATTTCCCTAAATCGTTTCAGGCAAATGCCGGGATGGTTCCTTTGAAAGGGCACGGCCGATTTCCTTCCCAATCCTTCCCTAACCCGAGCTTGCGCTCCGTCTCTAATGACCTCGATGTCGACGGGACGTTAAACACTAACCACCACCACCACCGTACTGGAGTAGCCAGTCGGTCGGTTGCGACAGAGATGGAATTGGTTAGGTTGTTGGTTCGTTCGTCAGCCGTCCCTATGTCGTGCTGCCACCCGATTATTTAGTGTTACGCTTGGCTGCCTGTCTCATCCAAGGTTATGTTACAGTTACCTCCCAAGCCGACCCTTGGAACCTTCTGAGTGCCGCTCCTTGCGTTTCACATAGTGATTTCCTTATTAGTCTTCTCTGTGTGGCCTTCAGCCAGGTTATAGCTTATTAAAATTGCAGGGCTTTTCATCTTAGGTCTTAAGCTATAAGGAATATTTTCTAGTTTGTATGTGGCCTTCAGCCGAGTTTTCCAGATTAAATTAAAAATGTGTCTTGGCTTTAAGCTGTGACATTGTTTGGGTTTCGTATGTGGCCTCAGCCGAGTTTTATGCGAAGCGTCTAGATAAGCCTTTAGCCTATTTTGGTTGAAATTTAGAGGCTCTTCCCTTTAGGCCTTAAGCTGTAAAATAAGAAATATTTTCTAGTTTGTGTGTGGCCTTCAGCCGAGTTTTAATCCCTCTTAAATTAAAAATTCAAAATCCTTGTCTTGCCCTTAAGATTGTTATTCTTTAGTATGAGGCCTTCAGCCGAGTTTTACACGAAATATTTTAAGATAAGGCCTTCAGCCCTTACAAATTGAAAGCTCTTCTTCCTAGGCCTGAAGCCGTTAATTGTTTGTTGGTATGCGGTCTTCAGCCGAGTTTTCAGTCTATTTAGATTAAACTTTGAAAATCTTTGTGTCAGCCTGAAGCCGTAACACTGTTCTTGATTAATGTGAGGCTTTCAGCCGAGTCCTATGGGAAAAATTTAAGCTAAGGCTTTCAGTCTATTTATATTGAAGATAAATTTTTTTTCCTAAAGAAGTGAAATCTCAGAAGAACTCCTGTACCTCAATTCCTTGCTTAGTCCTTGTGCCATGGATTTTCGATGTGGCCTTCAGCCGATCTAAATTAAATCAAAGGTCTTTCCTTAAAACCTTGAGAGTTTTTGTTTCTTGCTTGTGTGATTGTGCGTTTTAACAAGTAAAGTTTATACGTTGAGTGCAACTGACAGTAACTCATTTTGGCCCCTTTCCACAAATATAACCTCATCCGCTCTGTCCTGCTAGCCCGGAGATTTCATCACTCGTAACGCAATCAAGTCGGCAGATGTAGAGGTAATTTCGGGATTATTGCGAGGAAGTTTGTTGGACCATTACTATTTCACGTTATACGCGGTCCAGGCACCGCCTATATTCGATGTCAACTTGGAGTTACCACTCCAAGACAGCGAATG
This sequence comes from Schistocerca piceifrons, assembly GCF_021461385.2. Classification (NCBI taxonomy): domain Eukaryota; kingdom Metazoa; phylum Arthropoda; class Insecta; order Orthoptera; family Acrididae; genus Schistocerca; species Schistocerca piceifrons. Next base: position 787,496,099 of record NC_060138.1, read on the forward strand.
CCAGCACTAGGAGTGGCGGTCATAAAAAGCATGTCGGGGGCACGCTGGAAAAAGTACAGTCGTTGAGGCAATGAGGACACGAAGTATTTATCCGACGTCCAAGATGGCATGATCATTGGCTTTCGGGACAAGCGTAGAAGCATTTCTGATACGGCTAGGTTCGTAAATACTTCGTGTATCGCCGAGGTTAAAGTATACCGTGCCTGGAAAAATGACGCTATTCAGAACCGACGCCAAGGCAACTGTGGTACACCACGGGCCATAGATGATAGGGGTGAGCGACGGCTGCGGAGGTGTGTACGGGCGAACAGACGCACAACAGTTGAGCAACTGACCGCCCAGATGAACCAAGGGGCTACCAACAGTGTCTCCTCAACGGCCGTTCAGCGAACGTTGCTGCTATGGCCTATGCAGCAGGCGCCTCGGTCATGCGCCCATGCTGACTCCAGTTGATCGGCGATGAAGGCTGGAATCTGCACGCTAGTACCACAACTCGACGTCCAGTGAGTGGTGACAGGTGGCCATTCGGATGCTCCATCGGACAGATGGCCGTAGGCACGTTCGGCTTGAAAGCAAGTACGTTATGCTACGGGGAATGTCTTACAAGGGGAGGCCGCCAATTGTGAAATTCAGATTCGATTCATACTGCGCGTAATAAAAGCTCATGGCCAGAGGTGTAATGTGGCAAAGCACCAAGATGCACTTCTCAGCCGTTGTCGAGAAAATCGACAGTTAAAAGAAACCGTTGCGGTGAAATACTCTCTACGATTAATGATTTTCTGCAGCGCCATAGCGCAGCGGTAAGCGCTGGGGTTCGTAATCCGAAAGTCGCCGGATCGAATCTCGCGCCATGCGATATTTTTTTATTATTACTTTTTTGCAATTCAAATATATATATATATATATATATATATATATATTAATGAATTGCTTATGCATGTTGGTGAAGGCGGATCGCTCTCCAATTGTACCGCCTCCATTTTTCCATTTGTTTAACAGGGTGTACCAAAGCTGTCCCGTCCGCACTGATTTTCGACGATGTTGTAAGTTGCGCTAGGGACCGCATCTACCTTCTTTCGAAGTTAGCAGGCAACTACGCTGTTATGCGGCGGCTCGTTTCGGCCCATTCAACATCTGTCCTTCAAGTGTAACGAGCGAGTAACGGAGTTTATATTTCATACCTGCCACAGCAAGTTTGTGTTCGTGGGGTCTCTATTCTAATTCGAACGTTTGACTTACGCTATACGTATTCGTTTCTACGTCTTCCGTTAACTATACGTGGTTAACATTATGAAGACAATTAATAACATTTGTGAAATACAAGTTTGTTTGCGGAAAACATAATGATGTTCGAAGTCGCCAGTTTTTCCACGACAAACGACTTTTAACAACTTATTATACGCATAATTGTTGCAACTGATTGTCGGGAATTATATATATATATATATATATATATATATATATATATATATATATATATATATGAATTACAAAAAACAAATACTAAAAAAAAAGTTGCATGGAGCGAGATTCGATCCGGCGATCTTCGTATTACGAACCCGAGCGCTTACCGCTGCACCACCACGCTGTAGAATATTACTAATCGTAGAGAGTATTTCACCGCAACGGTTTATTTTAATTGTCGATTTTCTCGACAACGGCTGAGAAGTGCATCTTGGTACTTTGCCACATTACACCTCTGGCCGTGAGCTTTTATTATGCGCAGTATGAATCGAATCTGAATTTCACAATTGGCGGCCTCCCCTTGTTAGTGCACTATTTTCTGAGTAATCTGGAAGGCGCAATGGATCAACGCAAGCATATGTCTATCCTTGAGGACAAGGTCAACCCCTACATGCAATTTTTTTCCCTCGAGAAGACGAAATCTACCAGCAGGACAATGCAACGTGTCACGCAGCTGGCAGTGTACCTGTGTGTTTGGAAGGGCACTGGGATGGGTTTACCATACTCCGCGGTTTTAAACCCAATCGACAATCTGTGGGATAACCTCGATCGGACTGTTCGCGTCACGGATCCTCAACCGAGAAACCTAGCGCAGCTCGCCACGCTTCTAGTGTCGGTAAGGCTCCACATACATGTCTGCAGCTGCCAGAACCTCACTGGCTCTCTTACAACGCGTTTGCAGCGGTCCGTGCTACAAAAGTTGTCTACTCAGGCTTCTGACAAGTGATCACATTAATGTGACGTGACGGTGTATATAAATGATGTAGCAGATATCGTCGGAAGCTGCATTAGGCTGTTGGCAGATGATGAGGTTGTCTGTAAGGAGGTAACGACGCCAGAAGATGGTACCGATTTGTTGGAATATCTGCAAAGGATTGACGAAAGATGCTGGGACTGGTAATTGGACCCGAATATAATAAATGTAACACATTGCCCATATATGGGAGAAGGATTCACCTACTCTACGATTACGCTATTGGTAGCAAATTTTTGTAAATTGTATATGCCGTAAAGTACTCGTATTTAGGAGTAACCATCTGGAGCGACCTTAATGAGACCTGCTCGGATAGCCACGCGTGTTAGCTCGCCGCCTCCAAAATACGGGCAGGCGCACCAGCCGGGATGCATCCTTTTGGCGTTTCCTCACACCTTACAAGGTGAAGGCCGGCTGGAATCCACTTCCCGCCTCATTTATCAAATTCGCAAAATTCAAGAAACGTTCGCTTACTTTCACAGCATAAGACGCAGGCAGTTGGAGTACACAAATTCTGTCCCAGAAGGGAGAGGGGTGGCAACAGGAAGGACACCCGTGCACCCTCTTCAACTAACATTACCAAACCCAGTAATTAACATGCCGAACCCGTGAAGATACTGGATGAACTCCAAGGAAAAGGAAGATACGCGTCGATCTTACGTGAAATCACCACGTAAAACAAATAGTACAGAAATCAGATGCCAGACTGAGGGTGGAAGGACCAACCTCAATGAAATGTAATTCATCCACGAAAGAGGTGGCATACAAAACCCTTGTGTGATCGATTCTTGAGTATTTCTCATTCGGCTTAATAGAAGAGACAGACAAGATTCAACGAAGATTGGCGCGGTTTGCCACGGGACCGTTTAGTCGGGGCGAGAGCATTAACGAGTAGCTCAACAAAGTTCAGTGGCAGACGCTAGAAGAGAGGCGTTGTGCGTAACAGAGAGGTCTACAGCTGAAATTCCGAGAGATTACGTTTCAGGAAGAATCGAACAACATATTATTTCTCCCACGTGTGTCTCAGCTATGACCACGACGAGAAAATTCGAGAAATTAGAGCTAGTAAAGATGTTTACCGACGACCAAGGCAGATCAGTTAAATTAAATACCCTCCAGCACACACCGTCTGGTGGCTTGTGGAGTGTTGATGTAGATGTAGCGGTAGTTTATACTCACTGTTCTTTAATTTCGTTAGCATCTTGGAAATGATTCATTAAGCCATAGGTCTATTCATATCTAACGCCAGCTCATCAGTTAGTCTAATTAAGATACAACGTTTTTCCAGTGCGCTTGGCAGCCATTCTTGTGAATGTCTCCTGCATTATGGAAAGAAGGCTCATAAATCAATAGTTCCCTTTCTGTGTCTCGTTTATCTCCTTTAATGTGAAGCGCACTTACATCGTTGTACCGAGGTATATAACGACTATCGCTTTAAATAGTTCCTGCAGTACATACATAACTGTGATCATTTCATACTTATCAACATACTCGTATGAATGGTGAATAAGCAGGAACTGTACAGAATGCCTCCTCTCTCATTGTCATTGGACGTCCAAGGCACAGATTTTAACCATGACAGTTCTAACACAGAACGGTTCTGCAATTGTTGTTTGAACATTTAAAGTTTTGTTTGCTAATTGTCTTAAATCTTTCGTTGTAATTTGTGTTATCTATGCTAGTAATATGATTGTCCAGATTCTCCAATTTCATGACGTCACATTTCTGTCGTCAGTCTTCTGACTGGTTTGATGCGGCCCAACACGAATTCCTCTCCTGCACTAACCTCTTCATCTCACTTGCACCCAATGACCCAAGTTACTTGTTGGATGTATTAAAATCCCTGTCTTCCCCTACAATTTTTACTCTCTATAGCTCCCACTAGTACTATATAGGTTTTTCCCCGCTGTCGTAAAACATATGTCCTATCATCTTCTCGCCAGTGTTTTCTGTATGTTCCTTTCTTCGCCGATCTGTAGAGCATTTCTCATTCTTACTTTTGTCAATCCACCCAATTTTCAACATTTTTCTGTAGCACCAACTCTCAAATGCTTCGAGTCTCTCCTGCTCCGGTTGTCCCACTGCCCATGCTTCACAGCCGTACGATGTTGTGCTCCATACGTACTTTCTCAGCAACGTCTTCCTCAAATTAAGATCTGTGATACCCATAGACTTCTCTTGGCTAAGGCTGCCCTCTTTGAATGTGCTAGTCTGCTTTTTATGTACTCCTTGCTTCGTCCGTCATGGGTTTCTTGCTTCCAAGCTAGCAGAATTCCCCAACTTCGCCTACTACGTGATCAACAATTTTGGTATTGAGTTTCTCGCTGTTCTCAACACTGCTACTTCTCGTTACTTTTGTCTATTTTGGTTTGCTGTCAGACCAAATTCTGTACTCATTAGACTGTCCATTCCAACAGATACTGTAATTATTTTTCACTTTCGCTGAGGGTAGCAATTTTGTCAGCAAATCTTATCATTGATATCATTTCATCCTGAATTTTAATCCCACTCTCGAACCTCTGTCTCTTATTTTTGTCATTCCTCCTTCGATGTATAGATTGGCCAGTAGAATTGAAAGACTGTATTCCTTTTTATCTGAGCTCTTCGTTCTTAGTCTTTCAATCTTTCTGTTCCCTCTTGGTTCTTATACATATAGTACATTTCCCGTCTTACCCTATAGCTTACTCTTATTTTTCCCACAATTTCAAACATCTTGCACCTTTTTTACGTTTTCGAAGGCTTTTTGCAGGTCGATGAGTCCTACAGGTGTAGTTTTATTGTTCTTCAGTCTTGCTTCCATTCTCAAAAACCAAGTCAGAACTGCTTCTTTCGTGGTTTTACTTCTCCTAAAGCCAAACTAATCTTCAACTAATAGATCCTCCATCATCTTTTCCATTCCTCTGTACATTGTTCTTGTTAGTAGCTTGGATGCATCAGCAGCTAACCTCATTGTTCAATAGTTTTTACACTTACCTGTCCATGCTATCTTCAGAATTGTGGGGATGATATTTTTCCGAACGTCTGATGATACGCCGCCAGTCTCACAGATTCCACATACCAACTTGAATAGTCATTTGGCTGCCATTTCCCGCAATGATTTTAGAGCGATAGAATGTTAACTATCCCCCTTGCATTATTCTATCTCAAGTCTTCCAGAGTTGTTTCAAATTCTGACTATAAAATTGGATCCTCTATGTCATCCACATTGACTCCAGTTTCTTTTTCTGTCACGTCATCAGACAGTTCCTGCCCCTCATGAAGGGCTGCATTGTATTCTTTTCAATCACCGCTCTCTCTTCTGCGTTTACCAGTGGAATTCCCATTTCAGTTCTAATGTTACCACCCTTGTTTTTAATTTCACAGAACATTGTTTTGACTTTTCTACATGCGGGTTAAGCCCTCCCAACAATAATTTCTTTTTGATTTCTTCACGTTTTTCATGCAACCATTACGCCTTAGCTTGTCTTACTTCCTATTTATTTCACTATTAAGTGACCTGAATTTCTGTATTCCTGAATTTCCCTGAGCATTTTGTACTTCCTTCTATCGTCGATCAACTGAAGTACTTCCTCTGTTACCCGTGGTTTCTTTGCAGGTGCCTAGTACCTATGCTTTTTTCCAACTTCTACGACTGCTCTATTTAGAGATGTCCATTCCTCTTCAACTGAACTGCCTGCTGACCTATTCATTTTCGCAGTATCTATAGCCTAAAAGAAATTCAAGCGTATCTCTTCTGTCCTTATTATTTCTTTGCGCAATGATTCCTTCTGACTGGTCTCGCAAACTTTAGTCTAATACTTCATCGTTACTAAATCGTGATCTGAGATCGTATCTGCAACTGGGTACATGTTACAGTCCAATAGCTGATTTAGGAATCGCTGTCTCACCACGATGTAATCCAGCTGGAATCATCCCCTATGTCCCCGCTTTTTCCAAGTATACCTCTTCTGCTGGTGATTTTCGAACAGTGTATTCGCTATTACCAGATGAAATTTATTGCAGAAATGAATTAGTCTTCCTCATACCTACTGCCGAGCCCATATCATATTCTCCGGTAACCCTTTCTTCTATTCCTTCCTCTGCACTCCTATATCCCAAGATTATTAGATTTTCATCTTCCTTTACACACTGAATTACCCGTTAAATATCCTCATATACTTTCTCTCTCTCTGTATCTTCTGCTTGCGATATTGGCATATATACCTGAACTATCGTTGTCGGCGTTGGTTTGCTGTCGATTCTGATGAGAACAATCCTGTCACTGAACTGTTTATACTATCTCGCTCTCTGCCCTCCTTTCCATTTCGTAACGAATTCTATTCCCATATTACCATACCCTGCTGCTGTGTGTATTTCTCTCTATTCCTCTGATCAAAAATTATTATCTTCTTTTCATTTCACTTCACTGACCCCTCACCACATCTAGATTCAGCCTTTGCATTTCTGTTTTTATAGTTTCTAGTATTCCTACTACGTTCAAACGTCTGACAGTCCACGCTCCGACTTGTAGAATGTCATCCAGTCGTTGGTATTCCATTTTTTCTCATGCTCAGCTGCCTCTTGGCAGTTCCCTCATAGAGATCCGAAAGGGGACCTGATCCGGAATCTTTTGCCAATGAAGAGATCATCATGACACTTTTTCAATGACAGGTCACATATCCTATGGATACACATTATGTATCTTATTAATGCCTTGGCTTCCGTTGCCTTCCTCGTGCTCACGCAGTTGATCATTGCAGATTCTTCCTCCTTTTAAGGACAGTTTTCCATCCCAAGAGCAGGAGAATACCCTGAACCTCTGTCCACTCCCCGGCATCTTTGCAAGACCGTTGAGAGAACGATGGTGACTTCCTATGTCAAAAGTGTTCAGACGGTATTGTTGATCATTTTTATTCGTAATTTAATAAGTGGCTGTGTTCGAAACCGGCCAAAGGAAATTTTCATTAGTCGTGAAAGACGCTACCACTTGACCAGCTGAACGATTATGACTCCTAAACAAGAGTGGGTCGTCGTGTCGCGTGATAGGGAACGTAGGGGAGAGTCTAGCTTCAGCCATAATATGATGATGATGGTGACGTTGTTGGTGGTGGTTATAATGATGATGGTGATGATGGAAGTAGTTCCAGGGCAGTGAAATGCGTAGATATGAACCCTTTGTATACATGAACGTCATGCAACAGGTTATCCAAAGTGATATCTATCAAGTGATATAACTCTGGCCAAATTTCCCTAAGCCTAGCACCTTATCTGCCGTTGTAGTGGTCTGCTGTACCGTTTCTGTGAACATTTAATTCGGGATAGTATAGTAACGAGTCTTTACCAGAAGGCATCAAATCATATGAATCGTATGAACTCACTAGCAGCAAGAGACAAACTATAAGGAAACACAATCACGCCTCTGGGCGAGGCATCTCCAGCATATCGTCACTCTCATGTCAAGTTATACTTATCAGCAAGAATGTGACCGTATTATGTGACGTTTCCTTATGCAAGAAATGCTTGGGTATTGGAAAATTGGGGACAGTGTCCTTACTTACGAAATAGTTTTCCAGCAGACATAGTTCAACAGCTTTTTGAGAATTATGAGATTTTCAGTGTTTCGGAAAGTGAGAAAAGCGGCACCCGTTCCCCACCCATTACTAACAAACAACATACAGCAACGTTGTTTGTATTTTGAATGACGCGAATAACTGCGTTCTCTCCTTAGTGTACTGCAAGCACTTGTGCATATATAGCCAGCCGTTGTGGTCGAGCGGCTCTAGGCACTTCAGTCTGGAACCGTGCGACCGCTACAGTCGCAGGTTCGAATCCTGCCTCGGGCATGGATGTATGTGGTGTCCTTAGGTTAGTTAGGTTTAAGTAGTTCTAAGTTCTAGGGGACTGATGACCTCAGATGTTAAGTCCCATAGTGCTCAGAGCCATTTGAACCATTTGAACTTGTGCATATTTGATTCTGACAAATAAGTTTGCACTCTTGCAACCGAGGTAGCTTGGGATCACATTGTGAACAGCAGGCCAAGCATGGAGCGTGGGTGAGTGGACTAGTTCAAGCCCAGAGGCGTCAGTGACATAATGATATCCACATTAAGATATATTTATCACCTAAAGTGTACAGAGTTGTAACTGGGAGTAACAGTCGGCGGTTGGGCATAAACTCGCGTGCCGTATAGAAGTGCTGACGCCTTGTCAGCGAGTCCTAACGTTGCCCCCATAGGTCACTGTCATTGCCAAATGCTGGGCTGCCAGCAGCAGGGTCGAGTAGGCGTCGCCTGCTGAACGTTCTGCGATACGGTGTGGCGTCCACCTCAGAGCTCCCATAGGCAGCTTGTTCCGCTCTCAACTGGAGACTGCCGACTGCAGTCCAGGATGTCGGTTTTCGTGAAGTCTAGAGCCTGGTCATCCACCATGGATCGACCAAGACTACAGCAGACGCACACGAGTTGACGAGGAGGCTGCGTGATGTGTCACGTCTAGCCACTGTGGAGCTGGCAGCCTGCAGATCATCCACGATGACTCGCAGTGGAGGAGGGCTGGCCACACACTAGTCTTCTGCTCAATGATGACCCAATAGACAGCAATGGCAGACCATGGATTTGGTATGCATCAGGTTGCATCAGGTTGTTGAAATCAGCAAGTAGGTAGCAGGCAGACCATCATCAGTCATCTTGTAGTGGTTTCAGTGAAACTCAACAGATTCTCATTCTCTCTGGCTCCAGCGGCACAGTCAAAGTGATAGCACCACGACTGGATGTCTATCTGAGTCCCGAAAGCCTCGTTATTTGAAGGGTGGAGGCCGCTTCTATGATGCGATGGCTCTGGCTGTATGAGGGCATTCGCACTTGTTTATCAGAAAAGTCATCGCTCCTTGCCTCATTGTGATAATTCAGTAATTACTCTGTGTCGCCGAGACTGGCTGTTCTTGCGTAGTTTTGAACTTACAGTGCTGCTCGGGTGCTGAAGCTAAGTAATGGTACTTCACAGTGCCTTGCTATGTAGCATGGAAACATTTGTTTGCCTTGCTGACATTACAACTATCACATCGGCCCGAGCTATCCTCTTTTCTGAGCTCCTTTAGTAGAACTTTTAGAAAATTTGAACATGTACAATAAAATTATGCTATGTGCATCAACCCTCCCCTTTTGGATTTGTAGCTCGTGTATCTTTTCCTTTCTTACTGGATATAGGTTCCGCCTTTTATGCAAAAACTCGGTTTTTTCTCTTGTTACCCAAACATATTTCGGTAACTCTGTGCCATCATCAGCGGATTTTGTTAATTGAAAATTGTAAAAAGTGAACATGTTTTAGGTTGTGACTGATCTAATAAAATGAGGCCTAACGACAGTTTTTGTTCGTGTTCGTTTTTACCGTGATTTTACATTATATGGTTTTGCAGGACCATGTGCACGGTACCCTGCATTGATACCTTGTCATCTGCAGACCAAATGATGTAAATATGAATGTTATCAGCGAGTTAACACATCCCTTGATTTTTAAAAAACGTGATTTTGGCGTTGCAAAATATTTTGCCCGTATATACTGACGTCTTTTTGCGACTGATCCTTCTTCTTTTGCGTTCTAAGGGCAGTGCATACACATATTAATGTACTTCGGTTTTACAAACGACTTTTCACTTCACAAAACGCGTTGAGCTCTAGGTTGTGTGTCCTAACCCCATCGGCGTGCATTTGTTCCCGAGAGAGTTTGGCGCTGAATTTGAATTCTGTTTACTTTTATCTCTCTCTTTCTCTCTCTGTGTGTGTGTGTGTGTGTGTGTGTGTGTGTGTGTGAGAGAGAGAGAGAGAGAGAGAGAGAGAGAGCTTCATTAGGTGTTCGTGTTGTCTTTTCTGTAAAGTTCCTTTAATGTGTTAAATAACGTGCCTTTACAGAGTGTAGTGATTTCATTTAAATCTTGTTTGCGTTCTGCTATTGCCTTCTGTATGTGGAAGTTCTCTTCTATTTTCAGTTTGTGGTATTGGCTGGGGCTGGATTTCAGTATTTGCTATTTTAATTGGGTGGTTGTTATGGGCTGTTTGGTGGTCGGCAAATGTGCTATGGGCGCTGTTACTTTTTGGGATCTGACGGGCTCTGAGTATCTTGTTTTGAAGTTCCTGCATATTTGTCCTATGTATACTGACTGGCAAGTGTTGCATGTGAGTTTATATATATTCCTCATCTATTGAATTTATTTACGGGTGTCTCCAGTGTTCTGAGTTTTTTCTGTGTTGCGTTGTCTATCCATTATCGTATTTGAAGTCCATGTTTCTTCAATATGTTGCCTATTCTGTGGACAATTTTGTTATTGCAGGTAAGTATGTGCCGTTTTGTTTTGTTTGTGTGTGTGTGTTGGTGCACTATTGTGTCTTGCATGTGGTCATTGTTTGTATGTTGTGGTGTTCTGTGTTGTGTACTTTTTTGTGTGTGTGTTGTGCGTTCGTTCCTTTTCTGTTTACATATCTGTCTGTATAATTTCTCTATCATATGGGGCTTGTAACCATTTTCCTCTGCCATTTGTGTTGCTTTGTCTAGCTCCTGTGTGTAATTGCGTTTGCTTATGGGTGTTCTGTTCAGTCTGTGAAGCATTAATCTGAAACCTGCTTGCTTGTGTGTCACTGGGCGGTTCGACACACTGCGACTGGTGATGCTCGTGGCTGTTGGTTTCCTGAATATTGTGAAGTCATAGATGTTGTTTGTTTTCTGGCATGGTAGTATCCAGAAAATTTAGTGTGTTATCTGTTTCTAATGTGAAGTGAATGGTTCGGTGTAAGTTGTTTATTTCATTGTGTAACTGTTATTTATATATATATATATATATATATATATATATATATATATATATATATATATATATACGAGTGTGTGTGTGTGTGTGTGTGTGTGTGTGTGTGTGTGTGGTTCATCAGTTAGGTGTATCATGTCAACGACATAACGGTACTTGTATATAACTTCGAATTGTTTGGTTGTATTATGTGTGTAAAGATCCTGTTCTCTGATTTGTTCATGAATATATTGACTAGAAGACCAATAATTTGTGATACCATTGTCTGTCCTTCATGTTGGGAATAAAATTCTTTGTTAAACATAAAGTAATTTTGTGCTGTTGTGGTCTTGAGTGTAGTTGCCATTTCATTAATGTGTGAATCTGGTGTATTTCCTTGTTTTTTTAGTCTTTGTATGATGTTGATTGCTTCGCTTATTGGAATGTAAGTATACATTGATGCGACATCAAATGATGTGAAGCTTCCTGCGCCTGGTATGTCTTTGCTCTTAATTCTCTCTATTAGTTCCGTTGAGTTTTCTAGGTTCATAACTGCAAACACAGAAAAAATACAAGAGCTGCAAATCCAAAAGATGAAGATTTCATCGCCCAGCCAGGCATTCCCCAGAAAAATCTACAATAAATACAGGAACATCTTAATGAAACTCCAGAAGACAACCCTCAACATACAGTTTACTAAAAATTGTCTAACTCATAGTGTAATTCCAGACTATGTAACTGCTTTGTTGCAGTTCTCTGGAGAACTTCAAACGCATTTCAGCGTTCCTCAGTAGCAAGACACTCAGAAATTATTGACATTGGCTGATTCGAACCTGCGACCAAAACAGCAGCGTGGTTCCGGACTGAAGCGCCTAGAACCGCTCGGCCACTGCAGCCGGCAAACTAAATACAAAGAATATCTGCATGTTAACGAATGCGAAAAAGAGAACGAAACATGCCGTCTTTCTTCTGTTTCATTATTTTTCCCGGCCTTATCCCCTATCTTCACGGCGTTGGCATGTTAATCTGAATTTGGTTTTGTTAGCGGTAGAGTGTCGACGGATGTCCTTCCTGTTGCCGGGAAATTATTTGTGTAGCACACCCGTCTCCCTGTAGTGTCACCTCAGGCGGAAGTGTGAGAACGTTTTCGAAATGTTTGCGAATCACGTAACTGAGGAGAGACGTGGGTACCATCTCGGTATTTACCTACTAGGATGCGTGAATCTGCCTAAAAATCACTTACATGCTGGCCGCCACACCGGACCGCGGCAGTAATCCGCCAGGTGGCTTCGATTCTGGGCCGGCATGGCTCCCCAATACCGGAAACGGTGTGCTAACTCGCGCGGCTGTCTGGCCGGATCAGAATGAACCATGACGTCGTTCAAGAGCAATCTTCACATTCGCGTAAAACTAGAGATGACACATATCAACGAAGGGAGGCGGAGAACGGTGTAGATGGAACGTTACTAATCAAAAACATTTTTTTCTGAAGTCACCACGTTCAGTTTACTTATAGCCATGTTCCTCTTCGTACCGTACTTTGAAAGAATTGCAACGGAATGGTAAATACGCAGTACACAGGAACAGCAACGTAATAAAATCTAACGAGCTACATACAAGCTGCAAATCGATAAACAATATGAGTGCAGAATGCTAGTCTGATTAAATCTGTTATGACTGACAAGCCGAAGCACCTGTATCTACATACATTGTAACTTTTACGGAGTAGAGAACTTCAATGTATGTTTAAACAAGAATATAACTAAAAACTGCATATGTTTCTAAAACATATTCTACCTAACTAACCTTGTGACGGTAAACAAAAAATGCTGCAAGTTATCTGCCGTCGACTTTTCATGCAAAACAAAAAAAGGGGAGTACTCAGTTTCGTAAATATTTGAATATTTCGGCTTATAACAATTTTTTATTTTACGACATACCTACTGCTTCGACATCTAAACTCGGGAACTCAGCTTGGAGTATGCCGCGGAAGATTCTTTGCGTAGCACTATAATTTCCGGTCTTTTACATTCCATTCCTGAGAGGTATACGAGGAAGACATGTGTCGGGAAGTTTTTTTTCGTTTTTTTTTATTGCAGTCGGCAGTCCACAGACCGGTTTTGTGCTGCTCACCTCGATAATGTAACCTGTGCAACTTGCTTCTTCTCAGCATAGGTACTGTAACCTGCATCCATTTGGACCTGCTTACTGTAAGTCAGTCTCCGTCTCTCAGTTTTTGTCCCCACCCTTGCCTCGATTACTAAATTGATGATTCCTTGATGCCTCAGGTCGTATCCTATCAACTGCTCCCTTCTTTTAGCCACGATACGATTCACAACCTCCTTAATAGTTGCTTGAACTACCCCTATAATATTTAGCTTTATCCGGCAAAACCACATTTCTAAAACTTATATTCTCATATTCTCTGAACTATGTATCGTCTACAATTCACTTCCGTACAAGGTTACACTATATATAAAAAACTACAGAAAAGTTTTGCTAACATTTAATTTATATTCTGTGTTAACAAATATCTCTTTTTCATAAACGCTTTTCATTCTAACTCATCTATTACTTTCACTGTCTCATTTTCTAAAATGCTTCCGTCAGCATCGCCTGATTTAATTCCACTAGGTACCATTACTTTTATCCCTGTTTTCAAGTCACAGCTCATTGCCCACAACTGCTCTTGCAAGTCGTACCGTCTCTAGTATGATTGCAATGTCGTCAGCAAACCCAAAAGCTTTTATATCTTTTCCCAGACCATTATTTTCCTTTCCAAATTTCTTCACGGTTTCTTTTACTGCTTGCTCAGTGAATAGATTGAATAACAGTGGGGACTGCCGACAAAGCTGTCTGACTCCGTCCTGAACTATTGCCTCCCTTTGATACCCCTCGGCTGTTATAACTGCAGTCTGGTTTCAGTACAAGCTGTAAATAACCATTCGCTCCTCGTATTTTTATAACAGCTATCTTCAAAATTTGGAAGAGTGTAGTCCAGTTAAATTCGTCGAAAGCAGTCTGTACACAAACATTTTCTACAAATGCAGGTCGGTCTTTCTTAAGCCCGTATCCTTAGATAAATCGTAGAGTCTCCATTGCCTTGTGTATTCCTACAGTTCAGCACTATTCTCCAAAAATGCACTTACTAAGCTATTATTTCCTTATAGCCCCCCATGAACCACGGACCTTGGCGTTGGTGGAGAGGCTTGCGTGCCTCAACGATACAGATAGCCGTACCGTAGGTGTAACCACAACGGAGGGGTATCTGTTGAGAGGCCAGACAAACGTGTGGTCCCTGAAGAGGGGCAACAGTCTTTTCAATAGTTGCAGGGGCAACAGTCTGGATGACTGACTGATCTGGCCTTGTAACACTAACCAAAATAGCCTTGCTGTTCTGGTACTGCGAACGGCTGAAGGCAAGGGGAAACTACAGCCGTAATTTTTCCCGAGGGCATGCAGCTTTACTGTATGATTAAATGATGATGGCGTCCTCTTGGGTAAAATATTACGGAGGTAAAATAGTCCCCCATTCGGATCTCCGGGCGGGGACTACTCAGGAGGACGCCATTATCAGGAGACAGAAATCTGGCGTTCTACGGATCGGAGCGTGGAATGTCAGATCCCTTAATCGAGCAGGTAGGTTAGAAAATATAAAAAGGGAAATGGATAGGTTAAAGTTATATATAGTGGGAATTAGTGAAGTTCGGTGGCAGGAGGAACAAGACTTCTTGTCAGGTGAATACCGGGTTATAAATACAAACTCAAATAGGGGTAATGCAGGAGTAGGTTTGATAAAGAATAAAAAAATAGGAGTACGGGTAAGCTACTACAAACACCATAGTGAACGCATTATTGTGGCCAAGATAGACACGAAGCCCACGCCTACTACAGTTGTACAAGTTTATATGCCAACTAGCTCTGCAGATGACGAAGAAATTGATGAAATGTATGATGAGGTAAAAGAAATTATTCAGGTACTGAAGGGAGACGAAAATTTAGTAGTCATGGGTGACTGGAATTCAAGCGTAGGAAAAGGGAGAGAAGGAAACATAGTAGGTGAATATGGATTGGGGCTAAGAAATGAAATAGGAAGCCGTCTGGTAGAATTTTGCGCAGAGCATAACTTAATCATAGCTAACACTTGGTTTAAGAATCATGAAAGAAGGTTGTATACATGCAAGATCCCTGGAGATACTAAAAGGTATCAGATAGATTATATAACGGTAAGACAGAGATTTAGGAACCAGGTTTTAAATTGTAAGACATTTCCAGGGCCAGATGTGGACTCTGACCACAATCTATTGGTTATGAACTGTAGATAAAAACTGAAGAAACTGCAAAAAGGTGGGAATTTAAGGAGATGGGACCTGGATAAACTGAAAGAACCAGAGGTTGTACAGAGTTTCAGGGAGAGCATAAGGGAACAATTGACAGGAATGGGGGAAAGAAATACAGTAGAAGAAGAATGGGTAGCTTTGAGGGATGAAACAGTGAAGGCAGCAGAGGATCAAATAGGTAAAAAGACGAGGGCTAGTAGAAACCCTTGGGTGACAGATGAAATATTGAATTTAATTTATGAAAGGAGAAAATATAAAAATGCAGTATACGTCTCAAAAATGATATCGACAGGAAGTGCAAAATGGCTAAGCAGGCATGGCTAGAGGACACATGTAAGGATGTAGAGGATTATCTCACTAGGGGTAAGATAGATACTGCCTACAGGAAAATCAAAGAGACCTTTGGAGAAAGGAAAACCACTTGCATGAATATCAAGAGCTTTGATGGAAACCCAGTTCTAAGCAAAGAAGAGAAAGCAGAAAGGTGGAAGGAGTATACAGACGGTCTATACAAGGGCGATGCACTTGAGGACAATATTATGGAAATGGAAGAGGATGTAGATGAAGATGAAATGGGAGATATGATACTGCGTGAAGAGTTTGACAGAGCACTGAAAGACCTGAGTCGAAACAAGGCCCCGGGAGTAGACAACATTCCATTAGAACTACTGACAGCCTTGGGAGAGCCAGTCCTGAGAAACTCTACCATCTGGTGAGCAAGATGTATGAGACAGGCGAAATACCCTCAGATTTCAAGAAGAATATAATAATTCAAATCCCAAAGAAAACAGGTGTTGACAGATGTGAAGATTATCAGTTTAATAAGTCACAGCTGCAAAATACTAACGCGAATTCTTTACAGACGAATGGAAAAACTGATAGAAGCCGACCTCGGGGAAGATCAGTTTGGATCCGTAGAAATGTTGGAACAAGCGAGGCAATGCTGACCCTACGACTTACCTTAGAAGAAAAATTAAGGAAAGGCAAACCTACGTTTCTAGCATTTGTAGACTTAGAGAAAGCTTTTGACAATGTTGACTGTAATGCTCTCTTTTAAATTCTGAAGTTGGCAGGGGTAAAAATACAGGGAGCAAAAGGCTATTTACAATTTGTACAGAAACCAGATGGCAGTTATAAGAGTCGAGGGGCATGAAAGGGAAGCAGTGGTTGGGAAGGGAGTGAGACAGGGTTGTAGCCTCTCCCCGATGTTAATCATTCTGTATGTTGAGCAAGCAGTGAAGGAAACAAAAGAAAAGTAGGTATTAAAATCCATGGAGAAGAAATAAAAACTTTGAGGTTCGCCGATGTCTTTGTATTTCTGTCAGAGACAGCAAAGGACTTGGAAGAGCAGTTGAACGGAATGGACAGTGTCTTGAAAGGAGGGTATAAGATGAACATCAACAAAAGCAAAACGAGGATAATGGAATGTAGTCAAATTAAGTCGGGTGATGCTGAGGGAATTAGATTAGGAAATGAGACACTTAAAGTAGTAAAGGAGTTTTGCTATTTGGGGAGCAAAATAACTGATGATGGTCGGAGTAGAGAGGATATAAATTGTAGACTGGCAATGTCAAGGAAAGCATTTCTGAAGAAGAAACATTTGTTAACATCGAGTACAGATTTAAATGTCAGAAAGTCATTTCTGAAAGTATTTGTATGGAGTGTAGTCATGTATGGAAGTGAAACTCGGACGATAAATAATTTAGACAAGAAGAGAATAGAAGCTTTCGAAATGTGGTGCTACAGAAGAATGCTGAAGATTAGATGGATAGATCACATAACTAATGAGGAGGTATTGAATAGAATTGGGGAGATGAGGAGTTTGTGGCACAATTTGACCAGAAGAAGGGATCGGTTGGTAGGACATGTTCTGAGACATCGAGGGATCACCAATTTAGTATTGGAGGGCAGCGTGGAGGGGAAAAATCGCAGAGGAACACCAAGAGATGGATACACTAAGCAGATTCAGAAGGATGTAGGCTGCAGTAGGTACTGGGAGATGAAGAAGCTTGCACAGGGTAGAGTAGCATGGAGAGCTGCATGAAACCAGTCTCAGGACTGAAGACCACAACAACAGCAACAGCCACACCTGATGGCACCATCCTGTTTTGGAAACGGAAGTATTACATTTCTCTTGAAATCTCTCCGTGATACACCGTAGTGTCTGCCACTGGCGTTTGCTGAGGATGTCGACACTCTCGCGTTTGTTAAATGAGACCGCAAGAAACGTGCTGCTCTTCTCTGATTTGTATCCACCTCTTATATTAATAATACCTCATAATGGTCCCAGTTAGCTGAGAAATTCTCAGCATTCAGCCGGAAGAGGGTTTTATAAGCTGTTTTCTACGGGAGTGAATTAAATTTACCTAAGAATCCCTCAAGTTTAATGTGGTTACTTTAAATAACTGAAAATGCATATTCGTAGAGATTTTACGAGTTTGTCACTTGTAGCGATTGACTGCCACTCGATTAAGCATATAACAATGCATATTTCCACTAGTTTACAGACAAATCGTTGCCGCTGTTTGTGCTGAGGATCAGCCGTCAGTTCCAATACATCGCGTCGATCCTCACTGAGCTTTCCTGCCATTTCCCTCCAATTTCTTGGCATCTTTCGCGAAAAGCTTCTTGAGGACTACGATCTCAGAGATGTGTGGTGCGGACAGTAGTTGTCTAGTCTAAAACTCGAACGTTTTACATTACAAAAAGAAATTCTTGGATGACATACACTAAAGTACATTGATGGAAAAAAATCACAACACCAAATTTAATTAATATAGGGTATTTAAATTTCGGGAATACGTTTGTTTAGCTAATATATTTCAGTGATTAACATTGAAAGATCACAGGTTTTGTAAGCGCGAGAGAAGCCGTTGCAAATGTGAAAGTCTGGGTCATTAATAACCTATAAAACCGACAGAATGCAAACGTGCATGTATTGTGCTGAACGGGTGCCGGATGTCCGTCTTTGGGATGGAGTTCCATCCCTGTTGCACATGGCCGGTGAATATAGGGGCGGTTAACGCTGTTTCTAGATCACGCTAGACTTGTCCCCAGAAGATGTCCCATACGTACTCGACTGGAGGCTGATCTAGTGATCGAGCGGGCCAAGGCAAGTGTCGACACCCTGTAGAGCATTATGGGTTACAACAGCAGTATGTGGGCGATCGTTATCTTGTTGAAAAACACTCCTTGCAATCCTGTTTAGGAATGGCACCACAACAGGTGACCTACAAATTTGCAATCAAGTCGTGTGGGAACGTGCAAATTTGCAATCAGGTTGTGTAGGATATCCACGACAGTGTTCCTGCTTTCATATGAAATCGCACCCCAGACCGTAGCTCCAAGTGTACGTGTAATATGTCTAGTACGCAGACTGGTTGGCTGCAGGCCCCCCAAATGGCCTTTTACTTTCAAAATCTCTTAACTAAAGAATTTACTTTATTTACTGCGTGATTCATCAAGAACATTAACAAATTTAATCACACTGTAAGTAGGCTGTTTAGGTTTGTATATTGGTAACGCCACATAGCGCTCTATATGAAAATCACTGACTGTGCTGTGTGCAGTCTGTGGCTGCTTAGCATTGTTGTTTGCTATTGTAGCGTTGGGCAGTTGGCTGTTAATCCTATACCATTATTTCTACAAGAGCTACAGTGGGTCTACACCTTTGATGACTCATCAATACCATAATCTCTACCAGGACTACAATGGGTCTGCTCTGTGATGACCTACCTACCAATATTCTTCAAAACTTCGACTGCCTCTGCTGTGGGTTTGCTCTGTTGTGGCCCATTACTTGTCTGCATGTCAAGAGTCAACACTGTCTTTCTGTTGGAAGGACAACACTACTCCTTCAAGACTGCATGGATATCCACTACTTTCGTGTGCATTTTCTTTTACTGCTCAAACTTTGTGCATAAAATTGAAATTAATACTGTGATGAATGATCAGGACTGTCTTTATGGATTGGGAGAAAATTTTAGCTTTTGGCCAACATTATATCAATAAGTGTGTGCATTTGATTTCTCTGTTATTGCAATTATGAAAATTTTTTTCAAATCTGTATTGGCCACTGCCCAAAACAATTTCTAAATTTTTTTGTGGGGAGCATGGGGGCTATGTAAGTAGGCTGTTTAGGTTTTTATATTGGTAACGCCACATAGCGCTCTATATGAAATTCACTGACTGTGCTGTGTGCAGTCTGTGGCTGCTTTGCATTGTTGTTTGCTATTGTAGCGTTGGACAGTTTTCTGTTAACAGCGCGTAGCGTTGCGCAGTTGGAGGTGAGCCGCCAGCAGTTGTGGATGTGGGGAGAGAGATGGAGGAATTTTGAGAGCGGACGATCTGGACGTGTGTCCATCAGAAAGAGTAAATTTGTAATATTGGATATCATGGACTGATATTATTATTATTATTATTATTCGTTACAGTCAACTTTGGACTACGCTAAGCATCAGTCATTTCTTGTGCTTTTTCTTGCGTTCTTCCCAGTACTTCTTCATTTTTTCTGAGTGGGCTTCTTTACGTTCTTGCGTCCAGGTTGTTCCCGTCTTCTTTGATTGCGTTCGGTCTTTGAATCCCTGTATTTTGTTGATGGCATTCCTATATTCCATTCTGTTGTAAACTGTCTCTGGTATAATGTTCATTTCTGCAATGTCTTCTTTTACTTCTTTCAGCCAGTTAATTTGTGTCTTTCTGCTTTCCATGTATTCCAGGATTTTCTTTGCCGTTCTTTCTGGTGCCATTCTTTTGACATGCCCATAGAAACTCAGTCTTCTCTTTTTAAAGGATGTTGTCAGTTTTTCAATTTTCTCGTATAACTCTTTATTGGATCGCAATTTATAATCTTGTCCATCCTTTTTAGGTCCTAAGCTCTTTCTCAGTATTTTTCTCTCTTTTATTTCCAATTTCTCCAACAGACGTTTTCTGTACAGTGGGATGCATTCAATCGCATACAAACTTTCTGGTTTTATTACCGCATTGTAGTGCCTGAGCTTGGCATTGATGGAGATCGACTTTTTATTGTATACATTTCGGCATAGCTGGTATGCCGTTTCCATCTTTATTGCTCTTTCCTGTAGTGAAACATTTGGTAACCCTGTCGGTGTAATCCATTCCCCTAGATACTTAAATTTATGAACTCTCTTAATTATTCCATATTTAGTTTGCAATGTCTGTGTTGGGTCTGTTTTGTCCTGTATCATCAGTTCTGTCTTTTCATACGATATTTGTAGACCTGTCTTCTCAGCGATCTCATGCAGCATTTCTATCTGAATCTTTGCTGTTTCGATGTCATCTGCCAATATTGCCATGTCATCAGCAAATGCCAGACATTCAATTTTTGTTTTATTTCTTCCTAACGTTATCCCATTTTTCACTCCAGCTTCTGCCATCTTCTTTCTCCATTCCCTGACCACTTTTTCAAGGACAATGTTAAACAACAGTGGGGAGAGCCCATCCCCTTGTCTAACACCTGTTCCAATTACAAACGGTTGTGACAATCTACCCAAAAACTTCACTTGCGATTTTGTTCCCGTAAGGGTTTCCTGGATTAGACTTCTGCTTTTATCATCAATCCCAAATTCTTCTAATGTGTTAATCAGGGTTGGTCTATCAATAGAATCATATGCTTTTTTGAAGTCTATGAATGTAATTACTAGATTTTTCGATGTGCGTGCGCGAAGTTGTATTATGGAGAGTAGACTGAATATCTGTTCACTGCATGATCTTCCTTTTCTAAACCCAGCCTGATATTCACCCAGTTCTTTCTCTACCTGATTTTCAATCCTGTTTTGTAGTGCCTTGGATAGGATCTTATAGGCCACTGATAACAATGAGATACCTCTGTAGTTATTTGCATGGACTGATATATATATTATCACTTTTGAACACTATTGAGCTGGCAGTAGTGGTGCTCGCTGTATTGCAGTAGTTCGAGTAAGGAAGATTTTTGTGAGGTAAGTGATTTGTGAAACGTATAGGTTAATGTTAGTCAGGGCCATTCTTTTGTACGGATTTTTGAAAGTCAGATTGCGTTGCGCTAAAAATATTGTGTGTCAGTTTAGTGTTGTTCAGAATAGGTAAAGAGCGAAATGTCTGAGTATGTTCAGTTTCGCTCAGCTTTTTGAAAATCAAATAATGTCAGAGATTTATCAGCACATTAGTTCATTAAATTTTTTTAATGGGACGTTTCAACACTATGTGAGCGTGGAAGTAGTTGCCAGTGGGTAACTGATGAAAACAAATTTTTTTCAACAAATGGAAATTTTATTCCTAAAAACCCTTTCCTTTAAATAAAAACAGATTTAAAAAATTATAATCAGAAAGTACCCTCTAAATATCAAGTTGCAATTTATTCAGAGGCAGATTTTTTTTCTGATAGTATGATCTTTAAAATAAAAATTTTAACAACTCACGCAAACACTCATTTAAAAAAAAAAATTGCTTGCCACCGAAAGTGGCACCTCTTACGGTGGAAAGGTGGCAACTTTATATATTAAAATGACCATTTAAATAAAACTCATGAAATGCCGTCTTACATAAAATGTACAAACATGCCCTACATTACACATATACCGCCTCTCAAGATAATAGGCAAGATAAAGACATATTTCAGGAATTCGGCCTTTACACCTTAAGCAATAAATTCGTTAACAACGAATCCGACAAACATGACAGAGGCAATTATTAACGTACGGCAGACCGACAAACAGATAGACAGAAACTGCCTAACAAATGCGGACGAGAGACAAATGAGCAAGCTGGGGACGAGAGACTGACCAAGAACACAAGTAGAATTTAACAAGTAAATGAAACAACGTATCACGAATCACTTAACCTTTAATAAACTGCGATATCTGGGGAAGACCTGGCGCAGCACCCCCAAAACGCTCTTCCGAACCGTCCGCTGCCAGCCGCTTCAACGGACGCATGAAGGCGCGCCGATCTCCCGTCTCACGGCGTCGCAGCTCGCGCCGACCAGACCGATGTCGTGGCTTGACTCCTGTTGCTCTCGTGTCGGCCGCGAAGCCACTACCCCTCGCTATACGGCGCGGCCCACTGGACTGACGTGGCGACCTCACATGCGCCGACGCTTAAGACGAACAAGTCATCTTATGTCTCAGTGCGCGACCGACCATCCGATCGATCCAACCGCCAACGACCATTGCCTGAACAAACTCGAGCAGACTGGCGGTCTAACACATACTAGCAGCACTCCGGACGACAGACAGACACTGACTGCCCCACACTGACTCGGCTGAACAACTGACCAGACTCCACTTAGTGAGCTCATAGCGCCCCTTAAATGCACGTGAACAGGCTACCTTTCTCCTTTCCCACCAGAGGGGAACACCAAAGCTGCGATTGCCACAGCGGCGCCACCGCCAGAAACGGAGGGCGACTGCTTCACACTACGCACTACGGCGCGCTCTTCAAAACAGCAAATTTACCACGGCTCACCAGCAACATGTGGCCATCACTGGCATCGACGCAGAACCAGCTTTCGTCTGAAAACACAGTAGTCCTCCAGCCTGTCCTCCAATGAGCTCTCGCATGACACCACTGAAGTACAAAAACGGCGGTGGTTTGGTGTCAGTGGAATGCATGCTACATGTCGTCTGGCTCAGAGCTGTCCTTGAAGTAACCAGTTTGTAACAGCTCGTTGTCACTGTGATGCTAACTGCTGTTTACATTGCTGCTGCAGATGCCAGAGCCATACGCCCAACATGCAATGCGCCAGAGCCACAAGGCGAAGACGATAGTCTTCCATTTCGGTAGTGCCACGTGGCCGTCCGAAACCCAGTCTTGTTGCGACCGTACATTCTCGTGACCTTCGCTGCCAGCAATCTACATCTACATCTACATTTATACTCCGAAAGCCACCCAACGGTGTGTGGTGGAGGGCACTTTACGTAAAATGGCTATATTCCTGCTAAGTCTTTCTTCAGTACCGCAGAAGGAACATCCAGCTTTTGGTAGCCCTATTACATGATCCGCAAGCCACCCAACGGTGTGTGGCGGAGGGCACTTTACGTAAAATGGCTATATTCCTGCTAAGTCTTTCTGCAGTACCGCAGAAGGAACATCCAGCTTCTGGTAGCCCTATTACATGATCTCGTTGAAACTAGGTGAAGAGTTGATAGAGGCAACATTGTCTCATTAAAGGCGCTGTGAACTAAAATCAGTTCACCGCGTCTAACCACAAAGATAGCGATCGTTATAGCATGCATTTAAGCAAACCTGATTTGCATCCTCATAGTGATGCTACTATCACCATTCTTATGCGACTGGCAAGAAAAAGACACCAGGTTTCAGCAGTAGAAACCATACCCACCACCTTCCGTTTAAGTCGCACAACTTCTTCTTGGTGTTGCGACTTTTTCAGCCAATGTACAACATGTAAGTAACGATAAATTCAACGCAGCTCGGCACAGTAACGATTATCACTTTCTCATATTTTCGACCCACTTTATTATGTCCTCTTTTTTTCTTGGAAGAGAAATAATGTTGGTGTTGCTACGTGAAGAGAATCTGACAATAAAATGCATCGAGAAAAAGTGGTAGAAGATCCTTTGAATAAACGACAGTGGCAAATAAAAATGTATTGGACAGCAGTGAGGCATGTTTATGCGGTTGCTTGACGTATAGCCAACAGCAGAAAAACCAGCGTCTGCCGAGACAGACGTAGCAGCGTTTGTCTGCGCCGCCGAGCAATCGACCAGCAGGCGGCCGTGGCGTGGCGGTGTGGCGTGGCGCGGGTGATTGGCAAGGACAGCTGGTGGTAGAAGATCCTTTGAATAAACGACAGTGGCAAATAAAAATGTATTGGACAGCAGTGAGGCATGTTTATGCGGTTGCTTGACGTATAGCCAACAGCAGAAAAACCAGCGTCTGCCGAGACAGACGTAGCAGCGTTTGTCTGCGCCGCCGAGCAATCGACCAGCAGGCGGCCGTGGCGTGGCGGTGTGGCGTGGCGCGGGTGATTGGCAAGGACAGCTGCTCCCCGTCACAGCCAAGGCGGCGTCCTGTGTGCCATCGGAGCCCGTGGGACACGGACGACAAGTACAGAAAGCCGAGCTGCAATTTCACTCTGATAAATTGGGGACTGAAAAATGTAGTTGTTTACAAAATATCTCCTAAAAACAATAGGACTACTTTAGTTTAGTAAGTGCATGTTGTCAAATAACGTTAGACCGTTTATACCTGATTTCTCTTGATGAAGACTGCGCGGGGTAGCCGCGCGGCCTCGGGCGCCTTGCGCGGTTCGCGCGGATCCTCCCGTCGGAGGTTCGAGTCCTCCCTCGGCGTGGGTGTGTGTGTGTTGCCCTTATCGTAAGTTAGTTTAAGTTAGAGTAAGTAGTGCGTAAACCTTGGGACTGATGACCTCAGCAGATTTGGTCCCACAAGAACTTACCATAAATTTCCAAATAATTTCTTGATACAGGAGCAAAAATTGGAAATTTGTGGTACGGTCTTATGGTGCCAAACTGCTGAGGTTATCGGTCCCTAAGCTCACGCACTACTTAATCTAACTTAAAGTAACTACGGTAAGGACAACACACACACGCCTACGCCCGAGGGTTGTTGTTGGTTGTTTTGGAGGAAGAGACCAAACAGCGAGGTCATCGGTCTCGTCGCGTTAGGGAAGGACGGGGAAGGAAGTCGGCCGTGCCATTTCAAAGGAACCATCTCAGCATTTGCCTGGAGCGATTTAGGGAAATCACGGAAAACCTAAATCAGGATGGCCGGACGCGGGATTGAACCGTCGTCCTCCCGAATGCGAGTCCAATGTGCTAACCACTGCGCCACCTCGCTCGGTATGCCCGAGGGAGGACTCGAATGGTTCAAATGGCTCTGATTACTATGGGACTTAACTTCTGAGGTCATCAATCCCCTTGAACTTAGAAGTACTTAAACCTCACTACCCTGAGGACATGACACACATCCATGCCTGAAGCAGGATTCGAACCTGCGACCGTAGCGGTCTCAAGGTTCCAGACTGTAGCGCCTAGAACCGCTCGGCCACACTGGCCGGCGAGGAAACAGTGATAGAGTAAATGAAAGGTTCACTAACTTTACGTATGACCAGGACTCGAACCTCCGACATGGAGGAGCCGCGCTGGCCGTGACAAGGCGTCCTCGACTGCGCGGCTACCCCGCGCGGCGATGGAGGAGTTTCGATACGCTACTCCTCTGTGCAGTTTACGTAAACGTACTTTAATGTAGACCACCTGTAAGGCGAGGGTAGTCATTCAAGTTACTAACAAGGGTAACTCTCCATCGCACCCCCTTCCGATTTTGTGGTAAGATGGCGCCGTGGATAGCCCGTCCAAAATTGTGCACAGATCAAGCATGAAAACGGAAAGATGGTAGACTGAACTGTGAAAAAAGAAGACAACGCGAAACAGTCAACGGTACAAACTCAAAATTTGCAACACTAAGCAGATATAGCTGCGATGACGTGGTTATGTGGTCACGGTGTTGGACTGCGATGCGTGAGGTCCCTGTTCAAATCTCCTTCGTGCCTTCTTTTCTTTTTCACAAAATTATGGTCCGTCCGGTCACTGACGTGTCTGTTCTCTGTTTTCAAATTTGTGTCTGTGTCATTGTGTAACGTCTGTTTGCGACAGCGAGGTGTAAAAGAAGAAACCTACAGACGTACGTACCTCCTGTTTGTTCTACCCAAGTGCTATGTTATGACTCTTTCGTTCCCTTTGGAAGTTTTGACTCTTCAGTTGCTTTGTTGTACGTACTTCACATCCATTATTTGTTGTTTTCATTTCTGTTAGAGGTCCATACGACATCACGCCTGCTCTCGCTATTCATCTCATTAACTTGCGACGATAATATATTCTTACCACACGACTCATATTCTGTAACCAATGTACAGTAGGATCATTGCCAAGGCTACAGAAGGAGAAAAGACACGTCAGTGACAGGACGCAAAGTTCATAATATTAAGGGAAAAAATGGGGCAGTAGGGAGATTTCAACCGAATCTCCCGGGTTGCTGTCCAACACCGTGACCACAGAACCACGATGCTGTGATTCTTGCATTGTGCGCGATGTTGCATATCTTGAGTTTGCACCATTCACTTTTTCTACTTTGCCTCATTTTTCATATTTCAGTACGCTTTCTTCCTGTTTTCATATTTGATCTGTGTTCAGTTTTTGACGGGCTATGCACTGGGCCATTTTACCTCTAAATCCGGGAAAGGTTCGATGGGGGGTTTCCCTCGTAATTTCTGTAAACCATAAGGAGTGCAGTTAACTTTCACAGGCATTACATAAGCGCATCATTGACAAAACTGAAACCATAGAACATGGTTCAAATGGCTCTAAGCACTGGGGTCATCAGTCCCCTAGACTTACAACTACTTAAATCTAGCTAACCTAAGGACATCACACACATCCGTGCGCGAGGCAGGATTCGAACCTGCGACCGTAGCAGCAGCAGCAGCGCGGTTCCGGACTGAAGCGCCTAGAACGTCTCGGCCACAGAGGCCGACACTGTAAAAGAAAGACGATGTACGATCCGTCATTTTGCGGACAACACCTTGGTATTAGAGTGAGCTTTTTATTCTAGCAGGGGCTCTCTAGACGAGTAGCACTTAAAACTAAATGCATATACAGCAAGGGAACAGCAGGTACAACTGAGATAAACAGCATTCGCTACTACATTTATCCATTATAGAACAGTGTTTCAATAGAATATAAATACAAATAACTCACAGCAGCCGCTATAAACAAATAGTTCATAAGTGACCAGCTGCTGTTATTTATATTTATATTCAGTAGACTTTACCTTATTTTGCAGCAAAATTTGATTAATACTGAAAATATCTTAATTTTGAGATATGCACATTAATTTTGATTTTTATACCAAATTATTAATATTGCGCGTTATATGAGTGCAGTAGCTCCGAAAACTAGATACCACTAAAGAATTCATATTGAACAAGGGTAAAAAAAAGAATTAAAAATAAAACGCACCGAAATAGCTAAACAGCTTTTTAAATCAGCGTCATCGGAAAATGTCGGTGAGGATTAAATGAAAAATTAATTTAAGATTAAATTCTGACCTCCATTTCGGAATGCGGTTATTACAGATGAAGCACAACCATGGACTAGACAAGAGCGGGGCATCATGACACCTCGAGGAATATTTTCGTTATTCATTATAAATGGTCTGCGGAAACCACGGAAAAGCCTTGTAAAAGTTGGGTAGTCTGGAGGGAATTTCTTTTTCAGTCCTTCTGAACTAAATGCACAAAAATAAGAAGACTGGGCAGAGAAAGTACTACTGCAAACAGAAGTACAAGAAGAAATTCAATTCAATAAGAGACAGCGATATAATAATTAAGCCAGGAACTAATAGATCGTGACATTAGTGCCACATGTTGCTAAGCGCTGTTATTCTATTTTCTGCTACTATTCGATGATTATTTTATTGAAACAAGTGGATTTGGGACAAATGCTTCCCATTTCATTTTGGGAAGATGCACTACCAGTGTGGTGTCAGGGTCATATTTTCGGCAGGAAGCAGTCAGTGGACCTCATTAGAACAGGCGAACCTCCCCGGGGAGATGGCAGTTTTCGCAGAAGCGACGCTGCAAGCCGCTTCAAGCTTTTGCGAACTGACGTGACACACGCCTTAGCTGAGGACATGGGCGCCATGCCACCCCCGCTGGCCTTAGAGAAGAATTACTCAGTTTGAGACTTTCGCCTCTTTTGCATGAACATCAAAGATCGAGACATCACAATGCCACCAGGGCAGCATGAGAAAAACGGTTGTTTTAGCGCCAAAATTTTGGTCATCGAATATAACTGAAACCGACCAGTATTGGTTAAAAACAGTCTTGGTTGCAATTGTATTTTTTTTTTTATTTTTCAACGACGCGTTTCGCCTTATTTAGGCACCTTCAGGTTATCTAAATAGAAAACAGAGAACAAATATATGTATTTAAGAATCACGATCACGTTGTGCAGACTTGGATAACCTAGAAGCGTGTATAAACAGATCACCTATTGAAAATATAAACATATCACCTATTGAAAGGGGACCGACGACCGTAGCAGTCTGGTCCCTTTAATCCCACAAACCAACCAACCAACTATTGAAAGAGCAAATACCTTAATTTAGTATTTCTTAAGAATCCTTTAGTCAGTATAGCCAAAGGGCATCGTCGAATATATCAGGCCAACATCGCCTTCGTTAAACTCAGTAAAAACTAGAAATATAAAATAGTAAAATCATTACCTTTTCTAGATGGACGCGAGAGGCACCAAGATCTGCATAACGCGCGCTCCCGTTCACAGGAGCGAGTAACAGTACGATGAGGGCTCAGGTAGTGTACCAGTACTGAAGCCTAATACAGAATCACCTCAAGAGGTGGCGCTGCGACGCAGCAGTGATTAAAAGTGAAAGATCGTAAACTGGATATACATACCCACTAAATCTTTATAAATGTAATGCACATAAAACATTGATAAGATGGAATTACTAGTGGCAACACCTGTGCTTAACTTATTATAAAATTTTGACGAAGTAAAATATAAATGAAGGCGGTAAATTTAAAATGAGAAAACAAGGTGTATAATACAACACACAGATGCAGTACATAAACAGATTTTTCGTATCATTTACCACTAGAACGAGAACATTAAAAACACAGGACCGTAATTTCAAATAAAGAGGCCGTCCATATAACACTCAATACTGCGTCATTCGGAGCTAGAACGTCTAGCAAGAAAACTTTTTTTTATAAAATACAAGTAAAATTATTAGTCTTAAAAACACACACCAACTTGGAAGACGGACGTTATGTGGGTAAACTCCCCCCCCCCCCCCCCATTTTTTTTTTTTTTTGCTACACTGAAATGTGTAAAATGCGTCATCATTTAAAGCGACAAACTCGCAAGTATCCTATTTGACTAAAAAAAAAAAACCTAATGGCTTTGCTAAGAAGACGACATAAGATCAGAGAGGAGTAGGGCTCATATTTAGGCAGAACTACGAGAGCTCCAGGATTACACTAATAACGCCGATTTCATAACTTCTAAAAAGGCCTGATTGGCGCTAAATATTTGGCCGTTAAGGAGAGACAAATCTTTGTCTTCCATATGCCTAAATATTTCAATTTCTTCCAAAATGTTTAACTTCTTACCCTTTTGCGCAAAATGCAAAATCTTAAGATTTTGTATTTGCGGAGGACTGTGGCCACTGGCTTTAAGGTGTTGGGCAAAGGCAGAGCTCTGTTTTACCTGTCCCCATCTATTAAGAAGATGTTCTTGCAATCTAATTTTGAAGGTTCTGCCTGTTTGTCCAACATATCCTGCATTACAATCGCGACACTCCAGCAGATATACCCCCAATCGACCAATCGAGGACACGCTGCTACAGTCCAGCACTAACCTTTTGTTTTAGTGTGCATTTTGTATACCAATAGTGGGAAATTCTTCTGCATTCCCCTGTTTTTCATGAAATGAGACATTTTATTGCCTTTCACATAGGAAACAGCGATGGCTCGTCCCCTCCATGTGGTAATTTCGAGGGTCAGGTGGTTGAGAGCTGAGAACGAAGATTCTGGGCTATTCTGCTCTGAGCCGCCCTGCTGGACGTTTCTTCTGCGGGCTGTCATCTAGTGCTGACCAGCACGTGCTAGCTGCTCTTGGGGAAACGTAAGTGTTGCAATTGCGCTAGTAGGGTCCACATTCTACATCTACATCTACATGATTACTCCGCAATTCACATTTAAGTGCTTGGCAGAGGGTTCATCGAACCACAATCATACTATCTCCCTACCATTCCACTCCCGAACAGCGCGCAGGAAAAACGAACACCTAAACCTTTCTGTTAGAGCTCTGATTACTCTTATTTTATTTTGATGATCATTCCTACCTATGTATGTTGGGCTCAACAAAATATTTTCGTATTCGGAAGAGAAAGTTGGTGACTGAAATTTCATAAATAGATCTCGCCGCGACGAAAAACGTCTTTGCTTTAATGACTTCCATCCCAACTCGCGTATCATATCTGCCACACTCTCTCCCCTATTACGTGATAATACAAAACGAACTGCCCTTTTTTGCACCCTCTCGATGTCCTCCATCAATCCCACCTGGTAAGGATCCCACACCGCGCAGCAATATTCCAATAGAGGACGAACGAGTGTAGTGTAAGCTGTCTCTCTAGTGGACTTGAAGCATCTTCTAAGTGTCCTGCCAATGAAACGCAACCTTTGGCTCGCCTTCCCCACAATATTATCTATGTGGTCTTTCCAACTGAAGTTGTTCGTAATTGTAACACCCAGTTACTTAGTTGAATTGACAGCCTTGAGAATTGTACTATTTATCGAGTAATCGAATCCCAACGAATTTCTTTTGGAACTCATGTGGATCACCTCACACTTTTCGTTATTTAGCGTCAACTGCCACCTGCCACACCATACAGCCATCTTTTCTAAACACACTTTCCTCAGCAGCTTCTTACTTGCTTGCTTTGTCACACATTTTGTATTACTTGATTTGGTTATAATGTGTGACTCCTTGTTGTATCGTTAACTTTGATAATGCAAGCTTCCCAGACGATCTTCCACACTGTTTGGTACTGCATTAGCGTTATTTTTTAATTTGATTTGGGTATTAAAGAACTTTGTTCTCTGTTAATTTTATCGATATTTGTCAGTCATTAGAGCAAGTAAACATCTGTTAATATCAGACCTAGATTTCAAGATCCTTTACATTGTCCTACAAGTTTTCTGTGGCTAGGCGGCCCATTAATAATAAATACAGTCTGGTGCACACCTAAGACTGTTTTTCTCACCGTGGTAGCGTTACCATAGTGTACAGTACCCAGATTCATCGATCACTGTATTATTATTCAGTGAAGACGATGAGCATTGCACTCCGTCGTTTTGTTTGATTCTAAATCTACTTACTGACGAGGGAGAAGCGACGTCGATGTTCCCTATAAGTTTGCTGTCGGTTGTTTCATGACTGTTTGGCTTAAGGCCTTGCAGTAATATTGTATAGCAGTGGTGATTATTAAGAAACTTTCATGCTGACGCTATCGAGGATCTACTTTTGCTTTTTTTTATATATTCTGCAGTTAGGACGCCATAGAGAGATGCATCTTGGGGATGCCAAAAGCTGTAGCATCCACTCTCGTCCCAGGTGCTAGCTTGCATGTTACAGTACAGCTGCGAGTGTGGTGCACGCGAACAATATGTTGTTTGTAAATTGTTTCTCATATCTTGGGAGAGCTTACTGAATAAATGTTATATTACATGTGAAGACTTTTTTACTCGTGTGTGAAGCTATTTTTACGCTCACTTTCATTCACTCACCTTAAATTCGTGATAGCGATAGTTGACTGTGTACTAGGTTTTGTTTTTATTTCTTTTATTCGCTGGTAGGGCAAGTCGGCAAGATCAAGCGAGGCAAGGAGAGCTTTTAACCAAGAAGATTAAGTGGAATCACAGAGAGTCAAATTAGAATCCTCTGAAGGCAAGGCATCAGCAACAGTTACATTGCCTGAAACCCAAAAACCACACTGACAAGCAAACAGAGTGAAACTAGCGTGACCTACGAAATGGGTTCCACCACGGGGCAGAGCGGCTCCAATTTTGGAGTCATGGGGCACATTCACGTTTTGGGTCCAACAAATGTTACAGAAAGCAGACTTGTACAGAAAACAAATGCACGAAAGACATAGGGAAGCAGAAAAAGATAAGAAACAAGCAGAAATATATAGGAAACATGTGAAGGAAGACAGAAAAGAAGCACAGGAGGGTAGAGAGGAAGGCTCAAGCAGACACGATTAATGTGGAAGTAGATAAAGAAACACGGAAAGACAGATTACCGATTTAGGGTAGAGATGACTAAGAGTATGATACGATGGCCGATTCAAATCGGTGGAAAAAAAGCTTGGCAAGGTTTCAGGAGTGGTGGAAACCAACACGACCAGGATGGCCCAGTCTGAGTCCAATGTAAAAAGAGCTGAGGTACCTAACACCTAACTTTCTGAAGCAATGCAGGCTGTAGAGGAAGCATATATCTCAGTAGCTCATAGACTGCAGGTTATGGAGGAACGAACTGAATCTGTAGCTACAGAAACGAGTTTGTCTCACTCAGACGTGATGCAGGGAAGCTAACGAGTGAGCTCGAGTGACCACAAGGAGAAATTAATGCCCCTGACAGAGAGTAGACAGATAGTTAACGACATATTTTTGAGAGTTCAGAACCTAGCGGCGCGCCATCAGTGGCACAAGATAAGGCCACTCCCAGGGTGTGTGGCATCGGGGCCTGCAACTATCAATGGTCAGGGCTTTGATGACAAACACATCTCCTCACTGAGGAATTGCCTCACTTATACCACATTATACCATATTATACCATATTAAGAAAAAGAAGAGAATAAAATGGAAAAGGAGGGTAATGAAAATACTGTCACATACCACCCACAAGAAAACCCAACAGCGAGAATCAAGCTGGAGCTGGGAAAGCTTTGTCGGACCTACTGCAACAAAAGATATTACACCTGGGAATATCAGAGTACGGCTGAGCCAATATGGCTCCAACAGAAATTTTGTTGAATCAGAACCCAGAGGAGAGGATTAGAGAATTGATTGCATTTCCATCATAGAAGTTGTTTAGGCATTGTCAGATGATTGCGGGGGCAGTAACTAATATCAAAGAAGCAGCACCGTAGTGGTAGACGAGGAACGCAGACAACATAAAACAGCATTTCTTCGACCCGGGTCAGAAGGTAATGGTGAGAACCATCACATTTGCTGCAAAGTAAAGAATAAATTGCACAAGTTATTCTCCCCGTATGTAGGGCCAGTCCAGATAAAACACCTGGTTTTTGCAATTCTCGCCATTCTGGAGATTTTATGGATAAAGAGGATAATTAGAACACGCCACTTCTCAGACTGGATAGCATTTGTTCAGTATCGTTGCCTTGGCTAATGTAGATAATTTGTGTTAGTTAAGTAAACTGGTTCATTATTTGCTTCTTACCCATAAGTTCTTCGTTGTGCTTAGCAGTGGGCTTTTACGTGGTCTGTTTTTATGACACTTTTGGCTGCTACAGTTTGCAGGTATGTTTGTACCTTTTGGGAATAAGTCAGGCATGGAATGATGTGAAGAATATTGGAGCTACACATGTCTCGCATATAACATTTATTTGTTAGGCGTGAGTGCTTGTATGTACATGTTTACCAGTCTTTTGGATGCATGGTGTTATAATCCATACATAATTGCATGAACGTAATGCTTGTCCTGCAAATGTTTTAGATAATGAAGCACAATTACCATCACCAAGAATTGTTCTCTTTGAGAAGCCTCGAGGACATGCAAGGTAACAGAATGTGATACATCGTTCCTCTAAAATTGTATTTCTTCTTTCCGACGTCTCATCTCAGTTTCCTCCGACTTTGTGTCCATTTGTGTGAAATATCTTTGTTGTGAGATTGTAAAGCTTCTTTTTGTCACTTATATTGGGACATGGAAGTATGCAGCCAATAGTATTGCGGCATTAGAAGTATCTTTTGGGTGTAGCACAGGGAGAATTTATGGATTTTATCTTCTGTTTGGTCATAGAACACGCTGCAGATGCTATTATGAGTTTTTGTTCCGCTGCCACCCACCAGTTAGGTCCTGGGGGTACTCACCGAGATGTTTTGAGGATTTGTGAGACGGTACCTTTTGCCAGGAGATCGCTGTGTATACTTGTGTTAGGAACTGTGTCTTTCTTTGTGTCATTTTCGTACATTCACCAGCCTGTATTGCTCGAATGTGTTGTCTAATTTTGATTACGTCACCCTTTCGAAACTTGCTACACATAGTGCACATATCACTCGGACCATCACACAGACAGACCTGCAGTAAAGCACCAGTAGTTTCTTAAACTTAAGGATTTTTGGGTTAACGAGATTTGAGTAAGGTAATTGGTAATGAGCTGCTATGAGTCAGAATTGGCATCTAACTTCTGCTACGAAAACTGCGCTTTCTTCTCCTTGATTCATGATGTTAATTAATAACAAACATCGAACTAACGTTCTCTTTCATTAAATTTCTGTCTCAAGGTACAGATTCACAATTACACTACGGTCACTCATGGAGATGCTTAACGTCAGTATTGCCACGTGGTATTGTAATGTTGTGTACAATCGCAAAAAATTACTGATCGGCTGCAGGCAGATGCGAGAAGAGGCTCATGCAGCAGTTATAGCAGAGGACTCCCCTCCACCCCCGGTCCCCTGGGACTGCCAAGATCAGCAAGTGGCCTACACATTCAGCCATAAAGGAACTACTTGCACGTACCTCTCGTTAACACCACGTCGACCAGCACAAAAATGGCGTCGATGTAGACGGGCCATAGGGGACGTCCAAATCACAGATATGGGCCTCCTTTTAAGTGACCATAGCCCTATGCAATTTGATCTGTGTCTCAGAGGAAGGGAAGTTTTGATGACACACTGTAAATTAAGCCCCTGTGAAAACACCCCATTTGGTGAAGAATAATTCATCAACAAACAAAATTAGTTTCTTAGGAAACACAAATACTACCAATAATTTTTCCAATGTAAGGAGTGGGCAGGTGCTAGCATTCAGTGATGCAGCACGTGTCTTTATCTTTTATTTTCTGGGCTATAGTAATTAAGTAACAACAGTATCTGTCCCATAAAAGCACCACTAGATTTTATTTTAAAGCCATCATAATACTTCATTTTTTGCATACAGTTCAATATATTATCTAACTTATAAGTATTGAGGACTGATAAGAAGATTTTCTCGTTATAAGATGTTGTACTCAACAAAATACCACTGATCGGACTGTGGTGGGCTTTTAATTTTACTGCTGTAGGAGCCGAGATGATAATACAACACATAAAATATTAAATCACTTTATTTCAACCTGAAAAAGATGAAATACAGCCCATTAGTTGATACAGAACAATATACTAGTCGGTTCTCACAGAGTGCAACTGACGATAAACATTTATGCAGAGTTCTTTTTAGTACATTTATCCCACTGCTGGCTCGGTGGAGAGACGATGATGTCGTATTTGGCGATGATTTCAGACTGGGCTGAGCGGCAGTGCACTCTGACATAAGTAAGCGTGCTGATGCGGTGGCGTGTGGAATCTCTTCTCGGTGTGGCTGCTCTGACACGGCTCACACATCGCTGCGTCTGGCAGCGACTATGTTTACTTGTGGTTTCCTCGAGAGGTACCAACCTTGCCTTGGCACCTCTTCCTTCAAACGACTCACATAAGATGTATTTGATGTTATGTTGAATTCTGTTAGTTGCTGGATTGTTATGAGCCATCATGTTTACAACATGTCCTTCCGACATAAAATTTGCTTCCTATTAACCTTTTTGTAAACAATCCATACAAACAAATTATTGCATCGAACATTCCAGTAGTGTACTACCGGTCCATAGTGTCCAACGGGCACAATATTTCGGCGATCACACATGCCGCCATAGTCAGGCGCGCTGACGAACTGAGCTCACGAGGTCGGGCGGCCGTCTTAAATCCCCTCACCTCTCGAGACATTCTCTCTGCGGTCCACGTCCGCGTGTCAGTGGTCGGCGAGACGCTAGCGTCAGCGTCTGTGGTGGCGTCGGTGTAATTGCCTCGTCCACTCTAGTCGCCCGTTCATTTCCTTTGCTGAGCGTCTTTTTAATTAGACTCAATGCTGGTTCCCATGCCCTGCTGAGGTTGTAGCCGCAATCTCGGTTGATGAGTCCGTCCTGGTACGAATTTCGATAGCCTTGATACGTCGCGGTATGGGAAAACTTAACCAAAATGTAAGGTAAGCAGAGCTCAAAGGCTGCAGGGAGTGAAAGCGTAGACCAAAATGAGGTTACAGTTTCAAACACAATTTAATTTTATTAAACATTAAAAAACATTGTTCACTGGTGCACACACACACACAGACAATAAAATTTTTTAAACTCCAGGCCTGAAGGGCCGCTGAACGTTCTCAACTTTAATGTCAAAATGACAATCTTAAGATTCAAGATAATCACGGTCTGAAGGACCCAACACTTTTGATTAATTATTGACAAATACAGTAAGTTACTGAAAGGAATGACTTTAATCACTCGGCCAGAAAGGCCAATCAAACATAACCACAAATGCTGTTTTGATAATGCTACAAGAGTGCAAAACCAACAGTTTTGTTACTTCGTCCAATGGAGCAGCAAAAGACCAAAAGACAAATTCATATACCAAAGGTGTTTTTTTTAATAAGACAAGCTAACAAGATAAAATTAATAACCAAAAAGGGGTAGTGACGTCGCCACTCGGCCTGAAGGACCTGAATATCAGTAGTAATAAATATTTGAGAATGGTTGAAGTTAGTGAGTTTGCACTTAAAACCAGCCCGTGCTCCTCACCACTAGGAAAACTTTACAATATATATAATTCCCGGCAATCAGTTGCAACAATTATGCATATAATAAGTTGTTGAAAGTCGTTTGTCGTGGAAAAATAAAACTTGAAATAAAAAATAAAACACAATATCACAAATAATATTCAAGTGGATACAGTTTATTGATAAGTTCGGTATACACTCGCACATAATTAACAATTAGTGACCAGAAGTAGCTGGAGTATCGCACGAACAAGAGTGATAGTTATCATAGAAACATGGAAAGCAGAAAACAGCACGACATCGAGCACATTTGATAAACGATGCGTTTTTACAAGAACAATGGTTTTTTAAATTATCTGTTGGGAAACACCTGATTGACATTCTGAAAAATTGTTCTATCGTTCGTCAGGTTTGATGCATACCACGCGTATCGTATCATATCGGCAAAAATCGGAGAAGACAATTGGTAGTGGACGATTGATTGGATTTATTTCAAGTATATATATATATATATATATATATATATATATATATATATATATGTGTGTGTGTGTGTGTGTGTGTGTGTGTGTGTGTGTGTGTACATTTGAATTATAAAAAAGAAAATTAATAAAAAAAAGTTACGTGGCTCGAGATTCGATCCGGCGACCTTCGAATTACGAACCCGAGCGCTTACCGCTGCTCCACGACGCTGTTGGAAACTGTTAAGTGTACAGAGTATTTCACCGCAACGGTTTCTTTTAACTGTCGATTTTCTCGACAACGGCTGAGAAGTGCATCTTGTTGCTTTGCCACATTACACCTCTGGCCATGAGGTATTATTATGCACAGTATGAATCGAATCTGAATTTCACAATTGGCGGCCTCCCCTTGTTAGTAAATGTGTCGGCCAGTACTAAATAATAAAAAATGGCTCTGAGCAATATGGGACTTAACATCTGAGGTCATCAATCCCCTAGACTTAGAACTACTTAAACCTAACTAAACTAAGGACATCACACACATCCATGTCCGAGGCAGGATTCGAACCTGCGAGCGTAGCAACAGCGCGGTTCCGGACTGAAGCGCCTAGAACCGCTCGGCCACAACGGCCGGCTACTAAATAATAATATCAGTCAAATTGTAAAATACAAGATCGTTATTGCACTTGGGTCAGAATAAAATTTCAACCACAGATATTATTTTAGGTTCAGTTATTAAGGCACAGAGAGTTAACACTCTTTTCTAGTGTTAGTTACACTTGACAGTATATCACCAGATCATTGAACCGGGATTTCGGGCACGCCTGAGCCTACTAAAATTGCGAAACACCATGGCACACGACCTTAGAGCAAAACACACCCGACGACACGGGCAGAAATTGAGTGAGACACATCAAGTCAATAATTTCTCACCGTTAGTCCAGAAGGCAGACAAGCATTCGGCGACAGGTTGCAACCAGCACTAACTCGAGTTATGTCAATCGCCCCAGTTCCGCCATAGCAACGCGGACACGCCGCGTCAACAGTTGCCACGCCGAGCTTCCTTTTTACACAGCCCATCCAGAACGACTGCCGCCGTCCCGAGTACACACGCCCGTAACAATCAGGTGCGTTCACAGGAAGTTATACCACCTTTCCCGCAACATTACGCTACCACACAACCGGAAACTAAACTCCCCGTCTCACTCCGGCAGCAGCACTCGATACTCTCGTCGTCAGCAGGTCTCTCCCCAGAACGCAGCGCCCTCCGAAATTTAAAAGCAAACAGACCAATCGCGGCAGAGCAAAGCCAAAGCTCCAGAAGAAGACACACCACACCTAAGCAAAGATGAAGATGATACGGTTCAAGCCTCTCTAACGACCTTGCCCTAGTATTCAGATGTCTGTGCCAGGACCCTGGTATGTTGTTTTCTACGTTATGTGGATGACACGTTCGTGATCTGGCCCCATGGAAGGGACAAGCTCCTAGACTTCCTTACACACCTGAACTCCATACATCCGAACATCAAATTCACTATGGAGACCGAAGCAAAAGGAAGATTACCATTTCTGGACGTCATGTTCAAAAGGAAAGCGGGTGGCACCCTGGGCCACGGTGTATACAGGAAGAAAACGCACACCGACTTGTATTTGCAAGCGGATAGCTGCCACCACCCTGCGCAGAGGAATGGGGTGCTAAAAACACTGGTGCACAGGTCGCGCACCATCTCTTACGCAGAGAGTCTGCCCCAAGAACTGGAACACCTCAAAACTGTATTGTAGGAAAAGGGGTACTCGGAATGGCAGATCAGACGCGCTCTCCGCCCCACCTCTACAGTAGAGCGTGTGGAGACGGAAGAAGTCACGCGGAAAGAGATAGCCACTGCCTATATACCGTAAACTGGCGCACTATCGGGGAAAATAGGACGAATGTTGAGGAAACACCGAGTAGGAACTGTCTTTTTCCCAGCAAATAAAACGCAAGCATTATTGGGAAGTGTCAAAGACGATCTCGGTTTGCGGGAGGCCGGCATATAGCAGATTCCGTGTCAATGTGGGAAGACTTTTATTGAACTGACAGTGCGCACCATCGAAGATCGTTGCCGAGAACATCAGAAGCACACTCGACTTGGGTACCCCAACAAGTCGGCGGTCGCAGAGCACTGTTTGTCCGAAAATCACGAAATGGACTACCAACATACCAGGGCCTTGGTACAGACATCTAAACACTGGGACAGCGCCGTTAGAGAGGCTATCGAAATTCTTACCAGGGACGGACTCATCAACCGAGATCGCGGCTACAACCTCAGCAGGGCATGGGAACCAGCATCGAGTCTAATTACAAAGACGCTCAGCAAAGGAAACGAACGGGCGACTAGGACGGACGAGGCAATTACACCGACGCCACCACAGGCGCCGGCGCCAGCGTCTCACAGACCGCTGACGTTCGGGCGCGGATCGCGGAGAGAACTCCTCGCAAGGGACGGGGATTTAAGACGGATGCCCGCCCTCTTGACCTCAGTTCGTCAGGGCACCTGACGATGGTGACACGTCTGATCGCCGAAATATTGTGCCCGGTGGACACTACGGACCGGCAGTACACCCGTGGACTGTTCGAGCAAGAAATACGCCGGGAGAAACTGAAGAATCACAAATTATTGCATTAGTGTGATTTTGACAGCCCGGTGTGGGAGACTATTTTTGTATGACATATAATCACCCTTTTGTCGTAGTAATCATGTGTCATAAGTAGAAATTAGTGGGCACAGCCCCACGAAATATACAGACTTTTCATTGCGTAACACAAGAAAATTTTGCTTAATTAAATCGTTTAAGCATCGGATCGACAAGGTGAACTCGGCCCAAAAGACAGTTTTTGTCAATATTTGATTTATGTTACATGGAAATTCTTGTTATTCCATTTTGCTTTTGCTGTTTATGTACTCGTATGAACCTGATGCAGCATATTGATTCTCACATCATGTCTTTTATTATAAATCAAATAGGCAACATGATGCCTTCCCACTTTCTTTGCTCTGATGGAAGGAGGTTAGTCCTTTTCGGGTTCCAGTGGTTGAGCTGCTTAATTTCTGGGATGCCAAAACCAGGTGACGAACGAGTACTGAAAATCTTTTATTCTTTTTGAAAGCGTCATGAAGAGCTGATGTGATATTACTGTCACATATCGCCAAGCGATATTGTTTCATTTTCAGTTAATCTCATTGGAAGAGGCGCAAAATCCCCAGTGTGGTGGGCTGTTTTTAAGGAAGTGAGACTGCGGCCCGCTTCAAGTTTTTGTGAACAGAGCCGGTTCCTAACGTAACGGATGGCAGAGGGCGCCATGCCACCACTGTCTACCCCAGAGAATAAACGAGTCTGACGTGTCTGCCTTTTCTGTACGAACATCAAAGGTGGAAACGCAGCGATGCCACCTGTCCAGCGTCAGAAAAACAGTTGATTTTGCTCCAAATTTTTGGTCATTCAATAGAACTGAGTCGCCCCGCTCTGTTCTTGGCGCGAAGAAGCCGAACAGTTGAGGAAACTCTGCTACAGCCCGGTATCAGCCTCATGTTTGTTAATGTACATTTTGTATGCTGAAAGCAGGAAGTTTGTGCTCCGTTCCCATGTTTCTTTCATGAAATAAGCAATGTCCTTGCCCGTCACACTGGAAGTAGCAATGTGCCGCCTCCTCCATATGATATTTTCGAAGGTTAGGCAGTTGACGCCCGTGAATTAAGATTCTGCGCTATTCGGCACTGGGCTTCCGTGCTGGACGTTTCTTCTGTAGGCTCCCATCTAGTACTGATCAGAGCGCTAGCTGTTGTTAGAGAAACGTAAGTGCTAGCTGGATCCAGGTTCTCAGAAGCTCGTTACTTGTCTACTTTGTCACACATCTTGCGTTCCTTTATTTGGTAATAATTTGTGGCTTCTTGCATCGTTAACTTTAATTTCACCAGCTCCTTAGGTGAGCATATCTTGTTGTGCTTTCTCCATAAGGTCTTCCACAATGTTTGGCATCTCTCCACCGTTTCAGCGTCATTTTGTAATTTGATTTGAGTTTTAGAGAAATTTTGTTTCCTCAGATTACCTTCCATTCAGAAGGCTGTTGTACGCAGTGACCGTTATTTTCACATTAAATAATAATAATAAACTGTGGATGAAGCCCGACCAACAAGCATTAAATGCATTGATCAAAAATGATAGTGCATTGAGAATGGCTAGTTTCTAGCTGAAATCTAGATCTGCCAATAAAATTTAAAAAGGACGACCCATAGCTGAAATCCGTTATTTACAAGTCAATTTTACTAGAATTTTTTTCGGTTATCAAAGGAAGTAAATATATGTTAATCCCAGCCTTGACTTCGATTTCAATATCTTTAAAATAGTCCTACAACTTTTCCATGTTTAGGGGACCCACTAACAATAAATATGATCTGGTGCACACCGCCGGATGGTGTGGCCGAGCGGTTCTAGGCGCTTCAGTCTGGAACCGCGCGACCGCTACGGTCGCAGGTTCGAATCCTGCCTCGGGCATGGATGTGTGTGATGTCCTTAGGTTAGTTAGGTTTAAGTAGTTCTATGTTCTAGGGGACTGACGACCTCAGACGTAAAGTCCCATAGTGTTCAGAGCCATTTGGTGTTCACCTATGCTTGTTGTTCTCACTGTTCTGGAATTAATGTTGTGCTCAGTGGCCAGACCCAACAATCATTCTCTTACTATTCTGTGAAGGTAACGACATCTGCACTCACTCGCCTTTTTTGATTATAAATCTATTTATTTCCTAGGGAGAGCTATGTCGATTCCCCTAGGATAGGCGCCGCGCGGGATAACCGCGCAGTCTAGGGGCCCTGGCATGGTCCGTGCGGCTTCCCCCGTCGGAAGTTCGAGTCCTCCCTCGGGCGTGGGTGCGTGTGTTGTCCTTAGCGTAAGTTAGTTTAAGCCAGATTAATTAGTGTGTAAGCTTAGGGACCGACGACCGCAGCCGTTTGGTCCCATAAGATCTTACCACAAATTTCCAATAATTTCCTAGGATGGGCATTGTTCGTGACTGTTTGGCTTACAACCTTGCAGTATTCAGACGTAATAAGCAGTAACATTGCACGCTAACGGCGATCATTAAGAATCTGTCACAGCAAATTAAGAACTAGCAGTAAATACGACATTGAGGAATAAATAAATGGGCAGGTGGTCAAAACAATGTGTGCAAACAATACTGATGAAGTTAGGGAAGGGGATTGGCCGTGTCGTTTGCGAAGGATTCATCTCGGCAGATTCTTTCGTCTATGTAGCGTAAGCGCGGAAAATCCAAATCTGGATAACCGGACGGGGATCCGTACCCTGTTTCTCCCGAATGACGTACCTACCGACCCACTTCGCGTAGTGAAAATATTGTGATTGCAGACGTAATTTTTATAAAGTGGGACAGATATGATTGGCAAGGAGGTTGGTGCACGAAATTTCAGGGGATTTACAGCTGATCTTTTTTTTCCAGTTACACTTTCGATTAAATATAGACTATTTTTTCGGTCCTTATCTCCCATCTTCCGATCTTTTCAGTTTTGCTGTTATGTAACAATATCGTCGTTGTGTGTGGCTGCTTCGACATTAAAATTCTGGTAATGTTATACCAAAATGCAGCTGATACTGTCACCAAGGTTTATAATACAAGTCTGAAGTGAATACACTGAGCCTCATATCGAAAAAGTAGAAAAGAAAGATTCTAGATAAACGGAAAAAGAGACGAATAGCTAAACACAAAATACGTGAGTAAATACATGATAAGACTTAAATGATAATAATAACAGCTCTGAAATCACGGCTACACAAAGAAGACGTTATAAGTTTTTTCCACTACTTGTAGTCAGTTTTGGCTACGGTCTTTTACCTCTTGCAACAGCGACAAGATAGATATTTATGGTATTACTAAAGGAAATCAATTTCCCGGACGAGTCCGAGAACATTCGGGATGCTTTGGGAATAAAGCTATCTCGACTGCTTAAGATGTTTATTTATTTATTCGTCTTTTTGGCTGCTGCTGCCTCAGATCATATCTTAGAACTTTTAAAACAGTATTCAGTGCCAGCATCAACAGAAGCCTCTACCTAAGTGGCACGTAAACTCGTTCACAGCTTACTCACAAAGCATGTTTACGTGGTGAAAGACCTGTGCTGAGGTTTCTCCACTACTGTTAAACTTTCTGAT
Organism: Schistocerca piceifrons; assembly: GCF_021461385.2. Taxonomy (NCBI): domain Eukaryota; kingdom Metazoa; phylum Arthropoda; class Insecta; order Orthoptera; family Acrididae; genus Schistocerca; species Schistocerca piceifrons. Next base: position 787,539,470 of record NC_060138.1, read on the forward strand.
ATATCAAAAATGTGTACCTGACTCGGATTCGAACGCGAAACCTCGTCTTTTGCTGAGAATGCTCTTGCGGACAGACATCACACATTCATATAATTGGTTCACCCTGATAGGCAATGAATACACAACTTTCAGTCCAGATTCACATTTATGTTCGACCTCCAGTGGAAATCTAAATGGAGGACATGGTCAGGTGGCACTAGGTGGGTATGTGAGTCCGCACATTTGTAATAAATAGTGTGTCCGGGCGGTGCAGTGGGTAATGCAATTGCCCAGTAAGCAGGAGATCTCAGGTTCGAGTCCTTGTCCAGCACACATTTTCGCTCATCACCACTAAATCCACTTTAAGTCCCAATGCTACTGATATCATTAGTTACTTCACTATCCTTTCTTCACCATCAATTTACATAATACTAAAATATTTTCAATAAGCTGAAGATATTCAAAATTTCTGTATTGTGAGACTTCTGCGGAAATTAGTGCAAAAGGAAACAATGAAACTAGAATTTAAGGTGAACCAATACTGGAGGAGTCTGCCTCCATAGTTAAGGGGTGCAGAGGACGTGAGTTCGTTCCTGATATTGCCAGCGACCTTTTCTTGTTGATGGGACTGGTATGGTGTTGGTCAGCCTCGTGACGGCTTACTGCGGACGGAAGAGCGGTGCGCTAACTCCACGCCCCTCCATCGGCATCCAGTGACGATATTGGTGTAGGAAGACAAGGCGGTCGGTCGGTACCGATGAGCCTGCCAGGGTCTCTTGATGAAGTTTGCATTTAGCGTTAAAGGAATTGCTATGGATAGAGGGAAACTGTATTATTCGATGTTTCTACACTTTCGAAAAGACGCATTTTATGTAAAATATTTTCGTATAAGATGTCTAACCAGTATTGCGAATGGATCTAAAATTTCTTCATAGGCATTTCAAACCACATGTTCATTTTTTTCCTGGCTTTTCCAGATAGAGTGAACTTGCAGTAGATAGACTGGTAGATAGCAATAGCATATTAAATCAATGGCAAAGGCAGTTTCAGACATTTTATCTTCTGAAATTGAGCATCTAAGTAGTTTAATGTATCCAAATCAACGTTGCAAAGATACGTTCGTAGAGTTAAGAATAATTCCAACTACGCAGTTGATAAATCAGATGGAAAATTTAAAACTGTGTTCACTACAGAACAGAAAGATGAGATGGTAGCACACTTAAAGTCAAAGGATAGTTGACTCTTTAATCCAATGATGAAACACCTCACTGGAGGAACATTAGTCTATCAACTAGAAGAAAGAAATAGCTTATCCCACGGATCTGAAAAAGAACTTGTCTAGCTGGGCAGGACTGGATTATAGGATTTGTTACCAAGCATTCTACGTTGTGTATTCGTAAGCCAGAAAATGTATCTAGTGCACGAACGATGGAATTCAGTAAACTAATAACTGTAACAATAACAGTAATTTGACATTAAGCATTAAAATAATAGTAAACTTTTCAAAATGATAGTAAAATATTTCCTTACTGTTGTTACCGATTTTTTGAAGGTTTCATATTCCTTAGTCTAAATTGTTCATTAAACAGCCATATGTCCTAGTTTCAAGACGATTTTCTTAATAATTTCAACATTTATGCAATAGTTTCACCAAAAAAAATTGCCTTGTCTCATTCAGCAGAACAGGGAATATGCGAGAATTTCTTTGGAAAAATATAAGTGATTTTCAAGAGGTGATCTTTTATGACCTTTAACAACTGTTTTCTCATGTTCTTTTATTGTACAAAAATTGTTAAATATTAAGTATCCCGTTTCGTTCCAACTCTGCTATCTATGAGGAAACAAAACATGGAAAAATTTGATTCAGAAGAAGGTCAGTGGGGACACAGCTCCCAGAGGCTGTGTTCCTTCTTCGTTCTCACTTTGTACAACAGCTGGAAGATTCTGGCTTCAGTTCCCATCATGTTAACTTGTCTTAAATTTCATCTGTTTTCCACAAATTCCAACACACTTAATGTGAATGAGACTCCTTGTGCAATTCGATATGGTGGCGTTTCAGGTGTAGTGCTAGCGCAGTTGGGCTATAGGGTCCAGTGGTGACTGGACCTGCCCCCACCACCTTTACCACCATCTTAGAGTCCATCACTTTATTTAAACACACGTAGTGAAAATGAAACGTCCTAAGTAATACAATACGTACACTACTCAGATGTGTTTCAGTCCCTACGACACATACGTGAGCACCAACCAATAACAGAACAGAAAGGATAATATTCACACTCTCAAGCGATCATATAGTCACAGGAAAGTAAACGTATAAAATCAGTGCAGGATCTATGCCTATTACGAAGGACCTCCACCAGCAACTTACTACTGCTACATACGATACGACTACCAAGGCTGTCTAGCCGATGCACAACAACAACAGCATAAAATTCAGGAAGTTTATAGCTACGTGGAATAGCTGAACACGTCTTCGGCATAATTACAAAAACAATACACAGTTCTCTCTTGTGTAATGGTACAACACGGCCTCAGGGTCAAGCTAAGACACAATGCAAAAAGCACGCTCTTATGCAACCACAGCCATGCCATATAATATCGGAGCTTGCAATGCACACTTCATATTTAGTATACGTACACAAGCCACTGGCTGTCTTCCTGCACACAGAGCCTATCGTAAAATAATCTCAGTCTGACAACATATTACAGCAATACCAAACCCACTCTTCTCTACATGTAGCTGTGGTTGCCATCTTCTCTTGGTACGGGTAAAGACACCTCCACCCCCAGTTAGATGAAGCCACCATAGCTTGGCCACAGTCTGCTGATTTCACAGGCTGCATTATTGCTCGGCACACCACATTCTAGCTGTATTCCCATCCGAATTCCTGCCTACCAACCAACTCCCTGGTCTGATCCGAGTATAGCCGCGGCCACAGTAAAAACCGGACACTAGATGAGAGGAACTACAAGACAACAGCAGTGACTTATGAACTTGTATATTTACTTGCATGGACATTGTATACATTGACGGACACTGATCATTTGCGTGTCGCCAACTGCATCCGGCAAGTCCCTGTAATTCAAAGTTAAGTATTCTCAATTCAATAACTGTAATAAACTCCATTAATACACTACTGGCCATTAAAATTGCTACACCAAGAAGAGATGCAGATGATAAACGGGTATTCATTGGACAAGTGTATTATACTAGAACTGACATGTGATTACATTTTCACGCAATGTTGGTGCATAGATCCTGAGAAATCAGTACCCAGAACAACCACCTCCGGCCGTAATAACGGCCTTGATACGCCTGGGCATTGAGTCAAACAGAGCTTGGATGGCGTGTACAGGTACAGCTGCCCATGCAGCTTCAACACGATACCACAGTTCATCAAGAGTTGTGACTGGCGTATTGTGACGAGCCAGTTGTTCGGCCACCATTGACCAGATCTTTTCAATTGGTGAGAGATCTGGAGAATGTGCTGGCCAGGACAGCAGTCGAACATTTTCTGTATCCAGAAAGGCCCGTACAGGACCTGCAACATGCGGTCGTGCATTATCATGCTGAAATGTAGGGTTTCGCAGGGATCGAATGAAAAGTAGAGCCACGGGTCGTAACACGTCTGAAATGTAACGTCCACTGTTCAAAGTGCAGTCAATGCGAACAAGAGGTGACCGAGACGTGTAACCAGTGGCACCCCATACCATCACGCCGGGTGATACGCCAGTATGGCAATGACGAATACACGCTTCCAATCTGCGTTCACCGCGATGTCGCCAAACACAGATGCGACCATCATGATGCTGTAAACAGAACCTAGATTCATCCGAAAAAGTGACGTTTTGCTATTCGGGCACCCAGGTTTGTGGTTGAATACACCATTGCAGGCGCTCCTGTCTGTGATGCAGCGGCAAGGGTAGCCTCAGCCATGGTCTCCGAGCTGACAGTCCATGGTGCTGCAAACGTCGTCGAACTGTTCATGCAGATGGTTGTTGTCTTGCAAACGTCCCCATCTGTTGACTCAGGGATCGAGACATAGCAGCACGATCCGTTACAGCCATGCGGATAAGATGCCTGTCATCTCGACTGCTAGTGATACGAGGCCGTTGGGACCCAGCACGGCGTTCCTTATTACCCTCCTGAACCCACCGATTCCATATTCTGCTAACAGTCATTGGATCTCGACCAACACGAGCAGCAATGTCACGATACGATAAACCGCAATCGTGATAGGCTACTGCTGTTTGTGTATGAGAAATCGGTTGGAAACTTTCCTCATGTCAGCACGTTGTAGGTGTCTCCACCGGCGCCAACCTTGTGTGAATGCTCTGGAAAGCTAATAATTTGCATATCACAGCATCTTCTTCCTGTCGGTCTGTAGCACGTCATCTTCGTGGTGTAGCAATTTTAATGGCCAGTAGTGTATGATTTGCTTGTATGTTGTCTAGCTATCAGAGAAAACAGCACCCTATAAGAGACGAGTGGGCAGGATTTCACAGCCCATTGCCGCGATGTTCAGAGGCTGGCAGAACTTCTGCACCGTGCTGCGATGAGGGCGTTGGCGACGCGGTCTATGCTGGCTCTCGAACGGAACTCATAGCGACTCCAGGTGGTGACAGGTTTTGATCATCCACAAAATCATGTTGTGCCCCATCTACAAAAGTTAGCGGGAGAGAGGTCATCACGGATTGGTGGGGAAGTTCCGCACAGGTCACCTGTATGAGGCATCGCTGCAGACACTCAGATCGGTCATGACTCACCTGGCCACAGCCCGAGCAGGTCCTCGGTTGTCCGTCATACATAACAAATGTACTGCAGCCGCTAATGAACACATATGATGGAACGTGCTTCTTAAATTCTATGCGTACTTGGTGTACACCGTTAAGTACAGGGTACGTTTGAAAGGTATTCAATTTCTCTTCGGTGTGGCTCAAAACTGTGTCATATGGCCACAGCACATCAACGACGAGATTGATGTGAATGACTAATGGGAGTTCAAAGATGCCTACAGTACACACCCTCAGACCAGCATGGTCGACTGTTACCACGTCTACACTGCCGTGAGCGAGGCAGAAGCGTTAGTCTTTGGTAGGTCGCTGAAGGAACCGCGGGCCACTCCGTCAATGAGTTTAGGTATACCGTGCTGTATACAATAAACAGATGGAGGCCAGTCAGTCATTGCGGTTCTATGTGCGTCACGTCTCTAAGAAAGCGTCGTACTTCATGAACCTTAGTCTTATGTACGATGCCTTGAACGTCAGTTTGATTGTAGCTTCTCGATACGATTACACGAGGGCGGGTCGATACTACTGTATAAATCGATAAAACGACGCACCACCGCTCGCTAGCGGGTGAACAAGCACGCCTGAGGGGCGCAGCTCGGCGCGTCAGTTCGTCCTCGCCTGTCAAGGGTGGCCGACTACCCTTCGATTTTCTACACGTCAGGTTAATACGCCAACCACTACCCTACGATATCACACTGCGAAATGCTGTTTTATTTACGACTCTGGCGAGCTAGTCGCATTGATTAACTGACAGCTTTCAAAAATTCGGCTTCACGCAATGTTGTGCGAAGCTTAGCTAGTATACGAGGTGATTATAATAACTGTATAAATGACGCTGAATCGCGTCTTGTGCGGAAGGATCCAACAGTGTTTGGTTAGTGCTGTGTATAAAACGTGTATATATCGTTAGCATCGTTGTGTGTGAGTGTGGGGGGGGGGGGGCGGCTCAAATGGTTCTGAGCGCTATGGAACTTAACATCTGAGGTCATCAGTCCCCTAGAACTTAGAACTACTTAAACCTAACTAACCTAAGGACATCACACACATCCATGCCCGAGGCAGGATTCGAATCTGCGACCGTAGCAGTGTGTGTGTGTGTGTGTGTGTGTGTGTGTGTGTGTGTGTGTGTGCTGTTTTTGGTGTGATTATTTTGGTGTGGTTATCATGTCTGATGAAATACGAAATTAAAAGGGCCAGACCCAGGATTCGGGATCCAAACACATCAAGAAATGAAATGGGGGACGGAACTGAACGCGAACTAATTTTTGTGGAACTACTTAAATCTAACTAACCTAAGGACACCACACACATCCATGCCCGAGGCAGGGTTCGAACCTGCGACCGTAGCGGTCGCGCGGTTCCAGACTGAAGCGCCTAGAACCGCTTGGCCACACCGGCCGGCTGTGGCAGTTTCGCAACGGCGAACAGTTCGGGCTACAACGCGTTAAGTGTCAACTATCAAGTAATTTTAATCGCATTATAGTTTGCAGTTCACATTTAAATGCCTGGTAGAGGCTTCAACGAAAGAGTTTCACACTATTTCCCTACCGCCCCACTCTCGAACAGCATGCGGGGAAACCAATACTTAAATCCTTCCATATAGCTCTAATTCCTCTGATTTTGTTATAATGTAGGTGGGCGTCAGCAAGATACTGTCGCAATCAGGGGAGGGACTTCATGATTGAATTTTCGTGAAAAATCTCACCTTAAAGAAAAACTCCTTTGTTTTAATGATCGCCACCCCAGCTCGCGTATCATATACGTCACGTTCTCGCCCCTATTTCGCGACAGTACAAAATGAGCTGTCCTTCTTTGGACTTTTTCAGTGTCCCACACAATCCTGTCTGACGTGGATCCCACATTGCACAGCAGTACTCTAGTAGAGGTTCGACAAGCGTAGTGTGGGCAATCTCTTTAGTACACTTATTGCATATTCTATGCTTTCTGCCTATAAAACGCAGTATTTAGTTCGCCTTCTCCAGAATTTTATCTATGTGATCGTCCCAGTTTAAGTTTTCCGAAGTTGTTACCGCTAGGTATTTATTTGAAATGACAGACTATAGATTTGTGTGATTTATCACGTAACAGAAATTTAATGGGGTCATTTTAATTCTCGTGTGGATGACCTCAACACTTTAGATTATTTAGAGTTAATTGTCACTTTTCACACCAAAGACACACCATTTCTAAATTTTTTTGCAATTTTTTTGATGTTCTGATGACTTTACTAGTAAATGGCAGCAGCATTTGAAAAAAATTTGAGGGAGCAGCTCAGATTTTTCGCTAAATCGTTTATGTAGATTAGAAACAGCAGAGGGCATATAACACTTACTTAGTGAACGCCGGATATTACTTCCGTTTCACTCGATGACTTTCCCTCTGTTACTACGAATTGTGACCTTATTTGCAGTAAATCATGTGTCCAGTCGCACGACTGAGACGACACTCCACAGGCACGTAATTTTATTAGAAGCCGCTTGTGAGGAATGGTATCAAAACCCTTCTGGAAATACTGAAATATGTAATCAATTTGAGATCCCTTTGCAATAGTATGAGAATAAAGAGAAAGTTTTGTTACACAAGAAGTATATTTTCTGAACCCGTGCTGAATATGTGTCAGTAGATCATTTTCTTAATAATTTTCGAAAACATTATATGCTCCAAACTCCTGCTGTAAATCGATGTCAGTGATGTGGGCCTGTAATTTAGCGGATTGTTCCTATTTTCCTCGTATTGGAGTGTGATTTGGCATGACAGCGGGAGCACTGTCGTGGTTACTCCTTCTTTGTTGAAGGAATTTCGGGATACCGTATTTCGTAATTTGCCAACGGCCTCGACGCAGTGGTAACACCAGTTCCCGTCAGATCACCGAAGTTAAGCGCTGTCGGGCTGGGCTCGCATTTGGATGGGTGACCATCCGGTCTGCCGAGCGCTGTTGGCAAGCGGGGTGCACTCAGCTCTTGTGAGGCAATCTGGGGAGCTACTTGATTGAGAAGTGGCGGGTCCGCTCTCGGAAACTGTCATACGGCTGGGAGAGTGGTGTGATGACCACATGCCTTCCATATCCGCATCCAGTGACGCCTGTGGCCTGAGGATGACACGGCGGCCAGTCGGTACTTTTGGGCCCTCATGGCCTGTTGGGGAGGAGCGTATTTAGTAATTTCGCTTTAATGGGACTGTCATCGGCAACATTATCATGATTATCACACAATGAAGGTACTGATTGTGTCTTGGCAGACCTTAACTCCTGGCGTGGGTACAGTGTGTCTAGCAGGCAGACAGGTCGATTTCAGGCCCTCCACTGGCCTCCTTCCAAGCAACACACGACTCCCAGGCAGAACCAGCTTTTATCGGAAACCACAACAAACCTCTAACCGGCCCTGTAACGAAGTCTCGCTTGAGACCATTGAAGTCGCAGATGGCGGGTTTGGGGTCAGCTACAAGGCGTCTGGCTCGGATCTGTCCTTGAAGCAACCGGTTTGAAAAAGTTTGTTGTGTCACTGTGGTGCCAATCGTTGCTCAAGTTGCTGCTGTAGATGCAGTACGATGCGCCAGAGCCATACACTGAACAAGATGGTGTCCACTGTACGTTCTCGTGACCACCGCCGCCAGCAATCGTGTACAGTGGTTACAATCCTGCCAAGTCTTTCTGCAACACCGCAGAAAGAACACCCAGCTTCTCATTGGCTTACTACACGACCTCGTTCAAACACAGTGATGTGTTGACAATGGCGTCATTTTCGCCTTAAAGGCATTCTTGACTAACATCAACTCATCACGTCCATTCTCAAAAGTAACTAATGCTCAGTACCGTTACAGAGTGTATTTAAAGCAAACCTCATTTGCATCCTCATAGTGGTTCTACCAGCGCCCTTTATATGCGACTGGAGAGAAATTTCAATACACATCATCTTCCAGGTGTAGAAACACGTCCATCGGCTTCCGTTTAGTTGCACAACTCCTCATTTGTGTTGCGATTATTTTTCCGTCAGTGTATATTATTTACAATTTCTTATGTTGTTGTAAGCTGATTAATATACATGTATCATCTGCAAAAAGGAGTAATGGTTCGCTGACAGGCCTTGAGAGGGCAACCCATGTACTGCCAAACCGAAGTTCATTTTCCTACATATTTAAATATTTTAACGCTTCTTAATTGACAATAGCTGTTTAATAAGCTAAGTTTAGTGTGTAATTATTTCTAATTCTTGACAATGTTCTTTTAACTAAGAAATTTTAAATTGTAATTCGACTTATTACTCATTGGTTAATAATGACATCATGCAGTCAGAAGTGGTGGAGCCTCCATTATATATAGTAAGACGTGCACTGGTTTCTGCAGTAGTGATTCTCCAACAGAAAGAGGTTCCTACTCAATGGTAATTAACGTTTTATAGCTTTATAACTTTATGTATTTTGTTTAGTGTATGTAGCCCTCTAATTAGAGCTTTGTATACAACTTATAGGTCTGAAGATGACCACAGTAGTGGTCGAAACCGGTCACCTTGTTAAATAAATCGTGATCAAGATTGTTTTTAATAGTAATTATTTGTTTTATGTGTCTTTGATGGAAGGATATATACTTACACATGAAAAAATGGACCTAATACTAAACCTTGTGGAATATTTGTATAACTTTTCGGAGAGCAGAATAATCATAAATGCACGATTTTGAAATTAGTTTTGTGAGTACAAGAAGAGTTCCCACATTTTCTTGCTGTCGCTTCCATTAGGCATACACATCATTTCTCCTGACTATAAGATCGCAAGGAGTGAACATCTCATCCGACGTTTATGATGGCATCTTGATGGCATCTTGCATGCCGGAGAACTGCTGCATATGGAGAGTGAATATGGATGCTCGGAATGTAATGGCGAGCAGGCAGGCCGGCTGTCTGGGTACCGCCTATGCAGGAAGCGGTATGCAGGTTCTGGCGGCGGGGGCGTGGGCGGCCCGCCGTCCATAATGCAGCAGCGGCAGCAGGCGGCAGTCGGAAGCCGGCCTGCTTGCGTCAGCGCCGGCCTCTAACACGGGCAACGCGTTCCGAAACGTGCAGCCACTCTCTAACAAAAGATGACCTACGAATTCTTTTACAGTTTTTGCCGTAAATATGCTACGTGTCGGAGTAATTCGGTGACTAATCGACGCTTTTCATTTCCTGCTGCAGAATTTAACAGATGTGCATAAAACTGATGACTAAAAAGTGACACGATATTGGGAGAGATGCACCTGATACGAGGCAGGACAGTTTAAAAGTTGGAAGGTAATTGGTAGCACTAAACTCTACGCCTGAGTTCTACCTTATTTGATGATTTCTTCTTTTAACAGCCAACCCACAGTTTTATCTTTCTTTTTAACAGACAGAGTAAAGTGGCTCAGTGGATAAAATACTTTAATTGGATTCGAAAGGATCATGGTCGAATCTAGTTGAAGATTTTCAGCTGTACATCAGGTTAACGCTAGGGTGGTTCGCTGACTGGATCCCCCTCCCCTTCCCACATGTCCTGAAACCATATTGATCAAAGAGAATTAATACTTCATCACAGACAACGGGATTTGGAAATACAGGCTTGAACATAAACGCAGATGCTACCCACGCCTGCGGCTTCCGCTCTTGTTTTTGACCACATACGGCACCTGTGAAATGTGCTCTATACATCTAATCTTCATCATTCTCCGCAAGCCACTTAACGGTGTGTGGCGGAGGCTACTTCTGGTACTAATAACTGATACCACATTCCCTGATCCACTCGCGAATGGCGCCTGGGAACAATGATTGTCGGTAAGCCTCTGTATTAGATCTAATTTCTCTGGTCATTTCGCTAGATGTGCGTCGAAGAAAGCTATATGCGTTCCGACTTTTCCCGGAAAGCTCTCTCGCGAAATTTCAGTTGTAAATCTCTCCGTAATAGACAACGCTTCTCTTGTAACGTTTGCCACTGGAGTTTGTTGAGAATCTCTGTAATCCCGTCGCGCGAACTAATCCATCTTGTCACTAAATGCGCCGCTCTTCGTCGTATCTTCTCTATCTCTTCTATCAGTCCTACTTGGTAAGGATACCAGATTGATAAAGAGTACTCAAGAATCGGTCGAATAAGCGCCTTGTACGTCACTTCCTTCGTGGATGAGTTGCACTTCCTTAAATTCTTCCTATGGTTGCAGACGTGTCGTTGTCAGTCCATTGTGCAAGAACTAAGTGAATTCGAGAGTGGGCAAGTTGTTGGTGCTCGTATGATGGTTGCTTCCGTAACAAGGAAGGCGAAGTGTTTGGTGTTTAAAGAGGCACCGTATCGAAGATTTACACTTGCATACAGGGAAAGCGAAAAAACATGATACGCTAAGCCACAACGTCTACAAATGTGTATGTTGAGTGGTCATGACGGACTGTCATTGAAGAGCACTGTGACGAAAAATAAGACGACGACAGCTGCAAAAATAACTGCAGAGCTAATTGTCGCACTGGCGAACCCTGTCAGCACCAAAACAACACGAAAAGAGCCCAAAAATAAGGTAATAACAGGACGTGCTGCAATTCCAAAACCACTTATCAGTAATGCAAATGCCCGTAGCAGGAAAACGTGATCCTAAAGCCATAAAACCTGGACTGTGGAGCAATGGAAGAAAGACTTTTGGTCGGATTACTCTTGTTTCACACTGTTTCCAGCTTCTGGCCCGGTTTAGGTCTCAATAGTGAAATATGACTAGTGTTCCCTGACGATTCGGCCAGCCATAACGCGGTATTCCATGGGCCTCATTGTTATTCTGTTCGCATTACTGCCATGGATCTCGTGAACTTTTCGGCTAATGAGGCCCATCTCACGGTAAAATGTTTGTGTACAAATCCTGATGCCGTGTTCCAAGCGGACAGGGCCCATGTTCACACAGCTCGCATTGTCCAGGACTGCTTTTGTCACCACCAGGATAAACCGTCACATCTCCGCTGGCCAACGTAGTCACCAAATCTCAATATTACTGAGGTTTTGCGGTCTACTTTGGAGAGAAATATTAGTGATCTCTGCCCACCTCCATCATCGTTATATGAACTTGCCACTATTTTGCAGGAGGAACGCTATAAAATTCGCTTGAAAATCATACAGCGCCTCTGTTTAAAATTCCAAGACGACTGGAAGCAGTTTTGAATGCGAACAGTTTCTCTATACCTTATTAGGCACGGTATTGTATTTTTGGTCTTTCCGTATTTATTGCCACCACCGGTAGTTACTGATGAGGTCAATAGCCCGAAGCCTGGTTTGATGCGGCTTTTCACACTGCTCTATCTGACGTAAACCTTTTCATATCTGCATACCTACTGCGTCCCAGGTCATTTGAACCCAAATGCTGTACTCAATCTTTGGTCACACTCTATAATTTTAATCCTCACATTTCGCTCCATTATCAGATTTACTGTTCCTTCATTCCTTGGTATGTGGCCTATCAGCCCACTTCCTCTTTTAATTGAGTTCTGCTGTGAAATGTTTCCGAAGTTCGATTTGTACTTATTTATTAGTTACTACATCTGTCTGTCGAATCTTTACCATCCTTCTGCAGCACCACGTTTCAAGAACGTCTATTCTCTTCTGTACAGGGATACTCCAACAAATACTTTTAGAATAGACTTTCTAACACTTAAATAACGTGGCTTAACCACACAGAATAAATCAAAGTATACTCCACTTTGCAATCCATCACAGTGTTAATTGATGGAGACCATTGCAAGTTATATTTGTGAGATACCGAGCAGTCTCCATTCTAGTTGACACCACGTTTATCGGTCAAAATATTTTTCCCCTTTGTTAGCACAGTATGCGCTCTAAGTGTAAACAAGGACCGTAGGTCCAACCGTATATTCTACACGTATAGGCAAACATCGTAAGGGCGTACCTCTGTTTTGATGGTATTTTATTAATCGCAACTCATTATGGACAATAAACTCCGTTACAGAACACACATTGAATAGTTCCTTATGTCGATATTTCTGGGCGAGGGGGGTGGGGGTGGCTGGGGGGGGGGGAATTTATAACTCTCCAACTCTCGGATTATTAAAAAAAAGGTGCAATGAAGACAGATTGTCTTTTGTGCTATAATGCCTTAGACTGGACAACACGTTTGAAATAAATGTATGTACATTAGTTTATCGTCTATTAAGTATAAGGAACACTATCGTCTCCTTAGAATAAAGTTAATGTTGGTCTGCACATGTAGTTACCCTCGAAGTTATACTATGTAATGATGTTAGACTGCGATCGAATTTTAAGGTTGTGTCAGTTTTGGCGAGGCGCATTGGATCTTCTACGAAAAGTGCTTGGTATCTGGAGATATTAGCATATAGTGAAGAGTCCTAGAGATGGGAGTCAGAAGTTAGAAACATGCGATTGGAAATCGATGCGAGAGGGTAACCTGGAGAGAAGGGGAGAACAGGGGAATCCGAATGGAGGTCGCAGATGGCAGAGCGAGTTTGGAAGCATATAGAGTGAGAACCAGAGTTTTAGATGCGGGCGTGTAACCGCGAGACCGACGAGAGTTTTAAGTGACGAGTTTCAACGGGCTTTTAAATTCGCCAGGGTTTTACGGGGTGGACATAACGCTTTTATTTTGCCGTGAGCATTCATGAATAACCATTTTTAGTACCCCTCGCCGAGAATGGGTATTTTTCAATTTTTTCGTTTCTAGAGATGAGATAGTGTTAATTTTGCCTGCAATTTGCAAATTTGTGTAAAATCATGTAGCCTCCTAAAATGTATTGAAGTCTCATTTTCTTATTCTTTTGGTTTAAATCCACAAAACTTTTCTATGGTTTATAGTACATATAAAAGCTTCCTTAGTTGTTATTGGTTTTTGCAATGACGTCGGTTTCTACATGTCACATTGCAGCCCAGATTTCTGAAGCCTAACACGTGTTCAGAGATATCAACTTAGTGCGCTACATTGGCACGCTGAATTTCTACGTGCGAATGCTATTACTATTCTTCTTCATTTTCAAATACTGTTGTTGTTTGTGTTGTGGTCTTTAGTTCGAGAACTGCTATCTAGTGATATACGCTGCATTTCTTGTATAACTGCTGCAACGTACATCCGTTTGAACCTGGTTTGCACAGTCAAGCCCTGCCCTCCCTCTGTAATTTTTACTACCCATCCCAACAGTGCCCTCTATTACCAAACCGATTATTCCTTGATGCCTCAACATCTGTCCTGTTTACTATCTCTCCCTTTAGTCAAGTTTTGCCATTCATTTATTTTCATCCCAGTGTGATTAAGTATTTCTTCACCAGTTATTCAATTTACCTATCCAATCTTCACCACTCTTCTGTAGCAAGACATTTCGAAATTACATCATTTTAAATCTTACGAGTCCATAATCTTCACTAACAAATGTAGTAAAAAGTGTTTAATCATTATTTCAAGGAAATTGATAGCCTAGCTTCGCGGAAATCGATGGATTAGAATTCGACTACCCGTCTCCTTTTGGAGCGCAAAAAGTCGAATATGTTCCTATCTAAAAGACACAGACAGAAAAGCACGGAACCAGCTGCCTCAATCCTCATTCTTCCTTCCTCATCAAAAATTTAAGCATGCTAACATATTCACACTCTTTTAGCACAGAACATTCTCAATCCTTCACTCAGTCTCTCCTTGTAGTGAAGCTTTCATACTCAGCATCTCCCTCTCACTGCCACTGTCTATAACCCGTCTTTCTACCTTTTTGTCCTGTGTGTCTCTCCCACTGTCACTGTCTTCATCTCTTCCTCGCGCTTTTCCTTGCCAGTGTTTACTTCTCTGCCGCTTTCACTGTCTCTCTGCCCCACTGCCATTATCGTTGTCCCATTCTTTTTCTCTCCCAAGATCACTGTTTCTTCTTTCTCGCTTACAGTCTATTGTCTTTCTTTTCAAACACCATTGTCTCCTATCCATACAGGCCCTTCGGGATGGTTTTGACCCATATAGCATAAAACTTTAACACACCGGTGTAGAAGATGGAGGAAAGGATGCGATTTTTTATCTTAAAATTCACCGATCTGTGTAGTGTCCAATCTCCCAAGCCCATGCACGACCTCCACTCATCCCTCTTTTTCGTTTGCACTGCCTCCTCTCTCTTTTGCTCCCACTGTTACTACCTCCATGCATCTCTCTTTGTTACTGCCACTGTCTCTTACTGACCATCACTACCTCCTCCCTCTTTGGCTTCCACCCCTGTTGTCTTTATCCACCTTGTTCTCTTTCACTGCCACATTCTCTCTCTCACCATCACTATCTCCTCTATCTTTCTCTCCAAATGGTATTGTCTCCTCTCTCTTCCACCATCACTATCCGTCTGGTACTTTCTTTCAGCACAAAAAAGCGCGAATATGTTGCGTACGATAATTTTTGGTAAGGAAGGCGGAATGAGGATTGAGGCAGCTGGTTCCCCACTTTTCTGTCAGAGTCTTTTAGAGAGGAGCACATCTGCCTTTTTTATACTCCGAAAGGAACATTTATCGGCTGGTTCGCTACTTTTACCTGTTACAGCAGGGTTTACTCCTTATACGAAACGAATTGTATAGGTCAGTAAGGTTTTGACATTTATTTATGTAGTTTGGCACATTTTCATGGTTCGATATATACAAACAATACATAAGTACACATAATATAGTGTTAACACAAAATCATCTCCCATTCAATGCAATTTCACTTAAGACGTCCTTAAATACAAATACACAATATTTTTAAGTTATAGCTACAGTACACCAAAAAATGCTGTGTTTGATTCGAAAATACAAAGTACTTCTTATGATAAAATAATGTTTTGAGAGGTGCTTACGCCGCCAGGTGGCACTATCGAATAATTTCCACGTCCAGAAACCCTGTACTGGTGTAAAGTGCCCGTTTTACAAAAACAGGGCGTCAGAATTTTATTGGCGAAAAAATCGCGACTTAAACATACTTTGGTGACCTCACAATCCTTGCGATGACTCCAGAACCCTTCCCATGATTTCATTATATCGGCTAAAACCACATTTACGCCACAGACCGAATTTTACGCCCACATTTTACGTGCATCAATAAAGTAAATCTGAATATCTGGATCTCGGCAACGGATACTGAAATCAAAAACAGTTTCGAAGTTCCCTGAGCATATCATCTTAAGAACATGTGATAAAATTTTCGACTATCTGCCAAGTATGGAAATTATAGTAATAGCCATCCTCACAACTGGTACTTTTGGAATCCAGAAAGCATGGTTTTTCGGAGTTTCTTCAGGAACCGCACATGAACAAGCCGCCTATAGCTCACCCTAGACCACGCCTAATTGAAAAGAACTAATTCATTTGCTCAATTTGCCTGGGATGGAGGAAGTGTGTAATATTTAAATTTTGACCCAGTACTGTAGGATAGCTACAGTATACCTGATCTTCCAGTAGATATACACGTGGTCGCCGGCTCAAAGGCTATGCAAAACACTTGACCACTTTTGTCCTCCCTCCTTCCCCTCTGCCCCCTCCTTCTCCTGTCTCGGTGTTCTTCCTTACGTCGATCTGACTGTCCACCTGGTTTCTTGTATTGCTTCCTGTCTTTGTTCCCCTTACCTTTTCCATTTCATCCGTATGTTTTGGCGTTTTTGTTCCTCTTTTGGGAATTGACCTCCTCTTCTAAATTTTCTCTCTGCAGTGTGAGCCATTTGAGGAAGAATTCCCTCTGTAGTATCTAAGGCGTGGATTCCTCTCCCCCTCTTCTTTCCCCTCTTCCTTCCCAACTCTAGCCTCCACTCTGCCTCGCTAGGTCTCCAGCACATGTAGCCAGTCTGTTTGGTGGGGATGTATGAGCCCCCTGACAATACAGGGATCACACTTCTGATACCTGTGCTGTTATCTCCCAGTGTATACCTAAGAGTGATTGCTTGCCATTCTGTAGCATTGGAACTCCCATCAGCAGCCACCACGCAATATGGCCCTTGCTGTGGCCGGTGGCACCCATGGGAAGAGCCCCAGATCAGAGTGGGTGGTATCAGGGCAGATGTTTTGTGTATGAAACGTATTATGCTCCATAAACTGGCTGTTCTTCTACGCCATCGCTTTGGTTTTCAATAGATCATTTAATGTTGCTTCTTATGTGGCCTTCCTCTACGTGGCTACACGCTGGGAGGAGGGCCACGCTCTCCAGCTTGGATGAAACACTTTCCTCGCTATTCTGCACTAGGACTGACAGGAACACGTTCACTGTCACGAAGCAGTTATTTTTGTGGAAAATATCAAAGACAAGTCTGGCAAACTGGAGTCCATCAGGAAGATGCAGTCAGGTTCACTGCCTATCAAACCTCCTTCTGCCACCTACTCTGCAGCCCTTAATGCTTGTGACCGTCTTGGTGACATCTTGGCGTCCATCACTCCTCACCAGTCTTTGACTATGGTTCAAGGAGTCATTTTTCATAGGGACCTCATCCTTCAAACTGATGAGGAACTCTGGGACAGTCTGGAATGATGGGTCATTCATTTCGTTCAGCATGTTCAGAAAGGTCCTAAGGAGAATCACACTGATACTGGCGCCTTTATTCTGGGATTTGAGAGAGCCACCCTCCCAGAGAAGGTCAAGGTTATGTTTTATCAGTGTGATGTGAAGCTGTATGTCCCACCACCCATGAGGTGTTCTCAGTGCTTGCCTATTGGACAAATGTCTTCCTTCTTTATGGTGGAACCTCTACACAGTGAATGTGGATATCTACTCCATGAGGGGAACCCCTGTGTTTCACTGCCCATGTGTATTAACTGTCATGACCATCACACTTACCAAATTCCTGGATCAAGAGAAGGAAAATAAGATACAGCACTATAAGTTTGATCATTTACAATGAGTTTCGTCACAAGTATGACCAACTTCACCCTGTGTCAATGGCATCTAACTTTGCCTCTGATACTTCCTTCCCACCTCCTCCCTCATCCCTCCTTCTTACCCCTGTCCCACCCCTCTCTCCTCTTCCCCACCCCTGCAGTTCTCACACACTCCTCTCTGTGCGCTGCTCTCCTTTCCCAACCAGAGAAGTGTCCGCCTTCTCGGCACCTGCCAGGGATTGGGCTCGCTCCGAGGATCCCTCCCACTGGTGTCTTCCCGGCAGGAGGCCTGCTGCCACAACATGGCCATGGGACTCACAATCCATGTGCCCAAAGTACGCCCACTCTCTTTCCATTCTAGATCTTGCAGAAGTTTGCTCTCCGCCCATGCCCTGCCTTTCTTGAACAATAAAAGAGAAGAAGAAGAAACATGATCCCCCGAAGGCACCATCTCCCCTCTTGCAACCTGAGTTATTGATGTCACCCTGACTGTTGTGGACTGACAAGACAGCCAGTCCACAGTGACGGGTAACCGAAAGGCACGCGTTTAAACTCACGCAGGCTTCGTCAGTGTTGCATCGCTAGCTAAGTCGTCCGTACAACTGGGGCGAGTGCTAGTAAGTCTCTCTAGACCTGCCGTGTGGCGGCGCTCGGTCTGCAATCACTGATAGTGGCGACACGCGGGTCCGACGTATACTAGCGGACCGCGGCCGATTTAAAAGGCTACCACCTAGCAAGTGTGGTGTCTGGCGGTGACACCACATTCCTCCCCCGCAAATCGGCGAACGGTTGTATTATAATGGTTCCGCCCGCCGCGGGGAGGATCCCATGTTGACGTATGCGACGAGGTGGGGAGCCTAACAACAGGCGAGGCTGTGCCACCCGCACCCGGCCATTCGGTCCGAGGGGAGCTAGGAAACGCCTGAAAACCCAGTCCAGGGTGCGCGCCAACATGCGGTGTATGCGCCCGTAAAGAGACAGGAGGGGCCGAAGGGTCGACCTCCATCGCGTCGGGGTACCCGACGCGCGAAGACGCCATGTGGTCCGGAGCGGGCAAGAGTTCCATGGCGGAGGACAGCTGGTCACGGGAAGCGATCGGCGTGACCCAGGGAGGCGCTTGGCGGCTGCAGCGAAGCGTCCACTGCGGCGCCGGCGGGAGAACAGGCGACGGCGGCGGCGGTGGCGGCGGCGCGTCGCCATGGGCCAAATTTGAAGGCAGCGTCGGTAACACCTGGGGATGAGGCGAGCCAGTAGATGGGTCCCCAGGGCGCTGACCGGACGGCACCGTCGCTGAAAGCAGACGGGGAGCGGCAGAACCCGTGCGACGACAGAGGCGCAGCTGATTGAGATGCCGACGCACCTCACCAGAGGCCCCCAAAACCAAATACATCGCGCGGCCGAGGCAGCGAAGAATGCGCCCTGCGAGCCAACGCCGTGAACCTCGATAGTTGCGATAGAATACAACGTCGCCTGGAGCAAAAGCAGGAGTCTGCCGCTGCGCAGGAACCTGATGCGGCGGATGCAGCAAAGACATCAAAGTTCGATGAGGATGACCGTGCAACAACTCAGCCGGCGAGCGACCATCTCGGGGCTGAGAGCGATACGAGGACAAGAAGAGCAATAACGCGTCCTCCCGAGAATGCGACTCTTTCAGCTTCAACATCTGTGACTTGAAGGTCCGGACCAATCGTTCAGCGGCACCGTTTGACTGAGGTGAAAACGGCGCAGATGTCAGATGTTGAATACCATTGGCCTTGCAGAATGACTGAAATTCTGCGGACATGAATTGTGGGCCATTGTCGGAAACAATAGTCTGTGGAAGACCTTCAATACAAAAGATAGCAGATAACGCTTGGATGGTGGAGATGACGTCGTGGAAGACATCCGGACAACAAAAGGAAAATTACTGAATGAATCTACCACAACCAACCATCGAGCATTCCAGAATGGACCAGCAAAATCGATGTGCAAGCGTTGCCAAGGGGAAGTGGCTTTCGGCCATGCAAAGAATTTCCGCGGCGATGCGGATTGTTGTTCGGCACACGCCATGCAAGAAGAGCACATATTCGTAATCGCAGCATCGATTCCGAACCACGTACAGTGCTGACGAGCAAGTTGTTTCGTTCGCACTATACCCCAATGTCCTTGGTGAAGAAGCCGTAAGACAGAGGACTGTAACGAACGTGGGACCACGACTCTGGACTGATCATTATCAGAACGCAACAACAAAACACCACGTCGAACAAAAAGTCTCTCCTTGTGAGCAAAAAATCGCCGAACCAACGGATCCTCGATCCATGACTTTGACAAGGGCCATTGCGTAGCAACAAAACGCAAAACGGTAGCAAGGACAGGATCAGCTGCTGTGGCTGTAGCTACACGACGAAAATCAATCGGAAACGATTCGACCACGTCATCGGTTTCCGCATCAATGAACATGCAAGCAAGTTCGGAAGAATCGAATGTTCTATCCTCAGCAACAGGCAAACGGGACAACGCATCGGCGTTTCCGTGCTTAGATATCGTAGCGGTACTGCGAGAGGAAAATAGACCAGCGAATGAATTTCTGCGCTGTACGTGGAGGTACAGGCTTGTTCGGATGAAAAAGCGATGTCAAAGGTTTGTGGTCTGTGATGATGGTAAAGTGACGACCATACAAGAAATCATGGAACTTAATAACACCAAACACGAGAGCCAAAGCTTCTTTCTCGATTTGTGAATAATTTCTTTGCGCTGACGAGAGCAATTTGGACGCAAAGGCAATAGGGCGATCATGCGAACCATCTTTGTGCGCAAGCACAGCTCCGATCCCGAAATCCGATGCATCTACCATCAACAAAAGGGGTTTCCTGGGATCGAATGGCGTAAGGCAAGTATTTGAAAGCAACGCCGATTTCAACTGGCGAAAGGCGCGTTCGCATTCCGTCGTCCAGACGAACGGAACACCTTTACGGCGTAAGCGATGAAGCGGAGCTGAAATGGAATAAGCGCGAGGCACAAATTTATTGTAATAGTTAGTTTTTCCCAACACACTCTGGAGCTGCTTCAAATTCTGCGGCGAAGGCAAGTCCTGTATGGCACGGAGGTGCTCCGGATTCGGATGTATGCCTTGGGCATTGATTACATGTCCCAGATATGGTAAGTCACGAGCAAAAAACACACATTTGTCCTTCCGCAAGCGAAGACCATTTTGTCGCAAGACCTGAAATAATGTTCGGAGGTTGGCTAAATGTTCCTCTTCTGTCTTTCCGGAGATCACAACATCGTCCAGATAGTTTGCTGCAGTAGGGACCGACGCACAAACAGTTTGCAGATATTGCTGAAACAATCCAGGGGCGGATGCACACCCGAATGGCAGTCTTTTAAAGCAATACAAACCAAGATGCGTGTTAACCACCAAGACGCGCTGGGATTCGTCGTCCACTGGTATTTGCAAGTACGCATCTGCTAGGTCGAACTTCGAAAAGTATTTACCCGGACACAGTTTATCAAAAAGATCTTCTGGGCAGGGTAAAGGAAAAGTTGCAATCACTAGTTGTGGATTCACAGTTGCCTTGAAGTCCACACAAAGTCTCAATTTTCCGGAAGGTTTTGGCAAAATTACAAAGGGTGAGGCCCAGAGAGGAGCCTGCACACGTTCAATTACACCTTGTGATTCTAAATCGTGTAATGTTCTTGCGACCTCATCACGCAATGCGTGGGGAACATTGCGCGCTCAGAAAAATTTCGGTTGCGCGTTGACTTTCAGTTCCAAATGTGCTTCATAGTTCTTAGCGCAACCAAGGCCCGGTGCAAAAATGTCTGCAAATTCTTCACATAGACGAGAAACACTGGCTGAAGGCACAGTCTGGTTCACTGATAGGACCTGATTGACTATAGACAAGTTAAACAACTGAAATAAATCTAAACCAAACAAGTTCACTGCAGAAGAAGAACGAAGGACGTAAAACGACACAAGTTTTGTTTGTCCCTTGTATGTTGCAAGAAGGCTGCACTGTCCTAACACAGGAATATGCTGTCCGGAATAACTATGTAACTTAACATTTGTGGCATGCAACGGAGGGTTGCCCAGTTGTTTGTACGTGTCTTTATTGATCAATGAAACTGCAGCTCCGGTATCGAGCTGGAATGGGATCACATTGCCATTAATGTCCAGGTCTACAAAAAGTTTATTGTTCTGCTGACGACAAGAGCGACCTTCTCGTGCAATGCGAACTGATACTGGTACAGAAGCACTTGCGACTTGACGCGATTTCCGGCGATGTCGACGCACACTATTTGTGGGACGAACACAGTCACTGTGAGAGAGAGTGGCACTGGGCGGAGTGGAATCAACTACATGAATGTCCATGGGCGAAGGTTCACGAGCCTGAGTATTCTTGGTTCGATTCCAGCGCGAAGCAAAGGGCCTGGAATGGTTTTTAGTGTCCGATCTGAGCTTTTCCTGGCAAACACTCTGAACATGTCCTTTTTTATTACAGAAAAAGCAAATAGCTTGGCGTGACGGGCAATTGTCACGCGAATGTCTAGTGGCACAACACGGACACGATTTTAGAACTGCATCTGCATGCTGGCGCGTCTCACCAGGTTTAGAGCGTGGCGGCAGCTGCGCGGACGGGCGCGAGGTCTGTTTATCGTTCCGTGCAGCGCGCCCGGCGGGCCGGTTAATGTGACACACGGCTGGCGAAGTTGCAAATGATTCCTGAGCAAAGTCAAGTGTGTCTTGCCTATCCAATATGTCTATCACTTGTTGAAGGGAGGGATTGACCAGTTTCAATATCTGCTCCCGTATACGAACATCAGAAACGTTCTGTGCAATTGCATCACGCACCATAGTATCTGGATAAGGAAGTCCACATTCACACTCAAATGCACAATCCCTGGTAAGGCCTTGCAAAGTTGCAACCCACTCCCGATTAGTTTGACTGGCCGTACGTTTTGTACGAAAGAACGTATACCTTTTTGCAACTACATTAACTGATTCCTTGAAATAGGCATCTAAAGCAGACAAAATTTCGTCGTAGGACAGTTGCTACATGGCGTCGGGGAAATAATTTCACTATCACACGGTACGTTTGCACCCCTACACACGTCAATAAATGAGGCTGCCGCTCGTTACCTTGAATTCTGTAGGCGGCGAGATGAAATCCAAATTGGCGTGACCACTCCGTCCAGCTTTCCAGGGCCGCATCGAAGCGTCTAAAAGGTGGTGCACCTGCATGTTGTGGGTGCGGTAGCTGTGAAGCGGCGGCTGCCGCATCGTTTTGCATGGCACGTTGACCCTGGACGAGCTGTCCAAGGGCATCCAATAACGCTTGCGTCTGCTGATTCTGCAAGCGATAAAATTCGGACAGTACATCTGGAGATTGTGGCGAAGCCATGACACAAGTAAATTAGAGCAATACGAACGCGAAATCCTCTTTTAAGCCTCGTCGCCAAAAATGTTGTGACTGACAAGACAGCCAGTCCACAGTGACGGGTAACTGAAAGGCACGCGTTTAAACTCACACAGGCTTCGTCAGTGTTGCATCGCTAGCTAAGTCGTCCGTACAACTGGGGCGAGTGCTAGTAAGTCTCTCTAGACCTGCCGTGTGGCGGCGCTCGGTCTGCAATCACTGATAGTGGCGACACGCGGGTCCGACGTATACTAGCGGACCGTGGCCGATTTAAAAGGCTACCACCTAGCAAGTGTGGTGTCTGGCGGTGACACCACACTGACCTTGTTGATGGGTGTAATAAACTCCAGCCCATTCACCTCCCATTTGGATCCCCATTCCGTGCATATTCAGTAGTGTAGCTGTAGTGGATACTACCATCACCTGCTGGAGTTGCAATCCCTTATTTCCTTTTATTCAGCAGCTTGTACCATTTTCCTCAAATCTCATTTTACCGATTCTCACTCACCAGCCCTTTGTGAGTGCTGTGCTTTCTATCAGGACCAGGTTGGCCCTTTGAGGGCTTCTGGTGGTGTTTTCACGTTGGTCTGCACCTGGATCCCTCTTTGCACCATATTGTAAGAAATTGCCATCCAGGTCCACCTGGACTCTATAGCCACAGTTTGTAATCATTATCTCCCTCTTGCCAGGCCACCTAAACACACTTCACTAACTGCGCTCCTCCAACAACTAACTCTCCCTTCTTCCTCCTTGGGGATTTTAATGCCCATCACCTTTTGTGAGGTAGTGCTTTTTTGTCCAGTTGGTGATTCCTCATTGATTGATTTCTTGCAGATCACAAGCTGTGCCTTCTTAATTATAGTTCCCCTACTCATTCTAGTGCTGCATATAGCAATTTCCCTAACACTGATCTCCCACTCAATTCCACTCCCTTCTTCCTTCCTTCCACTGATTGCCACATGATGACCTCTATGATAGTGACAACTCCCATTGATACTCTCATTGCCTTCCCTCCTCCTAACAGCAAGGTTACCCCACTGGGCTTTCCATTGTGTTGATTGGCCTGCATATACCTCTCAGGTCGTGTTTAAACCTCGGTTGTCAGGTTGTAGTGATAAAGTCGGTTGTGATCCATCCAACACAATAATTCACACTGATGGCATTGCCATTCCCCACGCAATGGCCCCCATTCACTGTTGGGCAGTTCCATGATGGAACACAGCCATTGCCATCATTATCCATGATCGTCATCACACCTTGCAACATCTTAAGCAGCACCCTTCCTCCACGAGTCTTATTACTTTTAAACGTCTTTGCATCAAGGCCCACTACTTAATAAAACAGAGCAAGTGGATGTATTGGGAATACTTTGTGTCCTCCCTAGGTTCTTCTGTCCCTTAATAATGGGTGTGGGCCACACTCCACTCACCCCAAGGTTGTCAGCAGCAGTCTTCTATTTTGTGCCTTGCCCTACCAGGCAGCCTTTGTATAGATCCATCAGCTGTTGTAAAATACCTTACGGTCCATTTTGCGACACCTTCCTCATCTGGAAGCAATGGGCTGAAACTTCCCACTTATGTTTTACTCCTTCTCAGGCCGAATTATATAATGAACCTTTCAATCAATTGGAACTTTGCTGGCCTTCTCTTCTTCCCACAATTCGGTTCCTAGCCCTGATTCCATACCTAACCAATGGCTTCAAAACCTCAATCTTCCACGACGACAACACCTCCTCCACATGTTTAGCCATATTTGGATCCAAGACATTTTCTTCTCTCAGTGGTGAGTCAAAATTGTTATTCCTGTCCTTAAACCAGCAAGGATCCGTCGTCCCTTGATAGTTATCATCCTATCAGTCTCACCATGTCCCCGGCAAGTTATTTGAACAGATGGTGGCTCGTCAGCTCCGTTGGGTGCTCAAATATTAGGGGCTTAACAGTGCAGCTTTCAGGTGGGATGGTCTTCAATCAGTCATCTGCATCAATTGGAAACCACACTTCAGCAGGCCTTTTCTCGGCGCTGCCACTTGCCACAGTTTTCTTCAATCTTCATAAGGCCTGTGACACAGCCTGGTACCATTACATCCTGCTTATGCTCCACGAGTGGGGTCTTTGCGGCCCCCTCTCGATTTTTAGTGGCGAGTTCTTTCCCCACTGCTCATTCAGGATGCAGTTGGCACTGTTGTCAGCTCTGCACTGATCCAGGAGAATGGTGTTCCATAGGGCTCCATATTAAACATCCTTCTTTTTCTCATGGCTATCAATGGACTTGTGGCTTTACTGGATCGTAAGTCAAGGCTGCTTTGTATGTGGATGATTTCTGTATTTGGGCTAGTTCCCACTTGGTGGTCTCTGTGGAATGGTAGCTCCAGGGTGCCAACTGGCATGCTTCCATATGGACACTCTCTCATGGCTTTCAATTCTTCTGTCGCCATACTACAGTCGATCCTGATCCTTAGCTCTGGACACCCAACACCTGACTGTAGTCACACATTTCCATTTCTTGGGTCTTCTTTACGACAACAACCTTACTTGACTGCCCCATACCCTCCTTCTGTAGGTTGTGTTTTCATAAACACAGTGTCCTTTGCTTCCTTAAACACACCTCTTGAGGGGCAGGACATTCAACTCTTACCCACATTTATGGGCCATTACTTATGCCTCGTCTGGACTGTGGTTGTAAAGTTTATGATTGGCTACACCTTCCACACCTCTACTCTTGGACCTAGTACACCACTGGGGCATCCATTTAGCCACTGGTTCCTTTCACACTAGTCCTGTTGATAGTCTTCTGATTGACACTGAGATCTTCCCTTTTGGTTTGGTAGCCCCAGCTCCTAGTTTCCTGACATAACTATCCATTGTTCCTGCTTATCTCTCCTGTTATATTCTTTTGGTGGCTTCATGATGTCACCTGCCTGCTACCCACTCTCAGGTGGGTATACCAACTCGTTACTTTCCACCATGATTTCCATCTCCACTCCCTATCCTTTTCCTCATGTTGCCTCTGGACTACTTCCCCTTGGTTAGTTCCTCAGCCACAGGTTTGGATAGATCTCTTCTGGGGTCCTAAAGCCTCCATTGCTCCAGTGGTGTTCTATTGTTTGTTCTGCCCACTGTTATGTGAGTTTCAGGAGCCATTGTCTTTTACACTAATGTCTCTAAATCTACTGATCATGTCGGATATGCCTTCACACACTTGCCTGCCAAGTGCTGGGTGTCCACTGCGGAACTTATGGTCACCTATCAGGCCCTCTGCTTTATTAAACAGTCCTCTCTCATCTGAGTTTTGTTACGTATGGACTCTATAGTGGCCTTCAGGCTATCACTTAGTGTTTTTCCCACCTGCCATTGGTCTCTGCCACTCACAACCTTAACGATGCTGCTTGTTCAGTTGATTTCCTTTGGCTTCCTGGCCACGTGAGTGTCTCCTGCAATGAACTTGCTGTTTGTCTGGGTTGGAGGTGGGGAGTGACAATCACCTATCCCTTTACTTCTTCCGACAGTTGTTTCAGTCGCTCAGCATATATGCTTGTACCGAAAATCTAACTGTGTTTCAGCAGTAATGTCTCCTGTAATACTTAGTATAATTAAGCATTCTTACTAATTCCTGTTCATTATTATTTTCGTTGTGGAATTCCATGGCCTCCTGTTTTATTATTCTGACTGTTTTAACTTACAGGTCATTATTATTTTTGGACCTAATCTGTGGCCTAGATGACGTTGATACACAGGTAGAATTGATTTAAAAATAAACAGAGAACATTACACAAGTGTAATGACGTGTACATAGGACAGACAGATCTTGTATTTAAATAATGAGCATGAATGACGTGAACACCTCAAGCAAGTCAGCTGTAGCTGAACACAGTTAAAAATGCTGTCAGGATATAGACTCTGCTAATGTTCACGTCTTAGTAAAAAAGAAAAGTCACAGAGGCAGTCGATATAGCTAAATACCCAAACACATTCATTCTATCTATGGCATGGCTGCCTGCCCTTAGTCATATGGAAGCTTCACGGACAAATGCAAACACAAGCACAAACAAAGCGCCACTTACAAACAATGCGCCACTTACGCTCCGGCCACAATCCAATCTCAAACACTGTGATGTTCCTGGAGGAACATGTGCTTCTCTCATAGAATCAGCACACATTTCGAACAAAAGCCTCTCATGTGAAATACAGCTTGGCTGGAAGTAGGAAGTAGTGGCGGAAAGCCGGTATGAAGACAGTCTGCATTGTTGCTGGATTACCAATGACGTCATGGTGCTGTGTCGTCATATCTCCTGTGATGCGCGTAAAGGTCATAAAAGATGCAGGTTAACAGGAGAATTGATTCTTTCTAGATTTCTGTAAGGCGCTTGACACTGTAGCACACTGTCTACTACTAAGCAAGGTACCATCACACGAAATATCTTCACAATTATGTGATGACTAGAGGAACATTTGACTAACTGAACCCATAACTTTACATAGGATGGAGAATTCTCTACAGAAAGGTAAAGTAATAGGACCTCTAATGTCTTTTGTATACATAAACGATTTATGACATATGGTCAGCAGGAATATAAGACTGTTTGCTGATGATGCAGTTGTGTGCAGGAAAGTTTTGGCGGTGGTCAATTATAACGAATTGCAGAAAGACTTTGATAATATTACCGCATGTTATAATGAATGACAAATATCCATAAGTGTAGATAATTGTAAGGTAATACATGTAGCAAAGAGCAAGAATAGTACACAATCTGATTACAAGATTAGTGGTGAACATCTTGAGCACTTTACATGATACAAGTATTTGGGGAAAATGTTAATAAGTGATAAGCATTGGGAAGATCACATAAAAAAAGCCGAGTATATGACTAGATTATCTGAAAGTGTTCTTGGAAACTGTAGTACATGTGTGAATGAAATCAGAAACAAGACACTAATATGGCCGATACTAAAATATGGATCCAGTCCTTGGAGCCCTTAACAAATAGACATGGCAACAGACATCAAACAATTCTCGAAGCCCTCTGCTAGGTCAATACAGTCCATACAAAAGAACTTAAATGGGAATCCTTCGAAAAATGGTGATGTAGTTCTCACTAAACCATGTTGGACAACATTACGTTACTAATATTCAGTTTCTGTCCTTCAATGTGGAACCGAATAAAAACAATTTTTATCATGTTACACAAGTCTCAAGTGTTGCAGTCATGAACTGTGCAGCTGGTCCCGGCGGAGGTTCGAGTCCCCCTTCGGGCATGGGTGTGTGTGTTTGTCCTCAGGATAATTTAGGTTAAGTAGTGTGTAAGCTTAGGGACTGATGACCTTAGCAGTTAAGTCCCATAAGATTTCACACACATTTGAACATTTTTTTAACACAAGTCTCGTCTTTTTTGATAGGGTTTACCAGCGGCAGGCTTGTAGATGCAGCACTACATGTGTGCTTGGTTTGTTGGTTTTAAAGCTATTCTTCTGCTCACATTCCTTCAACTTGTCACTAGCATACCACTGAAAATAAGACCGCTCATTTTCTCCATGAAGAACCTGCCACTGATGATACCTTTAAAAACGTAAAGGAGAAATGCGTATGGTATGATAAAACTTAGTTTTGTTTAGTTTCTTATATAACAAAATACAAATATGTTGGTTAAATTTAGATAAACCTATATTCAAAGGTGACTATTCGACCATTATGGTATCCCCAAAATATATGTGCCATTGAGGTCATGAGAAAAAAAGTCATTTTGTGTCTTAGAGGCTATTGCGTGACTTATTGCCAGCAAGTCTAAAACGAGCCTGGTCTCTAAGTCACGTTTGGCAGATCAGCAATGTTACGGTAATCAGTCTGCATGCACTATTTCAGTAAAAGCAGGAGTGTCTTTGTAATTGGAATTACTTTTAGTCGTGTAAGCTCCTTACGTTATGAAGAGTGCTGCTTGCAGCTTTGCGTAATTGTTGCAACTATGAACACCATGTGTACTGGAGGCATAAGATTCAAAAACCAGACTAGTTCGTTAATTCTTTATGGTGTACCAAACTCTCCCAAAACGTTGTTGTGTTAATGCATAACTTAATCACGTTTCACATATGGAAGCACAATGTATGAACAACAAATGCATAACAGATAGAGGCAGCTAAGGTTAACACAAGTTGTCGATTTGTGGTTGGACTCAAGTACACAAAGTACGAAGTTAGGTCTGTGTTGTGAGTCAGTCACGCACCCCTGTTAGTCCTCCGATGACTGTCAGGCAAGTTGTTCTACATTACATTGCAGTAGTGAGTACAGTAGTTTTGAGGTATTTAGAAATGCTGTTATTTGATTACAGATGACTTTCTCTAGGTCAGTTGATAGAGCTGGAGAATACAGCGGCACAGCGAACGCACGAGTGAGTCGCTCTGATCTTCACTCGCTTTCGCACCGAATAGAGCAGCAGGCAAGCCGAAGACAGGCAATCTCCATCCTGTAGTTTTTTTCCGATCCCGTGGAAGTAGAGCAGGTGAGTTACGACCGGCGGCTGGTCCCCGGCGGCTGCGGGTTCCGCCAGCAGTCGCACTGCGCCCCGGCAAGAGATAAACGAACCGCAGGACACCGACCGCGGCGCAGTCTTTCGTCGCACACAGAGCCGCCAACACCTCGTGTAGCTTTGCCGGTCGCGACCGAACGTAGTTGTGTGATAATGAGTCTTCTGATGGACCAAACACTGCGAAGTTTAGAAGGTAGTAATGATCCTCTGCTGAGGGTACAAGGGTGCACGACAGACAAATGCTTGTAATTAAAATGAAAGGAACGGCAAGTGATTAGCCGTTTCAGGACTATGTCATCTACATATCTTCCATCAAGGCGCATAAGTCTAGACGACATTATAAAACATGTAGAAGCAACCTGAATGTATAGTTATGAAGTCAAACTCATGGAAAAGTATAGCAGTCGATGTCAAATCGCTAGTTACGTTTGAACTCTAAAAATTTCGCAATCTAAATTTACATCTACGTGATTACTCTGCTATTCACAATAAAGTGTCTGGCAGAGGGTTCAATGAACCACCTTCAAGCTCTCTCTACCGTTCCACTCTCGAACGGCACGCGGGAAAAACGAGCACTTAAATTTTTCTGTGCCAGCCCTGATTTCTCTTATTTTATCGTGATGATTATTTCTCCCTATGTAGGTGGCTGCCAACAGAATGTTTTCGCAATCGGAGGAGAACTCTGGTGATTGAAATTTCATGAGAAGATCCCGTCGCAACGAAAAACGCCTTTGTTTTTATGATTGCCACACCAATTCACGTATCATGTCTGTGACACTATCTCCCCTATTTCGCGATAACACAAAACGAGCTTCCCATCTTTGTACTTTTTCGATGTCATCCGTCAGTCCCACCTGATGCGGATCCCACACCGCACAGCAATACTCCAGAATAGGGCGCACAAGCGTGGTGTAAGCAGTCTCTTTAGTAGATCTGTTGCACCTTCTAAGTGTTCTGCCAATGAATCGCAGTTTTTGGTTTGCTTTACCCACAATATTATCTATGTGACCATTCCAATTTAGGTTATTTGTAATTGTGATCCCTAAGTATTTAGCTGAATTTACAGTCTTCAGATTTGTGTGACTTATCGCGTAATCGAAATTTAGCTGATTTCTTTTAGTGCTCATGCGAATAACTTCATACTTTCCTTTATTCAGAGTCAATTGCCACTTTTCGCACCTTACAAATATCTTATGTAAATCATTTTGCAAGTCGTTTTGATCATCTGATGACTTTACAAGACTGTAAATGACAGCATCATCTGCAAACAATCTAAGACGGTTGCTCAGATTGTGTCCTATGTCGTTAATATAGATCAGGAACAATAGAGGGCCCATAACACTTCCTTGGGGAACGCCGGATATTACTTCTGTTTTACCTTATGACTTTACGTCTATTACTACGAACTGTGACCTTACTGACAGGAAATCACGAATCCAGTCGCACAACTGAGGTGATACTCCGTAGACACGCAGTTTGGTTAGAAGACGCTGATGAGGAACGGTGTCGAAAGCCTTCTGGAAATCTAAAAATATGGAATCAATTTGACATCCTCTGTCGATAGCACTTATTACTTCATGAGTATAAATAGCTTTTTGTGTTTCACAACAACGATATTTTCTGAATCCGTGGTGAGTATGTGTCAATAAATCGTTTTATTCGAGGTATTTCATAATGTTCGAATACAGTATATGTTCCAAAACACTGCTGCAAATCAACGTTATTGATATAGGCCTCTAATTCTGTGGTTTACTCCTACTTCCCTTTTTGGGTATTGGTGTGACTTGAGCAATTTCCCAGTCTTTAGGTACGGATCTTTCTGAGAGCGAGTGGTTGTATATAAATGCTAAATATGGAGCTATTTTATCATCATACTCTGAGAGGAACCTGACTGGTTTACAATCTGGACCGGAGGCCTTGCCTTCATTAAGTGATTTAAGCTGCTTTGTTACACTCTGTGGTTGTGATGGACCTCTTATGTCCTTCAGATGCTTACTATTCGTAGGAGAATGTCGACCAATTGGCCCGTAGGAAGCTAGGCGCACCAAGTACACTTTTTCGGCCTAGGGACATGCCATACTAATATGGGGCCTGGTTTATAGTAATCTCAGTAACATTTGCTGTGTCACGGCAGTAATTCAGCCCTGAATTAATAACTTTGCCTGATTGCTCGGAAACTGGAGAGGGCGAAACGTATCACGATTCTTGAAAAAAATCACCGCTCTCTAAAAATAATTCACATACATAGAATTGACACATTGTAACTTAGATAAAATATTTATCGCTACCTACAAGGACGCATACATCCAATTCTAACTTAAACTGATTCGCAGATCACCATATCGATCCATCAGAATACCACTAAACTGTCAACAATAAATCACAGTCACGAAAGCTTAAATTCAACACAAATGTATTGTCTCGAATCTATTACAATAAAACGCTACTTAAAACCCCAATATCACTGATTAAAGATAATTACAAACTAATTCGTTTCAATTTGTTATAATTCAAGTCTAGCCACTTATAGATCAGAACACCACTTTTTTTTCAACATTTTAAACAATCTCAGTTTATGACGTGTGAGGTTATGGTCTCCTTGGCAACTGCCTCCTCCTCGCCTGGCTGTTGGCTGCACGCTGCTATCGTCCAGTTACTTTGTTTTCCATATCAACATTATTCTTTCTGCAACATATATCTATCCACTGAAAACCTCCATTGCTGGATGGTGCTTGCTCTCTCAGCTGTCTATACAATTTCAAATCATTAATTCCATATATTACATGATCTCTGGATAATATAATTTAATGTGCACTTCTAAGAGCTTTAGCGTGGGGGCGATCTGTACTGTTACGAGCGCTGAATAAAGTTTGAGTTGCCAAGATCGCTAAAATCATTTATTCATATAGATTACCGGGTCCAGCCATTCCCTGTTGCCATCTTCGGATCAGCAGAAGATGAGACTGAAAATGGTGGGATACAGCAACTAACTTAACAGCTCACATAATTACATCCAAGATCTGCAATACATGCATTAACAACATGCTTACCTTTGTATCATTACACAATCTTCGCCTTCAGTAAAGTAAGTGGTGCTATACCGTGTACATCCGTGTATCGTGAGCTATACTAAAAGTCGGAATGTCAGTTTTAAAATAACAGCTTTGTACATGCATATTATTGCGCCGATTCAAAGTGCTCACATTGATCATCACTTAACAACTGACATATCCCAGTCTAAAAATTCATGGTGACATGTCAGTACATCCAATGACGTGTAACTAACGGTATCGTATGTTGGTTGATTTTAATATATCCAGACGCAGGTATGATATTTTGTCAAGAATACATTAAAAGCACATACACCGTTCCTTTAAATTTCTAAAATGATATGAAAACGGTTATGTATAAAATATGTTTTTGAATGTTGCACATGATTTTACAGACAGATTTTTAAAACTAGAATGCTGACTTGGCTCATATGTTATCATAATAATCGAGGCATCTGTAATTACATAGAATAATAGATACTTGCCTTAATCTAATGTGTGCTGACAGTATCGATTTGTACTACTACTGCGCCATCTGATGTACTTCTGTACCACTAAGAATTTTTGTGCTGGTATCTGTCAGTTACAAAGTGGTGATCAATGTGAGCATTTGTAATCGGTGCTACTATATGTGTGTACAAATCTGTTATTTTAAAACTGACATGCCGACTTGAAGTGTAGCTCACGACACATGGATTTACGTGGTATAACACCACTTACTGTACTGAACGAGAACATTGTGTAAGGGTATAAGTATGTTTTTATTCCATGTATTGCTGATCTTTGATATAATTATGCGTGCTGCCATGTTAGTTGCTGTATCTTAGCTTTCTCAGTCCCTCATTTACAAATCTAAAGACGGCAACAGAGAATTGCCGAAACCGGAAACGACATTCGAGAGCTCGAGAAGAAAGGAATACAGTTACATAGCCCGTGTTACTATTAACAGCAAAATACTCTGAAAAATAAAGCCGCAAGATGCGCTAAACGTGAAGCCGTAGTCCTGAAGCACAGCGCAATTGATTTATACACAAATAAGCGCTGCCGTAGCAGACTGATATTTAACAAAAGTCTAGTTCTCTCTTGACAAATGTTCATTTATAAGCTATGCAAATCCTTTATCAACGTGTTCCTCTTCTCACATGCTATCGAATGCAATTAAAAACTACATAGTTCCACTTTTTAATGTAGTTATCGCGGTACCCGCACAGCAAACTACTCGCCGCCATACATACAAACATTTAACTAAAGCTTAGTTAGATATCTGCATCCGAGGCGGAAATTTTAGGGCATCGACTATGTAATGCCCTGCGTTTAAAACCAGACTGTGGCTGTCATCTGTGGGCAATTAACCTGGGCTTATGTATGCTTTCGGCCTCTGCTAGGGGTGTTGCGTTAACAGCGAATGCATCGATTTGCCGGCCGTTGCTGTCCATTATAGAGCGGACACGGAAACCTGAGGCGACGTGAAACATCTTGGCTAAACTGCAGTAGGTGGGTGGCTTAGACTTTCACTGAAACTGTGACGAGTGTCAGTACCCTGCTAAAACAAGTGTCACTCAGTAGCAAGTGGAGCAATTCAGTGCACACAGTGACTGACTTGACACTTCACCAACAGAATCTTTTTTCGAAATCAGTTACATGGCCCAAGAAGTCTTCACGATGGCAAAGCTCGACTCCGTGAAACGAGATGGTAATTTTTCTATTGTTCTAATGTAAGCTGGAGATGTCCCAACTCAAGTTTTGGTTTTTAATACACTGACTGATACGGGTAGTGTTACACCATTAGTTCCAATACGATATTTATGACACTTTGTGGAGAAGTTCATCACATAACCGGTATGACATGACAAACTTTCATTCTATGAGGTCCATCATCAACCTCAATGTGACGTGTCACGCCCAAAGGCACGAATGCAGTCTTATGTTCGTTGTGCCATGGACTGCAACAGCCCCATGTCATCATGAGGAATGAACTGGACTGCGAAGTCTTGATTTATCGCCGGCCGTGGTTCTAGGCGCTTCAGGTTGGAACCGCGCGACCGCTGCGGACGCAGGTTCGAATCCTGCCTCGGGCATGGATGTGTGTGATGTCCTTAGGTTAGTTAGGTTTAAGTAGTTCTAAGTTCTAGGGGACTGATGACCTCAGCAGTTAAGTCCCATAGTGCTCAGAGCCATTTGAACCATTTCTTGATTTATTCTGCTGAAGTATATGATTTGGTACGATGTTCAAAAATGAATGACAAAAGGACTTGCCATTCTTGCTACATGCTGAAAAGCATTCAGCTTTCTTTCACCAAGTCAATCTTGTTGACATATCAAATTGCTCCTCACACTGTGATTTCAGAAACTGGAGAGATAAGGGTTTCGATAAATGCTGCTTCTGATACATGTCACAAAACCGTCCTCAGACACTTTGGCGTCGATCTTATCGCCACAAATAGAAGCGAGACACATTTATGAAGACCACGAAACGTCATCCAGTGTCTCAGTTGACTGATCACAACGTAAGTGTATGTTGTCTGTGGTATAGTGTCGGTATAAACGACTCGTGGCAACTCTGGATCTCAATTCAGCTTCCAATAACCTTCTCCTGGCGGGGTCGACAATTTGTCTGCAACCTCTCGCAGAGATTTCAGCTGTTGTCAATCGTCTACGTGTCAGAGCCAGTCGAACAACCTTACGAACTTCTGGTAGTGTCACGTGGATGCTCATCTTGCCACACTACTGCCCTGAGTTCCTCTCGCTATCACTCGTTCTGCGGTCATTCCACTACTGCCAACAGTCTGTGCGTTTTGTCGATGTGACGCTCCCGTGTCTGCCATGCCAAGGATTGGACATTCGTCAAAAGTCTGGAAGATGGTGCTAAACTGCACTCGCTGAACATCCTCTGGATATGCTGCCTTGCGATCTCGACCTGAACATCTCCTCTAACGCCAGACATACCAACCGCCATTATGTAGTCATACCATTCTTCATCCGTAGGAATAGCTTTTTTCTGTACTGTAAGTAAGCTCGCAAAGGGATGAAATTTTAATCAATATATCCCACAGACAAGGGGCGAATTCAGCTATTTGCCACCCCTTGGCAAAGAAAAATACTTCGCTCCTCATTTCGACATAAATGTACCACCATGTAACGTACATCTGTACGCAACTAGTTACTAGGATTGCTGCTGTTAATAATAATAACAATACATAATAATAACAATACATGCATATTGAATTCGCCGCTCTCAAGTTAGACAAAGTTGTTTATGGTGTACTTTTTCGTATCAAATTCGTCAATCACATCTTCATAGTCTAATTGCTGTGTTATTCCAGAGGACAACAAGACTGTTGACTCGCTCTTGCGACATGGGCGACAGTAAACAATTCTTGAGTCTTTTGAGGAGTGAGAAAGATTGCTTGTTTGAACAGCTGGTTGCAGTGTTTGGCGAAAATATTCGTAGTGCAATTTCCATATTAGGAAACAGTTTTTGAATGCGGTTTTCGGGAAACACTGTATATAAAGTGCTTAGAAAGAAGATTTTTATTTCGTTGTTCATCACGTATGCCTTAAAAATGAATAACCTCATCACTCAGGAATTCATCCAAGTCATCTTTGTAATGCAGTTGGAGTTTTCTAGCGCATTTCAATAGATCAGTGTCTTCTCGTCCAGGAAAATTACTTAAGAACTCAAAATTGTTTAACACATCGATTTTTGTTGTCTTTCACACAATTTCCATTTTTCTTTATTGCCTTATCTTTCGAGAGTTTCCGGTAACCACTTACTCTTCTCCGACTGTCACTAATTTAGTTAACACTGAAATATAAATCACAAACTAAACACTAAACAGCTGGACTCTTCACAGTTTCAAATTGCACTATCAGCCAAGCAGCCTTGCTGTTAGAATGACTAGAGACAAGTTCTTAAAATTTGTAGTTTGTTTTGGTATTATTGAACGTCGACACTGGCTACTCCTATGACAGTCTTAGCGACGTCTCCTACCACAAAGCTTAATTGCGAGCAAAGAGGTTTGCCTTTCTGACATGTACCACATAAGTAGTGATGATTCTGAGTAAAGTAGATAATGGACACATTGTCATGACGTAACGTGATTACTAAAACCAAATCTATCATTTTTCCGTTGCCTGCTGAGACCGTTCATGAAATTTGAGCTGATCGTAGCCAATGATATTCATATCGGTTCCATTTTGAGTTAAGTTCGAATCCTCTTTTCAAAAGCTGCGAATAAAATGTTTTCAAAAAAGAGCGACAGTTTATTAGCCACCCCTTAGAGCCCCTTAAAATCTGCCCCCGTAGACAGCTGCCTAGTCCGCCTAGGGCTAATACGCCTCTACCACGAGCACGACAGTAGTGGAGTATCAGTTTGTGTTTCTGCCCCTGCCAATTGATGAGCGTTGTTACGTAGCGTTTGCATCTTCCTCTGTTGCATATCACTTTGTTGTTTTGTGTTTACGACGCTTTCCGCGAGACGTACAAAATCTCTTAGATGTGTTGGAGCTAGATTTTACAGTACATGCGGTTCTCATAATGCTGTAGTAGTTCGTCCATAGTTTACAGGGTCACGGGAACGCAGACTGCGTCCACCTCCTCCCAATGTTCAGAAACGCCGTAATCAGCAAATGGTGCTCCTTCACTTGGAAAACTATGTGGCTGTTGTGGTAGCTGAAAGTAAGCGTTACGCTTTGGCAACGTTAAGTGCTGAGGAAGCAGACCTCTGCCATTAGAATTCTGCGGGACTGGATTACCTGTCACTTGCAGTTTCTCAGTGATCAGCGAAATTTAGCCTTTTCAGTAAGAACGCTTGTTTATAATCGAAGTGTGAAAGGACGCTAAATCTCGCAGTGTCTCTGAGAGCGTGATGCGAATCTCTATTGTTGATCACAGTCACAACCTCAAAATATATGTTACTAGCAAACCGGCAATGCATCGCAATTGCTAAACGGGAAACGTGTATGGGAACTGGATATACGTCGTAATCTCCATCTCCCATCTCTCTCTGTTGGTCTCCTCTTTCCCCTTCTTTTTGTGCACCTTCTCTTCCTTCCGTCTCTCTGTTCCTCTTCTCTTCCCCCCTACCTGTCTCCACCTCCTCCTCCCACCTTTCTTCATTCTTCTCTTCCTTCCGTCTCCCTATATCTATTTCCTCACACCTTTCTATCCATCATATCTTCGCTCCCTCTATGATCCTGAGCCTTTTTCTTATTGTTACTTCCAACGAATCCCTGATTGGCAATTGTAGAAAATAGGTTGGGATCGTTTGTATCTGTGGCATGAGAGACCTCTCCTGTTTCTGGGTCCCTCAGGATAATAACTTCATAGACAGTATTTCGCGAATTTTTAATCTGTAAATGGGTAGGATTACCAAGTTATCCGTAGTAGTATTCTAATCATAAGCCGATAAGCTATAAATGCAACTTTCCTGTTTTCTGTAAAAACAGACTGTGCTGCAGGAAACAAAACATCACACAACTGTGTATAGAATTTTTGTTTAAAATTATATATAAGAAGAAAGCAGATACTTAGGGGAAACAATTTATCTAGTGGGCATTTAGCTGTTGCAGTTAAAACTAACTGTGAGAAATAAAACGAAACAGCAGAGTTTCACATAGCAACACAGTACTCTCATTTCTGCAGTTGGTTTTGACAGAAAACGTGTACATTGTTTTCTTTCTAAAAGAGTACAGTCTGCCTCCTTTTAAATTTTCATTGGAGCATCACGTGAAACTGCTCAAGAACTTTTCGAGATTTCTGATAACAACGTAAAACGACTTGTCTTTATATATAGAAACAAGTCTTTTACGTTGTTATCAAAAACAAGTTTTTAAATAAATATGTTATACAAACATATGTATATTATATAAAGGGGAAACGTTGTTAGCAAAATTTATTGAGTTATTGATCAATTTACGTCAAATTTTTAGACGAGACTCTAATAAACGTATAAATTATGTAGCCTCTGGTTGTCCGAACGTTTATTAGAGTCTCGTGTAAAAATTTGACGTAAACTGATCAATAACTCAATAAATTTTGCTAACAACGTTTCCTTTTTATATAATATACATATGTTTGTATACCATACTTATTTAAAAACTTGTAACCTGTATGCGTCCGAAGGTTTGATAGAGTAAAAATTTGAGGTAAATCGCCCAAGAATTTTTTCGCTATTTTTGCTAACATTTTCTCGGTATGTGATATGTGTATATTTATATGTCTTATATATTAAAAAATATATAGTCTACGGTGTGTAAAAATTTGAAGAACACCGATCAAAAACTTTTTTAGATACTTGCTGACAACGTTTTTTCTTTATATATTATTACAAATTTATCCATATACCACATATATTAAAAATACATATAGCACACGTCCGTACGAAGTTCATTGGAGTATAGTTTGAAAAGTTGTACTAAATGGTTTAATAACTTTGCGCGATTGTTGCTAGAGAATTTTCCGCTTTATAAATAATATATACATATATTTATATGCCATATATATTAAAAACATATATAGTCTACGTCCATCTGAACATTTGTTAGAGTATCGGATAAAAGTTTTAAGTGAATCGCTCAAGAACTTTTAGACATTTTTGTGAAGAACCTTTGTCCTTTATATGGTAGAGATATTTAAAAAATATGCTGGCTACACTAACCTAACATTTATTAGGGTATTGTGTAAAAATATGAAGTAAATCAGTCGAGACCTTTCCGAGGTTTTCAGTAGCAACATTAAACAACGCCTTGTCTTTAGATAGCATTATAGATTTTATGGACAGGGGTTACATCTACATTTATATCATACTCTGAAAGCCACATAATGGTGTGTGGCGGAGAGTATTTTCTCTACCACTAACTGAGGCCTCCAACCCTGTTCCACTCGCGACTAGCGTATGGGAAGCACGGTTGTCGGCAACCCTCTGTTTGGGCTCTAATTTCTAGAATTTTCTCCTCGTGGTTATTACGCGAGATGTATGTGAGGGAGAGTAATATGTTGTCTGACTGTTCCCGGAAATTTCTCTCTCGAAATTTCAATACTAAAACTCTCCGTGACGCACAACGCCTCTCTTGTAACGTCTCCCAGTGGAGTTTGTTGGGCATCCCCGTGACGCTCTTGTGCCGACTAAACGATCCCGTGACGAAACGTTCCGCTGTTTGTTGGATTTTCTCTATCTCTTCTATCAGTACTATCTGTAAGGATCCCAGATAGATGAACAACACTCAATAATGGGTGGAACAAGCGCCTTATAAGCCACTTCCTTCGTAGATGAGCTACATTTCCTTAAGATTATTCTTATGAATCTGAGTCTGGCATCTGCTTTTCCAGCTAATTGTTTTATATGGTCATTCCACTTCAGGTCGCTCTGGGTAGTTATTCCTGAATATTTGACGGCAGCGGTTTGTCGTCAATAGTGTAACTATACAATGGTGGATTTCTTTCCCTTAGTATGCGTAGTATTTTACATTTATTTAGGTTTAGAGTCAACTTCCAGGACCTGCACCATTCATCAATGCTCTGAAGGTCATTCTACAAACTGTTACTACACTCCTGGAAATTTAAATAAGAACACCGTGAATTCATTGTCCCAGGAAGGGGAAACTTTATTGACACATTCCTGGGGTCAGATACATCACATGATCACACTGACAGAACCACAGGCACATAGACACAGGCAACACAGCATGCACAATGTCGGCACTAGTACAGTGTATATCCACCTTTCGCAGCAATGCAGGCTGCCATTCTCCCATGGAGACGATCGTAGAGATGCTGGATGTAGTCCTGTGGAACGGCTTGCCATGCCATTTCCACCTGGCGCCTCAGTTGGACCAGCGTTCGTGCTGGACGTGCAGACCGCGTGAGACGACGCTTCATCCAGTCCCAAACATGCTCAATGGGGGACAGATCCGGAGATCTTGCTGGCCAGGGTAGTTGACTTGCACCTTCTAGAGCACGTTGGGTGGCACGGGATACATGCGGACGTGCATTGTCCTGTTGGAACAGCACGTTCCCTTGCCGGTCTAGGAATGGTAGAACGATGGGTTCGATGACGGTTTGGATGTACCGTGCACTATTCAGTGTCCCCTCGACGATCACCAGTGGTGTACGGCCAGTGTAGGAGATCGCTACCCACACCATGATGCCGGGTGTTGGTCCTGTGTGCCTCGGTCGTATGCAGTCCTGATTGTGGCGCTCACCTGCACGGCGCCAAACACGCATACGACCATCATTGGCACCAAGGCAGAAGCGACTCTCATCGCTGAAGACGACACGTCTCCATTCGTCCCTCCATTCACGCCTGTCGCGACACCACTGGAGGCGGGCTGCACGATGTTGGGGCGTGAGCGGAAGACGGCCTAACGGTATGCGGGACCGTAGCCCAGCTTCATGGAGACGGTTGCGAATGGTCCTCGCCGATACCCCAGGAGCAACAGTGTCCCTAATTTGCTGGGAAGTGGCGGTGCGGTCCCCTACGGCACTGCGTAGGATCCTACGGTCTTGGCGTGCATCCGTGCATCGCTGCGGTCCGGTCCCAGGTCGACGGGCACGTGCACCTTCCGCCGACCACTGGGGACAACATCGATGTACTGTGGAGACCTCACGCCCCACGTGTTGAGCAATTCGGCGGTACGTGCACCCGGCCTCCCGCATGCCCACTATACGCCCTCGCTCAAAGGCCGTCAACTGCACATACGGTTCACGTCCACGCTGTCGCGGCATGCTACCAGTGTTAAAGACTGCGATGGAGCTCCGTATGCCACGGCAAACTGGCTGACACTGACGGCGGCGGTGCACAAATGCTGCGCAGCTAGCGCCATTCGACGGCCAACACCGCGGTTCCTGGTGTGTCCGCTGTGCCGTGCGTGTGATCATTGCTTGTACAGCCCTCTCGCAGTGTACGGAGCAAGTATGGTGGGTCTGACACACCGGTGTCAATGTGTTCTTTTTTCCATTTCCAGGAGTGTATATTCTGGCGTAGCTACTTAGTTATGGACAACCGCATCATCTGCGAACAGCCTTAGAGAGCATGTGACAATTTCTACTAGATCGCCTATATATATTGTAAACGTAGCCTTTCTATCACACTTCCTTGGGGAACCCAGGAATGCCTTCACATCTGTAGATCTTGTTGCATTAAGAGCGACTTGTTGACTCCTGTCTGTGAGGAACTTCGAATCTGCTCTGATACTGGATAAACTCGTTTTTTTTTTTTTTTTTTTTTTGTTTTTTTCACTAAACGGCAGTGGGCGACTGTGACCTGAAGACAACCTGAGCGGCATTGTTTACGGTGCTGTGGATCTCGTGGAGGAATAGAGTGAGCTGAGTTTCTCAGGATCTCTGTTTGCGAAATCCAGGTTGATTTTTTTAGAGGAGATTTTCATTCTTCAAAGACTCAACAATTTTTGAGCACAAATCATGTTCCATAATTATACAATAGATTGACGTCAACGATATAGGTCTATAATTGTATGCATCTGTCTCACGGTCCTTCTTGAAAACGGGAACGACCTGTACTTTCCTCGAGTCGCTAGGTACCTTCCGTTACTCAAGCGATCTACGATAAACTACTGTTAAAAGGTGAGCAAGTGCTTTCGCACGATCTTTTAGGAATCTTATAGTTATCTCATCTGGTCCTGACGCCTTTACGCTACTAATTGATTAGAGATGTTTTTCTATCACGATATCTGCCATTTTGAAAGAATTTTCACAGCTTCGTATTCATCACGGAATATTTGATGCTGACTGTTGAGATGCTTTGAAATTAGTATCCCATCACTCTTGCTAAGCAAAACTATCTTCCTACCTTTCTTATCATTCTCTGTCAGATCCGTTGACATAGACGCTGTCGCAGCCTTACGATCACTGATAACTTCCAATACTTTAACTGACTCGATAAGTTCAGGTCAGTTTGTTGCCAGGAGGTCTAAGACGGTACCCTCATGATTGGTTCTCCGACTATCTGCTCAAGGTAATTTTCGGACTAGACATCCACAACAATGTCGCACGAATTCCTCTCTGGCACCAGTTTCGATAGCACCACACTCCAAATGTGTACCTGGCAAGTTGAAGTTACTCCCTATTACAAAAGCATGATCAGGAAATTATTAACGATATTCTGCAAGTTCTGTTTGAAGCGCTCCACCGCTAGAGTTCCAGACCCAGGCGGTGTATAAAAGCATCCGATTACCATTTTTGGCCAATCTTTGATACTTAGCTTCTCCCAGAATAATTCACAATCGGAATCCGTGATAATCTCGTTAAATTTTTGACTGCAATAAACACGCTGCTACTATTGGGGACTAACT
This sequence comes from Schistocerca piceifrons, assembly GCF_021461385.2. Lineage (NCBI taxonomy): Eukaryota > Metazoa > Arthropoda > Insecta > Orthoptera > Acrididae > Schistocerca > Schistocerca piceifrons. The sequence continues at coordinate 787,582,318 of NC_060138.1, forward strand.
TACCCTTACGAAAAAATTCCAATCTGAACTTAGGATTTCCTGTTCCTAATACTATCTGTCCATTATAACCTTCAGTGTACGAAACTAATTCTGGGATTCTCTTGCAGTTTACTAAAATCATATTAACCTTTTATATCTTTGATATGCGATGACCGACGTTGTTTAGGACATTGTGGCTAATTTGTCAGGCAAATCGTCTTTGATCCCAAGGAAGGATTTCTCTAACCTAAAAAAGCCCCATGTGCAAGACACACGTACTCCGCTAAGCTAGTAGCCGCTTCCCGACCTAGTAAGGGTAGCCCCACAATTCTGTATCCGACAGAGGAGATCGAGAAATTCACATCCGATACCGTCGCAGAGTCGTCTGGCTTAGACCCTCCACTCTGCCCCAAATCTGAGGACCACGATCAATCTCGTGTACGATGCTACAAACGGATAGCCAAGCCTGCACCCCGCGTTCGATGCTAGTTGCCTTCACCAAATCAGCCATCCGCCGAAAGCACCCGAGGATGCCATCAGAACCCAAGCGGCAGGCGTCATTCGTGCCGACATGTGCCACTACATGCAGCCGGCTGCCTCCAGAGCGCTCTATAGCCGCGGGCAGGGTCTCCTCCACGTCACGGACGAGAATCCCCGTCAGCAAACGTACCTACTGCACACTGGCATTCTCTTCCGCCTTGCGTTCTATTTCCCTGACGGGCTCCATCACCCGCCTAACATTGGAGCACCCAATGACAGGCATACCCACCCTCTGCACTTGTCCGGACTGGGCAGGAAAATCGACTGCTGGTCCAACAGGAGAGGTATCCCGTGCTGGCTCAGAGTTGTCATCAACACCTCGTACCTTCTGCTCAGGCGTCGGCAGCCAGCCGCTCGGATTGCTCCCTCTTTCGCCACTGTTTCCATCCATTCTCGAATGAGGGCTGACCAGTCAGATGTTGCTTATCAGAAGATGCAGCGACACCCGGGTCACCAGAGGATTTCAACGGCACCGAAGGTCTCACCCCCAGTGCCCCGATGTCGCCGCAACTTTGAGCATTTCCCAGAAGCATGCCGACGGTAGCTAACGCTGCTACCAACTGTTTATGGACAGCAGCCAGTTCTCCTTATGTCCGCTCACAGCAATCACAGTTTCTAGCCATAGCGTAGTGTGTAAAATGGGGACATAAGATCTCAAATGACGCTACTGAGTTTGGATTGAACGCAAAATATAGCAATGAGAATAAAGAAACACTAATAACTGGTCTGCACGTTTACCTGTTACTAGAAACTCCGCTTACCTGAAAGCTACTGCACGAAATAAGTATGCAAACTGGGATGCACTGATCTAAGCCACAGTACCAGCACGAGATTTAAACTTAGTGGCGTGACGTGGTGGTCTGACGGCGGGAAAATTACACTAGGGATCCTCCTTACACAAGGATACGCACCTAAATTTCCGTAAAAACAAAAAATTACAGTAATTTGCTAACCACTAGTAGACAGTAAAATGCACAGATATTGTTCACTTCTTGGCAGAAGAACGAGAAAAAAATAAAAACACAAACTAAACTAAATCGTTATGCATCAGACAACTGCCGCTCTGCAACCGCTACTGGTGCATCTGCTCAACTCGGCGTCTATCTGTACAAGTATAGATATTTTTATAGATGACTGAGAACAGTGTACTGAATAACATTACATCAGGATTTATTTCAGTTGGAGATGAATAATTACAGCTGTTAGGAGTAGTATGGTTTTAGGGTGGTTAGTACCTCCAAGTATATGTTTCTTATTTTTCCCCTGGGTTTCAGGTCAGATGTTATCGTGCAGACACATGGACGCAAAATAATTAGTCTGTACTGAGAGGTGTAGTCCAGTTAGTGATGCAGTTACGACTGTGCAGGAAACAAAGGGTAGAAAATTATGTGAGGTGTTTGTGGAAAGACTGTTAGATGCAGAGAAAAAAACAAATAATACACTCTGGTGGGTATATATTTAGGTACCAATGATCATAATACCTACACTTATGTCCCTAACACCCTGTACACTTAAATGCCTTGTATCTTAAAAAACAATGAAGCCTATGTGTATCAGTACGTTTATCGGAGAATCGCGAAAAAAAAATTTAAATCTATGTGCCCCCGTACAAGCCCTAATTTCGTTTAGCTTGTCTTCGTGCTCCCTACGCGAAATGTACGTTGGCAGCAGTAGGATCGTTCTGTTGTCAGCTCCCAATGCCGGTGCCCTACATTTTCTCAATAATGTTTCTCAAAAAGAACGTCGCCTTCCCTCCAAGGATTCCCATTTGAGTTCATGAAGCACCTCCGTTATACTTGCGTGTTGTTCAGACCTACCAATAACAAATCCAGGAGCCCACCTCTTAATTGATTCGATGTCTTCCTTTAATCCGACGTGGTATGGATCCCAAACACTCGAGCATTACTCAAAAATGGGTCGGACTATTGCCATGTATGCTGTCACACTTACAGATGAAGCACACATTCCTAAAATCTCCCAATAAACCGAGGTCAACCATTCATCTTCCCTACTACAATACTTACATACATGTTCCATTTCATATCGCTTTGCAACGTTACGCCTAGATATTTAATCGACGTGAATGTGTCAAGCTTCACACTACTAATACTGTATTCGAACATTACAGGTCATTTTTTCCTACTTATGTACATTAACTTATATTTTTCTACATTAAAAGCTAGCTTCCATTCATCACACCACTAGAAATCTTGTCTGTCACTTTGTATCCTATTGCAGTCGCTCAACGACGACACCTTCCTTGACAACTCCGCATCATCAGCAAACAACCACTCACCCTGTTCGATAGATTATTTTTTATATAAGAAGTAACACTTTCCTGGGGCACTCCTGAAGATACCCTTGTCTCTGACGAACACTGCCAGTCGAGGACGACGTACTGGGTCCTGTTACTTAACGAGTCTTCGAGCCACTAACATATCTAGGAATCTATTCCACTTGCTAGAACCTTCGTAAACAGTTGTTACCTTTCATCCATAGTTCGCAGGATATCGTGTGAGAAAAGAGCAAGCTGAGTTTCGCGCGAGCGACGGTTTCTAAAAACGTGCTGATTCGTGGACAGAAGCTTCCCGTTTCAACGAAATTTATTGTATTCGAACCGTGAATATGTTCAAGAATTCTGCAGCAAACTTATGTTAAGGATATTGGTCTGTAACTTTGCTGGTCCGTTTCTTTACCCTTCTTATATAAAGGGTTCTCTTGCGTTTTATTCCTGTCGCTTGGGACTTTACGCTGGGCGAGAGATTCGCTTCGTATGCAAGCTAAGTAAGAGACCAATACCGTAGAGCACTCTTTGTAAAACCGAACTGGAATTCCGTCCGGACGTCACGACTTATTTGCTTTCAGCTCTTTCACTTTTTTTCTCTACGCCAGGGATGCTTATTACCGTGTCTTCGATACGGGAGTCTGTACGATGGTCAACGACGGTATGTTTATACGACTCTCTTGCGTTAATGATTTCTTAAATGTGAAGTTTAAAATTCAGATTTCCTTTTTGCTATCTTCAAGTGCCACATCATATTGGTCGACGAGTGCCTTAAAACCGCTTAGCGATTTTACGTAAGACAAGAACTTTCTCCGGTTCTCGTAAACGTCTTTTGCTTAGCTACGACGGTGGTGGTTATTGCGAGTTTCGCGCATCTATGTTCTACAGAAGCATGATTTTTTACTTACTTTTGCCTACAGTGATTTGCCCGTTCTCTTTTGAACCGAGAGTGCAACAGCCTTTGCTTCCTCATCACTATCCGAATTTCTTTGTCAAATAACTTGGGTATATTGCTTCCTTACTCCACTTATTCGGCACATACTCCTCCAGAGCACGATTTACAGTCCATTCAAACTTTACTCATAATTCCTCAACGTCCATCGTACTGAAACTAAATGACGTCAATTCATTGTTTGGATAGGAATCTACAACTGCTTATCTGCTCTTTCTAACATAAATACTCTCCAAGTCTTCTTGATTCATGTATTGACTTTAGAAAGCGAAGTCGCTATGATGGCATCTTAATCACTGATCCCTGTCTCTATACTGACACCGTCGATAACGTCAGGTCTTTTGTAGCTACAAGGTCTAAGATATTTCCATTGTGTGTTGGCTCTCGAAATACCTGAGTCAGACAATTTTCGCAAAACACGTTCAAAAGTACTCCTCAAGGCTGTCTATCTGTACCTCCTGCAACGAATCCATCGATCTCCCAGACTATACTCGGTAGGTTAAAATCTTCTCCAACTAGTATTACATGAGCTATGTATTTACGTACTACTGACTGTAGACTTTCTTTGAAAGACTCAGACTGTGTCACGGAACCGGATTGCCGATAAAAACAACCAACAATTAACTTGATTTCAAATGGCTCTGAGCACTATAGACTTAACATCTGAGGCCAACTGTCCCCTAGAACGTAGAACTACTTAAACCTAACTAACCTAAGGACACACACACACATCATTGCCCGAGGCAGGATTCGAACCTGCGACCGTAGCAGTCGCGCGGTTCCGGACTGAAGGGCCTAGAACCGCTCGACCACCGCGGCCGGCACCTGATTTCACCTAGACCTTTTATATGCGACCAGGTAACTTCAGGGTCACACTCAAATTCGACGTCAGTAGAGACAATATTTTCATCAAGTGCAATAAGCACTCCCCCTAGTATGGAGTCTAATCTGTCTGTTCGATATAGGTTCCGTGAACCGCTAAGTAGCTCAGAGCTTTCTACATCGGGTTCAGGCAGCTCTCGATCCCGAGAATAATTTGAGTGCGATAAATTTACTGGAGGGCAATAAATTCGGGAACTTATTTTGCCCATTATATAGAATACATACAGCATGTCTGTTTTAATTTGGGACAACTAAATATCTGGAAAATGAAGCATCACATGAAAAAAAAACGTGCTGGGTGAAAACTTAATATTACTAAAGGGGTACACCTGTCTGTGCTACATCTGACCACCTCCTAACCACCCTTCCTGCGTTTGCGGGTCAAATTCGAATTTTCAAATGGAAGCCCCTCGCTCCCCCTTTTTATAGCTTAATCGGATTCTACGCCAAAATAAATAAACAAGCTATTGTTTCCCATTCGCAATAGATGGCGCTGATATTTGCCTGTTTTTGCAAATAAAAACCGACGCATTAGATTCTCCATTTCGTTTACGATGTAAATGTAAGCCTTTGATATTGATGTTCAGATGTTATGTTAGTGCTGAAGATGTGATTGCGACAGTGCAAGTAACATGGGTAGACATTGACATTTCTGGCTCACAAGCTACTTGTATGGTTGTAAGGTGACGTGGTTTTCCGTTCCCTACGTGGTTGATTGTGGTGAGGCGCCAAACTATCGGAGTGCTTGGTTTTGGTGACGCCCTCGAACCTCGCCATCACGGTGATTGATTTCGGTGTGCGTTTCCATCCAACCGCCGCAATTCTCTGCCACCGGCGGAATACAAACCAAAACCATTGTTAACAAGGGAAATGTCCATGAAGTTATAGTGACGGGCGCGCCTGCTGTGGATACTCACCGAAATCAAGCACTCCAATGGTGAGAGGCGAGGGGACTCGCCGAAATCAAGCATCCCCATGAGAACAAAAATTATTACATCCACGACATTGTTCCTGCACCACGCTAAACTTTGTTCCTAGCCAAACATTGAAACGGCTAACCCTATTGTACTGTACAATCAAATTTGCGACACTAAAGTAAATTTCGAACATAAATATTAACCATTAGAACACAAAGGTTTACATGTAATATGGTAAACGAAATCTGATATCCAATGCGTCGGTTCATAATTGAAAAAACATACACAGTTGATATTTGTGGATTACAACGCCATATACCATAAATGGAAATGGAAAACAATGGTTTGAATTAACCTCAAGCATTTTTTGCTGTAGAATCCGAATGTGCAATAAATATGGGGGGGGGGGGGGGGGGAAGGCGCTTCAGTCCGGAACCGTGCTGCTGCTACGGTCGCAGGTTCGAATCCTGCCTCGGGCATGGATGTGTGTGATGTCCTTAGGTTAGTTAGGTTTAAGTAGTTCTAAGTCTAGGGGACTGATGACCTCAGAGGTTAAGTCCCATAGTGCTTAGAGCCATTTGAACCATTTGAACCAGACCATTAGCTGAGGACTCGATTAAAAATGAAATGAATAGGAAGCTAATTATAAGATAACTAAATGGGCATAACATCGAGTAACCGCAACTTATCTGCGATAGAAATTTTACTACTCATAACGAAGTAAACACAGCTCTAATGTATGGACTCCGTAACCTGTACGACAAACATTAAACAGTGAGAGGGTGTGAACAATTAAACTCAGATTCCATTCATAAATGGAATAGAAAGGAGACGTACGTACGGTAGAACCCTCGCTACACTCGTTCAGGTGCATTTTATATTATAGATTCAGATTGTACGATAGGTTTACAGAGCACTTGTCGCGTTAATTCTCGATGAAAAACACAGTTTATTGCAACAAATCCGTCGTTAAAGATCCAAATGTTTTCCGATGAGTGTTTGGTTTATATCACACGATCGCCATTGATGGACACCACGTGCTGGCACTCGAACATCAGCTGCAGTGCTACAAGCCACATGGGGACATTAGTGACACCGTCAAGAAGCTAAACTGCTAGCTGGCTGCCTTAATGTGCGTATGAAATGAAATGTAACACGGAGACTGGTGCTTTGCTGCAAAAGTCTGCTATTGAAAATTATGATGTGTACAACTAAATACATGCTGTCTGGATGCAGGACTTAAGTGTACTCACACGATTGCTCGACACAGTGGTACCATATCTGCTTGTTGTGCCAGAGGCAGTTCTGTAAAGCGATATTTCTGAAGTGTCATTAATGTGAGCTAGGCACTGGACTGAAATTACTTACTATCATTTTTCAATGACTTTTGAACCTTGGAATTAGTAGTTTTTAGCTTAAATCTACAGATAAGGGCATTGTGTACAAATAAGCCTTGTGACTTAGTTCAGTCCCTAAGCTTACACACTACTTAACCTAAATTATCCTACGGACAGACACACGCACCCATGCCCGATGGAGGACTCGAACCTCCGCCGGGATCAGCCGTACAGTCCATTACTGCAGCGCCTAAGACCGCTCAGCTAATCCCGCGCGGCCCTTGTGACTTAGCATTTAGGATAGATCTAGTGTAGTTGTGGAATAATATTGCTTCTGTATGCAATCCAGTTGGTGGGTCAATGTACTTGTAGCAATATTTCTTTTAATAGAAAACGAGGAACTTACTAGTAATTAAAAAGCTGTTAATTTTAAAACATTATAATTGGATTACAGGCTAAGTCTGTGACACTTACAATTTAAATTACATGTAGAACACACCGATTTCACTCATCAACTTTATTTGTTTATTCGCAGCACGGTTACAGGTTTTCAAACGTTGATCAGCTAACTGTTCTTATTTTACACCAATGAGATTTCTGTGATGTGTAGTTAAAGTGTTTTGCCATAAATGTTCTATTATTTAGCATCTCCAGAAAATATTGTGACAACTATACCACTGCCTTTGCAGTTGAATTTTATGTGGCAATAACAGTTAATGTTCTTCTTTGTTACCTCGCAACACAGTGTAGAGTATGACTCTGTGTGCCGATAGGCACATAAATGCGTTTCACTTATTACCATGTTATTACTGAATATACTGAGGTTTGCACGGCCATTGAGGGTACCGAACGCTACATCTGCAGATGCTACTAGTGTCCGCACCACTGAACGAGAAAAATACTAATTAAGTATGTAACACCACCATCTATTTTGGTCTGCGCTGCTGCAGGTTATATTTGTACCACCTTGTACTTGGCGAAGCTGAAGCTAGATTAAACAGGCTGCAAGCACTTCTGACATTGGTCGAGAAACTGGCTTACTGCGTCCGTCTCTAATAACGTCGTTCTCGACGGGACGTTAAATCCCAGTCTTCATTCTTTCGAGCCTGACTTGTTTCAGTATGGCCATTACTGCAGCCTCACATACTATACCTATAAAAGAATATCACAGCGTCGAAACGGACAGATCGACGATAAAAGGATGTCAGCACTGCTGTGCCTGGATCTTTTGAATTTAGCCATAGCACTGAATGTTCTTGAAATGCCGCAAAAATCTCATATCACTCATTTTAGAATAAATGTGACAGTTTCCAGTGAAGAAACTGAAAACTTCATCATTGTTGTCAGAGCGATTAACGTATAACCATTTGCAGAAACATTTTTCCCATAGTATCTTTTGGTTTGTAAAATGTAAACTTTCGCATCCGGAAACGTCACAATTAATAAAATGTTCCAGGCTGTTATGCTGTTGTCGAATGGATTTTACACTTAAACTCAACGTTTCGTCCCGATCTGCGAAGGACATTTTCTAGTGCGATCGAAGCTTCTTCGACTGCCCGATTCACACACTGGCTCTTTACTGACTGCAACAGAATACCGTTTACGCATGCGGACACTCGAAGAAGCTACGGTCCCCCTTGAAAACGTCCTCCTCGGAAGAGGGATGAAACTTTGGCTATAAATGCGAAGTCCATTCGACAACGGCCTAATAGCCCCTAACATTTTATTAACTACGACTTTTTTTGGATTGTTTTATTATTACAAGACGCGATCTTGGATTACCCAAAGCGCTTCTTTTTTAAATTCATGTATGTAACAGCTGCTATTTTCTCAGTGTTCTTTTAAAGTTTATTTATTAGGTAGACGATGGATAGTATCTATACTGGTGAATAGTAACGGCCCACGTAGTGTTCCTCTTGTTTGCCGCCAAATAGAGGATACATGCAGTGCTTGGACTAAAGCGCAGACATCACTCCTGTCATTTGTTAGTACCTGAGTGTAGTATGTGGTTGCTGAGCATGTGTCACAGGTAAATTTTATTGATTTTTGAATGTCAACACTGGTGAACGGTGTAATACTTTTAAAGATAAGAAGTAGTGTTATCATGTTGTTTTTGTTGTTGTTGTGGTCTTCCTCCCGAAGACTGGTTTGATGCAGCTCTCCATGCTACTCTATTCTGTGCAAGCCTCTTCATCACCAAAAACCAACTGCAACATCCTTCTGAACCTGCTTACTGTATTCACCTCTTAGTCTCACTCTACGATTTTTACCCCTCACACTTCCCTCCAATACTAAATTGGTGATCCCTTGATGTCTCACAATGTGTCGTACCAACCATTCCCTTCTTCTAGTCAGAACGTTCTTTTCTCTCCATTTCTATTCAGTACCTCCTTCTTAGTTATGTGATCTACCAATTTAATCTTCAGTAGTCGTCTGTAGCACCACACTTCAAAAACTTCTCTTCTCTTCTTGTCTTAACCATTGAACGTGCATGTTTCACTTCCATACGTGGCTGCACTCCATACAAGTGCTTTCAGAAAAGATTTCCTGACACTTAAATCTATATTCGATGTTAATCTTTTTTTTTACCAGAAACGCTTTTCTTTTCATTGCCAGCCTACAATTACATTCTCTCTACTTCCGCCATCATCAGTTATTTTGCTGCCCAAACAGCAAAACTTATGACTTAATGTGTCTTGCTTCCTAATCTAATTTGCTCACCATCACCTTACTTAAATCGACTACATAATATTATCCTTGTTTTGCTTTTGTTCATGTTCATCTTACACTCACGTTTCAAGACACTTTCCATCCCGTTTAACTGCTTTTCTAAGTACTTTGTTGTCTATGACAGAATTACCGTGTCATCGCAAACCTCAAAGATTTCATTCCTTCTCCCTTAATTTTAATTCCTACTTCAAATTTTTCTTTGGTTTCCTTCACTGCTTGCTCAATGTACAGGTTGAATAACATCGGCGATACGTCACAGCCCTATCTCACTCCCTTTTTAATCACTGCTTCCTTTTCATGCCTCTAGACTCTTAACTGCTCTAAATAGCCGATCACTCCCTGTATTTTACCCTTGCTACCTTCAGAATTTCAAACAGAGTATTCTTCTCGACACTGTCAAAAGCTTACTGTAGGTCTACAAATGATGTAAACTTAGGTTTTCCTGTTATTAAACTATCTTCTAAGATAAGCCATAGGGTTAGTGTATGTCCACATTTCTCTGAAATACAACCTGATCTTCTCCGAGTTCGGCTCCCACCAGTTTTTCCGTTCTTCTGTAAAGAATTCGCGTTATTATTTTGCAATCATGACTTATTAATCTGATAGTTCGATAATATTCACACCTATGTGCACTTGCTTCCTTTGGAACTGGAATTACTATATTCTTCTTGAAGTCTGAGGGTATTTCGCCTGTCTCCTACATCTTATACACCAGATGGAAGAGTTTTGTCATGGCTGGTTCTCCCAAGGCTGTGGCCGGCCGTTGTGGCCGAGCAATTCTAGACGCTTCAGTCTGGAACCGGGCGACCGCTATGGTCGCAGGTTCGAATCCTGCCTCGGGCATGGATCTGTGTGATGTCCTTAGGTTAGTTAGGTTTAAGTAGTTCTAAGTTCTAGGGGACTGATGACCTCAGATGTTAAGTCCCATAGTGGTCAGAGCCATTTGAACCCTCTCCCAAGGCTTTCACTAGGTCTGACGGAAATTCGTCTACCCTCGGGGCCTTGTTTTAACTTAGGTCTTTCAGTGCTCTGACAAATCCTTCTTGCAGTATCATGTTTCCCTCTCCTCTTTATCTATTTCCTCTTACATTTCTATAAAATTGTCTGGAATTTCATCTTCCTCGTACAGATTACCTATATACTCCTTCCACCTTTCAGCTTTGCCTTCTTTTCTTGGGACTGGTTTACCATCTGAGCTCTTGACTTTCATACAACACCTCTTTCCTCCAAAGGCCTCTTTAATTTTCCTGGAGGCGGTAGCTATATCTTCCCTAGTAATATATGCCTATAAATCCTTACATTAGTCCTCTAGTCATTCCAGCTTAGCCATTTTGCACTCACTGTCAATCCCAGTTTTAGACGTTTGCACTCACCTATCCTACTTCAACAACCCCTGGTTCTTTCAACTTATCCAGTTCCCATCTTATTAATTTCCTAACTTTCTGTAATTTCTTTAGTTTTACTCTACAGTTATTAACCAATAGTCGGACGTGGTGGCCGAGCGGTTCTAGGCACTTCAGTCCGGAACCGCGCGACTGCTACGGTCGCAGGTTCGAATCCTGCCTCGGGCATGGATGTGTGTGATGTCCTTAGGTTAGTTAGGTTTAAGTAGTTCTAAGTTCTAGGGGACTGATGACCTCAGATGTTAAGTCCCATAGTGCTCAGAGCCATTTTTTATTAAGCAATAAATTGTGATCAGAGTTCACAACTGCCTCTAGAAATGTATTACAATGTAAAATCTGGTTTCGAAATCTCATTATATAATCAACCTGAAATTTCCGGTTTGTCCAAGTTCATGATTGTTAAACCACGTTTTGGTGGTAAATAAATTATGTTCAATGCAAAATTGTAGCAGGCGGCTCCCTCTTTCAGTCCTTTCGCCCAGTCACCTATCACTTTTCCTTCTCCTCCATTCCCTACTATCGGATTCCAGTCCCCTATCACAATTAAATTTTCCTCTGAACTAACTATCTGAATAATTTCTTTCATCATATCACACATCATCACATCACACATCATCACATCACACAATCTCATCATTTGCATCGCTAGTTAGCGAGTAAACTTGTAGTACTGTGCTGGATGTGGGCTTCGTGTCTGTCTTGGCTACGATAATGCTTTGACTATGCTGTTCGTAGTAGCTTACCCGCATTCCTATTTTCTTATTGATTGTTAAACCTATCCCTATATTACCCCTATTTTATTTCGCATTTATAATCCTGAATTCACCTGCCCAGAAGTTCTGTTCGTGCTGCCATCGAACTTCACTAATTCCCACTACATCTAACTTCAACCTATCCATTTCTCTTTTTAAATTTTCTAACCTACCTGCCCGATTAAGGGATCTAACATTCCACGCTCCGATCGGTAGAACGCCAGTTTTGTTTCTCCTGATGACGACATCCTCCTGAGTAGCCCCTGCCAGAGATCCGAATGGGGGTCCAATTTACCTCCGGGATATTTTACCCAAGAGGATGGCATCATGGGTTAACCATACAGCAGAGATGCACGTCCTCGGGAAAAGTGACAGCTGCAGTTCCCCCATGCTTTTTAGCGTCCGCAGTACCAGCACAGTAAGGCCGTTCGGGACCATGTTACAAAACCAGGTCATTAGTCAAATGTAGATTGTATTATAGCAATTAAATTCTGCTCACTCAACCTTGTATTATAGCAATTAAATTCTGCTCACTCAAGTCGGTGTCTGTTTACGCCATGTGTTAATGTGCAGTGTCAATGGGGTAGTATGGGCCATAAAAAGGTGAGTAGTACGGGCTACATAAATATCTTCCTTTTGGGGGTCGGGCGGGAGGAGCGTGGGGTGTGGGGGGGGGGGGGGTTCTTACAGTGCCAAAATTGAAGAAGAAGCCTGCCCTTGAGCGTCGATGGGAGTGTCACGGGACTGCAAATGAAGGAAGCGGTTTCAAGTGTTTCGTAACGCGAAATGACCTAAAGGACTGCTGCCGATCGTTTTAATAATCTTAGAACTACACTGCAAGGGAGATTAATATGAGTTGTAGGGAATCAGCAGATATCTGTCGCACCTCTTGCTGGGTTACTCAGACCAACATTTGCAGAAAACTACGAAGAAGTGCTTGTAGCTCACGTGAGGTATTCAAATTCCAGGTTAGCCCCGCTAGCTACGATCGAGTTTCAAAACTTGACTTACGATTAGGTTGAAAATTTAAAACTGTCTCACATATTTTAACAGAGAAAAGAAATTGACGGGTAAAGATTTCTATCAAACCTGTATGAAGAAGCATCCAGGGCCGTCTTACGGAAGATCTCAGTCCACAAGTTTAATGCGTTGTGTAATGTTCAATCGACCAGAAACAGAAGGGCTTTTAACCAAACTTTTTTTAATAACCTTTAACTTCTGAAATTTAAACAGATTAATTGGTGAACCACAAAACACTTTTTTTATTTAAAAAACTATATTTTGTTGTGTGGCCTACACTACCCGACACCTTTGTTAACAGCCTAAATTGTAATTCTTGGGAAATCTTTTATCACTATGCCTGGATTTGGTTAGAAACCTTTTTATTCACCATTTAGATCAAAACAGTTGTCCAAGTTCAAATGACTCTGAGCACTATGCGACTTAACTTCTGAGGTCATCAGTCGCCTAGAATTTAGAACTAATTAAACCCAACTAACCTAAGGACATCACACACATCCATGCCCCAGGCAGGATTCGAACCTGCGACCGCAGCGGTCGCTCGGCTCCAGACTGTAGCGCCTAAAACCGCACGGCCACTCCGGCCGGCAATTGTCCAAGTAAAGGGTTTCTGCCGTTATATGTTATTTCAAAACAAGAATAAAAGTATTATGCTATTTTTGTTAATGGCACCCCATCAGCCGCCGTTCCACTTTGCAGGCGTGTTCATTTTAAAACGTTCTTCATTTTCTTGCTGTGTTATCAGATGTAGAGCAGATGATACTTCTTATGGCACATTGTGCTTTGTTCAGTTTTCTACATATGTGAGAACTGATTTCATATAAATTTTCACTAGGAGTTTCAGCAATGAGCAGTATTTTCACTGTTCTTTTTGGTTTTCTTACACCATTTGTTTCAACTACTACTTAAAAATTACTTCAGAGCTCCTTCAATCATTTGGCGGAGATTTCATATATATTAACATATTCCCTTTGAAAAATACGTACTTATGAGGTGGTTTCTGTGCTTTGAAGCAATAAAGGCTCGTCGAATGACCCCTTTTCGACTATTCACGGGCGGCAGGACGTCGGATCAGCTGTTACGATCAGCGGCCACGCACCGCAAGCCTATCAGAAGGCTATTAGCGCAATGCGAGCGGTTTCAGCTTATCAGCCCATGTGCTCCGGAGCACGACACATCACGTTATCGAAGGGCAGCCATTAGTCGTAAATCAGCGAAGCCCCAACGAAGCCTGCGGTCCTTATTATCTATGGCAGCGGCAGCTACAGCGATGCAGGAGCACTGCCATACATTTCCCACACCGTGAATGATAGGCGGAGGCTCATGGACCGGACCCCATGAACAGCGAACCGTGCACTCCTCAACTCCAGCTGCCTGCAACTCGCACTAATATTTATTAAGATAACGACTTCTACGACCCGGCAAGCCAACTTACCGTGTGTGGCGGAGTGTGCTTTGTGCACAGCTGTCATTTCCTTCCCTTCCTGTTTCAGTTGCGAATGGCACGCGGGAAGACCGATTGCTTATATTCCACCATGCGACTTGTAATCTCTGTAACTTCACCTTCACGGTCCTTACGTTGGATGTAAGGTGTAGCATGCAATATAATGGTTGACTTTTCTATGCAAGTACTCTCACGGAATTTCAACAGTAAACCACAACCGTGATGATGAACGTCTGCCATTGAAGTTGGATGACAATCTCCGTCACGCTTTCGCGCTTACTAAACGAACCTATAGCAAAACGTGCTGTACTGTTTTGGATCTTCACCGTTCCCTCTGTCACACCTTTCTGGCTTTGACTGACGAGCAATATTCAAGTACTATTTGAACAGGAGCTCTGTAACCTACCTCCTTCATGGGTGGACTACACTTCCTGAGAATACTTCTAATCAATCCGTCTGACATCTGCGTTTCTTACGATTAGGTTTATGTGGTAGACCTACTTTAAAACCCTCTGCACGCAAACTCCCATATAATTATGTCATTTATATGACTGCTCCCAGAGCTTCTTTTGCCTGTTTATGTGTAATACATTAGCTTACAGCATATTCAAACTCCCGAAATACTACTCAGTTAGTACAACTTTAATGACGAATAATAGTGATATAGGACTACAGACAGGAGAAAAGGGCATTAAATTTATTGTTCATGAGGTAAATTACCTACGATCAAATTCTTTTCATGTCAATCGTATCGACAATAATCACACGCAATGAGAAAAGAACTTTTTTATAGTAAGTAGCTGTTAGTGGAAAGACATGAACTATTCGTCTACTACAATATAACGCTAATAAAACCAGTATTTACTCAATTTAAGTATTAAACTTGTTTAACTATTTCCGCGGCCACAATCCATACATATTATAAAATCGATGGTATTCCTCCATTCGTGGCATCGCACATATTTAAGGAAATATGACGTCATAAACACTGAGATGCGTAAAAAGCTATGTGCGTGTTGTGAGTGAGTGAGTGAGTGTGTGAGTGTGTGTTTGTTTGTTCCACATCTCCTCCTAAACCAATGGACTGGTTTCAACCAAAATTAGTACACACATCCCTTTCTGTCAGACAACAATCGCTGTGGGAGAACGAACAACCTACTTGTCATACTTCAGAAGATATGACGCTATAAATAATGAGATACGAGAAAAAGTGAAACATCATGCACGACATTTAAATTTATTACTTCTGTGCTACTAAGACTGTTTCCACATATGCTGCTAAATGCACCTACAAAATCATATCATGGTACCACAAATAGTTCAGGAGATACAACGTCATAAACACAGATAAGTGAAAACTTGCCGCAACATTACTTCTTTGCTACTGAGTCTTTGCAACATATTTTACAGACAGTGTCCACACATGCCGCTGAATGTAGGTACATAGATATATCGTTGTACGACACATAGTTCAAGAAATATGACGTCATAAACATTGAGGTGTGTGAAAATTGCCGAACTTAAGGATGTCCCTGACACCTCGCAGCGCTTTTGACAGCTTTCAGTTGCGAGGCGCAAACAGATGTAGGCGAGAGCGATAACCGTCTATAGAGCTATGAAGAAGCGTTGCCGTAGTGACGTTTACAAAATCGCGTTGTAGACACCTGCGAAGCAGCTGCGCCCAGCTTACAGAAACTGTCCGTGATCAACTCACACCGAGTCTGCTACAAGACTATATTTAAGGCTTCGTTTCTAATAGAAAATTGGCAAAATGAATACCTGGACAAAGCCGGATTTCTCATCTAGTTAATTAAATAGTGTGATGTTTAAAAGTGGCTGGTGTTGGTGATATTAATTCACTGACAAACATTTTTCATTCAACTAGTTTCTATGTTGCCATACTTATTTCCGTCACATGTGGTTCCACATTGTTTTCATTTAAAATGACTTGGCTTTCGATATCTCGTAATTCTCTAGCACGACAGAATTAAAAATAAAGCTGTTACTAAGATAAGCACAGACGTTCAAGGAGATGTGATGGAGTTTTACGCTGGGATTGAGAAAAACCACAACCGGTGTTATGACGACACTAAGTTGTTGTCATCTTTGACACCTCGTTAGTGATGGACACAGACACCGTATTATTATCATTAAGATTATTATACGCAATCCTCACAACACAACCCATTATTGATGAAATTCCCCTTTATAAGAGGTAGGAGAACTCGTAGCTGGAAGTGGAGCGGCTAGTATCCAGTGGATGTGACAAATATGGGACGATGACAGTGTGTTATGGGATTTGTTCAGTACACTAACATCTACATACAATAGATGTTTCTAGAGGTCTGACAAAAAAGTTCTATCCTGCCAAAATGTTCTATTAACGTGTCCAAAGCTGTCTATAAGATTGCTATGAGACATAAACACCACCTCGTTAGTGATGGACACAGACACCGTATTATTATCATTAAGATTATTATACGCAATCCTCACAACACAACCCATTATTGATGAAATTCCCCTTTATAAGAGGTAGGAGAACTCGTAGCTGGAAGTGGAGCGGCCAGTATCCAGTGGATGTGACGAATATGGGACGATGACAGTGTGTTATGGGATTTGTTCAGTACACTAACATCTACATACAATAGATGTTTCTAGAGGTCTGACAAAAAAGTTCTATCCTGCCAAAATGTTCTA
The DNA here is from genome assembly GCF_021461385.2 of Schistocerca piceifrons. Classification (NCBI taxonomy): domain Eukaryota; kingdom Metazoa; phylum Arthropoda; class Insecta; order Orthoptera; family Acrididae; genus Schistocerca; species Schistocerca piceifrons. Next base: position 787,599,255 of record NC_060138.1, read on the forward strand.
TTAACGTGTCCAAAGCTGTCTATAAGATTGCTATGAGACATAAACACCACCTCGTTAGTGATGGACACAGACACCGTATTATTATCATTAAGATTATTATACGCAATCCTCACAACACAACCCATTATTGATGAAATTCCCCCTTTATAAGAGGTAGGAGAACTCGTAGCTGGAAGTGGAGCGGCTAGTATCCAGTGGATGTGACGAATATGGGACGATGACAGTGTGTTATGGGATTTGTTCAGTACACTAACATCTACATACAATAGATGTTTCTAGAGGTCTGACAAAAAAGTTCTATCCTGCCAAAATGTTCTACTAACGTGTCCAAAGCTGTCTATAAGATTGCTATGAGACATAAACACCACCTCGTTAGTGATGGACACAGACACCGTATTATTATCATTAAGATTATTATACGCAATCCTCACAACACAACCCATTATTGATGAAATTCCCCTTTATAAGAGGTAGGAGAACTCGTAGCTGGAAGTGGAGCGGCTAGTATCCAGTGGATGTGACGAATATGGGACGATGACAGTGTGTTATGGGATTTGTTCGGTACACTAACATCTACATACAATAGATGTTTCTAAGGGTCTGACAAAAAAGTTCTATCCTGCCAAAATGTTCTATTAACGTGTCCAAAGCTGTCTATAAGATTGCTATGAGACATAAACACCACCTCGTTAGTGATGGACACAGACACCATATTATTATCATTAAGATTATTATACGCAATCCTCACAACACAACCCATTATTGATGAAATTCCCCTTTATAAGAGGTAGGAGAACTCGTAGCTGGAAGTGGAGCGGCTAGTATCCAGTGGATGTGACGAATATGGGACGATGACAGTGTGTTATGGGATTTGTTCAGTACACTAACATCTACATACAATAGATGTTTCTAGAGGTCTGACAAAAAAGTTCTATCCTGCCAAAATGTTCTATTAACGTGTCCAAAGCTGTCTATAAGATTGCTATGAGACATAAACACCACCTCGTTAGTGATGGACACAGACACCGTATTATTATCATTAAGATTATTATACGCAATCCTCACAACACAACCCATTATTGATGAAATTCCCCTTTATAAGAGGTAGGAGAACTCGTAGCTGGAAGTGGAGCGGCTAGTATCCAGTGGATGTGACGAATATGGGACGATGACAGTGTGTTATGGGATTTGTTCAGTACACTAACATCTACATACAATAGATGTTTCTAGAGGTCTGACAAAAAAGTTCTATCCTGCCAAAATGTTCTATTAACGTGTCCAAAGCTGTCTATAAGATTGCTATGAGACATAAACACCACCTCGTTAGTGATGGACACAGACACCGTACTATTATCATTAAGATTATTATACGCAATCCTCACAACACAACCCATTATTGATGAAATTCCCCGTTATAAGAGGTAGGAGAACTCGTAGCTGGAAGTGGAGCGGCTAGTATCCAGTGGATGTGACGAATATGGGACGATGACAGTGTGTTATGGGATTTGTTCAGTACACTAACATCTACATACAATAGATGTTTCTAGAGGTCTGACAAAAAAGTTCTATCCTGCCAAAATGTTCTATTAACGTGTCCAAAGCTGTCTATAAGATTGCTATGAGACATAAACACCACCTCGTTAGTGATGGACACAGACACCGTATTATTATCATTAAGATTATTATACGCAATCCTCACAACACAACCCATTATTGATGAAATTCCCCTTTATAAGAGGTAGGAGAACTCATAGCTGGAAGTGGAGCGGCTAGTATCCAGTGGATGTGACGAATATGGGACGATGGCAGTGTGTTATGGGATTTGTTCAGTACACTAACATCTACATACAATAGATGTTTCTAGAGGTCTGACAAAAAAGTTCTATCCTGCCAAAATGTTCTATTAACGTGTCCAAAGCTGTCTATAAGATTGCTATGAGACATAAACACCACCTCGTTAGTGATGGACACAGACACCGTATTATTATCATTAAGATTATTATACGCAATCCTCACAACACAACCCATTATTGATGAAATTCCCCTTTATAAGAGGTAGGAGAACTCGTAGCTGGAAGTGGAGCGGCTAGTATCCAGTGGATGTGACGAATATGGGGCGATGACAGTGTGTTATGGGATTTGTTCAGTACACTAACATCTACATACAATAGACGTTTCTAGAGGTCTGACAAAAAAGTTCTATCCTGCCAAAATGTTCTATTAACGTGTCCAAAGCTGTCTATAAGATTGCTATGAGACATAAACACCACCTCGTTAGTGATGGACACAGACACCGTATTATTATCATTAAGATTATTATACGCAATCCTCACAACACAACCCATTATTGATGAAATTCCCCTTTATAAGAGGTAGGAGAACTCGTAGCTGGAAGTGGAGCGGCTAGTATCCAGTGGATGTGACGAATATGGGACGATGACAGTGTGTTATGGGATTTGTTCAGTACACTAACATCTACATACAATAGATGTTTCTAGAGGTCTGACAAAAAAGTTCTATCCTGCCAAAATGTTCTATTAACGTGTCCAAAGCTGTCTATAAGATTTCTATGAGACATAAACACCACATAGATTTGAAACAGAATTGAGAAAATCTCTCATTCTAATAAAGACATACACCATATCCACAGAAGCCAGTATATATGTTTTTATCAACTTTTGGGGACTACTTTGTTTCGAAACCAAATTCATTAAGAGGGAATTATTCATTTATCTCATTTTCCGTGACTCTACCATGAAAATATGGATATGTTTGCATGAAGCCCTCGATTTTATGGCCCAGATGTTGTAACTTTACACACTGCTCTTTTCGTGATATGTAGTGGAATGTTTACCTATCCTTAATCTCTCTTACATTCCGTTGATATCTCTTTTTTCCTTTTGATTATAAATTCCACAGAGTATAACGAGCGCAGTTGATAACCAGCTCACGTAAATACGCAACTTTCACACAATCAAAGCCATACAATATGCGATAAACTGAATAAGTCGTCAAACTTGATTGAGAATGTGTAAGGTACATGATCAGTCGTGTCCCCTACATTTTTATGTGCCTACCCTGAATCACTTTGTGATAATTCAGCTTGGTTTGTTCAAGATACAATGGCCGACTTCTGTTGATTGTGGCGTCAATGAGACATTTCACTCTCGCATTGCTGGCGGTCTCCATCTTACATACTTCTACCGCTATTTTTGTACAACATTGCTCTTTATTATGAAAAACGATTTCCATATATTTGTACTAGTGTATTTTTTCGTTTATCTGTATCTCGAATGATTTTAATGTCTCGTGTTTAGTTCTCTAGGTTCGAATACGTGCAGAATAACGTGACCGATAGATGCACAATTAGCAGGACACACGTGGGGAGAGCAGTGTTGGAGGGAAAGTGCCGTTCCTTACTGAAGCCTATGCTTACACGTCCCGTAAGTATTAAGTGGATCCTCTCCATTCAAAAAGCTCAATAGTCACTCTGCTATGGTTAGTATCTAGAAAAAATTCCGCTGAAAATGCAACAGAAGCAGCGGTTTATTTCCGTACATCTTTTTGACACTTAGTAACTTTCATAGAGGCATCACTAGGGGCAAATTTTGAGCAAAACCTACATTTCTCTTGTTGCCATATTAAAATTCGCTTCTTTTGCCAAAACATAACACATGTGACACAATGTCACCTGCAATGTTGTCCAGGCGCTCTTGTGAGTGAATTCTGAAATTGTGATAATTAAGTTAGGAATTGAGAAAAAGTAAGGTTAATAGCTTACGAAAAAGCACATGTCTGTAAAACAATAAATGTGCAATTTCTATACTTATGCCGTTCCAAAACCCACAGAATTTCTCGTTTCACGAGCTACTGATGGCCCTTAAAAATTATATTCTTTCATCGAAAAAGTCTGTAGTTAGTGGAATAACATGATAGATTATGAGGTTTTTCATAATGACCATATGACAAAATACTCTCCTTTTGGATAATGTCATTTTCCAAAATCGCATTTCAGTATCTCAAACCGTTTATGAAATATGAGGAATGTTGTAGATGTTTCATTTCGGCCTTACCACTGGCGCGCGCGATCACATATGACTCTGCTGTATCAGAGCAATTTTCTTGTGGTTGGTGACTGACAGAGACCTCCACCTAGTTTAAAAAAATTCTGTGTGTTGCACAAATTTCATAAGCTGTTACATATTATGTAATATACACCAAACACAAAAGCATAGCGACCACTATTATTCATTGCAAACTTTTTCAAATTTCGTGCAAAAGTATCGATAACTATGACCATTAACGAAATGATGGGCTTGTCATCATGAAGCTAACATATTAAGTAACGCAAAATGATTTTTTTTTTTTTACCGAATAGTTTCTGTAAAATCGTGTGAGAAGGATTGCAGGGCGTGCGTTTCAATTCTATCACCGCAGCGAATACGGGTGATAGCGATAGCGACAATGCCGGCCACCCCTTCTGAACAAACGAATGAACTAGTCCAGCGTTTTGGATGAAAATTGGGCACTGCGCATCGACCCCCATATCTTGCGGGGACTCTACATAAGGTTTTGTTTGTCTTAAGCTTTAATTCTTTCTCGCTATTTTTGGGCTCATGGTACTGTCATCTTATTAATAAAAACAATTGTATTATAAATTTGTATTAGTTCCCTATAATACTTCTTCGATTGTTAATTTATCTGAATACTCCGTTAATGTAAAAATACAATATGTGGTTAATTTCTGTTATTAATTCTCTGAACACTATAAACATGTCATATATACAATATCTAAACAAGAGGTTGAAAATTACATGTTCCTTGAGCTATGTGTCAACCGTGGTTCCTACAGGTTTGCTCTTTCACTCTTGAAACAGCCTTTAATTCATATAATTTTTCTGTCATGCGGAAATATGAAATAATTAGACGGCCGAAGAAAAGTTGTTATCTTTCTCTTTCCTGAGATACTCTGCATACAAGATAATGGATAACTTGCGATACGAATATGTCGTTCGAAGTCCAAATTATCTTTACGATTACCTTCTTAGACGTATACGAAGTATTCGAGACTTTGTGCAAAATACGGGAGAACATTTTGGTAGTCTTAACAAATGATTCAAATGGCTCTCAGCACTATGGGACTTAACATCTGAGGTCATCTGTCCCCTAGAACTTAGAACTACTTAAACCTAACTAACCTAAGGACATCACATACATCCATGCCCGAGGCAGGATTCGAACCTGCGACCGTAGCGGTCGTGCGGTTCCAGACTGCAGCGCCTTTAACCGCTCGGCCACTCTGGCCGGCGCTCGGCCACCCCGGCCAGCGATACTTAAGTAAGCATGTGATCGCCCGAACAACTAGACCAGTAAAGAAGAGGAATTCGACGAGCGAAAATGGATACTTAAGCGAGCATGTGGTCGCTCCTTGTTTAGCCGCAGTACAGGATCAGGGGGGAGCCGAAGAAGAGAATGAGGTCATTTTACACAGTGTTGTTGAGCTAAGGGTAACAATTCTAAATTCTTTCTGTCTGACATTGCTGTGTAGCCCGTACCGTCATTCGTGCCATTAGCAAGGTATGGTTCTTTACTTCAAATTACTTTTGATTCGTTAAGGGCATTTGTAATCTGGTTTCACACTGACGAACGGTGACCATTGACTCACGAAGCGAACAGCAATGCGTTCTTGCAACTTTATTAACTCTCGAACTACAGAGATCATTTTAATTTTTTTGATGTAATTATGCTATTCTTGCCACCACAATATCAGACCTGTATGGGACAACTTCAGGTAACGTAACTCTTTGTAGACCTAAGAAGAAACCATGGATTAGAAATACATGGAACAGAGGGATTTTTTTGCTGGTGTTGCGCCCGTTCAATGGCCTGCCATACAGAAGTTCACACTATTCACCAATACACGTGGGGTTGCGTAGCCGAGGCAATAGGTATGCGATATTTACTCTACTCTCGACGGAAACCTGTGTCGCCGAGGCAAGAGGTACATCGTCAGTTCTGCCTTATCCTTCGAAGTTAACCACTAGCATTGGTCGAGATATCACGACTATTATGCAAATATGCAATCAATGAATTCGGGAAGGCCATAGTAAATGCGATGCACGGTTTCAACGACACGAAAAGATTAGCACCCAAGTGGACTGATACAGTGACGCCAAACGGATCTGTCAGCTGTAGGATACTGCCGTTTATAGGCAAACGCGCTGACTTAGCAGTTATCAGCACGCTTTTAGCTGAAGTGTCAAATTACATCTGAGATAACTGTGTTTGTTATATTTCACTGACATCAGCATCACCACATCTTTATCTGCAAGCTATTCCAGAAGTCACATCTAGCCATGTGCCAAGGCCATGGAGGGGGGGGAGGGGGGGAGTGGGGGAGGGGGCGAGGGGAGGGGAAAAGGGGGGAGGGGAGAAGAGGGGAAGATCCCCACGCCCCTCACCTTCCTGTGCCCCTGTGCTGGCACCCAAATACGATAAAGTGTATGAACTACCTAAAATACCGAAAAATATTATCGACTAAGTTCGCTTTAGTGGCTTTCAAAAGGATTGCTTTACCAATCATATTGTCATAATTCTAATGAAACTATATATCATTCACCATGGAATATTGTAACGAGTACATAGTACATTTCTCTATAAATAATAAAAATCCAACATTTGCTTATAAAATATAAATAACGAATTAGGAATTCATATTTGTGGAATATGAGTTTTTCCTTGAACACTATTTATTTATTCAAATAATGGGAGACTTCAACAGAAGTGCTAGGGGCCCTCTGGTGTTCACGTCTCTCGCAAACGTTGCACAGATGCGGCTGATAACCAAGAGACCTGCCTGTTCTCCGGTTGCACCTATAGGTCCCGACAGGCATAGTATCACTGTGCTGAGTCGTTGGTTCTCAGGTTCTTGGCCCTGGCTGATACGAAGATAAGCCTTGCAAGACCGGACTGTCTGTCGAGTTGCACCAGCAGTCCGCAACAGGCATGGTACCGCTGTGCTCAGTCGTTGGTTCTACGATTTCATTGCTGCTACACGTGGTGTGGTGGTGTGTGTTGTGATTCCAGTTCATGATAGCTGCACAGTGGATACCATAGTCATGGTCGTGGGAAGACAGCTCCTGGCCACATCAAGTGTGAGATTTCCACAGAAATACACCCCACTTGTATCTAGGTGGCCACATTATTTTTGTTGTGACAGCTCTTGGTCACATCAAGATCTACTATTTCCATAGAAATACATGAGTCACTATTTGTTCTGTAGGGAAAAAATAATATTCTTGCTGACCAGCTTAGTGGTGTTCCCATGCATACGCCCTATACATAACAGCATCCGAAAGCGTGATTATTTGACACATACGTAGTTATCGGAGCATATCGACATGAATCCATTGGTAGTGGAGCTAGCTGAATTTCTGAAAATCCGTTAAATGGTAAGAAAGGTTGTTGTGCCTTACGATGAGACAATTATTTAGTATTTGAGTATTAATGACTATATGTATATACTTGTAGAAGGTAGACCTGCAGGGAACGAAAATACACCAAAACGCTTTTCCAGAGCAATGCCCTTATATGGTTCAACTTAAATCGCTCCAGTACAAGTGTGGCCTAAATACAGCATGCTGAAAGCGAGATTAGAATCATTCGGTGAGTGGCCACTTACTACACTCCTGGAAATGGAAAAAAGAACACATTGACACCGGTGTGTCAGACCCACCATACTTGCTCCGTACACTGCGAGAGGGCTGTACAAGAAATGATCACACGCACGGCACAGCGGACACACCAGGAACCGCGGTGTTGGCCGTCGAATGGCGCTAGCTGCGCAGCATTTGTGCACCGCCGCCGTCAGTGTCAGCCAGTTTGCCGTGGCATACGGAGCTCCATCGCAGTCTTTAACACTGGTAGCATGCCGCGACAGCGTGGACGTGAACCGTATGTGCAGTTGACGGCCTTTGAGCGAGGGCGTATAGTGGGCATGCGGGAGGCCGGGTGCACGTACCGCCGAATTGCTCAACACGTGGGGCGTGAGGTCTCCACAGTACATCGATGTTGTCGCCAGTGGTCGGCGGAAGGTGCACGTGCCCGTCGACCTGGGACCGGACCGCAGCGACGCACGGATGCACGCCAAGACCGTAGGATCCTACGCAGTGCCATAGGGGACCGCACCGCCACTTCCCAGCAAATTAGGGACACTGTTGCTCCTGGGGTATCGGCGAGGACCATTCGCAACCGTCTCCATGAAGCTGGGCTATGGTCCCGCACACCATTAGGCCGTCTTCCGCTCACGCCCCAACATCGTGCAGCCCGCCTCCAGTGGTGTCGCGACAGGCGTGAATGGAGGGACGAATGGAGACGTGTCGTCTTCAGCGATGAGAGTCGCTTCTGCCTTGGTGCCAATGATGGTCGTATGCGTGTTTGGCGCCGTTCAGGTGAGCGCCACAATCAGGACTGCATACGACCGAGGCACACAGGGCCAACACCCGACATCATGGTGTGGGGAGCGATCTCCTACACTGGCCGTACACCACTGGTGATCGTCGAGGGGACACTGAATAGTGCACGGTACATCCAAACCGTCATCGAACCCATCGTTCTACCATTCCTAGACCAGCAAGGGAACTTGCTGTTCCAACAGGACAATGCACGTCCGCATGTATCCCGTGCCACCCAACGTGCTCTAGAACTCTAGAAGGTGTAAGTCAACTACCCTGGCCAGCAAGATCTCCGGATCTGTCCCCCATTGAGCATGTTTGGGACTGGATGAAGCGTCGTCTCACGCGGTCTGCACGTCCAGCACGAACGCTGGTCCAACTGAGGCGCCAGGTGGAAATGGCATGGCAAGCCGTTCCACAGGAGTACATCCAGCATCTCTACGATCGTCTCCATGGGAGAATAGCAGCCTGCATTGCTGCGAAAGGTGGATATACACTGTACTAGTGCCGACATTGTGCATGCTCTGTTTCCTGTGTCTATGTGCCTGTGGTTCTGTCAGTGTGATCATGTGATGTATCTGACCCCAGGAATGTGTCAATAAAGTTTCCCCTTCCTGGGACAATGAATTCACGGTGTTCTTATTTCAATTTCCAGGTGTGTATTAAGCAGCACTGGGTGAACTAAGCGAAGGGGCGTGCTTGTACAGTGATAATGGTGATGAAACAGTGTGCTTTCATTGTGTGGTGGGGATCCATGGACTGAACATACTATATAAGTTTTACTCTATAGTTGGTGGTAATGGAAATGAAAATGCGATGTTGCTACGGCCTCCCGCCGGGTAGACCGTTCGCCTGGTGCAAGTCTTTCGAGTTGACGCTACTTCGGCGACTTGCGTGTCGATGTGGATGAAATGATGATGATAAGAACAACACAACATCCAGTCCCTGAGCGGAGAAAACCTCCGACCCAGCCGGGAATCGAACCCGATCCGTTAGGTATGACATTCCGTCGCGCTGACCACTCAGCTACCAGGGGCGTACTATAGTTGGTGGTCATCCACGTTAAATGGTCAACCTCAAGTGTCTTACCGTATAGTAATACCCTAGGCGTGTTCTCCAAGAGAATATTACGATCCCTATGGAAAACATTATAGAACTACCGAAGCTGGCTGGTTCCTACGACTGCTGCATGGAGGCGAAGAACTATAAAGAATGGCTCAAATCTGTTAACACAGATTTATAGAGTAGTTTCTTGAGGCAAAATAGTTTGTGAATCCTACGAGCAGTATGTATAAATTAATGACGTCGTAGTATATTCTGCAAAAAATGGCAGCGAAGAGTAACGTAATGGACTAATTTAATGGCAAATTTCGCGAGTTGTGTGTGACAGAGTACCAAATCGAGCACAACCAGAATGTACCGTAGACAATATTGTGCAGAACAATCTCTCAGTCTTTCCCCGTGTTTCAATACAGTATTTATATGTCATTTTTCTTGGAGTCAGAATAGCTTATAGCTGCATGCAGACAGAATGTAGCAAACGGTTTACGTATACACTAGTAGACAAGCAGCAGAAACGTTGTCAAGCACCACACAGCAGTTGTTCTGTACACAATTCGTTAAATGGCGCCCCATGGAAGCATTTAGCACCGAGTAATGGTACTCCTACTCAGAACTCACCCTTATCAAGTCGCAACGTAATACTGCTTGAATCATCACAGCACAAGGGACTTCGATCCAATGCTAGCAAAACTGATGGAGTCTTAGCAGACAAGTGCGGGAGACACATTACCGGATTTGGAATACAATGAGTGGAACCTACTACAATTGAATGATTGTAAATTGTCTTATAAACGAGAGCATCATCATTCACCAGCTGTCGTCCAGTTCTAAAGTGCTGCAAACGGTATGACTGTAGCAGGAAGGTGGAGTTGCAGCGTTGTTAGCGATCAACAACAAACTGATACTGTTGACACAGTATTCTCAAACAGCAAGCCTACCAGTTTACATCAGTATAGCAGCATTTAGTGGTGTTGATGTAAGTACTGTTTGCTAATATGCATTATTTCCAAATAAGGTCTGTAGCTCATAGCCTGAGTATTGTTGTATATGAATCAGACACTCTCTACCAGCACTGCCTAACAGATATGTACAATACATCATAAACTTCGTGGGTCGGGCTATGAATTGGATATAACTTCATACAGGAAACGGTGAATCTATCGTGCTTTAATACAGATACATAATAAACTGTACACTGTGGAATTCACATGCTGCAAAGGAAACAAAAACTTTTGCTGGTACTGTCTTAATTACAACGAAATAATACTCTAACTGTAGATACTATTGGCTCCCAAAACACAACACTGGAGGAAACGGAGAGTGCACATTTAACACAAGTAGTAATGTATCCACGCAGATGGGATATTGCATAATCCCGTCCTGGAAACTAATTTTACACAAACGAGCCCTCTTAACCAAATGCTGTTCACATGAACCTGCTAAGTTAGGAATATTTGCCACAAGTTTAATATCTGACACATCTTTTTCTCTAATTATCACATTTTTCTTTTGACAAATACTTTCCACAAAATCGGTGCCTTTTGCACGAATCAGAGACATACATTTGGAGAACCAAATGTGTGCTGTCCATGGATCCTCCTTTTCATGCCAATGCTGCAAACCACCACCACAACGAAAGCACACTGTTTCATCTTTATCAGTGTAATAGCTCGCCCCTTCACTTAGTTCACCCAGCTGCTGCTTAGTAGTAAGCTGCCACTCATCGAATGATTCTAATCTCGCTTTCCGCATGCTGTATTTAAGAAACACTGGTCCCAGCATGATTTGAGCTAAACCGTGTTGAGGCATTGGTCTGTGAAGGTTTTTTGACGTATTTCCAAGTCCAGAAGTTAACAAAGTTGTTGGTAAATACCTTATAAATTTTAGAGACTATCAAGAGAAGTGACTACGGGTAACTTTTACGTCTTCCTTGCGTGAGGAAGGTGGTATTACCAGGCTGGAGACCACTACAGAATGGATCGTGTGTTTGGTCCCTGGGCGAGACGTTTAGGTATGTAACGATGACTCGTGTCTTTCCTACTTTGTTATGAAATATAATTAAATTCTTTCAGCAGTTATTGGTAGACCCCCAACGCTATCGCTGCTGTAATCACATTATTTCGTATCTGTTTTCTGTGTATTTCTCAGCAAAACAAATAATGTTATGCTCTCACACTCCAATGTTGAAAAACCATACCTCATGATCTTTACAGCCATTTTGTGTACGTTTTGCTTATTGGTGGTCTGAACATGAACTATGTGGATGAGGACTTCATACAACAAGGATTAGTTGTCTGACGTCGTTACTGATTGTGACCCAATAAATTTTAGAACACATTCACTTACGCTTTTACATCTACTTATTTGTACGTTGCAGAGAATAACATCACTTTAATACGTGTTTTGGCATTTGTTTGGCGTTAATAGCAATCGAGGATGGTGATAAAATGCCATGTCTTGCGTTAGACGTTTGGTGTCGTTGATGCCTCATTGTGTTTGCAAAGTGTGCGAAATCTTACTTATAATAGATTTTTATTTTTGCTCGAATTTTCGTAGAGGTCTTGCTTACACTGCGATAAGCGTGGGTTTTAATGGCTATACAGACAATTTAGATGCAGCAATATGTAATTTTTGGAGCTTCAGTGTGCTTGGAAAGTGTGAGACATCTCACAATAAATGGTAAGTAATTTTATTTATTTCCAAGATAACGACTTTGACAGTGTCTGTGTAAATGTCACACCTCTCCCAGTTACTGTCTTTGGTCGTGTGTTTGTAAACAGTTCCTGTCGTTCTGCTGTTGAAGTGGTACGTCGTAATAAAGCACCATATTCTTTCCTAACCTAATAAGACAACTGTGTGTGTGTGTGTGTGTGTGTGTGGTGTAGTTGATTAAAGGCTTTATTATCTTTTCGAGCCACAGTTTCCAAATTGCAGCTGCACAGACTGAATACACACTTTACATGTTTAGTTACAGCTGCAACGTAAACATTACTTTTCCAATGCATTTGCAGAATATCGTGGCATTATTGACGTGGGAACGTAATTGATTTGGATACTACAGCGTTTTTCCTTGTACGTAACCTCAACTAGGTCCTATATAATGAATGTAAGCATCGCTCTTTTCACATCTTAGATGGATTTTGCAGAAATTTTAGAATAGTGTGACATATTAATGTATTTGACCCTTACAGTGTTTTTTCATGTACTTAACCTCAAATACGTCCTAGATAATCGGTGTAAACATTGCACTGCTTGTACTTCCTATGTATTTTGCAGACATTTTACAGTATTGCAACATCTTTGATGTGACAAATAGTTAATTTATGACTCTGTTTTATTTTTTAACTGTGGAGCCATCTGTTGGTGACAGTGAAAACTACTCATGGTACAAAGTATGAACTACAAATATTTCTAACGTGCACTCGTCAGTTGGTGTCAGTAATAATCTCAGAGAAAATCGTGAACGAACTTTGCTTGTTTTCTACAGTGCAGCCATCTGCAGGTGACAGCAGCAACTGGAATGTGAAAAAGGACTTTTTTTTTATTTCACGCTTTCAGGGTCTGTGGGGAAATATTTAAGGTTAAACCCATTTTCAACAAATACAAATTCCTAATTTGTTATTTCTATTCTACAAGCAAATTTCGGTTTTTAATTGGTTAGAGAAAACTATGTTATCTACTTCTTCCATTATTCCATGACAAATGTCCTTAAACGAATTTTTGGAACTAACTTCTCTTAGTCGGGGTTTACAGTCATGTAAAAAATATAACAACTTCAATTATCTCAGCTGACACTGCAGATAAAAAAACTACTGACAGCTGCTGAGTCAGCCCATAATGGCAGTGTCTTAGTACTTTTGTCCGACCATAATGCATTGAATATACGAAGCACACTCATAAAAATATAGCTAATAAACGAACAATAACTATTTTCTTAAATCGGTTGTTACCTGCATTAAAAATAAAACGCTATGTGTATTCATGCGTTGCTTAATTTGTGAACAAACTGAGGTTATTTACAAGTGTGCCCAAGTTGATGCCAACAAGTATTCGTCTAATAAACAAGATCCCATTTATGGGCCGCACTGACACACATCCTCCTACCTTCTCCTGATGCAGTTGTATTTCATCCACTATAGTGGCTAGTTCCCTTTCTTTTTTCAAAGCCTTTGAGTACAGTGAAACAATATGCATCGAAAACATTCGAAACTACAAAAGAAGGGAGAGAAATCCTCATGAGGTTGTTTCGAAAAGGAAAATCTTTTCAAGAAATCGGAGAAACCATTGGCAGATTTACCAGTAATGTGGAAACTGTTATAAATAGGTTTAATCAGAACAAAATGTACGAAAACTAATCACGAAGTAGTCGTCCTGCAGGTCTGTCTGAGATGGAGAAACTAGAGCTGCTTAAAGAAGCCAAGAAAAATCCAAACCTAAGCTCCCCATAACAAGCAGCTGCAGTTCAGATTCATACAAGGAGTGTTTCAGAAAAGACTATAAGGAATGCGTTTTATGAAGGTGGGTATGGTGGCCGAACAACCCATAGAAAAACCATACATCATCAAAATCAACAGAAGGAAGCATGTTGCATTTGCAAATGAACATAAATGCGATGAGTCTGATTTCTGGAAGTATGTCGTATTTACTGACGTGAGTCGATTTGAGCTATTTAAGTCAAATGCGCGAGTAAAAGCTTGGAGAAAAGAAGTTGTGAACCTAAAGAGATAAATATAACAGCCTTAGTTAAAGATGGTGGAGGTTCAGAACTTGTCTGGGGCTGCATGAGTGCAAATGGTGGGGGGATTTCTGTTTTATTGTTGGAATTATGGACCGCAAGGATTACATAAACATCCTAAAAACAAACTATTCAGAAGTGTGAATAATATGGACCTGGGTGGGGGTTATATTTTGACACAAGATAATGACCCAAAACATACATCTCTAGATGCAAGGCCGTGTCTATTGTAAAACACTGACCACTGGACGCCAATACCACAGCGTTCCCCAGATACAGAATTTGTGGAATGTACTGGACAAAAATATGAGGAATCATCATATATCTAAAAGAAATCATCTAACGATCCCTCTACTGGAGGAAAGGTGTAAAATTACAGTTCAAACAACAGAATCTCTCCTGAAATTCATGCCAAGGAGAGTGCAAGAGATTGTAGACAGGAAAAGAGGCCCTATGTAATACTAACCATATTCTGTGTTCAGTGTGTCATTCTCAGCATTGCACGCAACCACCTATTTTGCGTCCTAAACTGCCTTTTTAATGTTTAATTATGTTTATGTAAAGAGAAATCTGCGTTTCTTCATTGTCTTCTCCTTTACACTAATTAATAAAAAAAAACTGTCTCCCTGGTATACTTCATACTGACAATTTTCCACTACCTATACATCCTTAAATATAAACCCATGTATTAGACGAATACTTTTTGGAGTAATTGTAAGGTGTTCGCTCAGCCGTGAGGGATCATACAGCCATCAGGTTGCCGTTGTGGCTTCCTTCAACACGACAGCACAAAAAGGCACGCCCAGTGCCAACACTAGTCACATGAGTGGCACCACGTCGTATTTCAGACGCATTTCGTTTCCGTATACAGCACCACGATGGATTTAACCGTGCTTGGAGGCTCCGAGGAGGAGCAACGTTAGCAGATTGCATCATCATCGTTTGTAGGCTCACTGTGGGTGTAGTGTGCCACTGGGTACACAACACGATTACCTCTGCTTCGCATAGTCACAGCAGTCATTATAAAGCTGAGTTGTTAAGGCCAGTTACTTTATCCTGTCTTTGAGGTCTCGTTGCGTTGTATTTCAACAGAACAACGCAAGATAGCATGATGCACTTGCATGCCGCACCTGCCTCAATATAGAGGACACTGGCCGGCCGCGGTGGTCTTGCGGTTCTAGGCGCTGCAGTCCGGAACCGCGCGACTGCTGCGGTCGCAGGTTCGAATCCTGCCTCGGGCATGGATGTGTGTGATGTCCTTAGGTTAGTTAGGTTTAAGTAGTTCTAAGTTCTAGGGGACTGATCACCTAAGATGTTAAGTCCCATAGTGCTCAGAGCCATATAGAGGACACTGCCCTTTTCAGATCATTCACCAGGTCTCTCAACCATTGACATCATCTGGTCGTGGGTTGTCGAGAGGCTGGCACAGCACCACTCACCAGCCACTACGAGTGATGAACTCTGGCACACAGGTGAGGCAGCAAGAAATGATGTACCTGTTGAACCGTACCGGAACGGATCAGTCGCTCGATTTAGATAGCGGTGCGGAATCTTCGACGGTTCGCCGCGCCAGGCGCTTTGGCGGGCACGCGTGGCTAGGCAGCTGGAGACCGTAAGTGAAGGCGGAAAGAGCACCTGGGGCCGCGAGGACGGACTACCGCCGTTCATCCCTGACATATCAGACTCTTCCTCTGCGGATGGAGACCTGATATGTAAGAGATGGTGTTTTAGGCAATTGTGGGGCGATGGTACACTTTGGAAATTTGCATAAGCGAGCTTGTGGAGACCTTGAGTGCCACTTCGCTACTGGGTCACCGAATGTTTTGGTGAGCTTGTTACTGTAAACTGTGTGTCTGCCACGTTAAGGTCATGGTACTCCCATCAGTTTTCCCTCAACCGTATTGCTGTATTTGTTGTCTGTCATGGTTTATTCCGAAAGAAGTGAAGCGTATGTCAATGGTGAAGCTAGCATTAATAAGATCTGTCCCTTTCACTGTAATTACTATGAGCAAGTATTTGCGAAACTATATTGGTACCTGACATTTTTTTCATCTCCTATTTAAAAACAGTTAAGTCTGTTTTAATAAAACCTTCCCTTTTCACTGCCATTATTATGGGAAAGCATTGGAAACATTTTTGGGAATTGGGAGTTTGTCTGGTCACCTAGTAATAACACTGAAATTTATTTCAATAAGAGCTATTCTCCTCATGGCATTTACCATCGGCAATCATTTGGTAAAGTACGTTTGGGCTACTGAAGTCTTGTCTTGTCACTTGCTACTGTAATTTTGGTGTTGCCCAGTTACTAAAGATTGTATAACCCATTGCAATCCTGAGTTGTGTGTACTAATAGTTTGCTTGTCATCGATATGTTCATTGGACAGATGATTTTACCAATCTGTGTTGGGGTTTCAAGTTGTTATGGACCAGAATGTGCCCTTCCTTTGTTGTAAAAACAGTGCTCTGTTATTAGTTTTGAAGATAATTTTTTAATGTGTCGTAGTTGAACTCGTACGGGACCAGTGGCAAGCCTGCAGCGCCCATCCCGTCCATCGCGATATAATCGAATGCAGCGGGGTTTTGAATTGTATTCAAACAACCTAGCTTTATTCTAAACTTGTGTCACCAACGGGCGTAACGCATTTGCTGTGTATTTAGAACCAGTTTTTGGTGAATCTTAGTGGCATTGTTAAAATTTTATATCCAAAAACAACTCAAGGAATTCTGAAGTCTACAAAAAACGTAATCTTTTGTCATTGGTAAAGTTTTACAACTGAGAGGCAGTTTTTAGTAATTTGAGAAATTTTTCTTGTTCAGAGTCCTGAAATTCTTGATTTTAACGGGGAGTGGTGTGTCGTCGGAAGAATTGCGGGCCGAATGTAATCCGCCAATGACTGGATGACAATGGAGAGAAGCCTACTCGGAAAATAGAAGAGGAGCTCTCGTCCATTTGGTTATAGATCATCGTCCAGAGCTGACTTAGACAGCTGACTTAGAGAGCTGACCCACGACCAGATGATGTCAATGGTTGAGAGACCTGGTGAATGATCTGAAAAGGGCAGTGTCCTCTATATGGCTCTGAGCACTATGGGACTTAACATCTTAGGTCATCAGTCCCCTAGAACTTAGAACTACTTAAACCTAACTAACCTAAGGACATCACACACATCCATTCCCGAGGCAGGAAAATAGAAGAGGAGCTCTCGTCCATTTGGTTATAGATCATCGTCCAGAGCTGACTTAGACAGAGAACGTTGTTTAGTGAACTCTTAGAAGTGAGCACGCTGTTGTAAATTGCATTTGCAGTGTGCGGCGAATTTTGCCTATGATTATTTGTACATAGCCATTTAGGGTTTTTTGTGTTACATTACAAGCAGTGTTGTAGACTTCATTATTCAACAAGTCACAAAGATAAGTAAATCTTCTTAACTCATTTGTGTGATTTTGTTACTAATTTGTTGGTGTGTTGAAGAACCTTTGTTCTCCTACGCTGTTACCTAGCCCCGAGGTGTAGCTGTGTAATAGTGGCAGGGAGAAATTGTCTTAGCGGTGTACTGCACCAGAAGCCGTTTCACAAACTCACAAACTCGACCTACCATAACAACAGTGGCAACTCTACCTCCACATCAGTAGCGACGAGACCTTTACAAAAGGGACAAAAGAATTTGTGTTAATGTTCCATCGGATAAAAAAACATTGGTATTATCCTGTGCGAATGTTGTTCCTTGTTGTCCTACCAGTCAACAAAGTATCAGCCTGGCTAAAGTGTGTGCAGCATCATCGCAATGGTAACAAAGAGTGTGGTTCTGCGTGGGAGAAATGGTCAACTACTTAAATTTTGTAGCACCATTCACAGACGAATTTGTAATTAGTTTGTGTTTCTGTCTGTGCGTTTTCGTGGTGGAGAAACTGATGGTAATTTGTGTTTTAGGGTAACGGCACTGGTGTAATGGAGTCGAGAGTTTGCCTGGGTCTGGCCTGCTTAAAAAAAGGACCAGTTTAGCACGAGCTCGTGGAGAATTGGGAGAGGAAGCGCTGTTCACTGCGCCTGAGCGCTGAAAACATACTGAGTGAGGTAGCGCAGTGGTTAGCACACTGGACTCGCATTCGTGAGGACGACGGTTCAATCCCGCGTCCGGCCACCCGGATTTAGGTTTTCCGTGATTTCCCTAAATCGCTCCAGGCAAATGCCGGGATGGTTCCCTTGAAAGGGCATGACCGACTTCCTTCCGTCATCCAATGAGACCGATGACATCGCAGTTTGCTCTCTTCCCTATATATTTGTTCAGTGGTCCCGTCCGGTGTGCGCGAGAATGTAGAGTACTTGGAAGATAGCAGACCCACTGGTACGCAGATACTCCGCGTTCAGGCACTAAGTCAGTCATTGGATTAATAAATTTCACTATTTGAGGCAACTTGAGTGCACGCCTGCACAAAGAGCCAACAGCGAGCGATTGCTGACTCAGTCTATGCAATTCGAGTGATATAGAGACTACTGAAGACGGTGGCAGGCCTACCCATAGTACCCTTAATGAGACTGGTCGTGGCACTGTAAGTCAAGTATCTTCTCGTGTTAACTCTGAATCTTTTGCAAGGTTGACGAATCCGATTTCATGTCTGTTTCAGAATTTGTCAGTGCTGTCCATAGATGAATTACAACAAATGGTTGTTGACACCTTTTAAGAAACACGTAGATGCACTCTGACTTCCCCATCAGATGATCCTTCAGTTGATGTCCCCGCTGAGCAGAGGCTTGTCTGAGGTACTGGAGATTCGGGAAACGTTAGGCGACTTAAGAAGAAAGGCTGTGCGAGACAGAATATCACCGCGAGTTAGGGTCGAATTGGTGAATAAATATTTTCTTCCCATCCAGGCCCGTGGCGACACTATACAAATACACTTACAAATATTACGCCTTTCCAAGTACCATTCATGATCAATAACACAAGCACTACTCCCAGAGTCTATAAGAGCATGGACATGTCTATGATTGACATATGGGCAAACAAATGGTAAGTAGTGATTAGTTACCGCCTTGATGCGGTTACACCGTTTGGGTCGAGAAGTACCCCCAGAACGCCGGACCCTTTGGTGTCAGCCGTTCGGACGCCCACTACGCTGTATGGGACGCTGGCACACAAAATGACTGATATCGCCACAAAGAAAACAACTTTTAGCCTTTGGTGGAATCGGCTGCGATTGTGGTTGCTGTATTTTAATTGCCGGTAACTGAGAGGAAAGCCGTTGAGATTATTTTGAAAAGCATTTAACCTGAAGCCAGGTCACTTCTGATTTTTTGCAGATACCTACCACCTTTTCTGTGTTAGATGAACTGGTCTTTAAAATCGAGAGTATACGTTTCGCCGATGCGAGGCACAGTTTTGGAAAACCAGCGAAACGGGAACATACTGAAAATGTTCAGAGTGAAAGGGTCAGGCAGCCGATTCCACCAAAGGCTAAAAGTTTTTTTCGGTGTGGCGATATCAGTCATTTTGTGTGCCAGCGCCCCATACAGCGTAGTGGGCGTCCGAACGGCTGACCCCAAAGGCTCGGGCTTTCTGGGGGTACTTTCCGACCCAAGCGGTGTAACCGCGTCACGGCGGCAACTAGTCACTACCTACCATTTGTTTGCCCATATGTCAATCATAGACCTGTCCATGCTCTTATAGACTCTGGGAGTAGTGCTTACGTTATTGATCATGAATGGTACTTGGAAAGAGGTAGTATTTGTTAAGTCTGCCCCCTTGCGAAAGACCCTACAGAGATGTCGAACTGCCAACGGTCAGGTGTCGCTTCTACTGGGTTGTTTGCGGGGAAGCGTTGAAATAAAGGGATTTTTACGGCCGTTCCAATTAATAGTAGTCGAAGCATTGTCAGTTACTTTGTTGTTGGGGTGTAATTTCATGCACCGAACAGGATTAATTCTTGATTACGCTAGCAAGTTTTCATTCAGATTCTATCCTGTTAGGGACTTTAAGCTGTGTACTTGCCAGCCTCTCCAAGGGGTCAATATTCTCGCGGTGGGTAATACTCAGTTCCAGGTGAGTCATTTGCCGAGGTGAGAAGCTAAAGCTCTGTTAGAAGTACTCGGGCTGTTTCCTGATATGTTGACTAATAAACTCTGAGTTACCAACAGGATTCAGTATAATATCAGGTTGACGGACGATATTTCGGTTCACCAACCTCTGTACCGGTTGTCTTCCTCCAAAATGAAAATTTTGCGACAACTGATCCACAAGATGCTTCGTGACAGCAAGACACGGGCTTCCACTTCTCCGTATGCGTCGCCCATGTTTCTTGTACTGAAGAGACAAGCAGGTAGTCAGCCGGTTATGGATTATAGAATAATTAAATTATACAATACTTAACAAGAAAATCATCTTAGTCTGTAACACTACCGGACTTGCATAATCATTCTCCCTGGTTTGCGGAGGCTCGCTGTTTTACGGTCTTCGATTTGGACCAAGCCTACCAGCAGATTCCTCTCCTTGAGGTCTCTGAACATGGCACGGCATTTGCACTGACTGGAACCTATACGAATTGTCGTGTTCCTTTCGAATTATCCACCGGAGCGGTAGTATTGTCACGTCGTTTACACTCTGTTGTCGGTGTCGTGGAATTCAGATCAATCAATTTCTTGGACGATGTGGTCGTATTATCTGCGAAGTAGGTCCCTCGAATTGTGGGTCCATGCGAGGTCGTCAATGTATTCAGCCCAGTCAGCCTCTCAGTACGTAACTTCGTCATGAGTAAAGTTTCCAGGGTGTGGGTTCCACAGATTAAAAAGTTAAGTTAGGGTGTTAAAATTTACCAAAGGTCGCTGCCCCTACTCACCATATTCACGGAGCGATTTCCATTTTAAATGGTGGAGGTTGGATCGTGCTGGCTCAGATCGATCACTCGATGGGGTAGCTTTGACGATTCGCCATTCGCCACGCCAGGCGTTATGACCGGCACGTGGGTAGGCAGTTGGAGACTGTTAGAGAAGGCGGAAAGAGCAGCTGCGGCGCGAGGAAGGTCTGTCACCGCCAAGTCCTGACATATCAAACCCTTCTTCGTCGGGTGGAGTCCTCATCTACACGAGGAATTCTTTTTGGCCAATTGCGGGGTGATGGTACAATTTGGAAGTATGCTTGCGCCGAACTTTTGGAGACTAAGATTGCCCATTCGCTACTGATTCAGCAAATATTTTGGTGAACTTCTCACTGTTCTAGCTACAAAACTCTATTTTTCAACATAATCTCCGTTCAATGCGCCGGCCTGATGCCACCTTGTTGGGAAGGTCTGTAGGACCGCATGGTACCATTCTATTGTTCGACATCAAAATCAACGTCGTCCTGCACCAATAACCTCCCCATCATCCACGTACTGCTTCACGCGGAGTGCTTCTTTCATTGGGACAACCAGATGGAAATCTTCTGTTAGGCGTTTTGGAACCCAGTTGGAATACACCCGTCAGTATCCCAACTGGTGGACGAGTGTGTCAGCACTACCAACCGGGACGTCCAGCTGTGCAGTGTGTGCAGTGAGGTGTTTCATCGTGATCCGTCCATCACCTCAAATGAGAGGGCTCGCACACTCCAACACCACAGGAGTCACGGCCGTGTGGGGCCGCCCGGCATGAGGGAGATCGTACATGTCTGAGCGACCTTCTTGCGGTGATGACAGACGCCTCGCCCTATAACTCACTGTGCTTTTGTTCACTGCCATGTCCCCGTAGACATTGCGCAAGCGCCTATGAATATCTGGGATGCTCTGGTCTTCCGCCAAAAGAAACTGTGTCCTCTATTCGAAATGCACCTCCGTTACGGAAGCGCCATTTTGAAGGCTACTTATAGCGCCGCCACTTACCAGATCTTCAAGAGTCTGTAGGAGCAGAAGCGGAATATTGCAGGATGTACCACAACAAATTCCGCATTTTTTTCAACCGAAACTGTCCGTGAAAAAAAGTGTTCTGTTAGTTACCGAAGGCCCCAGTAACAATACATACCAAGTGCCGATGTCTCATTTTACGTTTTTAAGCTGAAACGGGTCGAATATTGCGCACCAATTGTAAGGCATATAAAATATTTATCACGTGTTTCTGGAGTAATGATTCATGAGACAGTTCTACAATGACTTCACAACAAATAATCTGTGTTTCGTTCTGATCTTTTCTTTTCTGGATATGTACTACACTTAACAGCGTGGAGTATTTGCTTTACTCCCTTATTATTTGCAGTATCTCTTCATTTCCTACCACATTTGCCGAGTTCATTTTATATATTCTGCTATAATACCTCTGATTAAGGTTTCTAGTGCCCACTTCTCCTGCTACAAAACTACACTACTGGCCATTAAAATTGCTACACCAAGAAGAAATGCAGATAATAAACGGGTATTCATTGGACAAATATATTATACTAGAGCTGACATGTGATCATATTTTCACGCAATTTGGGTGCATAGATCAGTACCCAGAACAACAACCCCTGACCGTAATAACGGCCTTGATACGCCTGGGCATTGAGTCAAACAGAGCTTGGATGGCGTGTACAGGTACAGCTGCCCATGCAGCTTCAACGCGATACCACAATTCATCAAGAGAAATGCCTGGCGTATTGTGACGAGCCAGTTTCTCGGCCATTGACCGGACGTTTTCAATTGGTGAGAGATCTGGAGAATGTGCTGGCCAGGGCAGCAGTCGAACATTTTCTGTATCCAGAAAGGCCCGTACAGGACCTGCAACATGCGGTCGTGCATTATCCTGCTGAAATGTAGGGTTTCGCAGGGAGCGAATGAAGGGTAGAGCCACGGGTCGTAACACATCTGAAATGTCACGTCCACTATTCAAAGTGCCGTCAATGCGAACAAGAGGTGACCGAGACGTGTAACCAATGGCACCCCATACCATCACGCCGGGAGATACGCCAGTGTGGCGATGACGAATACACCCTTCCAGTGTGCGTTCACCGCGATGTCGCCAAACACGGATGTGACCATCATGATGCTGTAAACAGAACCTGGATTGATCCGAAAAAATGACGTTTTGCCATTCGTGCACCCAGGTTCGTCGTTGAGTACACTATCGCAGGCGCTCCTGTCTGTAATGCAGCGTCAAGGGTAACCGTAGCCACGGTCTCCGAGCTGATAGTCCATGCTGCTGCAAACGTCGTCGAACTGTTCGTGCAGATGGTTGTTGCGTTGCAAACGTCCACATTTGTTGACTCAGGCAGCACGATCCGTTACAGCCACGGGGATAAGATGGCTGTCACCTCGACTGCTAGTGATACGAGGCCGTTGGGATCCAGCACGGCGTTCCGTATTACCCTCCTGAACGCACCGATTCCATATTCTGCTAACAGTCCTTGGATCTCGACCAACGCGAGCAGCAATGTTGCGATACGATAAATCGCAATTGCGATAGGATACAATCCGACCTTTATCAAAGTCGGAAACTTGATGGTACGCATTTCTCCTCCTTACACGAGACGTCACAACAACGTCTCACCAGGCAACGCCGGTCAACTGCTGTTTGCGTATGAGAATTCGGTTGGAAACTTTCCTCATGTCCGCACGTTGTAGGTGTCGCCACCGGCGCCAAGCCTGTGTGAATGCTCTGAAAAGCTAATCAGTTGCATATCACAGCATCTTCTTCCTGTCGGCTTAATTTCGCGTCTGTAGCACGTCATCTTCGTGGTGTAGCAATTTTAATGGCCAGTAGCGTATTAAAGTAATTCTCTCCAAATTTAGGAATACATTAGAGATCTTAAACAACGGCGCGTTTAGCAAGAAAATGTAGTTTTATGAAGAACTAGGCTTAACATTTTTCTCCCGCGTGCGGTTTTGCGCTCTGGAACTCCACTTGCTGACAAAAGTTTAACACGTCAAGAAAGAAACTTTATTCTGCGAACAGCAAAAACCGCCTGAAGTCTCCAGTGACATTTTGCTGTATGAAAAGAGCTCCTCGTTGTAAAAGAAGACGTTATTTCGACGTCAGGTTTGCACAGAAGTAGGTTTCCGGCGGTTTGAGGCGCTCTCGGGCGCCTCATTAACATTCCGGGACAGCGTGCTAACATAATGAGCACGGCGGCCGAACTGCGCAGCCCGCAGCCCGCAGCTGCGGATTCCTGCCGCCGGCCTCGCGCCGGCTCCTCACTGGCTTATCTGCACACTGTTTGCAGCGTCGTTATCGGCGGCCCGCAAAGAGCGCGACCTAACAGCACTCGGCGACGCTGCGCTGGCAGCTATCACGCTCTCGTTCACATCGACTGCGCCGGCGTTAGTGCCACTTACCGCCCTGTTAGCTCTGATTTACTCGGCGGCGGCATAATGAATTCGGAACCTCAAGCTGCAGCGACTGGGAAATTCTGTGAAGGGAAGCAGTTTTCTTTGTGGAGCCGGCCGAGGTGGCCGAGCGGTTCTAGGCGCTACAGTCTGGAACCGCGCGACCGCTATGGTCGCAGGTTCGAATCTTGCCTCGGGCATGGATGTGGGCGATGTTCAAAAATGTTGAAATGTGTGTGGAAACTTATGGGTCATCAGTCCCTAAGCTTACACACTACTTAACCTAAATTATCCTAAGGATAAACATACACACCCATGCCCGAGGGAGGAATCGAACCTCCGCCGGGACCAACCGCACAGTCCATGACTGCCTTAGACCGCTCGGCTAATCCCCCGCTGCTGTGTGTGATGTCCTTAGGTTAGTTCGGTTTAACTAGTTCTAAGTTCTAGGAGACTGATGACCTCAGAAGTTAAGTCCCATAGTGCTCAGAGCCTTCTTCTTTGTGGAGTATGGTAGAAATGCTAATACTACCGACAAAACGAAAAAGAAGTTCTTGAAGTCCCCAAACACATTTGATTACATACTTGACACTAGGAAAGCATTTTTTTTCCCCTATACTCTGCTGGCAGAATAGAGTGAACAGTAACACAACCGACCAACTGGAGGGACAGATTCCTGACTAGAAACGGAGGGAAAAAGATCCAATGTACATGTGTCCGGAAATGCAAGGTTGCCACAGCAGACGGAGCTGACGAATAAAAGTTCCTCTCACCACGTGTCGTGTGTTCCTTGTGTGTTGCAGGCTGTGTGACTGACGCAGCGTACTCTAAGCAGCAGAATGGTCCGGTATTCATGTCGGGAACAAGCAGAGGTGGTGTTTGTGTAAGGCCAAGCAGATGGGAACGGTCGAGAGGCAGCACTACTATATCAGACAAGTATCCTCATGTATCATTCCATGAGCATCTGCCTGCTTATATGGAGCAGCATCGCTTGTGCTCTCGCCAGGAGTGCATTTCTTGATGTGGACTTCATTGCTCCTAAGCATGTGCATACACAGTGGTACTGTAATCTGTCCAGTATCTCTAACACTCTGCATGTCATGTACTTACAATTGTTTGTTGTTGTGTTGTGGTCTTCAGCCCTGAGACTGGTTTGATGGAGCTCTCCATGCTACTCTATCCTGTGCAAGCTTCTTCATCTACCAGTAACTACTGCAGCCTACATCCTTCTGAATCTGCTTAGTGTATTCATCTCTTGGTCTCCATTTTTACCCTCCACGCTGCCCTCCATTTCTAAATCTGTCATCCCTTGATGAATCAGAACATATCCTACCAACCGATGCCTTCTTCTTGTCAAGTTGTGCCACAAACTCCTCTTCTCCCCAATTCTATTCAATACTTCATCATTAGTTATGTGATCTACCCATCTAATCTTCAGCATTCTTCTGTAGCACCACATTTCGAAAGCTTCTATTCTCTTCTTGTCTAAACTATTTATCGTCCATGTTTCACTTCCATACATGGCTACACTCCATACAAATACTTTCAGAAACGACTTCCTGACACTTAAATCTATACTCGATGTTAACAAATTTCTCTTCTTCAGAAACGCTTTCCTTGCCATTGCCAGTCTGCATTTTATATCCTCTCCACTTCGACCATCATCAGTTATTTAGCTACCCAAATAGCAAAACTCCTTTACTACTGTAAGTGTCTCATTTCCTAATCTAATTCCCTCAGCATCACCCGACTTAATTCGACTACATTCCATTATCCTCGTTTTTCTTTTGTAGATGTTCATCTTATATCCTCCTTTCAAGACACTATCCATTGAGTTCAACTGCTCTTCCAAGTCCTTTGCTGTCTCTGACAGAATTACAATGTCATCGGCGAACCTCAAAGTTTTTATTTCTTCTCCGTGGATTTTAATACCTACTCCGAATTTTTCTTTTGTTTCCTTTACTGCTTGCTCAATATACAGATTGAATAACATCGGGGAGAGGCTACGACTCTGTCTCACTCCCTTCCCAACCACTGCTTCCCTTTCATGCTCCTCGACTCTTATAACTGCCATCTGGTTTATGTAAAAATTGTAAATAGCCTTTCGCTCCCTATATTTTACCCCTGCCACCTTTAGAATTTGAAAGAGAGTATTCCAGTCAACATTGTCAAAAGCTTTCTCTAAATCTACAAATGCTAGAAACGTAGGTTTGCCTTTCCTTAATCTTTCTTCTAAGATAAGTCGTAAGGTCAGTATTGCCTCACGTGTACCAACATTTCTACGGAATCCAAACTGATCTTCCCCGAGGTTGGCTTCTACCAGTTTTTCCATTCGTCTGTAAAGAATTCGCGTTAATATTTTCTGCTGTGACTTATTAAACTGCTAGTTCGGTAATTTTCACATCTGTCAACACCTACTTTCTTTGGGATTGGAATTATTATATTCTTCTTGAAGTCTGAGGGTATTTCGCCTGTCTCATACATCTTGCTCACCAGATGGTAGAGTTTTGTCAGGACTGGCTCTCCCAAGGCCGTCAGTAGTTCTAATGGAATTTTGTCTACTCCCGGGGCCTTGTTTCGACTATTGTCTTTCAGTGCTCTGCCAAACTCTTCACGCAGTATCGTATCTCCCATTTCATCTTCATCTACATCCTCTTCCATTTCCATAATATTGTCCTCAAGTACATCGCCCTTGTATAGACTCTCTATATACGTCTTCCACCTTTATGCTTTCCCTTCTTTGCTTATAACTGGGTTTCCATCTGAGCTCTTGATATTCATACAAGTGGCTTTCTTTACTCCAAAGGTCTCTTTAATTTTCCTGTAGGCAGTATGTGTCTTATTCCTAGTGAGGTAAGCCTCTACATCCTTACATTTGTCCTCTAGCCATCTCTGCTTAACTATTTTGCACTTCCTGTCGATCTCATTTTTGAGACGTTTGTATTCCTTTTTGCCTGCTTCATTTACTGCAGTTTTATGTTTTCTCCTTTCAGCAATTAAATTCAATATTTCTTCTGTTACCCAAGGATTTCTGCTAGCCCTCGTCTTTTTACCTACTTAATCTTCTGCTGCCTTCACTACTTCATCCCTCAGAGCTACCCATCACCACGATAAAATAAGGGAAATCAGAGCTTGTACGGAAACATATTTCCGCGCGCTATACGAGATTGGAATAACAGAGAATTGTGAAGGTGGTTCGATGAACCCTCTGCCAGGCACTTAAATGTGATCTGCAGAGTATCCGTGTAGATGTAGATGGACACCAACCACATCACACAATATTTCAAGCTCTTTTTGAGCGCCTGTGTGATTATGGGTCCTTTCAGACAGACGAACGTGCACGGAGGCGGCAGACAGTGCGTACGCCAGATCTGGAGGACCGGATTCTACAGGATATGGAGGCAAACCCTAGTACAAGCTCCAGGCAAGTGCCCCACCAACATGGTGTAAGCCAAAGTACGACTATGTGTATCCTGCATGACAACCGCTGCTATCCCTATCACCGCAATCACATGGAGGCCACTTTGAACATCTGTTCTGACGTGGATGCGATGCCGCTCTGTACTGTGTTCCGTGACCATCTGTTGTTGTTGCATGCACACCGTCCATTTCTGGACACAGGTTCACAGAACCTGTTCTCCTCTATTTCTAGTCAGGAATTCATCCCTGTCGTTTGTCGTTTTTATTGATGTTCACCCTGCATACAATTCTGTCCATTAAAATTGCAACATCATGGAGGTGGCCTGAAATAAATGTCAGACTGCCTTGGAGTGCACTAGATGCTTCCATATGGTTAGCATTTCACTGCGACTGCTCTAGGTAGTTACAAATTTGGAAATTTGTGGTAAGGTCTTATGGGACCAAACTGCTGAGGTCATCGGTCCCTAAGCCTACACACTGCTTAATCTAACTTAAACTGACTTACGCTATGGACAACACACACACACGCGTGCCCGAGGGAGGACTCGAACCTCCGACGGGGGGAGTCGCACGGACCGTGACAAGGCACCTGAGACCGCGCGGCTTGGTAGTTACAAAAAGCCGCCTACATTATCTGTAGGCTGTCCTTGAAGGAATGGTCAGTATACAAGACTATGATAGGAAAGTTCATTTGAAGCGAAAAGCATCATGCCAACGCATGCCCTATTCCGAATCGTTTCCATATAGAACATATTTAATGTGCACTTGTTTTTGGGATAGTAGCGCGCACGTATATGTCTTATCCAGGCGATCACTTTGGCGTTTTATTCTAGCCCATCCTACCAGTAGCTTTTAATCTCTCTGCTCGGGAGGTCTTTCCGGCATTAAACTAGCTCTTTGAACTTTCAGTTGTCCTTGGTGTGTTGTGAGTGAAGTAGTGCATGCGATGAAAGTGTATCAGAGAGCAGCATCCGTTAACTGCGCTTGTACACGCGCTGGCTAAAATTCCACACTCCAACTCTAATGAAGAACATGCACATATGGTGCATGTTTACGGCATCTGCGATGGTAGTGCTCCTGTTGCTTTCGAATTCCTGGTTGCAGAGTGTTTAGCAGAGTTTCCAGCACATTACGTGAAACAGGGATTGTTCTAAAGTTCTCATATTTCTTCGGAATATCTACTTCAAGAATCTGTCCAGGAACAGCAACAAGTTGTTGAAATCACGCAGCATATTGCTATCACCATCACACGGCGACTTTCTGCACGTATCAAAGTCCCACGAACTCCTGTGGCGAACATTTGATGCAGAAAACTTATACCCATTTCACTTACAGCACGTCTGCTGTCTTCACACTCGTCACAATGCCACACGACCTGAATTTTGTAACTGGTTCAATAACATTCGTCATTTGCTTCTATTAACACTAGTCACTGATGAAGCGTCCGCCTCGATAGCTGGATGGTCAGCGCGGCGGAATGCCATGCAAAGGGACCCGGGTCTGATTCCCGGCTGCGTCGGAGATTTCCTCCGCTCAGGCACAGTGCTGTGTTGTCTTCATCATCATCATCTCATCCCCATCGACCGCAAGTCGCCGGAGTGGCTTCGCCTAGAAAGAGTTGCACCAGACGACCGGTCTGCCCGTCGGGAGGCCGTAGCCCTACATTTAATTTCACTGATGCAACAACGTTAACACGTAGTGGACTCAACACACACATAACAAATCATCGATGTTGGCAGGAAAATCCACACACTGCAAATAGCCATTCCTCCAGTGACACCGCCGGCCGGTGTGGCCGTGCGGTTCTAGGCGCTTCAGTTTGGAACCGCGTGACCGCTCCGGTCGCAGGTTCGAATCCTGCCTCGGGAATGGATGTGTGTGATGTCCTTAGGTTAGTTAGGTTTAACTAGTTCTAAGTGCTAGGGGACTGATGACCTCAGATGTTGAGTCCCATAGTGCTCAGAGCCATTTGAACCAATTTGAACCAGTGACACCCTGTACCTAAGAAAAGATTACGCAGCAGGTTTCTCATCCAAAAATCACATTCAAAAGTTGAGAATTTGTTATAAGAGCTTATTTGCTCTCTGTATGAATGTAAGGAGATAGCAAGTGCCGAAATACGCCAGCATTATCGCACGATCCACTTTACAGCTCGTACACCGAAGTTGCTGACAAGAATATTTTGCAGAAGAATGGCAAAGAAAATTGAGGATGAAGATCAGTTTGGCTTTAGGAAAGGTAAAGGCACAAGAGAGGCAGTTCTGACGTTGCGGCTGATAACGGAAGTACGACTGACGAAAATTCAAGATATGTTCATAGGATTTTTTGACCTGGAAGAAACGTTCGACAGTGTAAAATGCTGAATGATCTTAGAAATTCTGACGAATATACGAGTAAGCTATTGTGTAACATCCGTCTGGGGCCACCTTCACCGACTCTCAGCGCCTGCAGACTCCATGTGGCGAGCTCCCGAGACCCATACACTGGAGGCATTCTCCAACCACACAGGAGGTCGGCAGGAGGGTGCCCTCTCCTCGCTTAAGGATGGCCACGTTGCCAAGAGGCTGGCGGACAATGAGTGGCAGTTGTATAGCACATGCTGGATGCTGGCAATGTTTCGTTATCACAGTGCATATGCACACATATTGTGATAAAGTGAGTGATGTGGTACCAACTGCCCATCACAATGGAAGCAGACAAATGGATACTAACAACAAAAGCCGCCCATACTGTCGTAGGCCAGCAGTCAGCATTATGCTTTAAATAGGTATGTAACATCTGGAAAACCATCTGAAGGTGAGCCTAATAGTTTCGAAAAACGGTTCGCGGGATGAATAAATAACTATTTCAAAAAAGTGACTGGTTGCGTTTTTATGTATAAACATTATACAGCCTAAAATGAATCTCGGTAATTCCTCCTTTTGAGGTGAAAAGGAAGAAGGTATAAAATAGGTCTTCGTGCCGCTAAGCGACGGAAGAAGTGGCTTCCAGGTGAATACCGTGACACCTATGGGTTATGGCTCGATTTTATAATCGGTAGTGAGATACTTTCGAGCAGAGCAACGATCGTGGATTGGATCACAAAAGTCGTGGTCAGTTTATTCGAAGGTCCGGTCGCGTAGGGTGCTGAGCGTACGAAGGGCATAATTAATTTAGTAAAAGGTAAGATGGACTAGCCGCTAGGGATTAGCCGAGCGGTCTAGGGCGTTGCAGTCATGGACTGTGCGGTTGGTCCCGGCGGAGGTTTGAGTCCTCCCTCGGGCATGGGTGTGTGTGTGTTTGTTCTTAGGATAATTTAGGTTAAGTAGTGTGTAAGCTTAGGGACTGATGACCTTAGCAGTTAAGTCCCATAAGATTTCACACACATTTGAACATTTTTTTTAAGATGGACGAGGAAATTTTCGTAGGTGAGCCACGAGAGCTAAAAGTTGATTTATTAGAGGGAACATGGTTTCCAGATGAGGCTAGTCGTGCAAGTCGTGATGAGAATTCCACGGACACAGACAGCGAAAGAGAATCTGTTGGACATCATGGTAGTGGTTTAGAGACCCTCACCCGTGTACTGTCAGGATTTAGAGAGCCAGATGCCGTTAAACAGTACGCTCCCGTGATATACGCTCCTGTGATACCCTAAACCGCCCATGCGAGCACAGAAGACGTGTAGGGACAGCAGGTACAAAGAAGTGTTATATGGCTGCTTTCACGACAACTTCGGAATGCAGAAAACATATGAAGGTACCACCAACGTTGGTGAAATCACGAGAAAGACGCCAATTCCTGAGACACACTAGCCCAAGCAAAATAGGAAATATCCACTCTGCACGGAGAGCGTAGTCATGAAAGGCAATCAGTCATTGAGCGGCAATGCAAATTTAGTCCGCCGAGGATGAGACAGTGCGGAATCAAAACGACATGGGTTCTCTTTCATCCATCGCCAAACATCGGCCTTCCGACACCGTGATATCGCAGCTTGGGCCACGCATCCGACAAGTGTCAGACAACGCTGAGATCGCACCTGGGCTTCGTCGCAAGGCCGCAGGTGCCGATGACGGCAGACGATTCGCGCAGCACGGCTCCGAGGCGACGCGCCGTACCAACGGAGCGCCTGCCGCCGACAGCACTACACAATGAGTGATCACGAGTAATGGTGAGATGACTCGTCGCCCCTCCTCCTTCCCCTTAACAACTGAGTCGTCTAGGGTCCATGACCAGTCAAAGTGACCCTGATATTTTATATTTTGTTTTGTTTCGTGTAAATGGTACTGAAATAAATACATTTCTTTCATGTTTCAATCATCTAAACAATCTGTTCCATTCGTACATCAACCCCTTAATCTCATAACCTTTCAATTATTTTGATGTCATTCAATTTTTGGCTCCCAGTTTGGGGCGATCTCATTGGTAATTTTCATCTTATGTGATGTTACAAGCAATTCCTCAATTCAGTACACTATAGAGAAAGACGATTAATATGCAGTATGTACAAGAACCAAGAGGGAACAATAAGAAAGGAAGACCAAGAACAAAGTGCTTAGATTAAAAAGGATTAAAGACCGGCTGAAGACGGGTTAAGGACAGAGAATTAGCCTTTCACCCCTACTGTGCAATATATATACCGAAGAAGCAATGACGGGAGAAACGAAAGGGATTAAAATTCAAGGCGAAAGGATATCAATGATAACATTCGTTGATGTCATTGGTATCCTCAGTGAAAGTGCAGGAGAATTACAGGATCTGTTGAATGGAATGAGTACAGAATATGGATTGAGAGTAAATAGAACATAGACGAACGTAATGAGAAATAGCAAAAATGTGAACAGCGAGGAGGTTAACATCACAATTGGTGATCAAAAAGTAGACGAAGTTAAGAAAACCTGCTCCCCAGGCAGCAAAATAGCCCTTGACGGGTGGAGCAAAGAGGACAAAAAAAAAACACATTAGCACTGGCAAGAAGGAGATTCCTGGGCAAGAGAAGTCTGCTGTTATTTAATATAGGCAATTATTTGAGGAATACATTTCTGAGAAATTACGTTTGGAGCACAGCATTCTATGATGGGGAAACATGGACTGTGGGAAAACTGGAACATAAAGATCAAAGCATTTGAGATTTGCTGCTACAGAAAAATCTTGAAAATTAGGTGGACAGATAATACAAGGAATGAGGTCGGTCTCTGCAGAATCTGCGATAAAACGAATATATGAAAAACACTGACAAAAGAGAGGGACAGGGTGGTAGGACATCTGTTAAGACATCAGGGAATAACTTTCGTGGTACTAGAACGAGCTATAGAGGGTAAAGACTAGAGGAAGACAGAGCTTGGAATACAGCCTGCAAATAATTGAGGACATACGGTGCAAGAGCTATTTTGAGATGAAGAGGGTAACACAGGAGAGGAATTCGTGCTGGGCCGCATCAAATCGGTCAGAAGACTGATGACAAAAGGAAGAAAAAAAGAATAACAAATGCCAAACAGCAAATGTCGGGATTCTACAGTAGCTGGATCATGGAATATGAAGATTGGTTTATCGCACAGTCATTTTGTTGCTCGTGTTGGCTAGGAGCCCACGACTGTCATCCCTACACTGAATCAATGGCGTCAGGAGGGCCACACTCAACGCCGTGCATGATCTCAAGCACGCCACTTGACTACCGCCCGAGAGGACTTTGTTCGCTCTGTTGTGCAGACACGTCATGAGACCTTGAGTCACAAATGGGCTTGTTTGCAGAAAAACAAGCATCCCTTGGGAGCACCGCGGACCGTGAGCACGACGACCATTCTTGCGGCATGCGTTGATGCGGAAGTCGAGAGAGGCGGGCCGACAGTGGTGCACCCATGACCCAAAGACAACAGCACCGGACACAGGAGTGGCAGCACGTCCTCTTTTCATACGATTTCAGGTTCCTCGTACAGCATCACGTTGGAATTACTGATGTGCGGAGGACCCGAGGAGAGCGAACATTGCTAGACTACACTCGTCATTGTCTACTGGTCCAGCATCTAACCTGGTAATATGTGGTTCCATTTTGTACACACACGATCACCTCTAGCTCGTAGAGCAGGTGATTCAGACAGCAACCATTACATTTCTGGCGTGTTAAAGCCAGTGTCGAGATCTACAACATGTTATGCAAGATCGAATGCTGCCCCTGTTGCCCTGGCTTGCCTCGATGCTGAGGGTGTTGGACTGTTGGTCTGGACACCATATTCTCCGTGCCACTCACCAGCTGCAAATATCTATCCAAGCCGACCTCGGGGAAGATCAGTTTGGATTCCAGAGAAATGTAGGAACACGCGGGGCAGTACTGACTCTATGAACTAGCTGAGAAGATAGGTTAGCAGATCTAAGTTTATAGTACTTGTAGAGTAAAAGAAAGCCGACCTCGGGGAAGATCAGTTTCGATTCCAGAGAAATGTAGTAACATGCGAGGCAGTACTTACACTACGACTTAGCTTAGAAGATCGATTAAGAAAACGCAGATCTAAATGTATAGCACTTGTAGAGTAAGAGAAAGCTTTTGACAATGTTGACAGGAATACACTCTTCGAAACTCTGAGGGTAGCAGGGTAAAATACAGGGAGCTAAAGGGTATTTGCAATTTGTACAGAAACCAGTCGGCAATTATAAGAGCTGAGGGGCATGAAAAGGAAGCAATGATTGAGAAGGGAGTATGACAGGGTCATAGCCTATCCCTGATGTTATTCGATCGGTGCATCGAGCAAGCAGTAAAACAAAACAAAGAAAAATTAATAGACGGAACTAAAATTCAAGGGGGAGAAATAAAAACAGTAAAGCTTGTCGGTGACATTGTTATTCTGTCGGAGACAGCAAAGGAATTGGAAGACCAGCTGAACAGAATGAACAGTTTCTTGAAATACGGATAGAAGTTGAACATCCACAAAAGTAAAACAAGGACAATGGGTTGCAGTCAATTAAATCAGGTGAAGTTGAGAGAATTGGATTAAGAAATGAGACACTTAAAGTAGTGGATGAGTTTTGCTGTTGGGCAGCAAAATAACTGATGATGGCCGAAGTTGAGAAGATATAAAATATAGACTGGCAATGGCAAGAAAAGAATTTCTGAAGAAGGGAAATTTGTTAACATTGAATATAGATTTAAGTATTACTAAGCCTTTTATGAAGGCATTTGAATGGAGTGCAGCCTTATATGGAAGTGAAATGTGGGCGATAAACAGTTTAGACAGAAAGAGAATAGAAGTTTTTGAAATGTAGTGCTACAGAAGAATATTGAAGATTAGATGGGTAGATCACGTAACCACCAAGGAGGTACTGAATAGAATTGGGAAGACAAGAAATTTGTGGCACACCCTGACTAGAAGAGGGGATAGGTTGATAGAGCATTTTCAGAGACCTTAAGGGATCACAAACTTAGTATTGGTGGGGAAGGTGGAAGGAGGTGGGGGGGGGGGGATAAAATCGTAGAGGAAGACCAAGAGATGAGTACAGTAAGCAGATTCAGAAGGTTGTAGGTTGCAGCAGTTATTCGAAGATGAAGAGGCTCACACAAGACAGAATAGCATGGAGAGCTGCATCAAACCTGTCTTCAGACTGAAGGCCACAACAACAACAGCTATTATACAAAAAAAAGATGAAAGAAGTACAAGTAAACAATTAAAGTTTCTGGAGAATACAACCAAACCGCATCGACTGAAACAGGCTTTCGCGTGTTCCTCAGTTCTTGCCTGTTTCCCAGTAAGCAGCCCATGTGTACTTATTTTAGGGAGACAATGAAGGGTAATTTAACACATAATAACGTGCCTTATACACTTAGTGAGAGGGGCATGTAAGTTAGGTGGCTACATAAAATTAAGAAGTTGTTTCATACAGAGCAGAGAGAAGCAGACAACGATATTTTGATAACGTTGGTAGGATTTGCATTGTTAGCTTGTGGTGCCGTGATTCCAAGAGTTTGTGTTGAACACGGTTACGACTCAGAAATGCCGAAATGTACCGTATAGTATCCTAAGACTGCCCGACTTTGAATGAGGAACGTCTTTATATGATACCATTCCCAGTTGCGTTTTAAGGCCTAGTTGGCTCTATTTAAATCTATGAAAAGAAATGACGCAAGGTGTGGATTTAACATGCCGCCACTGACTACGTCATAGCACACGAGGCATGAGCTCACATAGAATAAGCACAGGTACAGAAAGAGTCAACGTCTTTAAAGCAAATCATCCGGCCGGTGTGCCGAGCGGTTCTAGGCGCTACAGTCTGGAACCGCGCGACCGCTATGGTCGCAGGTTCGAATCCTCCCTCGCGCGTGGATGTGTGTGATGTGCTTAGGTTAGTTAGGTTTGCGTAGTTCTAAGTTCTAGGGGACTGATGACCTCAGAAGTTAAGTCCCATAGTGCTCAGAGCCATTTGAACCATTTTAAAGCAAATCAACTCGATTTTTGCCTTAAGCAACCTAGGCGGCCGGGAGAGGATCACAAACTTGATTGCGACTCAGGGCCGTTAATCAATGTAGCGCCTTGCTCGCTGCAAATGCATGATGGTACTGGTCGGGAAATTTTATGTACCTGTTGCGATGAAAATTGCATCACATAATACATACAGGTGTTTAGTGACATCATTTCTGTGTTTAATTAATTGGTAGCCTTCCAAATCTATTCATGAATAAATTTATTATGAATTTATTCAACAGTTCTCTTTTTTCATGGATTAATCTTGAGCATATTGCACTCAGTCACCTTTAAAAACATACATTCATATCGCTGAGCATTCGAGCACTTGGAATCATATCGATTCGCATTAACAGAACGCTGTGGCCTTCGATGACTACGAGCTGAAATTTGATTCAGTGTAACAATTCTATCACATGCGTTAGAAAAGAATATATTATGTAGATATTTATAAAGGAGTATACGTAAAATATGTTAATTAAAGCAATTCAAAAACAGACTTTGACACATACCTGAGTGTAACAATTTGTAGGGTTATGAAAATAGAATGCACAAGATTTGCAGATGACGTGGTGATTCTTGCAGAAAAAAAAGAGACATTAATTCTAATGCTAAATCACCTGAGTGAAGCCTGTGTAGCATACGACATGAAAATAAACAAAAAGAAAACGAAAGCCATGGTTGTAGACTTAAAGAATAGAAGAGCGAAGTGTAAGTTAGGGCCAGAAATCATAGAGCAGACGGGAGAATTCAAGTATTCGAGAAGATGGATTAGGGGAGATATTCATTGTGAACAGAACATCAAAGTCGGAATGGAGCTGGCGAGAGAGGCAATTCAAAATCATAAAAGACTCTTCGCGAGGGGTTTGAACACGGAATTAAGGAAGCGATTAGTTAAATGCTTGATGTGGAGCACGGTCTTTCACGAAGCAAAACATGGACATTGGGAAAGGATGTCCAGAGCAGAATTAAAAGTTGTGAAATGTGTATATGCCGCTGAATGGAGACGATCAGTTAGACTAATAAAGTCACCAATGAGGAGTTACTGATAAGAGTTTTCTACTTCCACTAGCGACCACATCAGTTTTTTTTTATACACACTCATGACAGCTCTTGTCTGTTAGCATCGTTTTTCCTTGCGTTTCGAACTTCATCTTCACAGTAACACCACAATATGCGCAGATCTCTAACACTAAAGAGTATTTATCACTTATATAGGCTGACAAGAGTACTCTGTAAAAACCGTGAAGATGAATAACTGATCGTAAAATCAACAGTCGTGAAATTCGTAACACCCTCTTCCCCTTCCAAACAAATCATTGTTCCATTGATTCATTAAGTAGGTTAAGAGGTAGTTTAATATATTGCTTCTGCATGATATACACCTGATGTTGACTGGTAACCAGTTCAAAGTGTCGCATTTTAGCGATATCATGAATCAGTGGTATTGTAACGAATAGTGACTGGTGGCGTAATTAAGTAATAATCGTTGAAGTAAACAGTTTTTAGCAACAGTTACAAAAATGTGTCAGTATGACCCTCTAGACATATTAATTTATACTCAGGCTCTGGCTATAGTTATTTGACAGTTTTGTCTGTTTGTGCATGTGTATTTAAAATTGAAAGAATATCACGGTGTGACTGTGAAGAACTGGTTTTGTTGTATTTATATCTCTGTCTTTCACTTTAACCAATAATTTAACTGACAATACCACAACAAACGCCCTTCGACTTAGCACTTTCTTCCACTGTTCTCTCAATTCTTACTGCAGTAAGAAGAGTCAAACTCCACTGATGGCATTCTACCACGTGCTGTCACTACTATAATAATAACGCGACTGCATACATGGGGTCTACAAAGAAAAAAACGGACTGTTTTGGAAGGTCTCTGCAGCAGTTACCTCTTGTTCGTAACCAAGTACTCAGAAGTTCAGACGCAGTTCATTGGAGCTGACCTTGCTACATACCCACTTTCCTACTAGTAGAGCTTGTTTGAATGTTAATGAAGCAGTAATATTATCGGCTTACGAAATTGTCCCTTAACTTTCTCCTTGGTGTCGTAACTTGCACCTGCCGTGCATATAAAAGAGGAGATGCCCACTGCTGTAAAAGCTTGCCGTAGCTGCTTCTTGCTGGAACAATTG
The DNA here is from genome assembly GCF_021461385.2 of Schistocerca piceifrons. NCBI lineage: Eukaryota > Metazoa > Arthropoda > Insecta > Orthoptera > Acrididae > Schistocerca > Schistocerca piceifrons. The sequence continues at coordinate 787,637,761 of NC_060138.1, forward strand.
ACTTCCTCCGACTTTATGAATTTTATACAGTTCACTGGGCTCTCAAGTGGTCCTGTCCAGTGCTGTGCAAAAACCAATTATTTTTTAAGGCTACTGTGCATTTTTTTTCGAGGAATCAAAGATATGTATCTCTTTCCGATAACTGACGAAACATCACAAAGTTAACATACCTCATTCACAATCTTAATTATGTTCCCTCAGCCGTCGTCATTTAATGCCAAATTTTCGCAGTATAGTCATAATGGGGCAATAGAGGAACAAGAGCAAATAATTTATTTAAAATGGCGGCTGGGTTTTCCCCATGCCTGTGAAATGTGTTAAACCCACATAAGCCCCCAACCCACCTCCCGCATCATCTCTCTGCTTCTGTCCGCTGTGGTGGCTATAGTTATTTGACTGTTTTCTCTGTCTGTGCGTGTGTGTCTTTAAAACTGAAATGCAGCAGCAACAAATCCAACATTAGCGGTGAACGCCGTAGATTTGTAGAAGACAAACTACGACGTAAGTAAATAATTTTGCTTTCGTAGATCTGTGGTGATGGTGTGGAAATCAGAAAAATTCCACATGTTCATTTCTATAGTGAATTTCTCGCCATCAATTCCATTATTTTCGCTCGTTACAACACAGATCCAGGGTTTTATTCTGAAGAGTGAGGAGAGACAGGAAAAGGAGGAGTCTGCTCCTGTTGAGGTTCAGCCTTCTATGGAAAACCCACAGCCAGGACTGCCTTGTAAGTATGAAGAGGTTCTGTAATTTGTTCTCGTAGTGGTAGCAGTTACAGTAGCGGTGGTTTGACGTTCAGGATTTTATATCATGCTTGTTCATGTTACGAACAGGTCACATGTCAGGAGAACAGGCTGAACTGGAGGCAATGCTGGAGACTGTAAAAGAACAACAACAACATTCTACGGAACACCCTCCAGCACAGAATACCCAGCAGCAACAGTCGCGTAAGTATAGGAAAAATCATCTCTGTAGTGGCCGGTAATCTTTCTGTATGTATGTCTAATTCAACGCAAAAAAAAAAAAAAATCGTTTCCACTTGTTAAAATAACCATTCTGGAGGTGCTTGACTTTATAAACAGACAGCTGGTGACTGTTCGCCAGCAATAACATGTGCTGTAACAGCCTCCAGCAGACAATGAGACATAGGAGCAGCTTGTAAGTAGAAATAAATAAAAAAATATGTAGTGCTAAACTATATTTCGTTTGTGTCCATAGTATAAGAGAGAGAGGAGGACTTTCTCTAACAAACTGGTGTATTGTCACAGCCCCCGACTGCGGCTAGGCAGCACCACAGGCGCCAATAGGTCGACAATCTACTCCAGAGACGGCATATAGGCCAGCGATTTCCGCACCAATAAGTCGCAGCAGTGGCGTCGCCGAGGGAAGTAATACGCGCCGACGCCACAGCAGAGCAGGCAGGTCCATGACAGCTCCACTACCGAGAGGACCGCCTTCTTTTTGTGTATTTTGCTCCGCATCGTCTGCTTCTAGCGAGTCTACACCAGCCCGTCTTCAGTGTACATTCTAGTAGGGCTAAAAATGTTTCCTATCCAGCCTTATCTCATGGTGTAGTATTTGAACTTCAACTGATTTGTACAAAGTTGAGTACTCGCCAAGAACGCATATGATCTTGTCGCTAACGTAGAGTTTCCCTGAGTGCACTGTAAATAGTTTAGAGCGGGGACGAGTAAAATCTCATTCTGCACATATGTCAAAAGTACGATACAACAGCTGGCGCCGAGGAGGGATTGGATCTGCGTAACTCACAGGATTAATTTTTGTTTTCGACCGCCCGCCACCGTCGTTAATTGTTATTTGCTTCTTGCTGTTTCTTTCTATATGTTAAGTACATTAGTGTGTGGACTTTTGACTCAAGACGGACACTACTACTGAGATGAGTGTGTCGTTTTGTGTGGGGTGACTAAGCCAGATTCCTTACAGACATGGCTTCCGTCACAAAACGGTTTTCTATTCAATTACACGGCGAGCAAATCCAGCAGTTGCTGCAAGCCGCCGGCCGCGGTGGCCGAGAGGTTCTAGGCGCTTCAGTCAGGAGCCGCGAGACTGCTGCGGTCGCAGGTTCGAATCCTGCCTCGGGCATGGATGTGTGTGATGTCCTTAGGTTAGTTAGGATTAAGTAGTTCTAAGTTCTAGGGGACTGATGACCTCAGATGTTAAGTCCCATAGTGCTCAGAGCCATTTGAACCATTTTGCTGCAAGCCGTGACCCAGCTAACACAACAACAGCAGCAGCATCTACAACCAGCACAGCAGCTCAGCCGCAGCCTCCATCAGCCATTCCACCATTCCGCAGTTTCAAAAAACAGCATGAGGACCGGTCGGAATACTTAGCTCAATTGATGAATCACTTGGTGGCACACTGATACTGAAAGGTACGAAGAGCAAAGTATTTTTTTCTTTCCGTAGTGGGCACGAAAGTTTACATGCTCCTAGCGAAATTGTTTACTGACAAACAAACAGAGCAGTTACTTTGAGACTTTCGTTAGCAAGTTAACCACTTACTTGATGAACAAACACTACTGGCTGCTGCTAGGTTCAAGTTCCTCCGCCTTCAGCTGGGAGCAAGTGGAACTCATAAATAGAGGATCACTGAATCAAAAGGTTTAACTAGTCGTTTTTGTGTCGTTGTGTAGAATCATACAGTGATGTCATGCTGCGTGATGCTATAACTCGAAGTATTTGTGAAGATACAATTCGTGCTGCTATTTTCAAACAATCTGATCCTTCTTTAGACACAGTGCTACAGTTAATTGAGGCTCAGGGCACTTATGATTCTGCTAAGTGTGAGATACAATGTCAAATATCAACTAACTGCATAGTGACAGTGTTAGTAATGCTGTAGAACGTAAACAGTCCCGTGCCCGCCCGGCATGTGTGGCAGAGCGTGTGGCGTCACACACATAGACAAACAGCGCCATGCCGGTAGGCAGAAAAACATAGCAAAGTCTTGCCCAAAGTGCTTTAGTCGCCTTAAGCGTGCTCAGTGTCCAAGTCGAGACGCTATTTGCTATTTTTGCAACACAAAAGGTCATGTTCAGGCAGTGTGCATGAAAAAGCTCCGTAGAGAGCAAATTCCCAAGCAACATGCCACTAAACCAATTCAAATCATCAGTGTTGTCATGGCACAGCCAGCCATGGAATAGTGCGTTCCGTTGGCTGTACTAAACGTTGTGAATGGTCGCTCAAGTACAAAACTTAGCAAACACCAGTCGGGTGAGTTTCATGTTCTAAACAAGTCACACCGACGCAAACACAGGTACACAACTAAATCTTTTCCCACTTCACCTGTCATGCATTGTAGTAGTTCAAAGCAACAGGCAGAAAGTGATAGTTTTAAATGTGGAACGTAATTGGGACAAGGTATTTGTTACTTTGACAGTATCGAAGAAAGGTGTCAAATTACAGCCGGACACTGGTGTTTCAGTTGCACTTCTGAACAAACTTACTTACGAGCGATTAGGTTCGCTACTACTGTGTCCAGCTACGCATGTGTTGTGGGCTTAGAAAATGGCAGAAAATTCCAGTTTTAGGAACTTTCAGTATGTCAGCTACTTTTCAAGGTATAAAGAAGAAAGATGTATTCACAGTACTTTCTGCCAAATCTTCGCAGAATATTTTTTGCTTAGATTCTTTTGACATTTTCGAATTTCCGGTCCCCAAGTCAGTGTTGCAGATTTTGACAAACGTGCGTACAGACAAGCTTCAAGCACTATGGGACAAATTTAGTGAACATTTTGAGGACGGTCTCGATTGTGCTATCAATTTTTTGGCTCATGTGTCACTCAAAGACAATGCCCAACCAAAATTTCGTCGAGCTAGGCAAGCGCCTATTGCCATTAGGGAACAGGTCGCTGAAAAATTACGGTAATGACAAATTGACGGTGTCGGGAAGCCAATCAGTGCAAATCAGTGGTCTTGCCCATTAGTCCACCTTCGCAAACCTTCAGGACGTCTTCGACTGTGCGTTGATTTTAAGGCGACTATGAACTCTGACAGTGATAGACATATACTGCTATACTGCTGCCCCGCCCAGAGGTACTGACTGACACATTAGGCGAGGTTCGTTATTTTTCGAAGATAGACTTGGCAGAAGATTACCTCCAATTGCCTTTGGATGAATACTCAAAGAAATTTTTTGTGATCACCACTCATCTGGGAGTATTTGGATTTAAACGTTCTTCGGTAGTGCCTCAGCACTAGCGATCTTTCAACGCTTTTCAGAACAAGGTACCTTCTTGCGAAAATTACCTGGATGACATTGTCGTTTCTGAACGTTCTGCAGAACAACATTTAGCCCATCTCGAGTGCCTCTTTCAAATACTGTTATCAGTAGGCCTCAAGTGTCGCAAAGACAAGTGCTCTGTTTTCCAGACGGGAACAGAATATCTGGGACACGTCATTAATGTGCAGGATATTCACCCCACGCAGACTCATTTGCGAGGCATCAAAGATTTACCAGTTCCCAAAAATCTGAAGGAACTGCAAGCAGTGTTAGACAAATTGAAGCACTACTTCAAGTTCATTCCTCACTCCTCTTAGATTGCAGCTCCGCTGCAGAAGTTAAGACGAAAGGATGTTCCATTCGTGTGGACCAAGGAACGTCAGTTGGCTTTTGATCAATTGAAAATGACGCTATTTAGTAACACGTGCCTCATACATTTTGATCCAGTTAAACCAGTGGTGTTAGAGGTTAATGCTTCTGTTGATCTAGGAGCCGTTCTGTCACATCGTGTCGGATCGACGGATCGACCGACGGGATTTGCTTCCAAACCTCTGACTAAGACTCAGGCAAATTATTCAGACTGTCATTATTCAGACTGAAAAAGAAACGTTGGCGATCATTTAGGCAGTGACCAAGTTTCATCATTATCTGTGTCCGCCCCGATAGTTTTGCAGGGACATAAGTGGCGGTGCCCCGTAGGGATGGCTATGATTTTGTTTTATTTATTTTTGTTATGTAAAAAAAGAAGATAGCTGAATGGTCAGAGTAACGGACTGCTGTCCTAAAGGGCCCGGGTTCGATTCTCGGCTGGTTGGGGATTTTCTCCGCTCAGGGACTGGGTGTTGTGTTGTCTTCATCATCATTTCATCCCCATCTGGCGCGCAGGTCCCCCAGTGTGGCGTCGAATGTAATAAGACCTGCACCAATGCGGCTGGACCTGCCCCGTAAGGGGCCTCTCGGCCAAAGACGCCAATCGCTGGTTTCCATCATTACCTCCATGGAAGGAAGTTCTACTTTGTCGGATCATAAGCCACTCACTTCACTCTTCCACCCAATGAAGCCTGATGTATTGGCAAGGTTACCGGTGGACTCCTCCGAAACATCGTGTTGTCAGATAGGTGCTGTAGATACTTCTGCTGTCTATAGTTTTCCCATGGACTTTCGTCGCATAGCACAGTAGACACCTGCTGATGCAGATTGAAGCATTGTGCTGAAGTAGATGCGCACAGGGTGACCAAGGAGAGTGAAAGACATTGTTCAGCCGGATCGATACTTGGATCACCGTCGAGCCTTGTCAGTACAGCGTGGTGTTTCACTGTTACACACTGAAAATGACCAGGTCCGGGTCATCATCCACGCACCCTTCCGTAGAAAGTTTAAAGATCGTTGCAACAGGGACACTGGGGTACTGTGAGAACAAAGCAGCTTGCTCGACGCCATTGTTCTTGGCCACGGATGGACGCTCACATTAAAGACACGATGACACGCTGCGCCGCTTGCATGGTGCAACAGGCGGCTCCACCTAAACGGTTTTTGGACTGACCACGTCCCAGCGGTTCATGGAAACGCATCCACATTGATTTTACTGGACTTTTTTGGAACACACGATGCCTCTAGTCGTTTTCCCTTTGTGGTTCTGATGAACTCTACGATATCGGCCAGTACTATCAGAACACTTGCCTCAATTTTTTGCATCTAGGGCTTGCCAGAAGTGTTAGTGCCTGATAATGAACTGCAGTTCACCTCACAGGAGTTTGAACAATTTTGCATGGCCAACGGTATTGAACATGTGACCACAGTGCCGTTCCAAACCCAATCAAAAGGCGAAGGTTTCCTGCGAACATTTAAGGCTCAGACGAGTAAATTCCATGGAACTCGCTCTTGGGAGCAGGTCTTGCAACTGTTCCTGTCCACCTACGTGAGCCGAACTCCTGCACAGCTGCCGGCATCGCCCCCTGCTCCATCTGCTGCGACCACCAGCGAGGAGTACCAGTCGATACAAACATTCTCATTTTAAGATCCAGGACACAATACTCTTCAGGACCTTCTGGCCCACAAAGCGATGGCAACAGAGGACCATTTCACGTGTCCATGTACACATGTTCTCGGTTTCTTCTCCTATAGGGTTGCTGCTCAAAAGACAACGGAATCAACTTTGTCCTCTGAGACTGTGATGTTGCTGCTACTGCTGGGTTTCGTTTTACAGATTCAGCACACAGCCATAAGCCAGGTGGCGGCCGTCTGTAGTGGACCAGGTGGCATATGGCATCTCAGACCAAAGTGCTTCCCATGGAGGTGAACGTGCCCTCATTCCTGGTGCCTTCCTTACAGCGATTGGGCAGGGGAGGGAGGGGGCAGGTCCTCCTGCGTTAGAGACTCCAGCTCAGCTATGGATTTAGGTATGCACACTCCCTGTAGTTTGCCAGGCGTTCACGTGGGGGCTCAGAGTGAATGCCGGGGTGCTATATTAGACCTCCCCCTCGCCGTCGATTTGCACCGCAACCAAGACACGACCACGGACGGGAGATTTTGGGGAAGTGGGGGGGGGGGGGGTGGAGGAGATGGAGGAGTAGCAGTGTGGCGTCTTAATCACAGCACAGACCACCAGATAGATCAACACAGGCGTCGATAGGTCGACAACCAACTCTGGAGGCGGCGTACAACCCAGCGAATGCCGCGGCAAGAAGTCACATTGGTGACGCCGCCAGCAGAACGGGCAGTTCAAAGTCAGCTCGACTGCCGAGGACTTTTACTTGTGTACTTCGCGCTGCATTCTCTGCTTCCAGCGAGTCCACAACAGCCCGTCTTCAGTGAACATCCTAGTGGGACAAGAACTGTTTATTGTTCAGCCTGAACTACTGGTGTAGTATTTGATTTTCAGGATCTGCTGCCTGAGCTGATATGTAAAAAATTGAATACTCGTCAATAAATGTGTGTTCTACCACTAATCGTTATCAGTGTTTCAGTTTCTCCTCGTTCCTCGTTCTCCTGCACTATGAAGTGCACTATAAATAGTTGAGGGTGGCGACAAGTGAACTCCCCTTCTACGGTTGTATCAAAAGCACGGTACAACAGCCATAGTTGACCATCAGCTGTAAGGTAGCTCCGACTCTGAGAGGTTGAGATTATCTGAGAGCCAGGGTGAATCAGGTTTGGAGCTACCGTTACCTGAATGGGCCCATGCAGTGTCTAATGATTTGACGGATATGATCACCTCCTGGCACCAGAATGATGACATTAGCGGTGCTGCTCATTCAGGTAAATTGTTACATTCTCACGTTTTCTCTCTTTGCAGTGGTTTTCTTCCTCCTTCTACAGCCGACGCGCCTGTGTGTTTAATTAATGTACTTTTCCATTCAGCAGCTAGTCAGCCGGCAGTATGTGACAGCGTGCTACCCCTGCGCGGGTGCCGCTTGCGCGACCTGCTGCACCCGTCGCGGTCTGGCCGCACACCGCCGCGCCGGCCACAGAAACAGCGGCGACGCAACCCGCAGTTGCAGCTAGGATGGCCGGCATCTCCACGATCTGGCTGCTCTTTCAGGCCAAGTCAGGGGTCCGGTGCTCTACATTGGCGTCCTACACCACCGACATCGCCTTCGGTTATTTGTAGTAGTAGTAGTAGTAGTAGTAGCAGTGATAATGATATGGCTAGTAGCAGTCTCCTCTCCTGCCCTATTGCAAACAGCATGTCAGAACTAACTACACAGTGATCGAGGACGCTTTTGATGAGCGCATCTCGTTTACAAGGATCCAGCAGGGTGGTACAAGGACGTTTCCTGTTGGAGTGCCATCCTGTCATGGAGAGAGAGAGAGAGCACATCAAACTCGTAAATGATTCACGATACACACCCATGAAATGCAGCGCCGTACTATGCTGCAAACTATCGCGTTCTCCCAAAGAGGAAGGCGCTCTCGAAGAGAAGTATATCTGGGGTGAGGGAGGGGGTAGTGTGATATCACAGAACACCTCAATAACTGACTAGTTCCATGAGCTCACCTTGGGTGCTACGACGACCGGGCTTTCAGAGATGGCCGGTAGAGGATCTGGTGCCGGCCGCGGTGGTCTAGCGGTTCTAGGCGCGCAGTCCGGAACCGCGCGACTGCTACGGTCGCAGGTTCGAATCCTGCCTCGGGCATGGATGTGTGTGCTGTCCTTAGGTTAGTTAGGTTTAAGTAGTTCTAAGTTCTAGGGGACTGATGACCACAGATGTTAAGTCCCATAGTGCTCAGAGCCATTTGAACCATTTTTTAGAGGATCTGGTGAAGCACTTAGCCCTGTTCTAAATGTTAACATTCACTCACATTTCTGAGACCCAATAAATGAAGAGTCTAACTATATCACGCTACCGAAATATATAGCTGACAAGAAGGCATGTATTAATGTCCACAATAAAACGGACGACGCCTGCTTCGCGTGGTCAGTGCTGGTTTGTGAAAGAAATCATCATCCAGAGCATCCTAAACAACACAATTTTGGTGATAATATTTGTGGGTATTACAACTTTGATGGTATTGATTTCCCCCATCGAACTTCAGGACATGCGCAAATACGAGAGACAGAATGAGAGTATTTCGATTAACGTTTTTGGCCTGAAGAAGAACAAGCCATATGATGATGGCGACAACAACGGTGTAATCACCTACAAAGTGGTCAGACCCCTCAATTTATCCGAGTTTACAGGTCAGTGCAAGCTGCATGTTAACATGTTGCTAATCCAAGATGAATATGAAGATCAACACCATATGTGGGTCAAGGATATCTTCCGATTCCTTTCCTCCCAATAGAATAAACATAAGAATTAAAAGCATATTTGCTACAGGTGCCTCAACTACTTTTCCTCAAGTGAGTCATTAGCAGAGCATGCTATTGATTGCTCTTCAGTGAATGCGACATGTGTTGAAATGCCAACAGAGGAAAACAAATGTTTACAGTTTGAGAACCACCACCACCAGGAGCGATGTCGGCCATGTCTCTTTGTAGTTTATGCTGACTTTGAGTGCCTCCTCGCTCCTGTGACACGATGTGAAGGGGATCTTACAGCCTCACACGCGTCCTTCACTGAGAAACAAATACTATATGCGGTGGTGTACCAAGTGGTATGTCACTTTGATTCTAGTCTCAGCAGCCACAGATCATACGTTGGGCACAAGCCTGCAATTCGGTTGCTAACTGAGCTCGAGAAACTTTTATGGGAAGTTGATAAGCTTTACAGTGCTAACATTCCCGTGATCAGATCGCAGGAGAATATTGATCTGTACAACAGCGTGGTCCACTGTTATATTTTTGGGCTGCCGTTAGATTGGAAAGCAGAAACTCCTCACAGGGACCATTGTCGTCTTACGGGGAAATTTAGTGGCGCAGCTCACATTACATGCAACTTGAAGTATCATTTACCGCGGCAAATACCTGTTTTCTTCAATAACTTGAGTGGGTATGATGCTCACTTTCTTGTTGAGCACTTGGCTGATTCCAGTATGAGGTGTCCTGCCTGAGAGCGTCGAGAAATATATATTATTCTCCAAATAAATGACGTCTAGAGTTAGTCTGTGCTTCATCGACTCAATGCGTCTTATGCAGGCAACACTCCAGAATCTTGTTGAAACAATGTATCAAGGTTGCATGCACATCTCTCAAGATGCTTTTCCTCAAGACGTAAAGTTTCAACTTGCGACTGTGAAGGGGGTTTTCCATATGAGTATGTCAATAGTATGGCGAAACTCGACGAAATAAGACTACTCGACATAGCTGCATTTTCACGGGCGATGCCATAAAGGATGCGGAGTATGAGCATGCTGTGAAAGTCTGTCAAGAATATCCATACTTTTGGCAAATACGCAAGGCTGTACATGGACACAGTCTTACGTTTTCTCTTGAATGTTTTTGAAAAATTAAGGACTATATGTATGGCCACATACAAACTCTACCCTGCCTTTTATTACACAGCACCGGGGATAACTTGGAATGCAGTGCTCAAGGAAACGAAGAAAACCATCGAACTATTGGCCGATATGGACATGCTTTTCTTTGAGCGAGTGATCCATGGGGGACTTTTCCAATGTGTCCACAGGCCAGCCAAGGCAAATAACCTACAGATGGGGGGAAACGGTCAACCCATCCATTGAGTTTAGTTATAACATATATTTGGATGTGAATAACTTATACAGGTATGCAATGCAACAACTGCTGCCGATTGGTGGGTTTCAATGGGTGCCTGAAGAAGAGCTCAGTGGATTACGTGATGTATTTAAAAATGGTGGCGTGGCAGACGATTCTGATGTAGGGTATGTTGTGGAGGCAGATCTTGCATACCCTGTTAGTGTGCATTATGTCGATTTGCCACTGTGTCCAGAGCGACTAGTTCTGTGAGGCACAGGTTCCATCCCTAAGCTGATGCCAATATTGGGGGCAAACAGAGGTACATTATTCACTATTGTAACCTCCAGCAGTGTCATCAGTTAGTGATGGTTCTGATTGGAACTAGGTCCATTATCTCCTTCAAGCGACAACTCTGGTTGAAGGACTATATTGATTTAAATACCGCTCAGCGGGCTTCCACAACACGTTATTTTGAAAAAGATTCTTTTAAATAAAGGAACAATGCAATTTTCGGCAAAACTGTAGAAAATTTAAGAAACCACTGAGATATTCTTATTAGAACTATATTGGAAGGGCTTTATGGCATAAGGAAATGTATCACCGGGCCAAATTTCAAATATGTCGCCATATTCAATAAGAACTTTGCCACTGTGGAGATGGCGAAGATTGTAGTAGAGTTCACAAAACCTATCTATGTCGGGATGTGCATAATAGACCTATCCAGACTCCACATGTACCGCTTCCATTATGAGTTCACGAAAACTCATTTCGCTAGTCCAAAATTACTTTATATGGTTACAAATAGCTTCAACTGCTGAGTCAAAAACTGTGATCAATATGAAGTAAGTAGGTACCACAGCAATGAATTCGACACGTGATCATACACAGCCGATAGCCCTTACGGTACTGTTCTGTGGAACAAGGTTATCGGCCTAATGAAAGACGAAGAGAATGGAGTGCCAGTTGTGGAGCTTGTAGGTCTAAGAGTGAAAATGTATGCGTGTAGCACACTGGGAAGTGCCACCCATACATGGGCTAGGGGTGTGTGTCACGGTGCGTTAAGGACCCTCATGGCTGGAGATTAATTGAGGTGCCTGACAGCGATGTTTGTGAAGCTGTATGTGTTTTGTTGTGGGAGCAGGTGATTCATGACAGTGGCCTCTGCCAAAGACTTATAGCAAAAATGTCTAAAATTATATATCCCGTGCTCGAGCAGAACCAAAGACGCGGTGTGTGGGTAAAGTTACATACTGACAAAGTGTGAAAGAAACGAAGTACACACAGATTTGAGGTAAAATTTCATTTATTTCTCGTTAAACTTAAAAGTAATTTTACATTTTCATAAGCAGACACAACACTATTTTCACACTTCTTCTTGAGTCGACGGAGCAGGCACCTATAGAATTCCAGGTCTCCAGTAGCAGCGAACTTTATGATTCGAAGCATGCATGTGACTTTCTCCTCACCTTTGAAATAGGTGAGGGTATCAGTGTGGTCAAATAATCAAAGTTGATGTCACATTATCTTTATAGGCTATACCAGGATCATCCCCTTGAATTCCAGGGTAAAAATTTGTTAGCCACTTTGCACTCCTCTGTGTTTTAAAACACTTCACGCCCTTGAAAGACCTCGGTGATGCAATGTGTGCTGAGAACGTCTCTATTATACCAGCATCTTCTGTGTACACTATGAATGCAACATCTTTAAATATGAACTGTCCGTGCTCTTCATCAAGGAAATCCTGAACGTTCACAATGATGTTTAAACCTTGAGATGCCGCTGTGAAATGCTTTAGGTATGGCACAGCAATTTTTCATTTATACAGCTCGTTGCACAACACCAGTGAGTGGGTAATATTTAATCACATGGTCATGTAGAACTACACCATCCGCTGCAGTGCCTTCAAGCAAATTGGCCACAGATTAAAATTCAATTATCACATCTATAAGCCCTGATTTAGTTATTTTGTTCTGTTTTGAGCAGTATATTACGATGATTGGTGGCAGATTCTTGAATTTCCATGGAATGATTACACATCCTTATTCTTCATAGTAATAAGCACAGAACCGTGCACACATATCAAATACTACATTGTAAACATTTTCATTCCAATGCAGGTGTAAATTATCATATGGGTAGAATTCAGAGTTCAGGTAGACTCTGGCATTAGTTAACCCAAAGTAATCAAATCTGATGGAATCTTTTGCTATATTCGCTCTTCTGTTGATCTGGAAAGCAAGTATGATGAATATAGGTGTCTCCAGTTGAGCAGAGGTTTTAATAGCCCATGTTTGACGACTTGCAGTCAGTGGGTACTCACAAACCTCCCATGGACGGAAAGAAATGGCAGAAATACACCAGCATTCAGAACTTTTAAAAGCTTCAAACACTGCTTATCCGGTACCCCGATGTGCAGCATTTTCCGTATTGTTTTATTGATGGTGATCTCGTTCCCCTCATGTGCACCCTGCATGTATGAGTTGTTATCCGTTGCACTCTGTACAAGAATCGGTTCCTGTTTAGTATTCAAAATAAGTTCTTGCGTATTTTCACAGTATCCCATAAGCTGCTTTAGAGGTATAAGTATCGTAAACCTCGTGTACTCTTCAACTGTTCTACCCATTGACTCATCTATGAAACATCCAGAATTTTCTAAATAGTTCAGATCCAAGAGAGAAGCAGAGACATAAGTTTTAAGAGTTGATGCTATGTCTACAATGCGTGTATGGTCAATCTCGACTCTATTAAGTTCATACCATACCTCACGAAACAGGAATGCTAAAGCACTATGGCTAAGCTTCAATCCGATTATAGCAGTACAATCCCTTTCTGCAAATAACCCATCTAGATATATGATACCCCTGCATGGCAGGGTTGAGGCGTCTTGATGCTGGGTGACAATTCTAATTTCATCAGTCTTGTTAAAAGTGGATGAAGCATAAGGTATATGCAAGAAGTATTTCTGGCATATAATACGCTCTCATATACTACTGCTTTAGTCATATCGCCAGCACGACGTCACCGCGAGGTTTCAGACCTACAGATTTAAGGACTTATGGTTGATTCCGTATTTCTAGACTTCCGGAAAGCTTTTGACACCGTTCCTCACAAGCGACTTCTAATCAAGCTGCGGGCCTATGGGGTATCGTCTCAGTTGTGCGACTGGATGCGTGATTTCCTGTCAGGAAGGTCGCAGTTCGTAGTAATAGACGGCAAATCATCGAGTAAGACTGAAGTGATATCAGGTGTTCCCCAGGGAAGCGTCCTGGGACCTTTGCTGTTCCTGATCTATATAAATGACCTGGGTGACAATCTGAGCAGTTCTCTTAGGTTGTTCGCAGATGATGCTGTAATACCGTCTAGTAAGGTCATCCGAAGACCGGTATCAGTTGCAAAGCGATTTAGAAAAGATTGCTGTATGGTGTGGCAGGTGGCAGTTGACGCTAAATAACGAAAGGTGTGAGGTGATCCACATGAGTTCCAAAAGAAATTCGATTACTCGATAAATAGTAGAATTCTCAAGGCTGTCAATTCAACTAAGTACCTTGGTGTTAAAATTACGAACAACTTCAGTTGGAAAGACTACATAGATAATATTGTGGGGAAGGCGAGCCAAAGGTTGCGTTTCATTGGCAGGCACTTAGAAGATGCAACAAGTCCACTAAAGAGACAGCTTACACTACACTCGTTCGTCCTCTGTTAGAATATTGCTGCGTGGTGTGGGATCCTTACCAGGTGGGATTGACGGAGGACATCGAAAGGGTGCAAAAAAGGGCAGCTCATTTTGTATTATCACGTAATAGGGGAGAGAGTGTGGCAGATATAATACGCGAATTGGGACGGAAGTCATTACAGCAAAGACGTTTTTCGTCGCGGCGAGATCTATTTACGAAATTTCAGTCACCAACTTTCTCTTCCGAATGCGAAAATATTTTGTTGAGCCCAACCTACATAGGTAGGAATGATCATCAAAATAAAATAAGAGAAATCAGAGCTCCAACAGAAAGGTTTAGGTGTTCGTTTTCCCGCGCGCTGTTCGGGAGTGGAATAGTAGAGAGATAGTATGATTGTGGTTCGATGAACCCTCTGCCAAGCACTTAAATGTGAATTGCAGAGTAATCGTGTAGATGTAGATGTAGATGTAGTTCGCACATGTTATCACTTTGTGGTTCTGTTGTGAAGAGTCGTGCTATGTGTTGCGCACATCGGTTTTCTTCCTGAACACTGGCACATCTCAAGTGCCGTCTGGTTGAAGGTCGCAGCTGCCACTTCCAATCTCCCAGCAAGGTGGTGTCTTTCATTGTCACTGAGAGGTTGGGGATGGGTTCACTACAAGTCCTACTGATTGGAGGTCACTCATTCGACAGCACTGGTGGTTCCGCTTTAGAGGTAGTCATACAATGATTTCCTTGCCACGAAAGCCGACAAGTTGAGCAGCATGGTCCACAATATGAAGGTCCATATAATCCAATGTCTGGACTGTTACTGAGAGGTATATAGTGTTGGCAAGGGTCTCAGTAATCTTATACCCAGTTTCAGACGACGGTAAGAATCTATATATTGTATAAATCAATCTACTGTTGAGATAGGAGTTTCTTGCCATGTTATACTCAACATAAATTATACTGACAGGAAGTATATCTACCGACTGATCAGACCCATAAACTTTGTTAGAGTCATTCTTCAAAACATCTCTTTTGTGATACCTAGAAGCCATCTTATTGATCCTTTCTGGTTAAAGTCAATAGTTGCATCCGCTGTTTTTATTTCAGATGTAAATGTATTGTCGTTTTCACATAGAACAATCCCTTTTCCAAACTGTTTTAAAATTTCGTTTAAATCATCAATATGGTATGCACCAGGTTCTATTTTTACAATTTCTTTTCGCACATTAATTTCCAGATCAAGTTTATTGTTAGCCACTGTGAAATTCAGAATGCTGTTGTACATCTCCAGTCCAGACAATGCAATACTCCACTCACCATTGCTTACATCAATCAGTGAGAAGTAATTTGCGCATAATGCATGCGACTGTTCTTTTAAAGCCAAAGTATATGAAACTTCACCTGAATCTCAACAGATTAGTAGATGCATAATGCACCTCCTTATATTTCCTTCTTCGTAAACTTTAGGAGGAACATCATGGAGAGATGTCCACCCAGGTAAGAATTAAAGTCTTGATAGCGATGAAAATTGTAGAACACTCGTCCTCTGTTTATGAAGTAATGTTGTAACTCTTCTTGGGGTTGCGGGTCTACTAATGAGTCGAAATAGAAGACTTTATTTGTATTTTTCTTAACATACCCTCCCCATGGGATTCCATGTTCTTCAACAACATCTACATTTTTTTTTTTTTTTTTTTTTTTTTTTTTGGTCATCAGTCTACTGACTGGTTTGATGCGACCCACCACGAATTCCTTTCCTGCGCTAACCTCTTCATCTCAGAGTAGCACTTGCAACCTACTTCCTCAATTATTTGCTTGACGTATTCCAATCTCTGTCTTCCTCTACAGTTTTTGCCCTCTACAGCTCCCTCTAGTACCATGGAAGTCATTCCCTCATGTCTTAGCAGATGTCCTATCATCCTGTCCCTTCTCCTTATCAGTGTTTTACACATATTCCTTTCCTCTCCGATTCTGCGTAGAACCTCCTCATTCCTTACCTCATCAGTCCACCTAATTTTCAACATTCGTCTATAGCACCACATCTCAAATGCTTCGATTCTCTTCTGTTCCGGTTTTCCCACAGTCCATGTTTCACTACCATACAATACTGTACTCCAGACGTACATCCTCAGAAATTTCTTCCTCAAATTAAGGCCGGTATTTGATATTAGTAGACTTCTCTTGGCCAGAAATGCCTTTTTTGCCATAGCGAGTCTGCTTTTGAGGTCCTCCTTGCTCCGTCCGTCATTGGTTATTTTACTGCCTAGGTAGCAGAATACCTTAACTTCATTGACTTCGTGACCATCAATCCTGATGTTAAGTTTCTCGCTGTTCTCATTCCTACTACTTCTCATTACCTCCGTCTTTCTCCGATTTACTCTCAAACCATACTGTGTACTCATTAGACTGTTCATTCCGTTCAGCAGATCATTTAATTCTTCTTCACTTTCACTCAGGATAGCAATTTCATCAGCGAATCGTATCATTGATATCCTCTCACCTTCTATTTTAATTCCACTCCTGAACCTTTCTTTTATTTCCATCATTGCTTCCTCGATGTACAGATTGAAGAGTAGGGGCGAAAGGCTACAGCCTTGTCTTACACCCTTCTTAATACGAGCACTTCGTTCTTGATCGTCCACTCTTATTAATCCCTCTTGGTTGTTGTACATATTGTATATGACCCGTCTCTCCCTATAGCTTACCCATACTTTTTTTCAGAATCTCGAACAGCTTGCACCATTTTATATTGTCGAACGCTTTTTCCAGGTCGACAAATCCTATGAAAGTGTCTTGATTTTTCTTTAGCCTTGCTTCCATTATTAGCCGTAACGTCAGAATTGCCTCTCTCGTCCCTTTACTTTTCCTAAAGCCAAACTGATCGTCACCTAGCGCATTCTCAATTTTCTTTTCCATTCTTCTGTATATTATTCTTGTAAGCAGCTTCGATACATGAACTGTTAAGCTGATTGTGCGATAATTCTCGCACTTGTCAGCTCTTGCCGTCTTCGGAATTGTGTTTGCTTTTCCGAAAGTCAGATGGTATATCGCCAGACGCATATATTCTACACACCAACGTGAACAGTCGTTTCGTTGCCACTTCCCCCAATGATTTTAGAAATTCTGATGGAATGTTATCTATCCCTTCTGCCTTATTTGACCGTAAGTCCTCCAAAGCTCTTTTAAATTCCGATTCTAATACTGGATCCCCTATCTCTTCTAAATCGACTCCTGTTCCTTCTTCTATCACATCAGACAAATCTTCACCCTCATAGAGGCGTTCAATGTATTCTTTCCACCTATCTGCTCTCTCCTCTGCATTTAACAGTGGAATTCCCGTTGCACTCTTCATGTTACCACCCTTGCTTTTAATGTCACCAAAGGTTGTTTTGACTTTCCTGTATGCTGAGTCTGTCCTTCCGACAATCATATCTTTTTCGATGTCTTCACATTTTTCCTGCAGCCATTTCGTCTTAGCTTCCCTGCACTTCCTATTTATTTCATTCCTCAGCGACTTGTATTTCTGTATTCCTGATTTTCCCGGAACATGTTTGTACTTCCTCCTTTCATCAATCAACTGAAGTATTTCTTCTGTTACCCATGGTTTCTTCGCAGCTACCTTCTTTGTACCTATGTTTTCCTTCCCAACTTCTGTAACGGCCCTTTTTAGACATGTCCATTCCTCTTCAACTGTACTGCCTACTGCGCTATTCCTTATTGCTGTATCTATAGCGTTAGAGAACTTCAAACGTATCTCGTCATTCCTTAGTACTTCCGTATCCCACTTATTTGCGTATTGATTCTTCCTGACTAATGTCTTGAACTTCAGCCTACTCTTCATCACTACTATATTGTGATCTGAGTCTATATATACTCCTGGTTACGTCTTACAATCCAGTATCTGATTTCGGAATCTCTGTCTGACCATAATGTAATCTAATTGAAATCTCCCCGTATCTCCCGGCCTTTTCCAAGTATACCTCCTCCTCTTGTGATTCTTGAACAGGGTATTCGCTATTACTAGCTGAAAATTGTTACAGAACTCAATTAGTCTTTCTCCTCTTTCATTCCTTGTCCCAAGCCCATATTCTCCTGTAACCTTTTCTTCTACTCCTTCCCCTACAACTGCATTCCAGTCGCCCATGACTATTAGATTTTCGTCCCCCTTTACATACTGCATTACCCTTTCAATATCCTCATACACTTTCTCTATCTGTTCATCTTCAGCTTGCGACGTCGGTATGTATACCTGAACTATCGTTGTCGGTGTTGGTCTGCTGTCGATTCTGATTAGAACAACCCGGTCACTGAACTGTTCACAGTAACACACCCTCTGCCCTACCTTCCTATTCATAACGCATCCTACACCTGTTATACCATTTTCTGCTGCTGTTGGTATTACCCGATACTTATCTGACCAGAAATCCTTGTCTTCCTTCCACTTCACTTCACTGACCCCTACTATATCGAGCCTTTGCATTTCCCTTTTCAGATTTTCTAGTTTCCCTACCACGTTCAAGCTTCTGACATTCCACGCCCCGACTCGTAGAACGTTATCCTTTCGTTTATTATTGAATTTTTTTCTCATGGTAACCTCCCCCTTGGCAGTCCCCTCCCGGAGATCCGAATGGGGGACTATTCCGGAATCTTTTGCCAATGGAGAGATCATCATAACACTTCTTCAAATACAGGCCACATGTCCTGTGGATACACGTTACGTGTCTTTAATGCAGTGGTTTCCATTACCTTCTGCATCCTCATGTCGTTGATCATCGCTGATTCTTCCGCCTTTACAATTCCACATAGTCTTTGGTAATGTGTCCCACACAGACAAAAAAAAATGGTTCAAATGGCTCTGAGCACTATGGGACTCAACTGCTGTGGTAATAAGTCCACTAGGACTTAGAACTACTTAAACCTAACTAACCTAAAGACATCACACACATCCATGCCCGAGGCAGGATTCGAACCTGCGACCGTAGCGGTCGCGTGGTTCCAGACTGGAGCGCCCAGAACCGCTCGGCCACTCCGGCCGGCCCCACACAGACACTCTGTGGAATCTTGGAATACTGAATTTTTCCCAACAAACTTGAGCAGGATGGCTAAAGGACTATTTTTTATTTATGAAGAGACCTAGTCCTTTTTTGTATGATTAGGTGTAGTCCTTTCTGATAGCTGCTGCTTCCAGCATGCAGTTATGCCTTCTTGCCTACTCTAGATGCACCTGAAAGTTCTGGGCGTTCTTGATTGTTCTTGCAATAGTTGCAGCACCACCAGCCAATGAACCCATAGCTGAGAGCGCTGCAAGAGCAGGAATGAGAAGGGGGATAACCCCACCTGATGTCTTGGGTGTTAGGAGAACCCAGTGTGCTTTCACCAGTCCTTTATACTTCAGAGCGCTTTTAGATACATACATTGCTGTCAGGATACAGTTTTTAACCAGTCTTTCTTCGTCTTCTTCTTCATCTTCATCTTCTTCTGCAGCGTTCATAACTTGCTTTGAATCGAACCCAGGCCGAACTTAATTTTACCACACATGGTTTTATCGGCCACAAATGGTGGAATGCACTGCACTATACCAATATTCTTTCTCGCACATATTGCCTTTTCTTTATCAGTTAAAATTCGCCTGCAGTGTGACGTCCTGCGAGATCTTTATGTTTTGCATATGCAATGTCATGTTTCAAATTCGCATCATCCATCAGGTTAATACCCTGATCACCATGAGCCAAACCACAATCATTAATCCCTGGAATCTGCAATTCGATAGGAATTTTGTCGACAATGCCACCACCTCCTATAACGTGTCTCTCATCATGCATGTTATGCTGCTGTGCTGGTTCCGCTCTGATGCTTCACCCATCCTAACATGATACCAACTACATCAGGTATTCGCATGCAGTGGGTTTTATAGAAAAACCTTGTAATAATATACGTAGCCCTATAGCGCAATAAGCATTTACCGACTGTGTATAAAATAAATAAAATAAATATAATATTAATTATTGTATATGTATGATAGTGATTGGTTGTAATTAATATTTGCTTATCTGGAACGTGGACGTTTAATTATTTGGTATCAGACGCTTGACAATGGCTTTTTCGTAAATGCAATGTTATTCGTAGTTGACCGTGAAATGTGATTCAAATAATCGGACTTCGTATTTAAATCGTTTCCAAAGACTGCTGCGGTAGGTGCGGACTCAGAATCTAAATCTCAATATTAGAATAATTTGCCAGCCATGTCAATACGTCGTACAGAGGTGACTGTCTACTAAACATAAAAAAGTTTACACAGTTAGTTAAATCAGATATATTCAACGAATAAGCCTATGGTTAAATAATTCTACTTACTTTCATAAATATAAATTCTTTACAGAATCGAGTGCCTAGTAAGATTGCAACTCGCAGTGTTCTTATATAACTTCAAATATGGCGGTGTGCCAGTTAATAAAATATACGTGCTTCCCGCACCAGTTGTTCTGCAAGACCTCCCTTTTTAATCAAACATAAGACTGTCCTCATTGTATTTTGTTTTATCAGCGACATAGCGCTGCAGTTCTATGCCATAGGCTTTATTTATTTGTCAGAGATTAATTATTTAATTAAGGTTTCGCGTTTCCGAGGAAACTCACGCACGGCATGCAAATGTGCCTTTATATGTGCTACAATGGCTACATATAATGAGAAGGTAATAAAGTAAGAAGAACAAAAGGTTTATGATAATATATTTTATTTACACTTTAGTAGTCATATGTACGATGTAGTACATCAGCAAAATGCACAGGATCTTCCTTCACACCAGTACAGTAGTTAGCAAATAACGGTTTCTTTTACGCACAGAATTCAACGTCTATTTCCCTCAAACTGATGGATATTCCTCCATCTTATTCTTTTGGTCTCATGTTGATACAGTGCTCTAAATCGTCTACATACACACACACCATATGTATGGAGATAGTTCACAATATCTTTATATGCACTTTGAACATAAGGTAACCATCTGGCATCTGTTCAGTCTTTCCAACACAATGGATAGCAGCATACATAGACCGAACAAGTTTGTAATGGTAGAATGCTGTGACTGACCACCTGATATCAGCATGACTGCAGCACTGTTATACAATGATGTTGTAGATAAGATCCGGCTTGCACAGCAAATCTCCAGTGGAGAGTAGGATGGATCATACTCTGCAATAATCTGCTTGTCGATGTAGGGTTCTGTATTACACAGTCCATCCCATTTCAACTCTGTAAATCTCACTTTAACACCTCTCAGTACATTTTCAATCTGCAACACAACTCACCAATCACTATCCACTGATGCTTCTACACCAATATTTAAGGGCTTTGAGGCTCTGGCTGTTACATTATAACTTGCATTGATTAGCGTCAGAGCACTAGGAGGAAATGGCAGTTTCTCATCCATCACATCTACACCCTACTCTTGTAGTAACACTGGAATGTTCTAGGATGGTGCATGTGTCAGAGACCAGTACTGACATGCATAGAATGGAGTAGGACCACAAGCACACTTATTTAGAGGTTCAGGGACCGGCTAGGTGTCTTCGTTACACAAATCGACGAGTGGAATGAATAACAGCAACTCATTGTCTTGCTCCAACATACTAGCCAGATGGTCTACAGCATCCCACAGTGTTGCCAATTCCAATCGGCCTAATGTCGCTGCAGATCTTGACAAGTTGCTGGCTGCCACTTCTGCTGGTCTGGACATGGCAGAGGTCGCTGGAGATTCTGACAACCCGTTGGGTGGTGCTGCTGGTCTGGACACCCCGATGGGTGCTGCTGCTGCTGGTCCAACCATGCAGGATACCACTGAACAAAGAAGCAGGTGAAACAATAAGCATCCACAGAGAAAAACATGGAGTTGAACAGGGAACCGCTGTATGTGGTAATAGCAACAAAGATATGTAATGGGTACTAGCTCTTCCACTTCTTCTGCATGACAGAGGTAAATGAAGATCTCTGCTACTGTTGAAGCTTCATGGCTACTAGTGCTCTACTGTTGCGACTGCTGCATATGCATTATATCATCCTTGTTTTCACGATTACGTGACTGGATATAGCATTCCAGCATTCCTATTGACCTTCCAGTTGTCAGATATGGAGGGATGAATATTTCGTTGCTATTAGTTTCCTGAGAGGAAGTGGTGGGAGATCAAATCTCACTTCAAGCACCCTCTATGGGAGTTTTTTGAACTCGTCCAGTCGGTCTGGGACTGTTGGTGAAGAAACCAAACAGACACACACATATATTGATGGAGCGTTTCAAAAAAGGTACACAGCTGCAGCGTAAGCAACCATCTTCACATGTTGTGAAATCTGTCTTGAACCCATCGCGATACATCACCATTATTTGCTGAAAAGTATCCTTCTTAGGCTCATCGATTATATTTCATTTCCAACCCTTGTGTAAGGAGCCAATGGACGCAGTTCTCAGCTATGTGCTTACAAGTAGTACATTCATTAAAATCCTCCCTGCTCGTCACCATCATCTCCTCAACTGAACACACTCTGAACAAGCTGACTACGCTGGGGGGGAAAAGTGTTCTGCTTCTTGCACATTTCTGACTGACAGGACTGTTCATGAAACGTATACATTTCTAGCACTAGCATCTATCGGCATGAGTTGTGAAATGTAACATCAGTCCATCTCGATACATCTTCATTGTTTGATGAAATGTATTCTCATTCTTAAACTCATCCAGTTTCACAGCTTTCCAGGCACAATGCAGGGAGCTATGGATACAGTCCTCAGCTGCGTGATTATGACTAATATAGCTGTTGAACTCTTCCTGTCCAACACGAACATCTCCTCCACTGAACACATCACACATACAATAAAGTAAACACTTATGTCCATCCCACCCAGCAGCTGAGCGCAGACTGAAGCTTCCTCACTAGCAGAGGATGAGAGAGGGACTTGGGAGGTGGAAATGATGGAGGGGAGGAGTGGGAGGGCGAACAGCGCCCTCTGGTGGATGTGATGCAAATGAGCTCAAGGTTGCCACTTGGTTCTTCGCAATCAGACTTTTTTCAACACGATGCAGGAGTCAGCACCACTTAGCCACTGTGGCGTTGGATGTTGCTTTGTTCCGTCCACTTCCACCAATTCAATAGGACTTTTCCCCTTCAAAAGTGGAAAATGATTTATCCACGACTAAGGGACCCGTGCTAAGCTTCCGAACTTTTATAGTTCTGAAAAATAACAGTATCTGAAATGAGTGTAGCCGTTGAGATAGGGATACTAGTGGGAATAAAGAGAAGACATTTTTAAAAATGAAGCGAAGGACGTGAAATCAGAATCATGAATTTAGGATACATACTTGTAAGTAAATATCCATTTACATTTCCATGTGTCAAAAAATGTGATTTTCATTAGGAATGTTTATCGCTTCACGCACAATGGATGGAGATCAGGGGCTGTCACTATGGCCACTTAAACTATAACGTCGGCTGTAGTAGCAATAGGTAAATCAAAATTCAGGGCCACAATGACAAATATGTTTGTCGTTTTGGGAAGCATATTCGTTTAGAAAAGTCACCTTGCACAACTGTCGCAGCGGTCACGGTTACCATCTATGACGATGTTGCATACAAATCATCCGGTTCATAAGTACTTTAAAACAAGTGAAATGGTATTTGCAATAAGATAATCTGAAAATGAAGTCTCTTATTCGTGCTTAAATAGATAGCTTCGTAAAATACAGGTATGAAGTTGGGCATCCAAGATGCCCTTTTGACTATGACAGTTAAAAGTCTCTCGAATGTTACAATTTTCCACACAATACGTTTTCGCGCAAAATCGGTATGCAGTGTCAGAAGCCATTTAAAAAACCTTTATAATGATACTTCATTCACACGTGTACGTTTGGTATGTGATGAGAAACAGGAATGTTTACTTGAGAATTAATACATATGATGCTCTACTGTACCAGTGGGCAGCGCCATTTTGTTTTGGCTCCCCTATCGGCGTGCTGTGGTACTGTAGCACCGGGATTTCAGTGTGCACCACCACCGTAACCATGTGCCTCCTACAAACAAATAACAAACAATTAATTATGTAACTTCTGTTTTTCTAAATAATAATGAAATTTTTTTGAGTAGCTCTCGCACAAGCGTTACGATATTATCACATATGAAATCCGATTGCTCGATAATTAAACTCGTGATTAATTACACCATATATTCAAGAATTTTTTTTCATTTTCCATAGAAGGAATTTCACTCTGAGTACTTCAGCTCTACATTTATGCCTTTAGTATGGAAATGTCGTTATAAGGAGCAGGAAGTTTAATATCTTTTATCACAATATATTTGGCTTTATCAGCACAACTTGATCAAAAACATACACACAGTTACTGTTATCATCAGAAATCTGCGACTTCTGCTGCTATCCAACTAAAGCTGGATATAACGAAATTCGACAATACAAGCTTGGAAATATACATAATTTACTTGGTGACTGAATGGAAATTTAACATTGGGTTTCCGTCTCGAATCATCTTCAAGTTTGTTCAAAATATATTCAAGTAAGTTTTCAGGACGTCAATCTACAATACAGTATTTGAAACGTGTCGGCTTCTGCTTAATCCTACCATATATTCCCCGTGAAAATACCGGGACCTCTGAAAAGCTGTAATAAACTAATCAGCAGTTTCTTAAATACTGTAACATGTGTGTGTCTCAGTATGTAAAACCAGACTCTTCTTAAATTTCTTGTAGAAATTGCGGGAAAGTATGAAGTCAGCTCTCGATTATTGTAATTAATGTGAAAGCTCTGTATTCTTCAATATCTGAGCTTTGATTTAATGACACCCGTTTAACAAAACATGTTTGTACTGGGAATGTTTTACATTTTTAAACACATGTTTATACGAAACGAACAACAGCAGAATATCTAATAATGTGTGAAATACACTTCACAACAGTTTAAAAATTTTATTTATTTATTTACTTAGTTACTTTTTTTAGTGAAAAGAGAAGAAGAAACCATCTTTCGTTTGTCTCATTTATTGTGCTGCAGCCTGCACGATATCGAAGTTCCCACTCTGTGCAATCGAATAGTATGTGGCATTGCAAATTTTCTGTTAATTTCTTAACTAAAATTTTTATCTTCGAGGAAACGTTAATTTTATTTTATCTTAGTACGAAAGGTGCATTTACGTGCAGACATAACAGCAGTGTTCACGCAAATGACAACACACCACATCAAGACTACTTAAACTTCGTAGTCTGTCTTCTCACCCCTCAGAAACCGCTAAGAAAAGCAAATTGTTCCTGATTTTGAGTTTCACGAAAAACTAAGTGTCGAGTCAGACATTAAAAAAAAAAAGAAAAAAACTCGTTAGTGATGATCCTGCAGATTGGTGTGTCAATGAATCAACAATCGACATTCTCTTACAACGTGGCATTAATCAAAATTGTAACAGTGGTTTTTCTAATTCAAGAAGATCAGTAGGCGATAAAACCAGATATTTGAACAAAAATGTATTTCACCGTAAACTTTTAAATGGAGAATCAACTTTGCGTGATTTTCTAGTATACTCATGTAGCGCCGGTGCCGTTTTTTGTGCACCACGTAAATTATTCGGAGGTAAGGCCGCGACTGCTGCTAATGGTACTGCAGATTGGAAAAATATTTCTAATATTTTATCTCATCATGAGAATTCACTTGAACATAAAAATTCTGAGCTATCACTCTTAATAAGAAAAAAGTGACTTGGAACGATAGATAATCATTTCGAGTCATATGTTGAGACAGAAAAAATGTACTGGCGCAGTGTGTTGAAAAGGATGTTTGCAGTAGTGAAGAAACTAACAAGTCATGCACTTCCCCTACGTGCACACATTGAAATATTCCACTCATTACGTAATGGTCAATTTATGATGTCTCTTGAACTTATAGCCGAGTTTGGTCCTTTTCTGGCTGAGCACGTTGAACGATATGGAATTCCAGGGCAGGGATATACAAGTTATATTTCTTCAACAATCTGTGATGAAATAATAGAACTTCTTTCTGAACGAATAAAATGAATTATCATAAGGGAAATAAAACAAACCATATATTTCTCTATAATAATATATTCTACTGCGAACATTTAACATATTGACCAATTATCATTCATATTAAGATATGCGAACGAGAATGGTGAACCTGTCGAACGTTTCCTTCTGTTTTTACCAAACTCGGGACACAAGTCCGAAAACTTACCTGAGACCGTACTAAAAGTCCTGTCTACAAATTCCATTGATATTACTGACTGTAGAGGCCAGTCGTATAACAACGCAAGCAATGTCAGGAACCTACACTGGTTTGCAGGCACGCATTAAAGAACGAAATCCGAAACCTCATTATGTGCCTTGTGCAGCACATTCTTTGAATTTAGTCGGCACCAGTGCTGCAAGCTGTTGTCAGGAAATATGTTCATTTTTCAATGTAGTGGAAAACCTTATAATTTTTTCTCTGCTTCGGCACAGCGCTGGGATAAACTTCTTTCTTTCACGAAACAAGGAAGCAAAACGGTAAAAAGTTTATCAATAACACGTTGGTCAGCAAGAGAGGGAGCGTGTGTAAGTCCACATGAAAACCGGGAGGGCGTTATCAATGCCCTCACACACATTACCAAAAATACGATTGAAAAACCACATGTGCGAAATGAGGCTTTAGCTTTATTGAATCAACTCCGCAGACTAGAAACAGTGTTAATGACGACAGTTTGGAAGGATATACTCCAGAGATTTAATAGTGTAAATCTGAAATTGCGAAGTGTAAATATTGATACTAAAATAGTGCATGAGTTATATGAATCACTTGTAGAATTTATTGCATCTATTCGTGGCATGTACGACTATTATGAAAATAAATCCATGGAATTTGTGATTGATATAGACTATGAATGCACCTACAATAAGATCAGGAAAACGCGAACTTCATGATGACGAAGAAGCGGAATCTGAAGATATTTTTTTGACTGGAAGGGAAAAATTGAGAGTCTAAACATTTCTCCCGGTACTCTATAAATTGTACGCCGAATTAGTGAGGAGGAAGGAAAGCTATAGAGCACTGTTGGACTACTTCACAGTTTTCAGTAACTTTAAGAGCAGTTCACCTGACGACATTGCTGAACGTGCAGCAAAACTTCAAGCGTCATATGACAGATCTAGAGCCTTCCTTCCCTAGTGAATGTGTACATTTCGCGGAACGTTTGAAATCTTCTGAAATTAGTGATATACCAGTCTAAATGAGTAAATTTTTACGAAAAGAGATGTCACAGTCCGTGTTTCCGAATGTTGACATTGCTCTTACAATATTTCTATATATGGCACTTACAAACTGTTCAGCAGAACTCTCGTTTTCGGCTCTTAAAAGACTGAAATCGTACCTACGTTCTACGTTGTCTGAGGAGAGATTGAACGCCTTGTCCGTTCTTCACATCGAAGCCGACCCCCTAACCGTCTGAACGATGAAGATACGATCGACGAGTTTTCTGCCGTCAAAGCCAGACGCAGACTTTGTTGACTGGTGAGTTTGTTTATTTATTCATATTAGTTTTAAAAATTTAAGATTATAATGTGATTTTTATTATAACTTATAGCACATTCATTGAATTTAGAAACTACGTATTACCTGTTTATTTTACAATTGCCGATGGCAGATTGCGGAACTATACCTCGTTTACGTGCAGACGTGACCGAAGGCACCCGACAACACTAAACGGTACCCGAATGACCCAGGCCGCTCGGAGCTGTACATTCAAGTCATATTGATACTGTAGTATATTGCAACTGATGCGTATTCTTGCCGTGTGCTGAAATGTATAGTTATCGCGGAAGTATTCGTTATCGGAAGGTACGCTCAGCTGAACAAGTGTTAATAAATGACGTAGTTAAGTTCTGTCGGTAAATACGTAGAAGCTTTGCTAATATCGTTAGAAAGAGCTATGGTGAGAGAAGTGGCTGCAGTACAAAACTGTCCAGCCCTTACATGGATTAAAGGTATTGTGTACACTTATTATGCAGCGTCTAGCTACACAGACCCTAATGCTTTACACGTTAACTATTAGATTATGAAACAAATTTGATATATATATATATATATATATATATATATATATATATATATATATATATATATATATATATATAAAGTCTACTACACATTCAAGTTATCAGATCGTAAAACGACAGTTTAATTTTAATTTTGAACGCATCTCTGTAGAAGTACGTATTAATTTCTAATGTATGACACGTTCGCTTCAATTTTTAGATCGTAACACAACTTTTTTTATTTTCATTTTCAACGGTTTCGTATAAAAGAACATATTAAAATTGAGTGTGTAACAAGAATGCGTTGTCTCCTACACGCTCTGCTGAATTTTTAGACCATAAAAGAAAAGTTATTTTCCTTGTGTTCGTTTCTGTTGTCTTTCGACAGAATAATGTGTTAACACAATGCAGGTTTAAGTTTGTTTTATTCGCTACCGTACACCAAGTACAGTTCAGGAACTATGTTACATTTTGATGAGCACAACTAGACCGCTGATGCGTCCTTCAGAACAACGAATAGCACAGTACGGAAACAGCTCACAGCGCTCCCACCCAAAACGGCAATTGTGAAGTGACCGGGTAATAGTTATTATTTAAAACATGTTTTTTGGGGAGGCGCATATAATATGGCGTGCCTAGGGGCGCAAAAGTTTTAAATCCGCCGCTGGTTGGATGGCTTTATTAAGAGGAACAAACCATTTTTCAATGGACTACAGCCTTCCTAAGAGACATTTAACGAACAGAGCTACGAAATAAATAGCTGAAAACAAAATAGAAGAAGATGCTGTGTGTAAATGCTATCGTCTTCGCTTAGAATCTAACACGCGTTTCACTTTGTTAGTGATTATGTGCATGTTGCAGTCTCATATGAGTAATCCCATTCTTTTCTGTTCATGGAATGCAGCTTAGAACTTGGGAATGTTCTGTTACAACGTACTGAACCATAGAATGGAAATATTTGTATTAGCTGTTGTATGCTACTCTTAAATCTTCTTTTAAAACTTAACTAATACCATTTCCCAAACATATGTTCTCTAACAGGAACAATTATTGGCAGCTTGGATGCAAATCGAGTATCTTAATTAAGTTAATGGAAAAACTAGTTGTGAAAACATGCATTGGTCGCCTCTCATGATACAGTACCTAAAATAAGGACATAATGCTTTAAAATATCCAAACGAATGGATTTTGCAAGCGGAGACCTTTGTCTGTGGTGTATGCAACGCCGGTTTATGAAGAAAATCACATTCAGTACCAGCACGGATACGATCTCAATCCACACCTTACAAGGAAGTAGCCCTTTCTCCCCTATGCTTGCCTTTAAAAACCTTTGATTACTATATATTGTACGTCCAAGTGCTTTTACATGTTTTTCCTTCACATTAGACTTCCACCCAAACAAAGCATAACGTGGAAATAACAAGCTCCCCATCTGGCGATGCGCCAGATATAAGGCGGATGGTTTTCCGGATTGTACTTTCTTGGTAGACGAATTATCCTCAACAGCCAGAAAACATCAGAATCCGACAGCTCCGGTTGGCAAACTTTCATTGATTCTCTTTTTACTATGACTTTGAAGTCCTGCTGTAATCTCATTGATCATTGAGTAATGCACACTTGAATTTTCCTTATTGAATAGTAAAGGTTTATGTAACAAGCTGTTTCTTTATTGCCCCTCCCGCCGGAGGTTCGAGTCATCCCTCGGGCAAGGGTGTGTGTGTTGTTCTTAGCATAAGTTAGTTTAAGTAGTGTGTTAGTCTAGGGACCGATGACCTCAGCAGTTTAGACCCTTAGGTATTCACACACATTTGAAGAGTTTTCTGTTTCTTTATTCTCTTGCCAACAAACAAACTCTCATCTCTGGGAAGCAACTAGACAACCAGTCTACAACAGCTACTTGTCGTTAGAGGTCTACAACTTGTTCTTTAATCCTTGCAGCCGGTACGGTGTTGATCATCTAAGTGCCTCGAAAACAAATACTGAGAACTGTAAGCTTCTACTGAGTCCAACAGATTCATATCGAAACTCCGTCTTCATCGCAGTGGTATTTCACAGGGTTCAGCTGGCCTAATTGTTACTTAACCGTTTTTCCCGATCTTTTCTTAATGCATGTGAGGTAGCAAACAGGTAAAACCTTAATTTTAATGAAGTTTTTTCGTTTCAATCAGTTTACATCGCATTAAAAAACTCTAATAGTTCCTTCATCTACGCGAACTTAAACCCTAATCTTCCTCCCTTCAAGAGGCTTGTTGTTGATCTACTCTTCAGTCCAAAGACAGGTTTGATCCATTTCTCCGTGCTAGTCTATCTTGTGCAATTCTCTTCAGCTCTGCATAGCTACGATAATCCACAACCATCTGAAACTGCTTACTGTACTCGAATCTTGGACGGCCTCTGCAATTCTTACCTCACACTTCCCTCCGTTACCAAGCTTACTATTCCATGACGCCTCTCGTCCCTTCTTTTAGTCAAGTTAGCCATCAACATCTTCTTGCCCAGTTCAGTCTCCTTATTAGTTTCCCGATATACCCGTCTAATTAATAGCATTCTTCTGGAGCACAACATTTAAAAAATTGGTCAGGTGCAACTAGGACTCGCACACTCAGCGTTACGTACACACTTAGTTATGTATATTGGTACACTATGAGATCAAACGTATCCGGACACCCCAAAAAACATGCGTTTCTCGTATTAGGTGCATTGGTGCTGCCACCTACTGCCAGATACTCCATACCAGCGACCTCAGTAGTCATTAGACATCGTGAGAGAGCAGAACGGGTTGCTCCGCGGAAATCACGGATTTCGAACGTGGTCACGTGATTGGGTGTCATTTGTGTCACACGTCTGTACGCGAGGTTTCCACACTCCTAGACATCCCTAGGTCCACTGTTTCCGATATGATAGTGAAGTGGAAACGTGAAGGATCACGTACAGGCCGATCTCATTTGTTGGCTGATAGAGACCGCCCACAGTTGAAGAGTGTTGTAATGTGTAATAGGCAGACATCTATCCAGACTATCACACAAGAATTCCAAACTGCATCAGGATCCACTGCAAGTACTATGACAGTTAGGCGGGAGGTGAGAAAACTTGGATTTCACGGTCGAGCTGCTGCTCATAAGCCACACATCATGCCGGTAAATGCCAAATAAATGGCAAACGATGCCTCGCTTGGTGTAAGGACCGTAAACATTGGACGATTGAACAGTGGATAAACGTTGTGTGGAGTGACAAATCACCTTACACAATGTGGCGATCTGATGGCAGGGTGTGGGTATGGCGAATGCCCGGTGAGCATCATCTGCCAGCGTGTGTGATGCCAACACTAAAATTCGAAGGCGGTGGTGTTGTGGTGTGGTCATGTTTTTCACGGAGAGGGCATGCACTCCTTGTTGTTTTGTGTGACGTTTTGTGTGACACTATCACAGCACAGTCCTACATTGATTTTTTAAGCAGCTTCTTGCTTCCCACTGTTGAAGAGCAATTCTGGGATGGTGATTGCATCTTTCAACACGATCGAACACCTATTCATAATGCACGGCCTGTGGCGGTTTGGTTACATGACAATAACATCCCTGTAATGGACTGGCCTTCACAGAGTCCTGACTTGAATCCTATAAAACACCTTTGGGATATTCGACTTCGTGCCAGGCCTCACCGACCGACATCGATATCTCTCGTCAGTGCAGCACTCCGTGAAGAATGGGCTGCCATTCCCCAAGAAAGCTTCCAGCACCTGACTGAACGAATGCCGGCGAGAGTGGAAGCTGTCATCAAAGCTAAGGGTGGGCCAACACCATACTGAATTCCAGCATTACAGATGGACGGCGCCACGAACTTGTAAATCATTTTCAGCCAGATGTCCGGATACTATTGATCACATAGTGTAGTTCATCTATCCCGGGAATCGTGAATGTTGAAGATTTTTGCCTGTTATCGATATCGATATTGACAATGCATCTGCCCCTGGAATACAAGCCCATAAGAAAATCTCTACAGTAGTTCTCGGACATACGGAATGAAGCGAGTAGGGAACTTCAGTTTATATCTCCAGAGAGAGGGAAGATTTCATAAAATAGTTTTTGTTTGCTTACTAAAAAATGATTTCAACTTAACATTTTATATTTTGCATGCAGTAATATTCTTCTGCTGTGCTTTTGACGGATGATGACTGCAATGTAAGTTCTAGTGGCAACAATATATTTTTATGTAGTATGATTGCACTTTAACAATTTTCGAATTCTTTCCCATTACTTGGCATGTGGAATTGCGCTTCTTGCCGAATGTCATGATTCTAGGTGAACGGGAAGTATCTCACAGGCTTTGATGAGTGAGTTTGCGAGACTCAAAATATGCGACATAACTGGCAGTATTTTTTAATCGCGTTAAAATATATTCTTAAATTTCCTAGACCACTAAGGCACCGTAGACCTCAGTATGAGACATAAATTGCAACTTGGTGCGTCTACCCTTTCCTGAGAAAAGGGTTTCTTAACAGTGGGACAGACACACAGACGGACAACAAAGCGATCATGTACCGTTTTCTTTATTACCGAATGAGATACGGAACCCTAGATACGTGTATTCTCTTCTTCTCTGAACTTTTATCGTCCATGTTACTTACATGGATACAGTTGAGACTAATACTTCCAAAAAAGACTTCCTATCATTTAAATTTACTTTCAAAGTTTTCAAATTTTTCTCTTTTCAGAAACCGTTTCCTTATTATTGAAAGACTGCATTTTACATCTTCTCTATTTCGGCCATCGACAGTTATTTCACTGTCCAGATAGCAAAACTCAGCTGCTGCTATTACTACCTCATTTCGCAGTCTAATTCTTTCAGCATAGCCTGATTTAGTTCAACTCCATTTCATCACCACTGTTCTACTGTTGTTGATGTTAGTCTTATAACCTCTTTTTAAGACACTACCCATCCTCTCAATTGATCCTTCAAGTCCATTGCCATCTCCGACAGAACTACTATGTCTTCAGAAAATCTCAAAGTTCTTGTTTCGTTTCCCTACTTTAACCCTTTTTTCCTATTTCTCTTTGGTTTTACTTAACAACTGAGTCGATCAAAGTTTAAAATTAAATCGGGCCCTTGTGAAATCTACATCTGCGCAAACATATTGAATCAGGGAGAGGTGTCGCAAGCAGCAGCGGCAGTTTCAACAACGTAGTCGTATCGCGTCTTTCCTATCCTCCTACCAAAAACAGATGCAAAAACGTCTCTTGCCATTTACGACCTTTCGCGCTGCTCCCTAAATTTGAGTTTGCAGTTTACACGCGGGGCATAAAGCGATCTCCTCCGGGGGCAATAAATCACGTGACTAGCTACCAGAGTGCGTAGCGGGAGTCTCAGGTCGGCAACCCTGTTATTCATCCAGTTTTTTTTTTTTTTTTTCGACGAAGCTTCCACATCATTGATCAGAGTTCCTTCTAAATTATTTACGCGCGGCGAAAAATGACGAAGACTACGCACACGTAGTGATGCAGTTTTCGGTGGCGCCAGACGTGTTTGCTCACCAGCTCTGTCGTGTGATGGCACCAGCAGCAGTAAATTTCCACGGGGAGACACGCACTGAAAACTGAACTGCACACTGTTATCGGTCGTTAATCAGCGCGGGAAAGCCTGCATGCATTTATGTTAAGCTTGCACGTAAATCATCCGTAAACCCAGCGTCATGCAATTTTCAGCTTTATTAAACGCTATGAACCTGTACTTTCCGGCTCTGCAGCCGAGTTGGTGTTGAAATTTTCAACCGTTTGAACACGAGTGATTTTAAAAACTTTTCTGCATACAGTGACATGAAATTTCAGGTAGGTAAACTTATTCATTTAATATAGTTGTTGTCAACATTGATTCCTGATTTCTTTATTACTGTGAAGCGATACAAAAGTTTTAATCACTGAACTCTAACAGCTATCTTCGTTAGCTGTACAGACGACACTACTCGACACCCATTTTGCATCTGGGATATGATACATCAGTTAGTATGTACTCGTATTTTGGAATTTAGCATCTGAATGTACCTTTCAAAATTTTCTAGCATGTAATATTTTTGATGGATTTCGAGCATGCAGGGTTAACAGCGGGACAGTAACTTGTATTTAGCAGTTTGATGTAGAAAACAGCCAGAGTTGCAATATTCAATTTTTTTAATGTAATTGTTACTACCTAAATTCACTTTCAAATCATCCAAACGGACAAAACGGTATATTCTGTAATAACATACAGACCATGTTAAGATTGTGTATATGTTTATATCGAAATCAAGTTTTTCGATGAACGTGTCGTATTTTTAGAATGGTGAATGAATGTTTGTCCAGCAGTATTCATTGAAAAACTTGTCTTTGGTATAAGTGTATGTACAATTTTAACATGGTATGCATGCTCTTACGGAATACACCATTTTATCTGTTTATATGATTTGACAATGGGCTCAGGAACACGGAATTAGTCATCAATTAAATAAAAAAAGTTGTAAGTTTCGCTGTTTTTTACATCAAACTGAACAAACTAACATTTGTTACTTTTTGTGGATTTTTATTCTTTATTTTATGTGTTTTGAAGTTTACAGTCCTTTTGTATATAGGAAGATCTGCAAATGGTCACTAGACGGCGGGCGTCGTAAGGGTTCTCTTGTCTCACTTATCTCGGCCCATCAGTTTTTGTGCGTTTTGTTGCCTCTGTGAGTGTCTCTTTTGAGAGATAGTGGGACGTTGTGATGTTTAAAACTTACACTTAGTAAAAATGGCAATTGACAAACTACGGCGTTTTCTAAACTACCCCGACAACGTTTTCTATTTGTGTGGGAAATTCATTGTAAATCTCAGACAATACAATAACTGACTGATTTAAGAAGACTGTATTTTGCTTATCCCGTTGATGACAAAGATAACACACATTCTTTAGGCTGAAGAGCGGCGTACTAAGCTGCTGCCAGCCCGCCCCCTTGAGAGGGGGGGGGGGGGGGGGGAATCGAAACCCAATAAAGAAAAAAGAAAAAAAAGACAAATATAAAAGATTTGCGTCTGACATTTCCTGCATATCCTGTACCATCAATATAGCACAATTGTTGAAAGGAAAACTCTGAGCCACGATGTTCGCTGTCCCAATATTATGGGTGTGAGCATGAAGACAATCTTTCAGGCTGTTCGTATTGCCCCACAAATATTGCAGGGTTTTCAAGCAAAACTACACATAAAGTTTTCAAATGTATTTACAGTGTATGTGCAACGTTTGATACCAAACCCACAAACATCGAATTAGTTGCTTCGTCCTCCTTCGGGGCAATAACACAATATCGCTTTTTGGGCAACAGAAGAGATTATGTGTTTCCATTGTGAGTAATCTGTTAGACCGCTACAAGTATACAGGGTGTAGAAAGTCACTATTTTCTTCCCACCCTGATTTCGTTTAAGAAAATTTGGGATCACTAAGTGACAATCAGGTTGAACGCTTTCACCAAGACATCTGTACGATGGAATGCCGTAATCAAAGTCACAGAAACGCTTCGATGATGGGTGACTACTGTAGGGGTCTTGCTAGGGAGAGTGATGAAACGACAAACCAAGAAAGAGCATCATTGTGATATTTTTCCAAGGCCAAACAAGTTTATAGTTGAAAATATCTTGTGAACTAATTTAGACCGTCTACTGGCGTCATTTCCGTACATTGATATTAAATAGTATTGGGCTGTACAGTTGTGAATACGTATTTTTTTTTAATTTTTCCTCTATTCGCCAGTACTGTTTGATTCCGTTGTGTCTCTAGGAAACGTGACACGATAGAGAAAAATTGATTTTACCAGTGAATTCAGCACCCAGAAATTAGGTAATTACAAGCCAGTTGCAGAGAGACAGTTTAAATTTGTTGACTAGAGCTATTTACAAAAAACTCGTTTTTCCAGCTACATATGTGAAGCCGCTTGATACTCTGGAGACACTTTCTCACAGCCACTCTACAAACTATAATCCGTGTACTCTCATAGGATAATAGTTTCGTTCTGTTGTTGCTCCTAAGGGTTTGCCATCTTTTCAATGGTTTATGGTATTTTCATCAAATATTTGGACTTTAGTAGAAACTAATCAGATACTTGGATTTTAATAGAAATTATGTAAAACGTGCAGTTCTGATAATATGAGAATCAAAGATGTTGCACTGTCGTGTAAAGGAGTGCTTGGGAAGTGGTTTAGCAGTATCGGCAGCAACTGCTAGTTGAATAGCAGTGCCATCAGCAGCCCGTGGAAGAAGGATTGGCAGCCTAGAGTGAACCGAGGACTGTCCAGTGAGCCAATTCGAGAGACACCGACCTGTTAGAATACGATTTCATTTCAATCGAAGCAAAACTACTCTCTCCGTAAATCAGATAAGTAGTAGTTGTTGTAGGAGCAGCAGCTTTATTCATCTGTAGATCTCTTTTTACAAGGGAATAGGACATGTCAAAGTATTTACAAATTTAAATCAATTTAAAATAAGCTCATCTGTGTACACATATATTTACAGACTTCTAGTTAGAGACAATCATTAGATTCCTGGTATACAGTACTTTTTTTACAAATAACTTATTAAATAATGTAATGCCACACTGTTCGCTCATTTCTCACTATCAGTAACTGCACACACTATACACACATTGTTTCATAACACTTCACTCACTACACACACACACACACACACACACACACACACACACACACACACACACGCACATACACACACATACACACACTGGTGATCTCTGTGCCATTTTCTGTACCGCAACTTCCCATTTGCTATCCTGAAAAACTGAGTCAGCATTCCTCCATAATGAGTGAGATGTTGAGCTCAGAAAGAGGAAGAGGTGTTAGTATTGTGCTATGCATAGCTTGGGGGCATGAATTTCTAGAAAGGAAAGAAGAAGGAAAAAAACCACAAAGTGAAAGTGTTATGTGGAATGTTGGATGTTTTAT
The DNA here is from genome assembly GCF_021461385.2 of Schistocerca piceifrons. Classification (NCBI taxonomy): domain Eukaryota; kingdom Metazoa; phylum Arthropoda; class Insecta; order Orthoptera; family Acrididae; genus Schistocerca; species Schistocerca piceifrons. The sequence continues at coordinate 787,674,798 of NC_060138.1, forward strand.
AGTCATTATTATTATTATTTATTTGTATAATATTTTTTATCAAACCCCTACTCTGTTTTATCTAAGTAATCCTTCAACATGTAAAATGTATTGCATAACAGGTACTTTTTAGCTGCCTTTTTAAATAAGTGTATTTCTACAATTACTTTAATCTCTTTTGGTAATTTATTCTACAGTTTTATTCCTTGGTAGAAAATGCTGTTTTGAATTTTATGTTTATAACTTCAGCATATTTAGTGTTTTAATGGAACATAGCTCTTTTGAAGTAATAACTCATCAACAGATCGAAAATATCATCAGTGACTGGATATCTATTGCTGGACAAAGGCGTCTCTAGATCTTTCCACACGTTTCCGTCTTCAACCATATCCCTGCTGCTCCAGCATGTTTACTAATATTAACTATCTTCTTTTGGTAGTCATCTCGTTCCATTCTTATTTATCGATAACTGGCAAAGAAGTATCTTGGTCCACATACGATCCGTTAGCCTGACTCCATTTTCCGCACACCTCAATTTCTTTTTCACTGCAGTATCAGTTATGTCCTCCACTTATAGCACATTCCCTGATTAGTTGGTATGTTTTCCCGTCTATCCTAACAATTCTCAACATGCATGGCTCCGTTACTTACTTAACAACTCTTTGTCAAAATGTATTTCACGTGAAAAGTCCCAATTTCACAGACATAAATCAAAACTTTAGTCGAGACAGCTTAAGAAGTTCCTTGACAGCTCGCAGCGCTGTTGCCAGCTTTCAGCTGTGAAGCGCTTACCGCTGCAGGCGAAAACAGTAGCCGACTACAATGAGGCGTTGCCATGGAGAAGTTTACGTTATAGCTTGAGGTAGGCCCTCGAAGGTGCCGTGTCCATCCCGCTGCCTCTACCAGAGATCTACTGACGCCGACTCAATTATAGTAACACATGTTGATCGCAAATTATCAGTCTGAAGCACAATGGCAGGTTCGTTGTGAAAATTCTAATTAGTTTACCAAAAGCACTACAGGTCATTTCTACTACTCTATTTGTCTCTTTTGTAGTCTACCTATCCATTACCGTCAACTTCCCTAAAAAACAGGTTTTCCTCTTCTTTCCTAAGCTACTATGAACAGTATAGTAAACACATTATCATAAGCAAGATAGACACGAAGCCAAATCCACGACAGTAGTAAAAGTGTACATGCACTCTCTGCAGATGATGACTGAAATAATGTATGATGAGGCAAAGGAAATTATGCAGACACTTAAAGGAAAGAAAATTTGATACTAATGGGTGACTGGAGTTCGGTAGCAGGAGAAGAAAGAGAAGGAAAAATAGTAGTAGAACGTGGATTGTGGGAAACGAAAGGAAGAGGAAGGCAACTGGTAGAATTTTGCACGGAGCATAATTTAATCATTGTATACTTAGAAGAGAATCGAAACGCAGGGAGATTTCAGAGATTTCTAAACCAAATATTAAACAATAAGACATTGTGTAGTATCTCAGTACCATTTTTACACCTCCAGCGTAGCAAGAGTCAAGTTTTTACGGTATAGTTTTAAGTTGTTGTCCTCTATGATATGTAGTGAACAAGGACGACCTTACGCCGAAAGCATCAAGCCTGCTTCCGCCATTTACCTGAGTCTTGGTAAAGTATTCATATTGCAGTCCTGCTCCCCGGTCTCACTTAAAACAGGATAAAACGTTCGTCTGTTTTGCAGCGAAGTGCACCATGCTCGACGAGTGAGAACTAGCGTTAAAAAATTAAGTTTCCAACTGTCCCATGATGAGCATTCATCCACGAAAGTACACTGTTTCAAAGTACATATTGTAAACTGACTGTGAATTCAACGCATTAACGCTAAGTGGTTGGGTTTAACACAGGGGTTTAATGGAAAAATAGGCTTCTGAGGAACAGGCTTCTACGAAACAGTCTTCTAAGACTCCCCGAGATGGCGACAGGCTTCAGCTGACGTCTGTGCTCAGCCCCTCGTTTAACCTCCTTCACAGTGAGGCAACCGGAGGCCGTGAAGTGTGTTCGCTCTTTGGGCGTTCACGTGTCGAGAGGCGAAGACGACATTAGAGAGATCAGTTGCATTCATCAGCTCCTTGATTTACAGGCTTTCGTGTCAAGCTACGCAATATAGAACTAGCCGCCATTACAAGAGGCATAAGCATTACAATATTATTGTGGAAAAAGAAACTAAAGTCAAATGTATCCAGTACTATATACGAGTGCACTCTTGGAACTTTACTAACTTACGTTCTCGAAGTAATAATAAACCAAAAAGGTAAAAGAAATATATGTTAATTAATCCATTTAGAAATTTGTGTTCCCATATTAATTTGCTACATATCAACAGAAATAAACAATCACACTCCTCTACATCTCTCTCGCTCGATGCAAAGAGGCTACACGGTGATTTAATTAATTGCAAGGTGTATGACTCACAGCATTATCTTATCCAAGCCAGATAACACTCTTTCATGATACAGACATTACAGGTTGCAAATACAGAGAGGAGATACATAAGGTGTTCTGACTACAGTTTATTGGTTGTGAACTGCAGACTGAAATTTAAGAAACTGCAAAAGGTAGAAAATTAAGGAGATGCGACCTAGGTAAATGGAAGAAACTAGAGGCTGTTGAGAGTTTCAGAGGGTGCATCAGGCAATGTTGGACTAAGAGGGGGACAAGGAATACAACACAAGGCGAATGGGTGGTCTTGAGAAGTGAAATGGGGAATGCAGCAGCGGATCACATAGGTAAAAGGGCTAGGCCTTTTAGAAATCCATGGATAAGGCAAGAGATATTGCATTTAATTGATGAAAGAGGAGACATAAGAAGCAGTCGAAAGGGAATACAGTTGTACAGGAATAGACTGACAGAAAGTACAAAATGGCTAATCAGGAATGGCTAGGGGAAAAATTCAGGGATGTAGAAGTACGCACAACTAGGAGAAAGATAGATGCTGCCTATAGAAAAATTATAGAGATCTTTGGAGAGAAAAGAAATTCAGCTTCATGATTATCGAGAACTCAGATCTCAGGCTACTACTGAGAAATGGCTCTGAGCACTATGGGACTTAACATCTGTGGTCATCAGTCCCCTAGAACTTAGAACTACTTAAACCTAACTAACCTAAGGACATCACACACATCCATGTCCGAGGCAGGATTCGAACCTGCGACCGTAGCAGTCGCACGGTTCCGGACTGAGCGCCTAGAACCGCTAGACCACCGCGGCCGGCTACTGAGAAAAGAAGGGAAAACTGAAATGTGGGAGGAATACGAGGGTCTATACAAAGGAAAAAAATTGAGGACAAAGTTGTAGAACAAGAAGAAGAAGTAGGTGAAGATGAGTAGGAAGACACGATACTGCCAGAATATCTTGACTGAGTACTGGAAGATATAAGTGGAATCAAGGTTCCTGGAATATTCATTCACTCCCATGACAAAATTATTCCACCTGGTGTGCAAAATGTATGAGAGAGATAAAATACCCTCAGATCTCAAGAAGAATGTAATGTCCGCAATTCCAAAGAAAACAGGTGTTGACAGGTGTAAAGATACCGAAATGTCAATTTAATAACCCATGGCTGCAAAATATTGACAAGTATTACTCCATCTGTCGGAAGAGTTTCAGGACAGGTTTTTTATTTCCTAGTTTGCAATACTAAAAAGGAACAAATGTTGTTTTTATGTTACCTGGTATGTGTGCGTCCCTGGAATGACCTTGGCCATCTTTCTACTCAAACTCACTAGGCAGCAGGGCTGTGTTTAGCAACACACTGTTTGGGTTCTTTCTGCATGAGAGTGCGAGACCCCATAACTGCTTTATCTGTTACCGAGTATCCGGCCAGACATTCTGTTATTGCCATCCCACCTAGGCCATATTTCCAGATTTTCTACCTTGCGATTTTTTCTTGTTTCCACGACTGAAAAGCCGATTGATAGGAAACCATCAATATATCGCAGACATCCAAAAGACAGGGACAAATGAGCTTACAAGCATCACAGTTGAAAATTTCTCTGTTTGGTTGTAAGACCTCCAGATACGTTGGCAACTATGTATAGATAGCTAAGTGGACTACGTCGACAGGAGCTAGGTCGTTAAGTGGTAAGTGCAATTTTATATGTTTAAAAAAACCTGTCATGGAACTCTTGTGACAACGGGAGTGTTTACAGAAACATGGGAAAACTAATCAAAGCCAGCCTCTGGGAAGATCAGCTTGTGTTCCAGAGAAATGTAGGAAAACAGAAGGCAACGCTGACTCTATGATCTATCCCAGAAGATTGTTTAAGGAAAGGCTCACCTACTTTTATAGTCTTTGTAGATTTAGAGAAATCTTTCAACGTTACTGACTGGGCTACAGTCTTTGAAATTTGGAGAATAGCTGGGATAAGACACAGGGAGCGAAAGATTACACAGCGTAACACTGATTCTGTGGCATGAGATTTATTATTCAATTTCAGGTAATTTTGGTTTGCTGAATACGAAAGTAACAATATTCATGTTGAACTGACTCTACTTTTGGAGATGAAGGCAATCCATGTATACTGGAAATTAAATTATAAAAAAAGAGAAGACTATTTTTGAAACGTTCATTTTAAAGTTATCAGATTTCAAACAAACAAAGTGCTAAAAATGAGCAAGGAATAATGAAATTAATCATAACTATAAAAAAATCAATAAGAATTAAGAAAAACGTTTTGTATGGGATTTTCCTCAGCGTTTTTGGTTCGGACAGTCTCTCTGCAAGTTCCAACAGCAGTCTGCCATCGTATGGTGATCCCAACGGCCTTGATATCTTTCCAACATAATCTTGATGTCCTGGTGGAACTGTTCCCCTTGTTCTTCGCCCAAGTTGTCGGGAAATCTATCTAAACTACTGTGTGAAAAATGCAATTTGACACTCGTATTAGCTCCTAGTTTTTGGAAATTCTGGACCATTTTGTTTACTATTTCGGAATATTCTTCAGCTTTGTGATTCCACCAAAAATATTTGATAGCTGATACAATACTTGTCCATGCATCCAATTCAACTTGAGCGGTGTGGTTTGTGAAATCATGGTTGTTTATAAGAGTACAGATTTGTGGCCCATCAAAAAGTCCTGCTTTTAACTTTTCTATTCTGAGACCGGAAAATGACTGAAAAATGTATGTTAAGCAATCGTCATTCCTATCTAAAGCTTTAACGAACTGTTTGACTAACGGTTCATGAACGATGTTATCTTTTTCTATAGGTAGATTCATTCTCTGCGGCCAGTTTTTCCTGCTCCAATGTTCATTTTTCGCACGACTGTCCCATAGACAAAGAAAACAGGGATATTTGGTGTTGCTGACCCAATAAAAAATGCAACATTCACTGACCACTGTTGTTGATGGAACGAGATTGTCTCTAAAGCAAGTTTAACGTTTTGATATTCTTCCTTGAGAGTAGTTGAATGAGCTATTGGATTCAAACCTACTTTATTTCCGTTACGCAGTAATACACATTTAAAACTTTTTGTTTGAACTATCTAGGAGAAGTCGCCAGTCTTTTGGTTGGTTACTGGAAGACACTTTAAATTTGAAAGTCCAGAATTATCAGTAAATGTAGGATATCATTCGTCTCGTTAAACTATGGAAGACTGTCGCGCTCTTTAGTTCGATAGGACGTTATTGATACGCCAGGCTGAGAGCGATGTTTTTCTTTTAGTCTTGACGCAAGAAACTCAACACATTTCTTAGATAAATTTAAATCTCAAATTAGGTCGTTTACCTCATCCTGAGAAAAGCCTTGCAGTGTAGGGCTGCGTTCTTCGAACTAACTTTCACTATTGCTTTTACCCTGACCGTCTAGCATTTCGACATCATCACACTGATAGGAGGTAAATACCGACATTGGCAAATCTTCACTATGCAAGGTTGGTGACTTGCGGATTATACGCTTGGGTAAACACAAGAGCGCTTTTTATGTCGATTCATACTTTTTACATTCACAGTACAAAAATAACAGTCATCGAGATTGTTTCTTGGCTCTTTCCATGTCATTGGTATTTCAAACGGAAGTCCTTTTCGTCCTGCATGACTCCAATCGAAATGACTCCACGCCAAGCTTTAACACCGTTGTGTGGAGCCCAACATTTATCTTGTTGTCCAAATGGTTTTCCAAAATATGCCTGATAACTTTGTTTTCCAAAATCATTTATACCCCGTCGTTGCTTTTCTTGACAATACTTTCCACATATGTAGCAGAAATTGTGGGGGCTGTGAACAGACGACTTCCCTGAAGAACTCACACTTTGTGTAACAAAAATGCCCAAACAGGAAAGTTGCGTGAAGTGACTGACACTGTATCAGGTTTGTAGAAAAACTGTAACGAATGTGTAACGCAAGAGGCTTACCTGCACAAAATAATAACGACAGAATTCCAAACAACAAAAACTCACCTGTGAAATGGCTTATAATCAGGGTGCTCTCTGTGAGAAGCAGAGATAGTTAACATAGTTTGTCAAATGCACATGAGATGCCATCTGTCGGATTCCTGTCGTAGTTACCAAGACAAAGGCAAAACGCCATATTGAGTCACAGGCCATATTGAGTACAGTTACCTTACTTCGAAAAAGACACGTTAATGAGGGTAGATTAGTAAGAAACGTGTTTTTTTTATAGAATGGTTTATCATGAGAACCAGAGTCTATTCAAACAAAATAATTTATAGGATAAGTACTTTATCATCAAACGTATCTAAATAGACTCCGTTGACTTGCGGCACAGAAAATTTTTCTTTTGTTCCCTTGGGTTTATCTACCTGTAAAGAAACTAGACTGTAGTTACAAGAGTTGAAGTACAGGAAAAGGGAAGTTGTAGTTGAGAATGGGCAACAAGGTGTTGTAGCGTATCCCTGACATTGTTTAATGTGTACTTTGAGCAAACAGTAAACGAATCCAAGAAGAAATTTGGAAAAATAGTTGCGTTAGTTATGCAGAGCCATGCACAGCATAGATTAGCTTGGAGGAATGTATCAAACCAGCCTTTAGGCTGAAGATCACAACGACAACATGTTCCTATCAATCTCCCGATCTATCACACATTTAAAGACATCTTTTCTTTCATTAGTTAATTTACGACCAGCCATCTTCATTGAGAAATGTGACGCCCATTCGATGTAACATTCCACGAATTATCTACATACTATTGGGTCGTTCTATGGTTACGGACTTAACATTTGGTACAATTAACATTGAAGTAGTAACATAAAAATAAAAAAATAAAAAAACAAATAGACCCGAATATGAAAAATATACAGCGAAAATCTGATGATGTGAGCTGTGTTGATTTGTCACTAAATAAAGGAATAGGGAATGTTACAGATTAACGAAACCTTCACTTCTCATGGAAATGCCCTACTATTATTTTCATTTGTTTCTTCTGCAAATTTTTGTTATCTCTCTTTACTTCCTGTCGAAGATATTTTCGAGTAGTTCTGAATAAATCGGCATACTCTTTCAAGCTTCTGTTACAGTTTTCTTGTAACTCTAATTTTGTCTTTAATAACTGTCTTGTTATATTTGCAATTTTCTTTTCCTTCCCCTACAACAAAAATTTTATTTTGGTCATAAGTACAGTATCTTTCTTACATAACTGCGTTCACATGTTCCAGTCAACTGGTGTTCAAAACAGCTGTTTTCGTAACAGAATAGAGGAAGCTTTTTCTCAGCGGTTCTGTATGTCTTTTGTGGTGCCGAATAATAATTTTATATTTGCTGCCTTGTGCGAAGTCGGCTAAACAAAGAAAAACGCAAAAAACTTAAAATTTTCGCACTTTTTCAGTTCTCACTTAGATCTCGCAAACTGTGGCCTCAAAAGTATAGTAGAAAAATTTTCGAATGGAAAGCACTAGACGGATCTGATTTTCTGACGAGCAGTAGCACCGCTACAGCGCGCTGAAAGGCAACGACTTTGGCCCTTCTGCGAAAACTTCGAAATCACTCACTACTATCCCCTAGAATTCGAAAAACATGCACATTAGCAACAACAGCTCTTGTACCCTTCGAATACGTTACATTTACTACAAGAGACGTCTGTAACAGTCAATTTGCTCATAAGGGTGAGGGAGCAAAGCGGAAATTAACGAGAAATGCTCTCTGCGACCTGCAGACAAACGGCCCGTCTACATCTCATCGGCAATTTCCGTCCGGTGTATTATTTTGAAAAGAGGTTGTTTTGCATGGACCGATGGAAGAGCCTGTTTGATGCAAATATTAACAAATTATATTTTCAACACATTGGGTACGTGACACTGAATACAAAGAAGAATATGAAATCTGTATGTAGTAATGTACACATACCGTGAAATGATTGAATGCCGAGCCCAGGATTGAGTCCTCACTTCGAGCAGGTTCTCCATCTGGAAAAAAGAGGGTATTTAGTGATACAATATAGACAGAACTACCTATATTTGAAGAAATACCTGTACCGATGACACGTGCGCAGTTTTTTTGTCTCCCTTTGGCTGTTGGTGGCGCAGGCAATGTTTCTTCGGCACCAGAAGGACCAGGTGAAAGATCCTGGACAATGGAGGGTCCAGGCAAAGCATGAGGGGCTGTGGAAGGTCCGGACTGAACTGTGAGTTGGTGCTGTTCTTCAACTACAAAATCGTAATTGAGTGATTAATGTTGTGATGGAGAAAAATTGATTAGGAAAGATACATAATGCTGTAAAATTTACGGGCATTAGTATTTTCCATCGCTTCAGCTGGTTCAGGCAGTGGTACTGCAAAGGACTCATCCAGGTCATCTTCACCTTCCATATTAAAATTAAATTCTTCTTTTATGTGGCCATATTGTCCGTAGTTGCTTTGCAATTCCTGGGGGTATTTTCGTTCCGTCGTTGCAACTATGAGAAAATGCGTGTTTTTTCTCATCGGACGTGTTTCGCCTTTCTGAGGTAAAGCGTCATCAGTGGCCTGTAACTAAAGATATTTACAATTTGATTTGTTTTTAAGATAGAAAAACAGTTCGTTAACAGTTTGTTGGTTTTTACTTACGGTGATAACTGCTTGGTTTCTCGCCTGCATTAGGAAATGTCTACTAGCACGATTTTGGTGCCTTTCTTCATTACACACTGACATTTGTAGTCTAATTCTTCTTTACTCTGCAGAACAATGCATTTCTTACGTTTTACACAGCACCCTTTTTCGTACACCTCTGTTTGTTGTTTATTTCCATACTTCTAAGTGTGTATTTAAGTATTTTGTTTTATAGTGTTGCCAACATAACTTTGCCGCTAGTTTCTCTTTGATCTATACTTTTTTCAGTTAATTGTATGTGTGTTGTTCTGTTTATAGTTTCTCTTTGATCTATACTTTTTTCAGTTAATTGTATGTGTGTTGTTCTGTTTAATTATGTTGCTGTGTTCATGTACTGTGCAGTAGTAAGGAAGGAGTAGTGATTGAGTAGTTTTTTTTTTAAATAGGGGGAAAGGGAGAGGCATAGATAAGTGGGCATAAGTGCATAGTAATGCGATGGAGAGTGAGATGTAAATTGGGGGAAGGGGTGGTTGAGTGGGATTTAGGATGAAGGATGGAAAAGACTCCTCGCTTTTTGGACGACTTTTAAATTGTTTTATGTAGTGTTGGTTTCCAATATTTATTTGGTCATTGAGCAACTTTTTATTTTGTGTTAATGCTGTGTGTATGCGGAAATTTTCATGGAGGACGAGGATGTGTTTGTCTTTACTGATTCTTATGACGTTCATGTTTTTTTCAGTATTGCTTGGTCTGTGGTATTCCTTTTTTAGATGATCTGCAAATGTTGAATGGTTTGTACTGTATTTCAGTACTTTGATGTTTTCTGTTTACCTTGTACCAAATGTCCCACCAGTCCTTCCAATGCATGTTTTTTCGCAATCTCTGCTTCTGAGCTGATAGGTACCAGAGTGTTGGTATCTGCCAGGTTTTTATTTCAGTTTTGGGATCTGCTTTTGTACTGAATTGTTTGTTTTGTACGCTATGTTTATGCCTTGTTTTCTTAATATGTTATCTATTTTATGTGTGAATTTGTTGTTGTAGGTCATTGAGTGCCATTTCATTGTGATAGTGCAGGTTGTACGTCTTGGCTTGGTTTGGTTAGTTTTTTCATTATTTATGTCTTTATTTTTCTGTTTAGTTTGTATACCATTGTTTCTTTGTGTCAATTTTTAATGCTATTTGTTTTATAAAGACTAGCAGAAGTGTTTACGGGGATCCTGTTCAGTCTGTTTGACATGTACCTGATTGCAGCCTGTTTCTGACTTCACAGGTGAATTTTGGTTACATTTAAGACAGTGTTACTTGTTGTAGGTTTTCCGTATACGTCAAATCTGTGCTCGTTATTGTCTTTCCTTACGGTTATGTCTAGATAGTTGAATGAGTTTTTTTGTTCTTCTTCTACTGTGAACTTTATGTTTTTGTGTAAAGTATTTATGTCTCCGTGTAGTTGCTGTATTCTGCTTTTATGTTCGTCTATGTGTACCCGTACCAGCAGATGATGTTCTAACTATTCTTTGTTATTATGTCTTCAAATATTAATTTTTCTATACGATGTTTCCTAATGTTCCTGAAATAGGTGAACCCATGAGTAGAGCTTCTTCCTGTATGTGGTATTACTCATTGAATTCCTAATAATTTTGTTGTCTTATTAATTGTACAATTTTATTGTTTCATCTGTGTGTTCGTGAGGTAGTTGGTTGTGTATTTTCAGGTTTTCTTCAATTAGTTTTATCGTTTCATTAACTGGAATGCAATAGTACATACTTTCTACACCAAGGAGAGCAGTTTTGCTGTGCTAGAGATTTTAACGTGTGTTACATCTTCTACTAGCTAAGAGGTATTTCTTATTGTTCTGTCATTTCCTAGTTTCTACTACTGGGTGAGCTGCGACTGAATTTTTTTTGCTAGTACGTATGTGGAAGTTGCTCCGAAATTCACTGTCGAACGGACAGGGTAATTTTCTTTCTGGACCTTTCGTTGACATCTCACGTTGGGGGCTTGCGGATTTTTCTGCACAAGTCTGTTTCTCTCTATCTGTAAATGCATACTCTATGTTTTAACATGTGTTTGAAATCTGTTATTTGTGTTTGACTTTAACTTTTTTATGTCGTTTTTGTTGATGAATTCTTCCGTTTTCTCTGCACACTCTTTTGTTTTCATGAAGACAACACTATTACCTTTGCCAGATTTTGTTATAATGATGTTTTATGCTTCAGGTTTTCTTTGAATTTTTAAGTTTCATTTCAACACAATTATTTTGTAAATTTATTGTTCTCTTTTTTAATTTCGGTTGCTGTTTTTTCTTTCTTCTTTTATTAATTCCCTAGTTAGCCCTGTCTCTACATTGCTGTTGTCATTTCTTTCTTCTGAAGTTAGAATATATTCATATTCTAAATGAGGTCTTCTATTTGTTGTTCATTTGCTGATGACTCAACATTGGATTTTAAACATTTTTCTTAGAGCTGTTGTTCGTTTTCATTTAGCATTATGTCTGTATGATTGCCCACCCTTGGATAGAAATTATATATGTGAATGTATTTGTTGTTATATGGTTTTGTGTAGACAATTTGAGATTTACAATTTTCTTGTTATGCTTCAGTCGCATTTTGTTTACTGATCTGCATGTGCAGCATTCGACTTTTTCCATGATGGAAGATAAAATATCAGAATTATTTAATTTTTGTGCTATCTGAAGGTGAATGTCGTATAATTCTAGTGTAGTGTCTGTTTTTTCGTATTTGGTGACTTAATTTCGTGTTTCAGACAGTCATTTTTAGCAACCTGTCTGGCAACCTTTGCTGCTTTCGAACTGCTTTTGATCTTTACATTTGTGTATTTGGCATAAGAGCATTACTTTTACACTGGTTATTAAATCTTATGGTTTCAACTGTTTGATACAGATTAAATTGAATCTTCTTAAACTGGTAATAGAGGCTTGTCACGGTGTCGTTAAATTCTTCATTTGTGGCCATATTGTCCTAGTTGCTTTACAGTTCAATAACTGTATTTTCGCTCCATTGTTATAACTACAAGAAAATGCGTGCTTTTTTCCCTAGTCGAGTTTCCCTTTACTGATGCAAAACATCATCAATGGTCTTTAATTAAAAATATTTAGAATCTGATTTGTTTATGAGATCGAAAAACAGTTCTTTCGCAATTTCTTGGTTTTTACTTGCAGTGACTACTGCTTGGTTTCTCGCCTATATCAGGAAATGCCGTCTGCTAGGTCTTTTGTGTTTTTCTCCTTCACACACGGAAACCTATAATCTAATTTTTGGCTGCTCTGCAGAACCGTGCTTTTCTTACGTTTCACACAGTACCCTTTTTCGCATACCACTGTCTACTGTATATTTTTACACTTCTAAGTGTGTACCGTGTTTCGTAGTGTTGTCAACATAACATTGCCACTAGTTTGTCTTTGACCTGTACTTTTTTTAGTTCATTGTATGTGTGTTATTCTATTTAATTATGTTGCTGTGTATTTATATACTGTGAACGAGTAACGAAAATGATGGAGTGTTTTTTTTAAGCAGGTGGGGGAGGGAGAAGCAAAGATAAGTGGACATAAGTGCATAATCGCGTGATGGATAGTGAGTTGGAGGAAAAGGTGAGGAGCAAGAAGTGAGTTGGAGGAAAAGATGAGGAACAAGAAGTGAAAATAAATTGGAAGGAGTAGGGGGGGGGGGTTGAGTGGGATAGAAAAGACTCTTTTCTTTTTCATGTTTTTTTTTCACTTATACTATACACAAAAACATAATGTTCACAATAGAAGAAGAACCAGAAAACTCACTTAACTTGATGGACATAACCATAAGAAGAGGCAATAATAAACATACATTTGACATATGCATGCACAGGAGGCCAGCATCGTCTACATTTGGAGGAGGGGGGGCGGTGGGAAGAGAAGGAATGGAGTGGTATCGTGGAGCACCTCAATCACCACATGGCTTGAAGATTTCGTCTTGACCGCTATACGAGACAAGTTTTCTGAGACGGAAATTAGACGCTCACGTACAGCACTCAGCCATGTAATACACTTCAACATCAATACACATGTCCACGAACCAGTCAATGGAGGGTGTAGTTATATAAAGCTTCCTGATGATACAGAAGTTAAGTGGGCATGCATTAATGTCCAAAATGATCAGTATTGCTTCGTGTGCTCAATCCTAGTTTCCGAGAGAAATTATAATTATAGTGATCACCTGCAGTATACAGGCCGTGCGGAGTGGCCGCGCTGTTAGAGGCGCCATGTCACGAATTGCGCGACCCCTCCCGCCGGAGGTTCGAGACCACCCTCAGGCATGGGTGTTTGAGTTGTCCTTAGCGTAAGTTAGTTTAAGTAGTGTGTAAGTCTAGGAACCGATGACCTCAGCAGCTTGGTCCCTTAGGAATTCACACACATTTAAACATTTTACAGTATACATCTTGATACAGCATAGTTCTTAACGTTCGTGGGTTTTATAACTAATCGTATCTTGTTTTTCGCTAAACCCCAGGGAATACCTAAATTTGAGGCAGAGAATATCAATATATTGGTTCATATTTATTCCATGGATAAGTGCAAGACAGATGATGATAAAGTTTCGAACAAAGTCGTTAGACCCGTCCATTTCTCAGAATTTGCTGGTCTACATATGATGCATGTGAATATGCTATTATTCTCAGATGAGAAAAACAAGGAAATAAGGAGAAAGGCAGCTACATTACTGTTGGATCAAGGACATGTTCCCCTTCTACTCTCCCAACTCAGTAAACACAGGCATCAAAACGTTTTATCTTAAGGAATCTGAATGCCTTTTCCACAAGCGAGTTTTTAGAAAAGCATCAGGTTGGTTGTTCTACCAGGATGTTATAATGCTCACTGAGGTGACCAAATTTTTAAAGTTTAGGAATGCCCACCCGTAGGAGCGATGCCCCTTTGTAGTTTACGCTGATTTAGAATCGCTCCTCGCCCCTGTGGCACGCTGTGAAGGTGACCCTATAGCCTCGCTTATTACCTTCACAGAAAAACACGTACAATATTCAGGAGCGTACCGGTTTGTATGCATGCGTGATACAAGTCTTAATCATTACGGATCGTTTGTTAGGGATAATCCTGCGATTTGGTTGCACACTGAGTTCGAAAAACTTTCATGGGAAGTTGATAAGCTTCACAGTACCAACATCAGCATGACCAAGTCAAAGGAGAATAATGATTTGTATGAAAAGGCAGTTGACTGTCGTATCTGCAGGCAGCTGTTAGACTGGAAAGCGGAAACTTCTCATGAGGGTCGTTGTCATCGTAAGTGGAATTTCCGCGGTGCTGACCATAACACATGTAACTTGAAGTACCAATCACTACGACACATACCCGTCTTTTCCAAAATCTAAGCTGGTATGATGCTCAATTTATCACTGAGCATTTGGATAAAATTTGGTTAGAAATATGATCAGGTCAGTGCCCTGAATCAGAGTGTCAAGAAATATAATTCATTCGCGAAACAAATTACGCCAGGAATTACGCTCGGCTTTTTGGACTCATTACGGTTTAAGCAGACACCACTCCAGAAACATGTTGAAAAGCGGCCCTAGGAGGATATGCACATCACCCGATGTACTTATCCCAATGATGCAAAGTTTCAGCTTCTGACAAGGAAGGGGGTTCACCAATAAAAGTATCTGGATTGTATGGGGAAACTTCGCGAAACCAGACTACCCAACATAACCACGTTCTCCAGTAACCTTATAAGGAATGCCATATCGGATGCAAGTATGAGCATGTTGTGAATGTTTATCAGGTGTTTAACATCTCAAATCCAAATTTAAGTGGATATACAAGACTTTACATGGACACTGCTGGGCGTTTGCTGGTGGATGTTTTCGCGAAATTCCGGAATGTATAGGTGACCACATATTCTCTGGATCATGCCTTCTATGATACAGCACTGGGGTTATCTTGGGATGCCATGCTCAAGAAAATGAATGTAACATCGAAATTTTGACTGATGCTGATATACTTCTTTTCTTTGAGCGAGGGATCTGTGAGGGAATTCGCCAATGTGTGTATAGACAAGCCAAGATGAATAACCCATGTCTGGGTGAGAGGTTCATTGCATGCCATGATTCGGGCTGCACCAAGTATCTTGATGTGAATAACCTATATGGGTATTCCATGCAACAATCGCTGTTGATTGCGAGTTTCGATGGTTGTCCACATCCGAATGCAAGGGAAAAATCAAGGGTGTGGTGGCTGATTCTGGTGTAGGATAAGCTGTGAAGGCAGATTTCGATATCCTAAAAATTTGCGCAATGTGCAAAGTAATTTTCCGTTATGTCAAGACCAACTAGTTCCGTGGAATGGAACTATCACCAAGTTGATGACAACGCTGGTCAAAAAGCAGACATATGTCATGTATTACTGAAATCTCCAGAAATGTCTCAATTTAAGGATGAAGCTCACCGCAGTTAAGCGCGCTATCTCCTGCAGGCAGTCACCCTGATTGAAGGAGTGTATTGATTTAAATATGAAACAGATGGCGTCGGGGATAAAGATTTCGAAAAGACTTTTATAAATCAATGAATACTATATTTTTCAGCAAGACAGTGGAAATTTTGAGAAAATATTGCGAAATTCTTGTTATGTTCTATTGGAATTGACGATGGAACGTAAGGAAGTGTATTGCCACACCAAATTTCAAATGAGTCATTATCTTCAATAAGAACTTAGTTGCTGTGGAGATGTCTAAGACTGCAGTAGAATTCATGAAACCTGTGTATGTGGTATGTGCTTACTAGACCTGTCCAAAATCCACATGTACTGATTCCATTCCAAGTTTGCGAGACCTTATTTCGCTGATCCTAAGTTGATTTGTATGGATACCGATAGCTTCATTTACTGGGTGAAGAACTGTGGTCCATATGAAGTAATGAGGTGCCATGGTGAAGAATTCGACACATTTTCATAGATGGTCGATAATCCTTACGGTATTTTCATAGAACAAGAAGATTATTGTCCTAATGAAAGACGGGGCGAATGGGTCACCGATTGTGGAGTTTGTGAGTCTAAGATCCAAGATGTATGCGTATCGCACATGGGAAGGTGCCACCCAGAGGTGGGCAGAGGGCGTGTGTCATGCAGGGTCAAGGGTCCTGGAGGTTGAAGAGTATTTGCAGTGCCTGTACAGAGGTGTTCTTGGTGCTCCACACGACCACTGCACTTGGCGTAGAAACTAGTACATGGTTTCGACAGTTTGTCGGTTCCTGATTATAAATCAGTCATTTGTGATGTTGGGATTGAAACTCACCCGTAATCACAATATTCACTTGATGAGAATGGTGGTTGATGAGAGGTTCCTGCCTGCAATAAATGCTCAAACACCTGTGCAAGATCCTTCCTGTTTTTGTTTCAACAGGTAATGTCCAGGTGAATTTAGAGTATCTATCAGTGACCATTAAAATAGACTTGAATCCATTATTTGCATGTGATTATTTCCACATATGTACAAGATCAGCTTGCCATAAGCAATCCAAACCTTTAATCATAACATGCCTATGAATGTTTGTTGTGTGTGCTGGTTTGTGCAGTTCTCGAACTACTGTCTCCTACCATCATTCAACTTTCTTGTTTCATCAATAACAAGAACCCTATATTTTGTTTGATTCCAGTAATCCCCACCCATCCTTACAGATTCATTGAATGACATATCAGTTCCTACATGCACTTGGTAAATGCAGATTAAACTGAAATTCTCTTGTTTGAAGGTTATAATGAGGTTTGTATTACCCTTCACCAACTGTTTGGGGATTCTGGAGTATGTTTGATTCAAATAAGATACAGCAACACCCATATGACGACCAAAATAGAAATATCATCATCAAATATGAACACGGTTTCTGGCTTTACTTTTTCTGATGGAGGGATTTTACTGTTTTGACTGGATGTCATATATGTTACACCATCAACACCCAATCGTATTTTCTGCAGCAGCTGGTACTTTGGCTGAAACAAAGTTTTTGAGAACATGTATACATGCTCAAATCAGACCCCATCTGGGTGTGTTAGCAGAGACGTGAGAACATTTGTCTTGCCACAACTGGATGGACCTACAATTATTATCGTCCATACGTTATTAGGGATGAGTATCCCATTGTTCTTCTTCCTCGGGTCTTCTTCTGCATCATCACAGGACCAGTTGCTTACAACAAAGTTCTGATGCTTCACTCACCCTGCCATGATAGAGACTTCATCAGGTATTGGCGTGCAATGGATTTTTATAGTAAATATATTTATACTTGAAAGTGTCATCAACGTTAAACTGAATGACAGATGATACTTGAAAGTATCATCTATGATTCAGCTCAACAGTGATGACATGACTCAGACACATTGCTGCTGCTGCAGTATTCCAGACATTGCACCGAAATTACTGAGAATTGTGACATTATTATGAGAAGTTTATAAAAAATATAACACTTTTTGCTGTAGTACACATATCATTAACAGGATGCATAACATCAACAACATCAATTGCTTCTTTCTTCGCACAACTACAAAATTTGGAAAATAAAGCTTTCTTGTATGTGCAGAATTCAGCGTGTATGTCTGTCAAAGTAATAGGTACTCCTTTAGCCTCCTCTCTTGGTGTCGTGTTGATATAGCGTTCTAAATCACCTGCATGCTCACTATATGTGTGGAGATTGTTCATAATGCTTCATATGGAGTTTGAACATAAGCAAGCATCTGTTCAGTCTTTTCAGCACAATGAATAGCACCAACCATAGACCGAACAAGTTTTCTTTAAATAAATGGACCAACCATCCGATACCAGCATGAGTGCAGCTGCATTGTACAGTGATGTTACAGATCGCATTAGGTCAACACAGGAAAGGCCTGGGGGAGAACTGGATGGATTATCCTCTGTGGTTGTATACGGATTGAAATATGGTTCTGTATTACACAAATCATCCCTTTACAACTCTGTAAACTGCACTTTAACATTTCTTGGAGAATTTTCGATCTTTAACACAACACACTAGTCACTGCCCACTGATGCTTACATACTGATATTTAAACGCATTGAAGGGCTAGCTGTTAATTTATAACTTTTAATGAATAGCACTAGAGCACTGGGAGAAATTGGCAGCATCTCACCCACCTCATCTACATCCTGTCCTTGCAGTACACTGAAAAGTTCTGAGACGGCACACATGTCAGAGGCCAGTACTGACCTGCACCATGTGGTGTTGGAACCCTGGCACTCTTCTTCAGAGATACAGAGACAGACTAGATATCTTAACTGATGAGTGGAGTAGATAACAGCAACTCGTTGTGCTGCTCAGACATTCTGGCCAAGTGAACAACAGCGTCCCCCAAGGTGCTGCAGATCCCAACAGGTGGGAGACAACTGCAGATTCTGACATGCTGGGGGCTGCTACCAGCCCGGACATGGTGGAGGTCACTGCTGCTTTGACAAGTGGGAGCACTCTGAACAAAGAAGAAACAATAAGCATCCATAGACAAAGACTTGGAGTTCAACACACAAATGGAACTTGACAAAGAACACGTACATGCAGTAATAGTTACAAAGACATGTAATGAGTACTAACTCTTCTGCTTCTTCCTGTTCTGCTGCTGAGAGGCGCTGGACGATCTTGGCTGCTGTTAACACTTCATGACAGCTACTATGCTGACTGAGACCGTTGGGGTACCGCATTCGCCTTATATCACCCATGCCATCACAATCATGTGACCATTTGTAGCATTACTGCATTCCTCTTGACCCTCGCCAATTTTCAGGTGGGGGACAGAGGAATGCTCCGTTCCTAATGGTTCCTGAAGGAAGTGGTACGGGAGCAAATCCCTCTTGAAGCACCCTCTGTGACAGTTTTGTGAACTAGCTGAATCAGTCTGGGATTGTTGGTGAAGCACACATATTCGTCTCTTAGATTTATTGATGGGGCATTTCAAAAAAGTTTGACTGTTTCAGCACAGGCAGCCATCTGTATGAGTTGTGAAATGCATCTTCAGTGCATCATGATGTATCACTATTATTTACTGAAAAGTATTCTTCTTACAATCATCCATCATTTGCTTTCTAAGCCTCATACAGGGAGCTATGGATGCAGTCCTCAGATGCACGATTACCACTAATATCTGTTTAACTGCTCCTTGTCTGACACCAACATCTCATTCACTGAACACATCGCACTTACAATAAAGTAACGACGTATACCTATCCTCTCTGGCAACTCAGCGCAGATTGAATTTTTTCTGCTAATTCACAAGTTGGGGAGGGAAATGGGGAAGGGGATGTTGGGTAGGGAAAAGGAGAAGTGCTAGAAGGGGGAGTCCAACAGTGCCCTCTGGTTGTGGTATCACGAACAAAGGCTCCAAAATCTGAAGTTGCCCCATTTTTGTATTTCCAACCGTTTTTAAAATTTCAGCCATTTTTTAGTTTCCCACCATTTTGAATGTAACTTATTTGCATAATTACTTTATCGAAATTGCATATCAGTTTAATTAATTTACATATCAGTTCAATTGTGACATTGCCAGACCTACATCCCAGGGAGAGGAGGTGGGACATCACCAACGAAGAGCCGCCATCTTTGATAGACTTGGCAACAACGCTGAGTGGCGTCACTTTTGCTTTATTCCACTACTATCCACTACCAGTCAGAATTCCTGGTGATTTCTGCTCTGAAATCGATTGTGTCTTAAATAAATTAGTTTCATGTGTGCCTGGTAGCGGACTCTCATTCCACACTCTGTCAAGGAATAGTCACAGAGTTCAACAGCATCCATTATGGATAAAATTCAGATAATTTCTGTAGCTTGATAAACCATCAATAGAGGGTGTTGCATTCGTGCAACTTTGTTCTGAGCTGCCAGTATTTAAATATGAGCTTATCAGACCTTACGTATTTCTGTTATCAGTGAAAGTCTGTTTCATAGCCGGCCTGTGTGGCCGTGCGGTTCTAGGCGCTTCAGTCTGGAACCGCGTGACCACTACGGTCGCAGGTTCGAATCCTGCCTTTTGCATGGATGTGTGTGATGTCCTTAGGTTAGTTAGGTTTAAGTAGTTCTAAGTTCTAGGGGACTGATGACCTCAGATGTTAAGTCCCCTAGTGCTCAGAGCCATTTGAATCATTTGCACCTGTTTCATAGCTCAGTATAAGTTCTGAGAAATAACAGATTAATTACACACAGAGAATTTTTGTTGTTGCTAAGAAACATATTACATCGGTGTAGAAGAAATTCAAAGGAAATATTCGTCATGACGTATGACTGGGCGACTGAGTTTCGAACTTGAACTAAATCGGTACTCTGGGACAAATTGCAGAGGTCGGGGCCTATATAAGTTTTTCAGTTTTGAGATTTTTTTGTTGATTGTGTTTAGCAATAAACGTCGATACATTAAAATAACATATTTTTCTTAAATAAATGTTTCAATGGGTCTTTGCTATGAGAGATGGCGTTCTTGACTACCGAAACTGAACAATCGAGGGGTAGTGCCCGTGACGGAGACGCTGATCGTTGATAAGATGGCATGGTTGATGGGTTGGTTTTCGTGCATTAGGACACGGATAACACATGTAAATTAATATCTGCAGTGATTAATACTGAGAGAACCGTGAATTGTGCGTTGCACTTTTTTTTTGTACTGAACTAACAGTTTTCAGCGTGTGCAGTGAACGCAGATCGATAGATCACTGATGAAACGGTGCCTCTGAACAGTTTCAAGTTTGAACGTCTCGAGGACTGTGTTTTAGTGTGAATAAGCCCTGATCTATGACATATCAAACATTGGAGTTAACCGTTTCGCCGGTGCCACAAAGTAGGACATTATACGGACGAATATCATCAGTAAATACGTCAGTGCAGCGTAATTGAAACTGTGCAGACTCTGGAATTGCAGTCACACGGCATCAAGCTCAGAACGACAGCCACGTCAGTACAGGAGTCCCGCTATTACTTGCAACACACATACAAGGAATATTGATAGTTATTTTCAACACACAATCTTCAAATACCGGCATCACGCGTATTCGTCGCCACGTTAATTCGGAATCCTACATCCAGATGAGGAGGAGCCAAAGTGGAGATTTTATAAACTGGCTGTTACGTTGAATCAAGCTCTTATTTACAGTTGTTTTATTTGTTTTCTCTTGAAAATAAAGTGTTGTTCCTGTTGTAGTACTGTAATTTGTCGACCCACAACATTATTGTTACTGCAGCAGTACCAATAAATAAATGAAGTGTTTGCTCCACATCCCCTCCCTACAATTTTGCTTCTTTCACTTCTTTCGTGGCTCATTTGCCACGTCTCTTGGTGTCGGACTTGCTAGTCTTGTAACGCCACTCTGAACAGCGGTCTCCCAACTGCTTCGCGTGGCCTCATGCGCCCCGAATCAAGTGTTCATGCGGCCCGAAGCTCTCGCCCTTATTTCATTACACTATGTATTTAGCAACGAACAGCTCAATCCAAAACGCCAATTAACGTTAAGTGTTTCTTAAGAGTGTAGTCTTCCTGCTCAGTAACTAACAAAAATACTTACAGAGACAGTAATATTTTAAGATGTGCTTAATTTTAATTGACGTTGGTCATTTGGGCGTGTGCTAGGTAAAGTTGGCCGCTTACCTCTGGGTAAGGTAAGTAAGAGGCGCAGCCACTGCGGGCTTAGAGGCTGTGAAAGAGGGACTGTTTTATTGCTTGTCTTCTAGTACGGACAACTAAATTCATGGGCTTGCGCAATTCGTACTGATCAGCTGCTATGGTGTAACATATACGGAATAACATGGATTCCTGAGTGAGCGTTACAAAGACCGACAGCTTCAAATGATATACTTATTTCTATCAACGTAAACTGAGGCTGTTGTAAAACAGAGCAGTGAGTAGAAGAAAACTAATATTTAAATCGTTTATCGAGCTTTTGTGATGCTGTCATATTCCATAGCGCATTTAACTGTAACCACAAATGCTATTATTATAGTCACACACTGTAAAACCAACAACAACACTCTACCGGACAAGTAAAGTGTCAAAACATTGCGGGGGGTTGTGAGGTGGGCGGCGGGGGGGGGGGGGGGGGGGGAAGGGGCAGCAAACAGAGAATGAAGCGTTCCGAATGGTGGCGACTTTTAACAAACAGTACTTGATAGCGGGCGGCCACCTTGTCGCTTTCTTGCTATAGCTAGTCAGTTGGGGGCCAATAACGTACTAATTTATGTATGTTACCAGTTAATAACAATATCGGTACATATGCGGGCCGAGGTGCTGTGTCATTATTGGCTCTTAAGCAAAAATGTTTGAGAGCCACTGCTCTAAGGCAAAAAAAATGACTCAACACGAAGGAGTTATCTGAATGAGACGGAAATCGGTGGTTGTGATGCACATATACAGATACACAGATGATCATAATTTCAGAAAAACTGGGCGATTTATTTAGGACAAAGAGCTTCACAAATTGACAAGTCAATAAAGCGCTGACCCACCTCTGGCCCTTATGCAAACGTTACCCGGCTTGTCATTGATTGACAAAGTTGTTGGATGTCCTCCTGAGGGGTATCCTGACAAATTATGTCCAACTGGCATGTTAGATCGTCAAAATCCCGCGATTGCTGAAGGCCCCTGCCCGTAATGCTCCAGACGTTCTCAGTGGGGAGAGATCCGGTGATCTGGCTGTTCAAGAAAAGCAGTAGAAACTCGCCGTGTGCGGATGGACACTATCTTGCTGCAATGTATGCCCGGGATGGCTTCCAATTAAGGGCAACAAAACGGGGCGTAGAATATTGTCGACGAACCGCTGCGGCCGACAACCAAAGGGGTCATGCTATGAAAAGAAATGGTACACCAGACCACCACTCATGGTCGTCGGGCCGTACGGCGCACGACAGCCAGGCTGGTATCTCACTGCTGTCCGTGGCGCCTCAAGACACGTTTTCGGCCTGGAATCTTATTGAATGGAGTACAGCTATCTCCAGTGATGACTTGCGCTTCGAACTGAGCCCCGATGACTGGCCAAGACATGCCTGGAGACGCCCAGCACAGCAGTCCGATACCAACCTGGTTGTCGCCCGCCATACAGCCCCACAACCGGGAGTGATGATCTGGGTACCACTTCTCTTCAGAGCAGGAACCCTTTGGTTGTCATCTGTGGCACCGTTACAGCAAAGAAGTACGTCGACGATATTCTAGGTCTCGTTTTGTTTCCCTTCATGGTAAGCTATCCTGGGCGAACATTTCTGCTAGGTAATGCCTGCCCGTACGCGGCGAGAGTTTCTAGTGTTTGACAACGTATCTCCCCCAATTTGAGAACGTTTGGAACATAATGAACAGGGACCTCCAACCAGCTCGGGATTTTGACGATCCATTACGCTGGTCGGACAGAATCGGGCACCACATCCCTAAGGGGGCATCCAACAACTCTGTCAATCAATGCCGAGCTGAATAACTGCTTGCAAAAGTGCCAGAGATGAACCAACGCGTTATTGACTTGCTCAATTTATGAAACCCTTGATTTGATTTGAATTGATTTTATCAGGAAAGCAAAAACAACATTGGTCAAGCCCGCTGCTGCCCGCACCGAAACAGAGTTTATTGTGCGGTATCGTTCCCTGTGTCTCTAGAAAAGTCAACCGATGCCCCTGAAAAGCGCAAGGAGATCCTTTACCAGTGCTTTGCTAGACACAATTTCTTCAGGTCTGGTTGTTCCGAATATTCTGTGTCTTTTAATCTCCAGTGCCTCGTATTCGAAGATCAAGTATGATGTGGTTTCCTCGCCCACACTACCACATCCTACATTTGGGGTCTTCTTCTATTATCCCCATTGTAAGTAGCTGTTTTTTGAAATTCACATGGCATGCCAACAGTCCAGCCATGAGTTTCATTTCTCTCCTGTTCAAGCCCAGGATTGAGAAACATCACTTAGATCATGGCTTCGGCATCAATACCTTGCGATGTTTTTGCATCATGGTGGCTTCCACTTTTCTAAGCATGGCTCTAATCCACCTGCAAATGGTGGTCTCCAAGCCATGAACCTCTGCTGCCTTAACCGTGGATTCGAAGGTTGTGTTGCTAAAAGCCCCTTCGATGTCCAAGAAGATGCAAAGGGTTATTTCCTGAAAGTGTATTGCTTTCTCCACCTTCCCAACAAATTGGTGGAGTGCAGTTTCCCACGATTTTCCTTGTTGGTGTGCTTGTTGGTTTATGTGTAGAAGGACTCTAGTTAACCTCCTCTCCCTAACATGCACGTTGACCAGTTTTTCTAATATTTTAAGGAGGACACACTGATTGGTCTCATATCCTTGACCTTAGTATGATCTATTCTCCCTGGCTTTGGAATGAAGACAAGCTTCACTGCTCTCCAGAAGTTCGGAATGATTCCTGCTGCTAGGCTAACCCTAAATAATCTGCATAGGAATCTTATTAAGTTCATTCCTACTTGTTGAAGGAGCGTTGCAAAAATTCCATTTGGACGAGGTGACTTCAACAGTTGGAATGCTCCCACCGCCCATTGGATTTTACTATGGTCAACACATTCTCTGGCAGATTCCCAGTTCTCCCTTCGAATACCTGAAAACCGATATCTCACAGGGATCTCGTCCTGCCCTATGTTGTCTGTCAGAGTAAATTGAGGAAAATTAGCCTTGAGGAGTAGTTCCAGCTTTTCATGTGCTGTCCTTGTATACTCACATCCTCTTTCCTTAAAGTTCCCCCTAGATTAGTTGGTATCCTCGTGAGGATTCTGTTAAGTCTGATCTGAACAGCTGTGCCCTTTACCTCCTCATAGAATACCTTCCAGGACGCCTGCTTTGAATGCTTAATTGCAAGATTGTATTTGACAACGGCCTCTCAATATTCTGCCCATTGTCTTTTCCTTCTCGCAAGGTTAAGTAGTCTTCATACCTGTTTCCCCTGTGATTCCAGGTTGCTGTTCCACATTCCTATTTGTGCACTTATTGGTGATTGAGCAGTTGTCATGGGATGAGATCATGATGGCGGAGGTCACCGCCTCTGCTACCTCCCCAAACTCTACTGCATTTAACTCCCTCCTATAAGCCTCCCAGTCCGTTTTCCTAGGATTCCTATAGGACATGGTCTGTCTAATGCCCCATTCAACCTCGAACTTAATGTACATGTGGTCTGATGAGAATGGCTCTAAAGCCACATGCCATTGTTTGACATAACTACCCATCAAAGTGGAGCCAAAGGTTATATTAACTACGTCTTCCCTTCTTATATTCCTAAATGCAGGTTCCTTGACTCTATTGAGGATCTCTAAGTCATTAACTAGAAGAAATTCTAGACGGCTCTCACCTCTAATGTCGGTTTTGGTGCTGCCCCACACTAAGTTGCTGGCATTAGCATCGCATCCAAACAATAGTTGGTAGCTCTGCTATGCATAGGCTTCCGTCAGTCTCTTCACCTCCTGAGAAGGAGGAGCACTGTCGTCATAGGGAAGGTACGCCGAGTCCATTAAAAACTCTCTCGTGATACCTTCCTCACGTCGCCGCATCTTGATGGTCACTAAGACCTTGAACAAAAGTCCGCCATCAGCATGAAGGGGCTTCCATTTTTTACATAAATGCACTTTCTGGAGTTTCTTATATTTCTAGCATTAACCAGCTTACCTCCAATGCCGCCAAGGCCCGATACACCCCCCTTGTACACTCCTGGAAATTGAAATAAGAACACCGTGAATTCATTGTCCCAGGAAGGGGAAACTTTATTGACACCTTCCTGGGGTCAGATACATCACATGATCACACTGACAGAACCACAGGCACATAGACACAGGCAACAGAGCATGCACAATGTCGGCACTAGTACAGTGTATATCCACCTTTCGCAGCAATGCAGGCTGCTATTCTCCCATGGAGACGATCGTAGAGATGCTGGATGTAGTCCTGTGGAACGGCTTGCCATGCCATTTCCACCTGGCGCCTCAGTTGGACCAGCGTTCGTGCTGGACGTGCAGACCGCGTGAGACGACGCTTCATCCAGTCCCAAACATGCTCAATGGGGGACAGATCCGGAGATCTTGCTGGCCAGGGTAGTTGACTTACACCTTCTAGAGCACGTTGGGTGGCACGGGATACATGCGGACGTGCATTGTCCTGTTGGAACAGCAAGTTCCCTTGCCGGTCTAGGAATGGTAGAACGATGGGTTCGATGACGGTTTGGATGTACCGTGCACTGTTCAGTGTCCCCTCGACGATCACCAGTGGTGTACGGCCAGTGTAGGAGATCGCTCCCCACACCATGATGCCGGGTGTTGGCCCTGTGTGCCTCGGTCGTATGCAGTCCTGATTGTGGCGCTCACCTGCACGGCGCCAAACACGCATACGACCATCATTGGCACCAAGGCAGAAGCGACTCTCATCGCTGAAGACGACACGTCTCCATTCGTCCCTCCATTCACGCCTGTCGCGACACCACTGGAGGCGGGCTGCACGATGTTGGGGCGTGAGCGGAAGACGGCCTAACGGTGTGCGGGACCGTAGCCCAGCTTCATGGAGACGGTTGCGAATGGTCCTCGCCGATACCCCAGGAGCAACAGTGTCCCTAATTTGCTGGGAAGTGGCGGTGCGGTCCCCTACGGCACTGCGTAGGATCCTACGGTCTTGGCGTGCATCCGTGCGTCGCTGCGGTCCGGTCCCAGGTCGACGGGCACGTGCACCTTCCGCCGACCACTGGCGACAACATCGATGTACTGTGGAGACCTCACGCCCCACGTGTTGAGCAATTCGGCGGTACGTCCACCCGGCCTCCCGCATGCCCACTATATGCCCTCGCTCAAAGTCCGTCAACTGCACATACGGTTCACGTCCACGCTGTCGCGGCATGCTACCAGTGTTAAAGACTGTGATGGAGCTCCGTATGCCACGGCAAACTGGCTGACACTGACGGCGGCGGTGCACAAATGCTGCGCAGCTAGCGCCATTCGACGGCCAACACCGCGGTTCCTGGTGTGTCCGCTGTGCCGTGCGTGTGATCATTGCTTGTACAGCCCTCTCGCAGTGTCCGGAGCAAGTATGGTGGGTCTGACACACCTGTGTCAATGTGTTCTTTTTTCCATTTCCAGGAGTGTATAAATAGGGTTCCTGATCAAGGACACGTCCACTTCTTGTCTTCGCAGAAGACGACTCAGGGCAGCAGTGGCTCCTTCACTGTGTTGCAGATTCATCTGTAGCACATTCAGTCTCCATCCTGCCGGCGTTGTCGCTTCTGATGTCTTTGAGTACCTTGACAGCAACCTGCAAGGACCCAAAGAATAGTCTCAGGTCCTGTTTCCATATTGACTTCAGGGGCTTCTCTCCAACTTCCACCACAAGGGGTGGCCATTTGGTGCAACCTTGCAGTTGATTACCTTCCAATCCTATGTCGAGACTTTCAGGTTTTGAGACCCTACTTTCTTAATCAGAATTGCTGGAGAGGTATCCTTAAGGAGTTTTGGCACCCAGATTATAGTCTTTGCGGTCTTGAAGAACTCAGCTGCTGTCTTTACCAGAAGCTTCGCATCCTCCCACAGTAATATTAGGGGCACCTTTTCCTGAAGACAGTCCACTGTACCCATCCACTCACAAAGATAAGAGTCCGTGATCCAGATAGACTCTAGTGAATTTGGGTCCTGGACCAGCGTCCCCCCCCCCCCAACCTTCTCAAAGAGAGCCATCTGTAAGAGCTCCTCCTGCTGCGAGGTGATCTTGACCAGTGGGTAGCCTTGCTGGATAACCGCCATCCTAAAAACTGAGACTGCAGTACTATAGGTCTGTTTCCCTATTTCTTCCTTGACTTTTTCTGGATACACTACTCCTGAGTAGTGGGAGTCAAATTCCTTCCTTGTTCTCTTACTGCCTGCCCTCGATGTAGAAGTGGTCTGTACACCCCCTTCGCCCTGGGACAGTCTTTTCTTGGAGGTCTTGAGCTGAAGCCCTTTTAGTTCCCTCCACTTTTGTTTGGGAAGCCACTCTTTTCCTTCCTTTAGCTTTTGTTCTCTAAGAACTTTCCTCCTCTGAGCCTCAGACAAGTCTTCGATCTTAATTTGGTCCAACTTCTTAGAAACCATTCCCACTACTTGAACAGGTCTGTCACCCTGTTCAGTTGAGGAGATGTTTTCCATCGGTTCTAGCCCAGATGTTTGGGTGTCTGAGGTCTCAAATTGCCCGTCAGTATTGCTATTTTCTGTCGTACTCAGGGAGGTCGCCTTTTCTCCCTGAGGCTCCGTTCACGACACATCTTCCCATGTGCAACGCACCCCTCTCTACAGATCGCATCACGCCTTGGGTTGGGTGTTGAGGAGTTGGGAAAGGACAAGGAATGGATGTGGGATGACAGATCGTTGTGGGACACACTGCCTGATCCATCAGCCAAGACCTTCCGCATGGACAGTGCTATTTCAAAGTGGCGCTTCCGGAGAGAGGGAGGGATTTTTCTGAAATTGTAAACATTTGGTAGTCTGTACAAGTACATCTCATCTACTGATCTCCGTCCCATTCGCATAATTTATTGGTGGTGCATTTTTCCTTAAATTGGATTTGGGTCGTTTCAGGGCGCAGTCCCATAGTTTTCAGGTTGTTATTCACAGTTGTAATTCATTTATTCAGTAGGCGGCTTAGGCTTTTATCGGTTCTTTTATGTCAAGCCCTGTTCTTGTATATGGTTTCGTTCTGGGGGTATTACCAGTCTGTATCAGCGTATGCGATTCTATTGAAGGTTTTCCGATATAACTGCCACTTTAAACTAGCGTCGGATGTGGTCGCTTCTTACTCTGTGTTTTGAGGTCACTCTTCTAGACCATCGTAAGATCCTGATCTTTGTAATCTGGAACTTCGTCCGATTTGCTTATGACCCATCAGTGTGAGTCGCACGTTAGAGCCCGTCTTATCGCTCGTTTGTATATATTTCCTTTTTACTTCGATGGGCATTTTTTCACAGACGACCCCGTTAGTGGTCTTCCTTTCAACCACACAGTTTTTATACGATTTTCAGCGTCTCCATCCTGAAGCTGCTGATGCTACTATTGATCCAGGGTACGTGAACTGGTCGAGTGGTGTTGAAATGACGGCTACTGTCCACGAAGCTTTGTTGAGCGCATGCGCACTACGCACCAGTCATTTTCAAAGTACCTGGTCGCTGGCAGTTTAGTCTGGCAGCGCATGCACTTGGCCCTGTCCCACGTGGTATCTCTTGGCCGCTCGCAAAACTTGGACCTGTGTCAGCAAGTGACGACGCTGGCCGCCAAAACTCAGTTACGGAACGGCATGTTGCAGAACAAAGTCGCACTCTGTGTACTGCATCTTGTTCGACTGGTTGGAATCTAGACGCTTGTCTTGTGCTCTTGTGTGCATCGAAAGGCCTGCTGCCACCATGCTGATCCAAAAGGCTTGGTAAGATGGCTGCAAGCTTCGCACATTGCGTTTCACTTACATTGCTGGAATTTTACGTCTGCTTCTAAGCTAGGCTAAGTCAAACTAACTTACAGTGTTGCGTGTTTATTCGATTTTCTGAGGAGACTTAATATTCGTTTGTACACCATTCAGTTTCACTTGTGCACGTGGATGCTACTATCCAGTTATAGCTCATCTATTCTTGAATACAAATAATACGCAACGTCTCTCTTCTCCCTCCCCCTTCTCTGTCTCTCTCTCTCTCTCTCTCTCTCTCTCTCTGTCTCTGTGTGTGTGTGTGTGTGTGTGTGTGTGTGTGTGTGTGTGTGTGTGTCTTTCTCTGTCTCTGTCTGTCTCTCTCTCTCTCCTGTCTCGTAAAAGGACGACAAACATTTCTGTAATGTTGTCTTGTGGCATTCGTGTGTGATTATGTAAATTTGAAGCTTTGCACACCAGTGCACTGAGTGTGTTCGCCCACTCTCTATAGCTATTTCGATCATTATAATGCTTATATTGCTCTTTTGGCGAATGTAAATACATTGTCTTACGAATTTTCCTTTGTCTATAACCATGATTGCAAGTTTCAGCTACGTTTTAGAGCTCCTTTATGAATCTGGGTCCCATTTTCCTATTTTGTGTTATGTCATAAGCAGCAACATTTCATTATGCAGAGCTTTAGCTACTGTCTTCCTTAGGATATTTACAGCATACAGGTAAGGCTACTAGATGCAGTTTTCTGAGGCACGCGTTGGCAACGGTAGCGTCACCAAAATTCAGTTCCACAAGCACATCAATCCATAGATTCTAGATTTTTAATCCGACAAATTATACAAATGGCAAGAACATTTGCCATGCACAAATTTAACATAGGAGGCAAATCTGAATACATGGCGCTTGTTAACCATGCAATATTTGTGGTCAGTGTCTAAAACTGAATATTTCATAACTGTTTCAGAGTAACCCATTGGTGCTCTTGCGAAGATTCTGCCACATCAGAAATAATCGTGTCGTTGAAGGTTGCGTATTCAGAGGTCCATTTTCAATAATTTTGGGGTAATTTTCAGGGAAAAAATATGTTCAGAACTCTTCTTGGACATTCAGTTTCAAATTTTCGAGAAGTGATAGGCTTTCCGAGTTACAAGTGCGTTTTCTAGATGTACTTATGGTTTATAATTGGTGGTCGTTCTGGAGAAGTGGCAATATTCCGTTTTGGTTCTGCTCATTCGAAGTCCTCGACCGTCTAGCGCCGTGTACCAAGGATTAAGTAAGATCGTGCTAAATTTCTGGTAGAGATTCTTCTATTACAAGAATGTCTTCAGCGAATAAATGTGTACATGAAGTTGGTTTCCGTAGATGTTCTGTGACATTGTTCGTGACAATACTGAATTGCAGTGGACTCTAAGTAGATCTTTCCTTGACCCCCAACTTTTAACTTTTCGCTGACACCTGCAGGATTTACAACTTTTTGCTGATGCTCTCGTACAGATCCTTGAGAATATATGTGTAGCACTCTGAGATACACTGCACGTGAACTGCTTGCCAGTAAGCTTTCTTGGCACTCGGTCGAAAGCTATTTCGAGGTCAATAAACACAAGATCTTATATTTTTCCATTTTGATCTTAGTGCTATGAGTAGCATCTGTAGTGCCTACCCCGTTAGTAAAACCACATTGTTTAGACGTAATTTTTTAATTTTTATTACCTTATTTGACTTGTTTGCAATGTCTCTTTCCCACATATCCAGTGTCTGTGCTGTTAGCTTGATTGCACGATAGATTCCACAATCAGCTAAGTCACCCTTTGCTTTTGTAGAACGGGATTAAATTACTTCATTTCCAGTTATCAGGCATTCTCCCTTCTATTAAAATAAGGCTAAATAGTTTAGTGAGCCATAACATGCTGGAATCCCTACAGTTCTTTAGAAGTTCAATTGGTATTTCGTTGGACCCAGCTGCTTTACCGTTTTTCGTATTTTAAGCGCGAATTTACATTTTCCTGCGTTGTAACTTCTAAAGAGACTTGAGCTGGTAGTAAACCATATAATGCTTCTTGAGGTAACTCTTCATTTAGAACTATTTTTAGTACATTTATTGTGTCTCATATCTTTCGTGTGATTGTTTTTAGACTCAGTAATTTTGAAAATTCCTTTGTCCTTTTAGCGGTTTCAGCTCTGTCGTAAACACTATTATTATCTATTACTTTCGATACAGCAACCAGCCGATTCTCCGGTTGTTTTTTTTTTGTTTCTTTTTTCTTTTTTTTTTTTTTTTTGAGCAAAGCGATTGGATACTCCTTCCTACATTTGATTCTTTTTGAGATACATTTTCTTTGTTGTAGTACTTTTTCTTAGGTAGGTGTTCCGCCACTTTGGATCTTTGTCTGGTATTCGTTTGCTTTTGCACGTGCCTACTACTTCCTTGGCTGCAGTCATATCTTTTCTGCTGATTTCACACTTTCCCATGTACTCCATAGCCTCAGCTGCTATCGACATCCGTTGTGGACTTTGAAGATTAAATCATTTTATTCGTGCTTTCCTTTTCGTTTCATCTGCTGTGTTCCAAAGTGGAATTTTAAGCATGCTATCAATAGTCGGTGATAATGTGGTTAATGGGTCGCTAGGGATCAGGTTACAATCCCTAAAGTACTTACACAAGTAGCTATTGCACATTGTGTAATCTATTTGTGATGCAGATATGCCACTTTTGTAACTGTTAAGATGTTTCTTTTTGGAAAAAGATATTAATGATTGATATTTTAAAGTTGTAAGCATCCTCCAGAATCTCTTCGCCCTGGGCACTGGAATAGCCGTATCATAATTTCTGTGGACTGTAAATTCAGGTGGGGCATGTTTACTCACATGTCCATTAATAGCACCTACAATTATCTCATTTTCGGAAGGTGGTATACTTTGCAATTGATCGTGTAGGTCATCCCAGAACTCGTCATTTTCATCATCTATGTATCCAGTTTGAGGGGCGTAAGGAGATACACAGTTCAAAAGTATTACGGGAAGACCTGTATTAACGTCCTGTACGTTAAATATATTTTGGTAAAGTAGCATCTGTGATCTTATTGCATGGCTTGAGATATTCGGTTTCAGTGTTGTTAACAATTAAAATCATTCGTCATCTATTGGCTGTGTTAATCATCTATTGGCTGTGTTGACACGTTATACACTCCTGGAAATTGAAATAAGAACACCGTGAATTCATTGTCCCAGGAAGGGGAAACTTTATTGACACATTCCTGGGGTCAGATACATCACATGATCACACTGACAGAACCACAGGCACATAGACACAGGCAACAGAGC
Organism: Schistocerca piceifrons; assembly: GCF_021461385.2. Taxonomy (NCBI): domain Eukaryota; kingdom Metazoa; phylum Arthropoda; class Insecta; order Orthoptera; family Acrididae; genus Schistocerca; species Schistocerca piceifrons. Next base: position 787,707,476 of record NC_060138.1, read on the forward strand.
ATGCACAATGTCGGCACTAGTACAGTGTATATCCACCTTTCGCAGCAATGCAGGCTGCTAATCTCCCATGGAGACGATCGTAGAGATGCTGGATGTAGTCCTGTGGAACGGCTTGCCATGCCATTTCCACCTGGCGCCTCAGTTGGACCAGCGTTCGTGCTGGACGTGCAGACCGCGTGAGACGACGCTTCATCCAGTCCCAAACATGCTCAGTGGGGGACAGATCCGGAGATCTTGCTGGCCAGGGTAGTTGACTTACACCTTCTAGAGCACGTTGGGTGGCACGGGATACATGCGGACGTGCATTGTCCTGTTGGAACAGCAAGTTCCCTTGCCGGTCTAGGAATGGTAGAACGATGGGTTCGATGACGGTTTGGATGTACCGTGCACTATTCAGTGTCCCCTCGACGATCACCAGTGGTGTACGGCCAGCGTAGGAGATCGCTCCCCACACCATGATGCCGGGTGTTGGCCCTGTGTGCCTCGGTCGTATGCAGTCCTGATTGTGGCGCTCACCTGCACGGCGCCAAACACGCATACGACCATCATTGGCACCAAGGCAGAAGCGACTCTCATCGCTGAAGACGACACGTCTCCATTCGTCCCTCCATTCACGCCTGTCGCGACACCACTGGAGGCGGGCTGCACGATGTTGGGGCGTGAGCGGAAGACGGCCTAACGGTGTGCGGGACCGTAGCCCAGCTTCATGGAGACGGTTGCGAATGGTCCTCGCCGATACCCCAGGAGCAACAGTGTCCCTAATTTGCTGGGAAGTGGCGGTGCGGTCCCCTACGGCACTGTGTAGGATCCTACGGTCTTGGCGTGCATCCGTGCGTCGCTGCGGTCCGGTCCCAGGTCGACGGGCACGTGCACCTTCCGCCGACCACTGGCGACAACATCGATGTACTGTGGAGACCTCACGCCCCACGTGTTGAGCAATTCGGCGGTACGTCCACCCGGCCTCCCGCATGCCCACTATACGCCCTCGCTCAAAGTCCGTCAACTGCACATACGGTTCACGTCCACGCTGTCGCGGCATGCTACCAGTGTTAAAAGACTGCGATGGAGCTCCGTATGCTACGGCAAACTGGCTGACACTGACGGCGGCGGTGCACAAATGCTGCGCAGCTAGCGCCATTCGACGGCCAACACCGCGGTTCCTGGTGTGTCCGCTGTGCCGTGCGTGTGATCATTGCTTGTACAGCCCTCTCGCAGTGTCCGGAGCAAGTATGGTGGGTCTGACACACCGGTGTCAATGTGTTCTTTTTTCCATTTCCAGGAGTGTAGTTTCAGGTGACCCCGTAGACACAAGTGAGTACCAGTGTTTTCTAGTGAGCTACACAGATGTCAGTTGTCACTCGTGGACGTTATATTCAACCAAGCACATGCAATGCGACCTCTTAATGCAGTGCTAGTTGCAAGGGTGCTCTCTTTTGGTCCAAATAGGGTGGAGTTTCGGTCATGTTGCTGTAGATGCCTATGCCTGTCCATGTGTCATCCACACGTTGTGAACACGCTACTTGAAGACAAGTCAGTATAGAAGCCGAGTTAGCCGGCCGGTGTGGCCAAGCTGTTCTAGGCGCTTCAGTCAGGAACCGAGCTCCTACTACGGTCGCAGGTCCGAATCCCGCCTCGGGCATGGATGTGTGTGATGTCCTTAGGTTAGTTAGGTTTAAGTAGTTCTAATTCTAGGGGACTGATGAACTCAGATGTTAAGCCCTATAGTGCTTAGAGCCATTTGAACCAAGTCGAGTTCGACAAGGTCCTCAACACATTACAACCCACGTGAAGACCGTCGTACGGACACCACCACAGCACTTCAAGATGATACCAGAAAGGTCGCTGTAGTCGCTGTGTTCAATTAGACTGAACAGATCACGAGAAAGGACCTTATGACCTAGCCGGCCGGGATGGCAGAGAAGTTCTAGGCGCTACAGTCGAACCGCGCGACCACTACGGTCGCAGGTTCGAATCCTGCCTCTGGCATGGATGTGTGTGATGTCTTTAGGTTAGTTAGGTTTAAGTAGTTCTAAGTTCTAAGAGTCTGATGACCACAGTAGTTAAGTCCCAAAGTGGTCAGAGCCATTTGAACCATTTTTTTTTTTTTTTGACCTTATGATCCAGACGTCTTATTCGAGTACCCCGCTTGACACAACGTCTTGCATCTCGCCTTCTGTCTGGTGGTCCCATGTCAACTGGCAACTTCGTCACTGACAAAACGTGTTATTCATTGACGAATCCAGATATTCTCTGACGCTAGGTGATGCCCGTGTTCGTGAGGCCCGTGATAGGTGATATCTGCCAAATGTTTTACAGGAAACCGACGGATTTCCAAGATTCTGTGATGTTGTGAGGAGACTTCTGTGCTGACACGTTGTCCAAAGTCCCTTTACTGCCAGGCAGTGCATCGAACAGATAGTGATGGACTATGTGGTGGCTACAACATACGGTGGTGCCCCTAAATTCTAATGTCAGGGCTGATGTAGTAGGTGTCAGCAGACATGTCTTGCGAAGCCTAGACATTGAGGTAATGGAGTGGCCGGCTGTGATTCGCAACCTAAACTCCATCACACGTATGTGGGCCAAGCTTGACAGACACGTTCGTGGTCGTCCTGTTCCATCACGGACTCTCTAAGAACTCTCACGGGCTTTCACTGAATAATGGGAACGGATACCATAGCGTGACATTCTTAATCTTATACGGAACACTTCACATAGGTGTCAGGCAGTGATAAACGCTCACGGGAGGCATACAGGTAACTGAAGCTCTCGAAGTCTATTAAAAAGCAACCACTATGACGGGATGAATGGTTTTTTTTATTTCTTTCGACATTTGTCAGACGTTTCAATCATTTTTATGTAAATGATCGAGGTCGTCATGATGTTTTCGTTGTATACTTGCTGTGGTAAACTACCCAGCCCTCAGTTGTTGCTCAGTGGAGTATGGGAAATCCCAAAAGTCATGCTCCCCTAATTCATTTTGCCAAGAGTGAGTTTTGCTAGAATTAATCTGTCACTACACATTTCCACGGATATCGTTCGTTGCTTCAGTTTTTCGTCCAAGGTTATTCTTACGCCGTTTCTGTTATTTGTAGGGCCATGACATATTGGCTGGTAATCGTTTCCGATCTCCATGGACTCTGACCGCTTTTGCAAGTCCTTGGCTGCTTCCAGGGAGGGAACCGATGTTCGAAGTTGCTAAACGCATGTTGGCAGCGGTACGTCTATTGTCGCCGCTTACGAGCGACGCCATAATCTTTCATCGCTCCTGGATGCCTCTGACCGTCGCTTAAGGGGGCACTCTAACGGTTGCGTCTATCTTGTGAGCTCGTAGTTTTGTGACAGGGAGAAAATTATTTTGGCTTTAAATATTGAAAGCCGTTTGCCACGTGACGCCAAGACTTCGATGCTACCAACTACAACTGACGCCACCTTTGGCTCTACTTCCGCTGCCGCCTCTTACGTGTACTGCAGACTATGACAGAGCCCACTGCCACTCCCAGTTGGAGAAACCTGACAGTACAGTTCTGTTTAAAGAGCTTACTTCTTCGGCCTGACTGGCGAGTGGGAGGTATTTCATTTTCCTCTAGCCCTTCCAGAATCACACACATATGACCCCGGGCGAGCGCCGGCACGCGTCCTCTTGTGTGTAGCTTCCCACGACAGCCTCCATACAACTTTTCTGTTAAATTTTAACGTAGCAGTCACACGGGACGTCATTCATTCAGTGTATTTGCATACTTCGTATATTCTGATTTCTCACATGATAAATAAATAACTTTCTGAAGTGAGCAAATTTGAAAACTGCCATTATACGGCGTGTCCGTGAAACTATTGTAAAAGTGCTCCGTTCTGATTCGTTGAGAGCTGCAGTCCGCGCTATATTCAAAGTTGACAGCTCGTGCACGCGGGTTTGGCGCTAGTTTGTTTACACTACCACGTGAGCTGCATGGGATGGACGTGCCAGTACATTTCGAGTAACCGAGTACGTTCTTGGATAACGGCCTTGCCGTGATGGTAACACCGGTTCCCGTCATATCACTGAAGCTACGCGCTGTCGGGCTTGGCTAGCACTTGGATGGGCCACTGTCCTGGTCTGCCGAGTGCTATTGGCAGGCGGGGTACACTCAGCCCTTGTGAGGACATCTGAAGAGCTGCTTAATTGAGCTCCGGGCACGAAAACTGGCAGCGGCTGGGAGAACAGTGTCCTGACCGAATGCTCCTCCGTATCCAGTGATGCCTAAGAGCTGAGGATGACACGGTGGCAGGTCGGTACCGTTGGGCCTTCAAGGCCTGTTCAGACGGTGCTTGTTTTATTTTTGAGTACATTTTTCTCGGTGTATGTCTACCTATTATTCAGTAACATTGATACTGTGTACTTACGACAAATATGTTTAATGTCAAAAGATGACGTTTATTCAGTTTTCTTGATTATGTGCATGCTTGGGTAAAGGCAAGTACATACTTTTCGTTGGTATTGTATATTGGTTTTCAGTTTGGCAATAAATTTAATTTAATTTTTTTTCACCTCAGAATCGCGCATGTGGAATTAATCACTGTTAACTAACACACTTAAGTTCATTCAATTTAACATAACGTGATTTGCTCACGACTTGATTACACGGTCATTTACACTATTTACTCGTAAATTTATGTCGACTACCGGTTGTGTTATAAAGTTTCACAAAAATCGATCGTATCAGTCACAGTGAACGATGAGTTTAGTACAGACGCGTTCTTGCTCTCCATCAGGAGGCAAACAGCGAGCTCCTTCGCACACTCATGGAAAATGAAGTGCTGAAGTGTTCTGAATAGTGGATATATTGAATGTAGACGTGTAAGGGCTCTTCTTTGTACGATTTCGGGTACATTTTTGAACGAATCGAAATACGAATGTGTGTAGGTATCTGCTCGCTCACTTCCACTGAGTGGCATAACCAGAACACAGATAAAGACGAAAATCGGTCGCACACTAAGACAGCTTGACACCGTTAATAACGCGTATAATGTCCATTTTAACCTGCTGTTTACGAGCAATGCACGTGATATGTCCTTAATGATCTGAAAATGAAGAACTATTGAACTTAAATCACATTTTCTTTACAGACTTGTTTGAGTAAACTGGTAATCTACACTATGTGATCAAAAGTATCCGGAAACCCCCCAAAACATACGTTTTTTTTTCATATTAGGTGCATTGTGCTGCCACCTACTGCCAGGTACTCCATATCAGCGGCCTCAGTAGTCATTAGACATCGTGAGAGAGCAGAACAGGGCGCTCCGAGGATCTCACGGACTTCGAACGTGGCCAGATGATTGAGTGTCACATGTGTCATACTTCTGTACGCGAGATTTCCGCACTCCTAAACATCCCTAGGTCCACTGTTTCCGTTGTGATAGTGAAGTGGAAACGTGAAGGGACTCGCTTAGCATAAAAGTGTACAAGGCCGACCTCGTCTGTTGACTGACAGATACTGCCGACAGTTGAAGAGGGTCGTAATGTGTAGTAGGTTGACATCCATCCAGATCAACACAGGAATTCCAAACTGCATCAGGATGTACTACAAGTACTATGACAGTTAGACGGGAGGTGAGAAAATTTGGATTTCATGGTCGAGCTGCTGCTCATAAGCCACATATCACGCCGGTAAATGACAAACGACACCTCGATTGGTGTAAGGAGCGCAAACATTGGACGACTGAACAGTGGAAAAACGTTGTGTGGAGTGACGAATCACGTTACACAATGTGGCGATCCGATGGCAGGGTGTTGGTATGGCGATTGCCCGGTGAACGTCAGCTGCCAGCGTGTGTAGTGCCAACACTAAAATTCGAAGGTGGTGGTGTTATGGTGTGATCGTGTTTTTTCACGTTGTTTTTTCTTGTTGTTTTGCTTGGCACTATCACAGCACAGGCCTACATTGGTGTTTTAAGCACCTTCTTGCTTCCCACTGTTGAAGAGCAATTCGGGGATGGCGATTGCATCTTTCAACACGATCGAGCACCTGTCCATAATGTACGGCCTATGGCGGAGTGGTTACACGACAATAAGATCCCTGTAATGGACTGGCCTGCTCAGAGTCCTGACCTGAACCCTATAGAAAACCTTTGGGATGTTTTGGAACGCCGACTTCGTGCCAGGCCTCACCGACCGATATCGACACCTCTCCTCAGTGCATCACTCCGTGAAGAATGGGCTGTCATTCAGCAAGAAAACTTCCAGCACCTGACTGAACGTATACCTGCGAGAGTGGAAGCTGTCATCATGGCTAATGGCGGGCCATCACCATATTAAATTCCAGCATTACCGATGTAGGGCGCCACGAACTTGTAAGTAATTTTCAGTCAGGTGTCCAGATACTTTTGATCACATAATGTATGTCTCAGAGAGTCTTCCCTGAGCCTCATAGCACATCTGACGCTTTTCCTGCAATGGTTGTCCTGCTCTGTCAAGCATTGAAGGATTCTGTTTACTGTCATGAAACACATCACAGGTGCAGGCAGCCAGTATAGGTTATGTGGCTATTGGGGCATTGTACGCTACACCCTTCACATAGCCTCAGAGTTTAAGATCAGGGAGTAAAGTTCCCTCCTCTGTACTCATGGCACACTTTTCTGTCCTCCTTGAGCACTGTTTCTACGTGTTCCACACTACTGCATCGTCTTCACCCTCCTGGTTCGATCCTTTTCTCCTCTAGCACTTCTGAACTCTTTTCAGCCCCAAGTGGTTTCTCCCTCATCCGTTAGTAGCGGCCGATAATCCATTCAAACTGGCACGCTACCTTCAATGGTGGACGCTCAAGTTCCAGTTCTGATATCAGTTCTATTCCCTACCCCACTACACTCATGTCGACTTGTCTTTACGACTGCCCCTGGACCCACACTCTGCCTTCAGCGCTGATATCTTTACTTCTACCTGGATGTCGCCACTGTGGAAACTATGATCATCCTTCCATTGTCCATCATATTCATTGCTTGTCACACCAACGAAGATACAGGGCACCACATGGTTCTCCACCTGATTCTATGTAATTGCTCACCTGGCTTCAAGCAACTGTAACACCCGGAGGCCCCAGCCTACAGGTATCACCAGGACAAGTCCTCTGCTCTTGACCTGGTGTTCTGGTTTCAGGAGAACAGAGGCCGCCTCAGGTTTGTTACTCTGACAGCCATCCAGCACTGCCTCTTGTCTCTTGCATGTCAGACTGTGGGGCATTGTGCTGCCCAAGCACCTGAACCCCTGGCCTGTCTGCAGGGAGGGCATAGATACAGCTAACCTGCACACATTTTCCTCAGGCACCATTAGCCAGAGAGAGCACTCATCCTCTTGACAGTCCAGCCAGCATCTATTCTCTCTCCACTGCTCCATGAGGATACTTGTGTTCGCTAGAAACAATCAGCACTGGTTTTGGAAAACCTTTTCAGTCTTCAGGGTTCAGCTTTAGATGAAGTCACACTTCAGTATATTACGACATACAACCTCACTGGCTCCTCTTCCTGGGTCTGATGTTCTACTGTCGCGTTTAGTTCCAGAGGTGTAGTCCTCCACAAGGCCCATCTTAGACACTGCCAGCCTGTCTCAACTCTAGCCTGTGACTGGTTCTCTGGGTGGGTCTTCTGCTGCTACACATGTCACATCAGCACTAACGCCACTTGAGGTGCACCACAAACTCCCATCTGCCCCAACCACCAGTAAGAACTTAACACCATCTAGAGACGATGAGATGAGCTACCGCCTCTCCTCCCATTCAGAGAGAGATGGGGGGGGAGGAATGATCTGTCGAGCCAGCAACCAATTACACAACGTCTCTCCAGATGACAGACACGAGAAGCCCATCAGGCAACAACCCAAGAACCGCCACAAAAGTCAATGGGCCTCTGAAACTTTTCTGTTCCTTGGGCCATGTGACCGTAAATAGCAGCAGCAGTGACCTGCAGCATGGGCAGTTATTAGGTTGGCACTCGGGCCCCTAAGGGTCACACCAGGTGAGCTCCCTGGACGTGGCTCTGACTGCAAAAGCATTCCAACAATCAGGATATCATTATGTAGCCACCTTGGCGACTACCTCACCACCTGCGTCAACTTTTCTATCCAGATGCTGCCAGCATGATACGAGACCCACAATCAAACTTCGTAATATTTTTTATCATTCTTATCATTAGTCATGCTGTACTCAAACTTTTTCTCGTCCATTCAGGACTTCTAATTTTGCACGTGCAGTGGAGACCTTGACTGTAGCTCACTTCGTGTATGAACCTTGATATCACCGAAGTTTCTTTACCGTGTTTACCACGGCCTTTCAACCTTCCTGTGTTCATTCCATATTCAGGAAGTGAATTGTTTCGATAACGGTATTCAGATTTAATTCTTATTTACCACGGCCTTTCAACCTTCCTATGTTCATTCCATATTCAGGAAGTGAATTGTTTCGATAACGGTATTCAGATTTAATTCTTATTATAGAAAACTTCAGGCCTTCAGCCTTCGGTTATAGATATTGATTCTACTTTCAAGAAGTGATTTGTGTTCATTTGTTGTATTCAGAACTCTCTCAGTCGAGACAACTACAGGCCTATGGCTCTCAGTTATTATTGTTCAATTAATGTCCAAGAAGCGGCTGTTTTCATTTACTGTATTACATCTTAGATCATATCAGAGATAAGCTCAGGCCTTCGGCCTATTGTTTATTTAACGCAATTTTAAATGTACTGTGACCTTAACAGGCTTTCTGCCTAGGGTATCACTTACTTGTTGCATATTCAAGAAGTATTCCGTGCAGTTTTATTTGTTTTTGAAATGACTGCCGTCGGAGAAGTTTTTTTGTGATGTAATAAACTTCCTTCAGTTCTATACCTGGGTATGTTTCCTCTGCTGCCTTTGGCGGACATATCAGAAGTGCCTTCAGGTGTTCCAAAGAAAAGTGTATTGCGATCCTTACTGTACACGTTGTTTATTAACGATATATCAAACAATGTTAATAGTGTCTTCAGATTTTTTCAGATGCAGTTATCCGTAATAAATAACTGTCTGAAAAAGCTGTACAAATATTTAGTCAGATATTAATAAGATTTCACAGTAGTGCAAAGATTGGTAACTTGCTTTAAATGTTCAGAAATTTAAAAGTTTGCATGTTACATATTGTCGTAACCTTTCACAATATCAATGAGCAACACAAGCAATCAGCGAACTTATACAATTATCTGCTTGTAATAGTTTGTAGGGGTGTGAAATGAAATGATTAGATGGGCTCAATCGTAGGGAAAGCAGGTGATAGACATTGGCTCGACAGTAGGTTGCTGGGAAAACGCAATCAGTCTTCGAGGAGATTGCTTACAAACACGCATGTGACCCGTGCTAGAATATTACTAAAACTGTGCAAGTGTGGGGCGGAGGGGGCGGGGCATGCCAAATGTAATGAGCCCATAAAATCTGATACTTCGGTGGCAAGTTTTATGAGGAGGGAACTTCCACGATACAGGTCCTAGAATATGACTACCAACCATTCTGTCCCTTACTGTCATACATCTGGATCATGAATGGACAGTAATACAAAAGTTCATTTACATACTATGAGGTAGAGATAAATCTTTCTGCATTGTTCGTTAGTCCAAGTGATACTGCGGCAATTTGACTTTCATAGCAGTAAGTGCTCCCCTGCGGGCGATATACGCATGTAAGTGTGCCAAAAAAACTGTTTTGTCTGCCGCAAAGTTGACACAGGAGTAGGTAACGGTTAAACATGGTTGCATGTGGAACCATTGTTTTGCAAATGAGATTGCTTGTAGTGCTTTAAACAGCTGTACTATGACAAGGAAGTAGTTCGTATTCGTGTCCAAACTCATTCCATACAGAGACAATCCTAAAGATGTCTCACATGGCTTGTGAATACAATGATGGAAAAAAATCGCAGCACCAAAAAATAAGTAATGAAATTTCGGTAATACATTTGCCTAGGTAATATATTTAAACGATTAACTTTGCAAGATCATAGGTTAATGTAAGTGCGAGATAACCCATTTCAGATGTGAAATGCTGGGATATTAATAACCTATGTAACCACCAGAACGCTAAATGCAAGCATCCAAAGGAGTATGCCTTGTGTTGTACAGGTGCCGGATGTTAGTTTGTGGGATGGAATTCCATGACTGTTGCATTTGGTCGGTCGATACAGGGGCTGTTAAAGCCAGTGTGGACGACGCTGGACTTGTCGTCCGATGGCGTCCCATAAGTGCTCCATTGGAGACAGAGTTGGTGATCGAGCAGGCCAAGGCAACATATCGACTCTCTGTAGCGTATATTGCTTTGCAATAACGGTACATAGATGAGCGTTATCGATGGAAAATACACCCTGGAATACTGTTCATGAATGACAACAAAACAGGTCGAATCATCAGACTGCCGTACGTATTTGCAGGCAGGATGTGTGGGATAGCCACGAGAGTGAGTGCTCCTACCGTTGTACGAAATCGCGCTGCATGTGTAGGTCCAGAGTGTCTAGCACTTAGACAGGTTGCTAGCAGGCCTTCAACTGGCCTCCTTCTAGCCAACACACTGCCATCCCTGGCAACGAAGCAGAACCACCTTTCACCAGAAAACACAACAGACCTCCAATGAGCTCTCGCTTGACACCACTGAAGTCGCAAATGGCGGTGGTTTGGGGTCAGTGAAAAGCACGCTAAAGGGCATCTAGCTCGAAGCTGACCTTGAAATAACCGAATTGTACCTGTCCGTTATGTCACTGTGGTGCCAACTGCTTCTCAAATTGCTGCTGCAAGTGAAGTACTTAGCGCAGGAGCCATACGCCGAACACGATGGTCTTCCATCGTGGCCGTCCGGAGCCCGGTCTTCTCGCGACCATACATTCTGCCAGGAGTCATGAACAGTGGCTACATACCTGTCAAGTCTTTCTGCAGAAGGAACATTCAGCTTCTCCATGCCATATAACACTATCAGTTAAAGGCATTCTTGACTAACATGGACTCACGACGTCGAGGTAACTAAAGCTCACGACCGTTACTGCACGTATTTAAAGCAAAACTGGTCTGCATCCTCATAGTGGCGCTATCGACACGACTCTTATGCGACCTGCGTGAAATTTGAACAGACGTCATCTTTCGGATGTAGACACACCTACCCACTTTCGTTTATATCACACAATTCCTTCATAATGTTGCGTTTTTTTCCGTAAGTATATTGTTCAGTTTGATAGCTGAGTGATGGGTTAGGTCATTTGAAGCGCTCTACCGATACGGTCTGACATGTGAGGAAGATCCTGATTATTATGTTTATCTTCCTCCCCTCCACAGAGCTACCATGTCCACTGAAACGGCGGTCGTAATCAAGCCAAGCTCAGGCAGCAGAGCAATATGCGCTCCGGCCGTTCTCAAAGAGGCAGATGTAATTTTAATGAGAGAACTTTCAGTGGCTCTAGAATTGCAAACCCTCATACCGTATGTGGACGTCAGGGTCGTGAAGCTGCTGGATTTTGCAAATTTTAGTAATTATAGTCTAGCTTGGTTCACTTTCTTGATAGAGTAGTAATGCTTAGATGTCTGAACAGTCTATATATACAAAAAGAAACTCGTAAATTTATATCAAATGAAACGTAAATAATATTTTGGTGCTAGCGGTTACATTATTATCTTAAAGCAAAAGTACGCTTTATGGATCTATAAACTAGGGTTCAGCTCCATATGGAATGTAGCGTGCGAACAAGGAGAGATGAAGTTCCTACCACCGAAGCATTTACCTCAAACTCAGAGCGAAACTTAGTTGAGCCGAATATGACCAATAACGGAAGTGCTGCACTGCCTAATAAAAAATACGGCGCTGCTCCCACTCTGTCCTGAATACATGCAGTAATTAGGTTGGGAAGTGTGTCATAAAGTCGTTGTATGCTCCGCTGAGTCACGGTGGCTCACAACTATTGTAACTGGTCTTGGTATCCTGGATACTAACCCTGGTATTGAGTTGACTCCGAGCTGGTCCCACTCAGACGAATCTGGGAATCTTGCTGGCCTCGGAAGCATCTTAACATCACGCAGACACAATTCATAGAGAGACGTGTCATATTTGGATGAGCACTGTCGTGTTGAAAAATGGCAGCAATATACTGACGCATGAGAGCCAATACACGAGGACGCAGGATGTCCGCGACGTACCGTTGTATCGTTAGAGTTCCTTCAATCACTCCAGCCGTTACCTTAACCCAGATCCCATGGCTTCCCACACCATGTACATCTACATCTACGTGGATACTCTTCAAATCACACTTAAGTGCCTGGTAGAGGGTTCATCGACCCACCATCACAATTATTCTCTATTATTTCAATCTCAAACAGGGCACGGAAAAAAAACACCTATATCTTTCCGTGAGAGCTCTGGTTTCCCTTATTTTATTATGATGATCGCACTCCCTATGTAGGCCGGTGTCAACAAAATATTTTCGCACTTGGAGGAGAAAGTTGGTGATCGAAATTTCGTGAAAAGATTCGGCCGCAACGAAAAGCGCCCTTGTTTTAATGGTGTCCATCCCAAATCCTGTATCATGTCCGTGACACTGTCTCCCCTATTTCGCGATAATACAAAACGTGTTGCCCTTCTTTGAATTTTCTCGGCGTGCTCCGTTAATTCTCTCTGGTAAGGATCCCAGACAGTGCAACAGTATTCCAAAAGAGGACGGACAAGCGTAGTGTAGGCAGTCTCTTTAGTAGACCTGTTCCATTTTCTAACTGTTCTGCCAATAAAACGCAGTCTTTGGTTTGCCTTCCCCACAACGTTTTCTGTGTGTTCTTTCCAATTTAAATTGTTCGTGTTTGTAATTCCTAGGTATTTAGTTGAATTTACCCCCTTTAGATTAGACTGATTTAGTGTGTGACCGATGTTTAGCAGATTCCATGTAGCACTCATGTGGATGACCTCACAATTTTCATGATTTAGCGTTGCCAATTTTTGCACAATTCAGATATATTTTCTAAATCGTCTTGCAATTTGTTTTGATCCTCTTATGACTTTACTAGACAATACACGACAGCATCACCTGCAAACAATTTAAGACGGCTGCTTAGATTGTCTCCTAAATCGTTTGTATAGAAAAAGAACAGCAGGGGGCCTATAACACTACCTTGGGAAACGCCGGATATCAATTGTGTTTTACTCTATGACTTTCTGCCAATTACTATGAACTCTGACCTCTCTGATACGAATCCAGTCACATAATAGAGACGATATTCCATAAGCACACAATTTCACTACAAGTCGCTAGTGTGGTACAGTGTCAAAAGCCTTCTGGAGATCTAGAAGTACGGAGTAAATTTGAAATCCCTTGTCAATAGCGTTCAATAATAGTGTGAGTAAAGAGGTAGTTGTTTTTCACAAGAACGATGTTTTCTAAAACCGTGTTGACTGCGTGTCAATAGACCGTTCTCTTCGAGGTAATGCATAATGATCGAACACAACATAACCTTGCTGCATATCGACGTTAATGATATGGGCTTGTAATTCAGTGGATTACTCCTACTACCTTTCTTGAATATTGGTGTGACCTGTGCAACTTTCCATTCTTTGGGTATGGATCTTTCGTCGAGCGAGCGGTTGTAAAGTATGCAGTTATTGTGCCCACCCGGTTAGCCGTGCGGTCTAACGCACGGCTTACCGGACTGGGAAGGAGCGCCTAATCCCCGGCACGAATCCGCCCGGCGGACTTGTGTCGAGGTCCGGTGAGCCGGCCAGTCTGTGGATGGTTTTTAGGCGGTTTTCCATCTGCCTCGGCGAGTGCGGGCTGGTCCCCCTTATTCCACCTCAGCTACACTATGTCGTCGATTGCTGCGCAAACAAGTCCTCCACGTACGCGTACACCACCATTACTCTACCACGCAAACATAGGGGCTACACTCGTCTGGTGTGAGACGTTCCCTGGGTGGGGGGGGGGGGGGGCGGGCGGGTCGAGGGGGGGGGGGGGGGAGGAGTGTCCACCGAGGGCCGAACCGCACAATAACCCCTAAAGAGTGGTTCGGTGTGGGGCGGTGGAGGGGTGGACTCCGGTAGTCGTCGTGGGATTGTGGACCACTGCGGCTGCGGTGCGGACGGAGCCTCTCCGTTGTTTCTAGGCCCCCGGTGAATATACAATACCATACAATACAATGAAGATATTGCATCAGCATACTCTGAAAGGAACCTAACTGGTTCACTGTCTGGACCGGAAGACTTCACTATTCCGAGGCCATCTACAGAAGTTACTTATGTTAGCAGGTGTTCTGGATTCGAATTTTGGAATATTTACTTGGTCTTCTTTGGCGAAGGAATTTCGGCTGTGTTTTTTCCTTTCCTTTGGCAGCACTGTCGTCGACAGTACCTTCATTTCTATCGCTCAGTGTACGCATGATGCAGAGTAACATCACTGCGCCTCTCCAAAATATTGGATGAATGACACCTTGCCAGAGGTCGCCGCCATACTCTTGGACAATGATCATTCGTGGTAGTACGGATATTAGATTCCTCGCTGAACACAATGAGACAGCAGTCCGTGTTTCCTGGTCACGGAGCTGTTAGTGTTAACGGCAGCCTATGCTTGACACGGTAATTCCCTAAATCGACCGCTGCTGATCTCCGCCAATGGTATGGGACGACACAGAATGTTATAGGGTGTCCATAATTTGTCCTCTGACGGCAAGTGCAAATAAGAAGGCGTTACGACATGCTTGGTGCACAGCTGGACCATCCTCTCTAAAGGTGGTCACACGTGGACAGCCGGAACTCTGACGACGAGTATGGCTGCCCTCACATTCCCATGCAGTTCAACATTGAGCCACTGTCAAAACTGACACTTCCAATCGACTATAGGCGTGGCGTGACGGACGGAAAGAGCAATATTTGTTTGGGGTGACTGCAGCTACACATTGCAAAAAGCAAAATAGCAAATATCTGGCGGCCGCTGTGGCCGAGCGATTCTAGGCGCTTCTGTCCGGAAACGCACCGCTCTGCAGCTACGGTCGCAAGTTCGAATCCTGCCTCTAGCATGGATACGTGTGATGTCCTTAGGTTAGTCAGGTTTAAGTAGTTCTAAGTTCTAGGGGACTGATGACCTCAGATGTTAAGTCCCATAGTGCACCGAGCCATTTGAACCATTTTGAGCAAATATATGCTGAGGCACCACATTAAATGCGCCTGACTCCTCTTGGAAGGAACACACGGTTTACAGGGTGGTGCATTGACCGTTACCGGGCCAAATGTCTC
The DNA here is from genome assembly GCF_021461385.2 of Schistocerca piceifrons. Taxonomy (NCBI): domain Eukaryota; kingdom Metazoa; phylum Arthropoda; class Insecta; order Orthoptera; family Acrididae; genus Schistocerca; species Schistocerca piceifrons. The sequence goes on from NC_060138.1 coordinate 787,722,711, forward strand.
ACGTAATAAGCATCGAACGAAAAAACTACGAAGAACGAAACTTTTGTAGCTTGAATGGGGAAACCAGATGGCGCTATGGTTGGCCCGCTAGATGTCGCTGCCATAGGTCAAACGGATATCAACTGCGTTTTTTAAAAATAGGAACCCCCATTTTTATTACATATTCGTGTAGTACGTAAAGAAATATGAATGTTTTAGTTGGACCGCTTTTTTCGCTTTGTGATGGATGGTGCTGTAATTGTCACAAACATATGGCTCACAATTTTAGACGAACAGTTGGTAACAGGTAGGTTTTTTAAATTAAAATACAAAACGTAGGTACGTTTGAACATTTTATTTCGGTTGTTCCAATGTGATACACGTACCTTTGTGAACTTATCGTGTCTGAGAACGCATGCTGTTACAGCGTGATTACCTGTAAATATCACATTAATGCAATAAATGCTCAAAATGATGTCCATCAACCTCAATGCATTTGGCAATACGTGTAACAACATTCCTCTCAACAGCGAGTAGTTCGCCTTTCGTAATGTTCGCACTTGCATTGACAATGCGCTGACGCATGTTGTCAGGCGTTGTCGGTGGATCTCGATAGCAAATATCGTTCAATCTTCCCCACAGAAAGAAATCCGGGGACGTCAGATACGGTGAACGCGCGGGCCATGGCATGGTGCTTCGACGACCAATCCACCTGTCATGAAATATGCTATTCAATACTGCTTCAACCGCACGCAAGCTATGTGCCGAACATCCATCATGTTGGAAGTACATCGCCATTCTGTCATGCAGTGAGACATCTTGTAGTAACATCGGTAGAACATTACGTAGGAAATCAGCATACATTGCACCATTTAGATTGCCATCGAAAAAATGGGGGCCAATTATCATTCCTCCCATAATGGCGCACCATACATTAACCCGCCAAGGTCGCTGATGTTCCACTTGTCGCAGCCATCGTGGATTTTCCGTTGCCCAATAGTGCATATTATGCCGGTTTAAGTTACCGATGTTGGTGAATGACGCTTCGTCGTTAAATAGAACGCGTGCAAAAAAGCTGTCATCGTCCCGTAATTTCTCCTGTGCCCAGTGGCAGAACTGTACACGACGTTCAAAGTCATCGCCTTGCAGTTCCTGGTGCATAGAAATATGGTACGGGTGCAATCGATGTTGATGTAGCACTCTCAACACCGACGTTTTTGAGATTCCCGATTCTCGCGCAATTTGTCTGTTACTGATTTGCGGATCAGCCGCGACTGCAGCTAAAACACCTACCTGGGCATCATCATTTGTTGCAGGTCGGGGCTGACGTTTCACATGTGGCTGAACACTTCCTGTTTCCTTAAATAACGTAACTATCCAGCGAACGGTCCGGAAACTTGGATGATGTCGTCCAGGATACCGAGCAGCATACATAGGACACGCCCATTGGGCATTTTGATCACAACAGCCATACGTCAACACGATATCGAACTTTTCCGCAATTGGTAAACAGGTCCATTTAAACATGGGTAATGTATCACGAAGTAAATACCGTCCGCACTGGCGGAATGTTACGTGATACCACGTACTTATGCAATTGTGACTATTAAAGCGACATCTATCACAAAGCGAAAAACGTGGTCCAACTAAAACATTCATATTTCTTTACGTACTACACGAATAAGCAATAAAACATGGGGGTTCCTATTTTAAAAAACGCAGTTGATATCCGTTTGACCTATGGCAGCGCGATCTAGCGGGCCAACCATAGCGCCATCTGGTTTCCCCTTTCAAGTAAGACAAGTTTCGTTCTTTGTATTTTTTTCGTTTGACGCTTATTTCGTGAGATATTTGGCTCGGTCACTATCAATGGACCACCCTGTATAACTGACATAGCTAATAATGTCGAAAGTTTCATGACGGTGTTCATGATTCATGCTTTTGTATATAGAAAGTCTAAATGCTTTAAAGCTGTAGCAAAATGCGGGAAGATCTGCTAAGGAACGACGATTGATGCAGGGATTGCAGTTGACCCTCAACATAAAGAACTGTTACTATTACGGATAAATAGGCGGAAATGTCCCTTATAGTTTCATTTCACGATTGCCATACAGCCATTGGAAGCAGTCACATTCTTTAAACACAAAACTAGTCAGGAAAGACTGATAACAGAAAGTGTCCTCTTGAAGCGTAGTCCACTCACAAGGGAGGTAAATTACAAAACCCTCAATTGACAGATACTTCAGTGTTGCTCCTCAGTCTACAGGCTCTTACCAGGTAGGATTGTTAGAACAGACGAAATCTTCGTCACTGTGGTGGCGTACGCCTTCTCCATCACACCGGTCGGCACTAGGAAATATTGCATAGCAGTCGCTGAAGTAACAGTGTGTATGACAAGAGAAGTCCAAGACTGGCTCCAAGGCTACGCGCCGATAACATCCTCTGGGCAGCATGCATATAGGCCGCTGCCGCCAACCAAGCTGTCTCAATACCTCAAACTCGGTACCTCAGTACGTCGTATCGGGACTCAGTTCGCTTTGCACTTCAATATGTCACACTGTGCTCTAGTCTTCCACAGTGACAGCCGTCGCTTCGCACCTTAGCTAGCTGTGAGGCAACTTTAGTCAGCGTATATAATTGTGACATGGACACGACAAGATTCAAGAATTACTACACGTTATTTGATTGCTGTTAACCACAGAACTTAAGATTCGATATCATTGAAGTTAAATACTCAATTGGTTCCTGTACTAAAGTGTATTTTAAGCACCGGTGCATTTTGTGTTGCAGTGAGAGGAAACCGGCCACCAAACTATCATATCACCTTCTCCTCGTCCAGCCAGGAACCACAAAACATTATAAGAGGTCACAGCCACAACAGTCACAGTTTCGTTTTTCACGCGAAATCATCTCGGAGATCATCCACCACCTGTGGCTAGAAGAGAGGCGTTATCCATCTTGGTGTGATCTACTGTTAAATTTCCTAGAAGAGTCAACTTGTGTATGAAACTTCCTGGCAGATTAAAACTGTGTGCCCGACCGAGACTCGAACTCGGGTCCTTTGCCTTTCGCGGGCAAGTGCTCTACCATCTGAGCTACCGAAGCACGACTCACGCCCGGTCTCACAGCTCACACTCCGCTGCAGAGTGAAAATCTCATTCTCAACTTGTGTATATTTACTCAAAGACCACGAAGATAAAATGAGAGAGGTTCGAATTCACACAGTCGCTCTTCCCGTGCTCCATACATGACTGGAAGAGGACAGGTGGGAAGTGACAGTGATACACGAAGTACCCTCTGTCACACACCATAAGGTGGTCTGCTGTGTGTGGATGTAGGTGCAGATGTAGACGTGCGCAGCAACGAGCTGCTACTGGACTACACCGTGTGACCTACAACCGCGGATGATCGACACCTTGTCCCCGTGCCCTTAACAGAGCGTACATCCTCGCCCACAGCTATGGCTTGACGCTGGGGCTTTGCAGTGAGTCTGTCGTCGGTTTGACACCGCTGTTTGCGGACTAGAGTGATAGCACACAGGTGCGCTGGTTTCTGTTGCCTGGAAATGACAAATGCCTCAGACTGTAATCCACACGTAAATACAGTCGTTGATGTGCTGTTTAGTACAACGCTGTTTTCGCAATAGTCGCGTTTCAGTGAGCTTTTTCTTCCTTTATTTTTTTATGGGTGTTCAATAAACAAACCATGTATCCAGCACCTTGCTGCACAGGTCGTGCATAAAAAGATTTTTAAAATATCGTGCGAGGAGATATGGGGAATGAAATCCCTGGGCTATCAGGACAGAGCGGATGAGGTTATATTTGTGGAAAGGGGCCAAAATACGTTACTGTCAGTTGCGCTCAACATACAAACTTTATTTGTTAAAACACACAATCACACAAGCAAGAATCAAAAACTTTCAAGGTTTTAACGGAAGACCTCATTTGATTTTATTTAGATCGGCTGAAGGCCACATCGAAAATCCAAGGCAGAAGGCCTAAGCAATGAATTGAGGTACAGGAGTTCCTCTGAAGGTTTCACTTCTTTAGAAAGCAATTTTTTTATCTTCAATATAACTAGGCTGAAAGCCTTAGCTTAAATTTTTCCCATAGAGCTCAGCTGAAGGCCACACATTAATCAAGAACAGTATTACGGCTTAAGGCCGAGACAAAGATTTTTAATGTTTAGTCTAAATAGGCTGAAACTCGGCTGAAGGCCGCATATCAACAAAACAATTTAACGGCTTAAGGCCTAGGAAGAAGAGCTTTTAATCTGAAAAGTCTGAAGGCCTTATCTTAAAATATTTCGTGTCATACTCGGCTGAAGGCCTCATACTAAAGAATAATGACTTAGGGCAAGACAATGATTTTGAATTTTGAATTTAAGAGAATTAAAACTCGGCTGAAGGCCACACACCGTGCAGAAAACAATTTTACGGCTTAAAGCCTAAAGGGAAGAGCTTCTAAATTTCAACTAAAATAGGCTAAAGACTTTATCCTAAAATGCTTCACATAAAACTCGGCTGAAGGCCACATACGAAACCCAAACAATCTCACAGCTTAAAGCCCAGACAAAGAAATTTCCAATTTTTAATTTTAGCTGGAAAACTCGGCTGAAGACCACATTCCATACAAGAAATTCTTTTTTTACGACTTAAGGCCTAAGAAGAAAATCCCTGCAATTTTAATAAGCTAAAACTCGGCTGAAGGCCACACAGAGTACTTAAGACTAAAAGGAAATCACTATGTAAAACACAAGCAACGGAGCTCAGAAGGTTCCAAGGGTCGGCCTGGGAAGGTAACACTAACGCACGTCCAGGTGAGACAGGCAACCAGACCGACAACTTCTTAATCTGAAGGCAACACAACCTAGGGACGGGCCACGACCGACCGACAATCTGACCAATTTTCAGCGGTCAGATCCAACTGCACAGGTAATGGAAAATATCGGCCGATAAAGAGTAAATCAAGATACCAATAACTTCAAACTCGGCCTCACCAAGATCAAGGCATCAGACACCACTCAAGACAAGTTTAAAAGAATACCGAAAACACAAGTCACAACTGTCAAGCGACTAAGGGAGGCTGCAGATTTTAGGCAACAAAACACACGACTTATCACACGCGTCAACGGCTGAGGAAACAACAATCCACAAATAACGAACAAATCGTAACAGTCGAGTTTTAAGAACAGGTACCTGATTACTCAACTTGAGGATCCTGCTTCGGAGGAAAGCGAAAAGTCGCTCACACAACTAGCGACTCCAAATGCAACAGCGCGTACCCGCCGCCAAAAGCCCCGGCCTGGCTCCACGCTGTGGAGACTACGTCGCTGCTCATTTCTAACGAACCGACAAGGTCCAACCACATCCATACTCGGAAAATGGTGTTCGTCCTGAGGATCCAAGACATCGTCTACTGAGATTACCGGCCGAGCACACGACCGACGGCAGCCCATTTTCGCCCACAGTGGTCCCGGCGAATACTAACACCATACGGACCCGACGGCTGCTGGCTGCCAACTCTTCCCGACTGATACTCGTGCCAGTGCTCAGCAGACCACGTGTCGCCATCCGACGACCAGCCGACCGATCGACCAACTGCCTTCCATCTACGTCAGCCATGGTCCCGGGGCGTACTTGCACCGTGCGGACCTGCCTGCTACGGACTGCCAACTCGTCCGACAGCCGAGTAACGACGAACCCGACTCAGTCCACAACCCAAAAGCGACTGAGACTCAGAGCCGACTGACTAACATGCCACTGTCTGCCTTCGGACTGACTCTGCCGACTCACTCCACCGACTCCGTCCCACCGACTCACTCTTTTCTCTCATAACAGAACTCGGAAATAGTCGCTGTCGCTCCACAGATAGTAACACGAACCTACTATCGATAACACTGGAGCTGTCATTCACGGACAGCGAAGGTGAGCAAGGATAGTGACACCAGAAGACATTAAGAGAAAATTTAATAAAAAAGATATTCTCGCCGTTTCAGAATTTCAGGAAGGACGGGTCACAATCGTGAGCCAAGCACCGCTCAGGGGACTTAATAACTGATAAAAAATCCTAATAACGTATCATGATAGCAAAAAACATAGTTCTTTTAGAACATTGAAGCGAAAAGGTAAATAATACTAGAAATGTATCAGTTTGATGTGAAGTGGATTTGCGAAGTGATCCTCTGGCTACAAAATGGCTTCCTTTAGGTTAAAAGTGGATAATACGTACATATGGCACTATAAAGTATAAAGTACGGTTGGAGACTATCGAGCGGGCTTAAGGATGGGAAGAGGGTGAACAGATCAGATCTCTACTGTACAGCAACTGCCAGAACGCTCGACTTGAAAGACCATAAAGAGGGTAGTTAGTAACCGTCGTGGACTACGACTCCATCGGCAGACAGACTCGTGCAAGGATTCTGAATAACAGAAGACTAGACGGTGTAACACGAGCGCTGATGACGGAGATTCTGATCGCCGCAATCTAATGGTGCGAGTCAGAGTAGCGCTATCGAAAGAGTTTGATACGAAGACTAGTGTCAAACACCCAGACAGGCTGACTCCAATTTTGTTCAACGTGTCGCTGGACGAAATGATCAGTCGGTGCGCTCCATGGCGTGCTGTTCGCTGTGGAGAGTATTTGCTTATGACTGAATGTACACTTACCCTCACTTTTTGCCGGTGCCCAGAAAGCGCTCAACTGAAAGCCACTCCTAAACGAACTTAGTACCGTTCTACCGGCCACAGGAATGGAGCTCTACAACACCCACCTCCCTGTTGACCATTGCAAAAACAGTTCTGCATTGCACAGATGATAAATGAATGTCAAGTGATTTAATTGGGAAAGATTTTCCTTCCAGTATGTCAATTAGAAAAGAACTGCCATTTGATAAGAAACGGTAGCTTCATTAAAGTACACTCAACAGAAAAAAATATTTCCCCAAATAAGCTTGTACTTGGAACAAAATCAAAGAGAGAAAAATCGAGCTAAAAACTGCTGACCGTGTACCTTCCCAGACACTCTTCTGTTAACATTATTAAGATGTCGTGGGATTTTGTACCCCTCTGCAACAACTGATAAATCAAAAGTACTGTTCATAATAGAGGCGCCATGTCACTTATCGTGCGGCCCCTCCCGTCAGAGGTTCGAGTCCTCCCGTGGGCATGGGTGTGTGTGTTGTCCTTAGCTTTAAGTTAGTTTAAGTAGTGTCTAAGTCTAGGGACCGATGACCTCTGCAGTTTGGTCCCTTGGGAATTGACACACATTTGAACATTTTACTGTTCATAATAATTTGTATTCTGCCGCTTAAGACTTACACATTAATACACACCAAAAACAACGTTTTGTTGGTTATAAAACGTTGTAATTCACGATTCGCAAAGCGTCGCTAAAATCTGAGACGGCTGTTGATGAGGAAAGTTTTGACGAACAGCTTGGAATGTGTCCACCTACTCACTCCACAGAAAACATTCCATGTTGGCCCTCCTACTCCATACGAGCCTGATGAAAAGGGTTTGCTTTATTGGGTATCTTTCATATGTTCCATTTATTTGCACTTTTGCCTTTTCATCGGTAACACGTCGATCGATTTCTGCGTTTCTCTGCTACGTCGGGTACTCTCAATTCTTTGGCTGTGGTCTTTCGACCGAGCTTAGCTGAGTCGAAGAATAACGAGGGCGCGATCGCCCTACTGGGGCACGCTAGTTTCGAAACGAGGAAGTGGTCGTTGGAGAGTAACTCTTTGTTTGTGTTTGTTGCTGTGGTTGTGGTTGCGAACAGCAGGCAGTGCGTGCCAGGAAGCTGTCGCTAGAAGTTGTCTGATTTATTTTGTTTTTGCGCCGCTGCCGACAGAAGGTGTGGCATTGCTGTAAGGTGGTACTGAGCGTCGATACAATAAGATCCACTGGAAAAGTGGAGGAGGGGGGGTCGGGGGAAGAGAGATAGAGAGAGTTATGCATGAGTGCAGTAATAACTTCGTATTGAGGGCGTGAGAACAACAAGCGTATCCCGTTCTTCTCTATTATTTTTTCAGGCCGGCATCACAAGATAATGCGTACTTTTTCTTTGCGCCTTGGCGTGTTACACTGAAGCAGTGAGTTTGCTTGAGTCTTCTTGCCAAACGTGCAGCAGACTGCCACTAAGGGCTAAGATGTGCGTGTGGCGGATCTAACCCTGTTCATGAAGTGAATTTAACTCGTGATCTGGTGTAGTAAGTCGGTGCTTCATTCACCGAATAGATCTTGAATTTCTCACGCCATTTTCAAACATGAATTAAGAAATCGGTCTTTGCATGACTACGCTGAGAGCAGCAGGCATTTGTAGATTAATCAGTTGAACTGCGTAAGGCTTTTGTAAATTTTGAGATACAGTAATAAAGTCAGTGCAGGTCTTATAACTATATTTCAGATTGGTACCTTACGTAAATTTAAATAACTGAAACATCAGTTTTATCAGATAGTAGAAGAGAGCAACGGTGAGGTGTAACCCAGTGTCCACGTGTAAGTCCTTAAGCTATCTAAATCTTATCGTAGCTAATCCAGATCAGTTTTTTCAATCAAAAAACCATTTCTGCTCGCAGTAGGTCCTCACAAACAACAACTTTATTGATCAGTAAATTGTATTCAGCTCAGATAAGGTAAGTCACTTCGTGGGCTTCTAGACGGCGGCTACACTTTATTCGCCTGCTTTGTGGTGTCGCGAAGTTGCGACGTCATTTCGACGAAATGCAGCAATTTTTTACATGACAACGTAAATCTGAGTTTATTTCTAGCTAATCTAGGAGCTATTAAATGAAACAGAATGTTTCTTTGCGTTATAGGCCTATGAGTATGGATTTCTCTAGAAACAGAAGTGACAACAGTCAGATTGCGGTTTTTTCGCTACTTCTCCATTTCTAAGGATATATAGAGGATAAGAAACAAGAGGAAAGAAACGCTCACGCGCGCGCGCGCACACACACACACACACACACAAACACACACACACACACACACACACACGCACACACACGTGTGTGTGTTTATCATAATTAATGGCGTAAACGCATACGGTTGAAAGTACACTACACTAGAAGCAAAAAAGTCTCCGTACACATAGGCTCGAAAATGCATACCTTCAGAGCTACGAGCAATTTTTCATCTTCTATACTACTCACTTTTTGAATGTTACATCGCATGCTCAACATTTGTCATTCTCTCTTGGGATATTTACCTCTGTTTGTGGCCACATATGTTTTATTGTAAGTTACTTGACTCAGCTCATCTACGTAGCTTCGAGGGCTTTTAAATGTTAATAAGAATCACCCTGTATATACACACCATGTAACAGACGCCTTGCAAGTTTCATAATTTTTATTATATGCCACAAGTAGCATAACAGTGGCGTGAGGCGGAATGGAGCATGGCTTCAGGCCCATTGCCACGCTACAAGTAGAGAGGAATAAGCTACGAAATTGGAATAACAAAGACGCACATTCTCGACAAAAAGTGGAATGAGCATCCTTTGCGCGCGACGTAGCTATAGTAAGCGAGACGGACGAAGACGTAAAGAAACTCGACAACTTAAGCAAGAAAGACGAATGGTAGGACTTAGGCTCACCTGCAACAGACAGACATTGAATGTTACTGAGAAGGTGCAAATAGCAGAAGACATCGTGCAGAATGTGGGCGAATATAAATACCTTCAATATTTTACAGGAAGGAACTGGAACAGCAGGGAATAACGGGATGAAGAAGATGAGATCAGCCTTTCTATGGCAAGCATGAGGAAAGCGATACTGTATGCGCCTAAGACGATAACACATTTACATCTATGTCTACACTCCACAAGCCACCTTACGGTGTGTGGCAAAAGGTACTTCTGGTAACACCATTTTTGCCTCTTCCCTGTTATATTCGCGATGGTTTTTGGATAAGATCCGTATGAGCTTTAATTTGTCTGCTTTTCCTCGTTGCGGTCATTTTGTGAGACATGTTTGGGATTAACTGACACGTTGTCCAATTCTTTCTGAAAAGTAAGCCCTCGGAATTTTGACAGTAAAATTCTCCGTGATGCACAACGGCTCTCTTGTACTTCCATTCTGGATTTGCTGAGCATCTCCGTTCACGCTCTCGCGCGGATTAAATAGTTTCGTGACAGGATTCGCTGGACCTTCTGTGTCTCTTCTAATTAACCAAATTCGTAAGGGTTCCAGACTAGTGAGATATACTCAAGAATCGGTCGAACAAGTGTTTTGTCTGCCACTTATTTCACGGATGAATTGCGTATCCTTAAGATTATCCTAATGAATTTCAGCTTGTCATCTGCTTTTCCTACAGCTTGTTTCATGTGGTCATTAAACTTTAGAGCTATCCGATTTGTTACTCTGAAGTATCTTACTGTAGTTACGGTTTCCACTGACTTGTCGCCAATAGTGCAGTCCATCAGTGGTGGATCTCTTCGCCTACTTCTGCGGAATTCGTTACTTTTTTTACGTGGAGGTCGAATTGGAAGTTCTTGCAACAATCGTCGATTCTCTGCACGTCTTCCTGATGTTCGCTAGTCTTATGGGGTTGCAATCTTCCTATCGAGGACAGCAACGTCTGTGAATATTCTAACGAGATCTACAGCGTTTGTCACTAAATCATTAACGTACATATTGCACCCTGGCGAGAAAAGTGACACAAGTCGAAAATCAGCAATTTTTAGCTTGTCACTGAAAAATGCGTGTCGAGTGTGACAGCGTGCACGACAAATACAATGGAATTTACTATCAGCAATACTTACCTGACATTTAAATGAAGCTTATACTGTTTCAATATACACTACTGGCCATTAAAATTGCTACACCAAGAAGAAACGTAGATGATAAACGGGTATTCACTGGACAAATATATTATACTAGAACTGACATGTGATTACATTTTCACGCAGTTTGGGTGCATAGATCCTGAGAATTCAGTACCCAGAACAACCACCTCCGGCCGTAATAACGGTCTCGATACGCCTGGGCATTGATTCAAACAGAGCTTGGATGGCGTGTACAGGTACAGCTGCCCATGCAGCTTCAACATGATACCACAGTTCATCAAGAGTAGTGACTGGCGTATTGTGACGAGCCAGTTGCTCGGCCACCAACGACCAGACGTTTTCAAGTTGGTGAAAGATCTGGAGAACGTGCTGGTAAGAGCAGCAGTCGAACATTTTCTGTATCCAGAAAGGCCCTCACAGGACCTGCAACATGCGGTCGTGCATTATCCTGCTGAAATGTAGGGTTTCGCAGGGATCGAATGAAGAGTAGAGCCACGGGTCGTAACACATCTGAAATGTAACGTCCACTGTTCAAAGTGCCGTCAATGCGAACAAGAGGTGACCGAGACGTGTAAGCAATGGCACCCCATACCATCACGCCGGGTGATACGCCAGTATGGCGACGGCGAATACACGTTTCCAATGTGCGCTCACTGCGATGTCGCCAAACACAGATGCGACCATCATGATGCTGTAAACAGAACCTGGATTCATCCGAAAAAATGACGTTTTGCTATTCGTGGACCCAGGTTCGTCGTTGAGTACACCATCGCAGCCATGGTCTCCGAGCTGATAGTCCATGCTGCTGCAAACGTCGTCGAACTGTTCGTGCAGATGGTTGTTGTCTTGCAAACGTCCCCATCTGTTGACTCAGGGGTCGAGACGTGGCTGCACGATCCGTTACAGCCATGCGGATAAGATGCCTGTCATCTCGACTGCTAGTGATACGAGGCCGTTGGGATCGAGCACGGCGTCCCGTATTACCCTCCTGAACCCACCGATTCCATATTCTGCTAACAGTCATTGGATCTCGACCAACGCGAGCAGCAATGTCGCGATACAATAAACCGGAATCGCGATAGGCTACAATCAGACCTTTATCAAAGTCTGAAACGTGATGGTACTCATTTCTCCTCCTTACACGAGGCATCACAACAACATTTCAGCAGGCAACGCCGGTCAACTGCTGTTTGTGTTTGAGAAATCAGTTGGAAACTTTCCTCATGTCAGCACGTTGTAGGTGTAGCCACCGGCGCCAACGTGGTGTGAATGCTCTGAAAAGGTAATCATTTGCATATCACAGCATCTTCTTCCTGTCGGTTAAATTTCGCGTCTGTAGCACGTCATCTTCGTGGTGTAGCAATTTTAATGGCCAATAGTGTAAGTTTTATAGAATTCATTCTTTAAGTCGAGTTTTCTGAAGCACTGCATTTTTGAGTTGTGTCAGTAGTCTTGCGGGATGCGATGTATTGTGAACAATAAAACAAGGGTGACATGTTGAGCAACAAGTATGATTTTTGCTGCGAATGAGCACCGCTGATGCATCGCGATAGCAGTCATCGAAAGCCAGAGCGGTGCTATACCTGTTGGAGTACTTGTTATTCTTAGTTTTTTGATGTCCCTGTAAGTACATATGGGTAAAACAAATATTGTACTAGATTAATTTGAGAGCACTCTATAGAATCTGCACATCAAATTTCGCTTTAAAAATTATTTTGTTCGTAACGAGAAACAAATCGACGCCTTCTGTCGACACTGCGCGACACATAGAAGACTTGACGAGCAGAATTTATCCGTGCTGACTACAGCTACAAGATGCAAAAACGAAGTTGAAAACAACCTCTTAAACAATAGAGATAATGCTTCTGATGACTCTTAGTAGGGACACGCTGCATATATGTTCAAATGTGTGTGAAATCTTCTGGGACTCAACTGCTAAGGTCGTCAGTCCCTAAGCTTACACACTACTTAACCTAAATTATCCTAAGGACAAACACACACACCCATGCCCAAGGGAGGACTCGAACCTCCGCCGGGACCATGACTGCAGCGCCCCTGACCGCTCGGCTAATCCCGCGCGGCGCTGCATATATCACCGTTCTTTTGAGTTCCTGTCCTGTACCAGCCTCTTCACCTTTGAGTAGCACCTACGTCCAATGTGCACGATTATTTGTTGGACATATTCTAGTTTCAATTTCTGTCTTCTAGCGTTCCATCTAGCTGCTGAAATCGTAATACGTGTCCTGTCGTTCTTACTTCTAGTCAGTGATTACCGCATATTCCTTTCGTTGCCGATTCTGCCGAGTATCTCCTAATTAATAGTGCTCTTCCTGGTATTCTGCCGAGCTGTTTTCATTTTGTGCGTATCAGCGACACACCCGACTAAAACAGTCATATCAGCTGCCGCCGAGTACCGTCTCGAATATAATTATGAAATGTAATTCGGTGACATCGGTATGGTGATGCAAACCTCAAGTTTCGGAGACAGCATAATTAACTACTCCAGCGAAATAAACATATCAGAAAATATAAGGTGTTTCAACTTAAATAACACTTGGCGTCTGGCTCTCAATTTATTCAAACCTCGCCGCTAAAGTTGGAAAGCGCTGGGAGAATTTGCGTTCCACGGAATATCAGTGCCAGCTCTGAACAAACAAAACAGCATCGAAAGGTGTAACGGGCGTCGGGAATCGAATTCGGCTATAAATATTGACGTCAGACCAACAACAGTTCGTAATCTGGTTAGACTCCAGGCAGCGAGTACACACAACAGCAAAAATCGCACCTTATCAGCCCACTTAACGTCCAGCGCCCTTTTGTAACACCACACCCCCTATTTTCCTTTTCTCCACCGCCCATGATTCAATTCCATACAAAGCTGAGCTCTGTGCTTCACCAGCATGTGTCGTACACAATATCAGGGCTAAGTCCAGTTCCTTGAGGGAGGCTTTCCAATATTCTCTTGTGGGTTCACCGTCTCAACTGAATGAATGCCTGTCGTGTGCGAACTAGCCTAAATATTCTTGTGGGTAGTTCATTCCGTCTTTGCAACTGCAAGGAAATTCGAGTTCTTGTCAGCAAACGCATTTTGTTTTAGCGAATTCAAATATCATTATTGGTTTATAATGAAAGATATTTACAACTTGATTTGATTTTGAGATCGAAAAACAGTTAGTTACAAAAGATATTGATTTTTCACTTACGGTATTTCACATCTGGGCTTCCTCTCACACCAGGGAACGCCGTCTGTTTTAATGTTTTTGGGCTCTTTCTTCGTTTGTCACTGTTGATTCTGGCCTCATCTCGCACTGCTTTGAAGAACTATGCATTAAACACAATACAGTGTAGTGCTACAATTGTTTATTTGTATCATTCTTGTTAAATATCTAATACTTGTATTATGTAGTGTTGTCAACTTAGCCAATACTTTTTCTTTGATGTAAAATTGTTTATTTTTTCTGCAGTTCGTCATCTGCCTGTTATTCCATTTAATCACGTTACTGTGTATTTATACAATGTTTAAGGGATAGAGTTGAAAATCTAAGGAGTGAGTGGGTGGATGGGTGAAAAGGGGAGGGGGGGGGGTGTGGAGAGGAGCAGTGGCGTGGGATCAAAGACGAATGAAATGAGTGAAGAGAAAGTGCAAAGTAGTGGGATGGAGAGGTAATTGAAGAAAAAGGGAGAGGAGCCTAAATATACCTATTGCGTAGGTTTCGAAAAAACAAAGAGTGTGGATCTTAAGCATCTGTAAATGAATTTGTACATTACTACTTTTAGCTCGCGCAATAAGGAGACTGCGGTGAGGAACCTGCGACAGACATACACGACGTTATTTTTGACCCTAAGGTCAGCGTATTTGTATTTCAGATACATTTTCCGTGTGGTCTGTTGCCTTATTTCTCAAAATGACATTCTTCTTACAACATTAGGCAGACAGCAAATCGTGTCCCACCACATTGTAGATATTTTTCTTAAATATTTTGGAAGCTGCTTTCCCTTAAGCGTCTGTAAACCAGTCATACGCCACACATCTAACAAAGATGTGAAATGAATTATTTTCCTTTCCCAATTATCTCGAGAATCCAACCCGGGAGCTAGACTTGGCCAACGTTTCCGAAGTCACCAAAGTCGATGGATAACTATCATGAATCCAGCGGTGCTGGCGTTCTCTGTTGGTTCTCACTGGTTTTGAGCTCAGTTGGACAAAATCTAAGTCGTATCCCCTGAGCTGAAGATACACAAAATTCTCTCTCTAACGAGCGGATTCGTATGTGTAGTTAGCTGACCTCCAGCATCCTGTATGTATTCATGCTAAAATAATATCATATATGTCGTTAATAAGATTTTGAATGTTATTCTGAGGTACAGTCCTTTCTCCATTGTGCTCTGAAGTTACAGTTGCTCGTGGAACTGGGAAAATGGGTCTTGGGCAATGAAAAATTAAGTAAACGGGCATAAATAGGACGGTAACTATTGCGTTGTCACGGAATTACGTGGCACCCATAAATTCAGGGCACTGTCTCACGGTATTTCCAAAGTCGCCCCTCCTATGTCAGTTGCAGCGTGGGCGAATCCATGCTCTGACTGGTGCATTGCCAGCAGCTGTTCTTCACGTCGTATGTCCGGCGTAATTGCTGACATTTAACTGCTGGTCGTGATGGTGTGAGCGGAGAAGTAATGTGGACTAGTAGGTCTGTCTCAGCATATGAATAACAATCCTACACAGACTTCCTTGTGAATAACACTGATTTCCTGCCCCTTTGCTCTTTAACGGAACTCTGACGCATGATCTGTTTGTGGCATAATGCTCGGCATTGCGGATGGCTCATTTAACATAAGGGGAGTTACAGGATTAAAGTATCATACTTCTAAGTCAGTTTTTCAGTAATATACTACTCCCTTTTTTTCATTGCAGACTCATCATTTAATTACTTCCTAAGTAGTCAAAACGGGTAATCACAATGTTTGTATCGCCCGAGTCTGGAAAGACACAATAAAAGAATTATGTTAACAAGATATTTAGGCAGTATGCGTAGTACGTGTGAGTTACATAATTGTATATTCTAATGAAGCGGGAACCTAACTAATATTACCTCTAATAAGAAATACTGCGGTCATATAAAAAATTAATAATAAAAATATTTTCTCTTTCAAAGTTAAGTAGATTTTGGCCCACGAAACATTAAAAGTGGAGAGAACCTGATATGTTTCTAATGAAATGAGTACTCATGCATGTAGTTTTTGAGTAACTAAAAGCATAAAACTTTGACTGTTCCCAGAACTTATTCAATATTACACTCACTCGGTCTGAAACAATTGCTGTTATTCATCAAACAAGTAAGCAAGGCCCAACAATGGCTCTGGAATACCATATGACGAATTCTGATATGTAATCAAATGTCAGTCAACATGCCTTTGTCAGATTTAAATTTTTCACTCGGTCTAAATGCTTCAGCAGTAAAAATCCACCTACTCTTTCTTGACTGTAAGTGGACATCTGGCATAATGGCATACACAAAACAACGGGCGTTTTTCACTGGCACATTTCGGCTGGGTTGGCCGAGCGGTTCTAGACGCTGCAGTCTGGAACCGCACGACCGCTACGGTCGCAGGTTCGAATCCTGCCTCAGGCATGGATGTGTGTGATGTCCTTAGGTTAGTTAGGTTTAAGTCGTTCTAAGTTCTACGGGACTGATGACCTGAGAAGTTAAGTCCCATATTGCTCAGAGCCATTTGAACCATTTAAACAATCACTGGCACATTTCGTTAAACAACAGGTAATTCTACGCTTCTGTGCCTAAACAAGCAAAACAATGGGGTAACACATAAATACCGGAAGTACACATTTATGTGTGGTAAAAGATGGAGCAAAAGTAAATTTTCGAAAAAATTATTGATGCACACACAAGTGCTACAAGGGTATAAATGATTCCAAAAAACAAATAATTTGCAAAAAAGTATAATATTTTACTATAAAAGATCATTTAATGAAAGAAATTTCTGAAAGTATTTCAAGTGCCTGGGATTTAAGATTAGTGAGATAGATAAGAACAACGAGAAGTCGTAAAGTTAACTTCTGCAAAAAATTAATATTTTTATTGCTAAAGTCGTTATGACTGAAGTTTACGACACAAGAATTCCCTAGCAGTTAAAGTGTCCGATGAGGAACTCTTAACTGTGGAAAATGGCGTGTTATCAACTCACGTTGGCAGACCATAAACCATGTTAGTGCATAAGTAACTTACGGGAATGCAGCCGAGAGACGACTTCCGACAGCTGCCGACATTTCGACAGGTGCACACAACGTCATTTTGAAAGGACAAATGCAACGAAAGCCTGCTGCACAAGGAAATTTAAAACCTCAGTACATGTGGCACATGCAGAGAGATAACACACACACACACACACACACACACACACACACACACACACGCGCGCGAGCGCGCGCGCTGTAAACACTAACGCCACCATACAGCCGAAGGTGCCCAACGTCAGGTTGCTACCACACCGTCATTAACATCATTCACTCCATACAATTCACGGTTGATCGATAGTGCAACGCGTATCTGATTTGTCTTTCACTGTAACCATTCTCATGAAAGGCGAATTCGCGATCGGCTAACTCCACTGACAAACTTTCAGGGTCTGAGATGACGTGGGCACTTTGAACCACGATACGAAGAACCCCTGCACGCTGCGCCGCATGGCGCCAACTATCCACCTGTAGATACAAATCAGCTTGAATTAGCTTCCTAGAAACGGCATGTCCCAATGTACCATCAATCTTCCTCCAGACCAACACTTCAAGGAAGGGCAGGCAGCTACCCTTTTCTACAGATTTTCAGGAGCATTTGAGTCATGTTAGGGAAATTATTAAGTGTTCATATGAAGCCTGGTTTACTTTCAAACAGTAAGATGAAATTTTCTCAGCCATAGATCTCCTTTCTGGGACGAATGTTATCTTCAGGGGGCGTTAGTATTACCTAGATTCAAACACAAGCGATCTACACCTGCCCACCCGCTAGTGATGTAAAGGCAGTTCTCTCTTCATAGAGATGGCGAATTTCTCCCAAAGTTCATGCCCAATTTTGCTCAGTTAGTAGCTATAATTAATGATCCAAGGAAAAAAGAAGAAAATTCTGAGCCGGATCCCTCCCAGCAGGTGCCATTTGACTGTCTAAAAACGGCTCTGGCAAGTACACCTGTGCTGACGATGCCCAATTTCGAAAAGTTTGTTGTCCATACCGATGCCTCAGTGTCCGGGATGGCCATGGTTTTGTTACAGGACTATCCTAATAGGAGGGGTCTGTTAGCTTACGTTTCTCTGGAAGCTAGGTAATCGATGTAAGAACCTGAGGCCTTGGTCACTTTATTTGTCTTAGAGAAGTTTAAAGAGTATTTAGAGCACAGGACCTTTCGGCTAGAAAATGATAACCAACCCTTAGCTGGGTAGCCATGCAGCCAAACCGGACGGTGCTTACATACAGGTGGGTGGTGAAGATACCTGCATTTCATCTTAAGGTTGAACGTATTCGGGAGACAGCGAGGTAGATAGGCAGTGAAACAAACAGGCACAGGTAGCTGGCACTGAACCACGTGAGGTGATCTGCAAGATTTTGAAGGAGCTTCCTACTTTTTAAGGACGTTGCCCAGCGACAAGATGGAGATCCCAAGTTGGCTATCATTAAACAGGATGCAAGAAGACGGGAGACAGTCGTGCCTTATGTTATGAGGGGAAATTTCTTGTTGTCCGACCCTGGGACACCACGGAGATAAATTTTTTTTACAGTCAGAACTCGTACTTTGCTTGTTTAAGTATTATTATGAAATTCCTGTAGGAGGGCATTTACGTCATTTTAAGACCAGGGTGAATATCCATGAGAATTTTATTTGGAAGGGAATGGACAAGCAGATCCATAAGTTGGTACAGTCATTTAAGGCTTGTTGTCTTAAAAAACCGGCGTTGAATATCCAGCAAGGTTTAGTGTCCTCTGCGGTTGTTCACGACCTGATGCACGAGATGTACAGTGATTAAATCAGTCATTTACCTATGTCAAAAGAGGGGAACAACATAACGCCCATGTGCATAGACGTGTGTACCCGTTTTTGCCGCCTGTTCCCCCTGAGGAACGTTAACTTGTCAACCACTATCTATTGTTTGAAGGGTATTTTTGGAACGTTTGGACTGTATAGAATCCCAGTGTCGGATAATGCACAAGGACACTAACGTTAATCTCACATTTTCATTCAAGCCTCTGCAATCTGTGGTCCTTGTGTGATTTGTTGCCAGAGAAGGTTGACACTGGGCAAATCCGAGA
This sequence comes from Schistocerca piceifrons, assembly GCF_021461385.2. Classification (NCBI taxonomy): domain Eukaryota; kingdom Metazoa; phylum Arthropoda; class Insecta; order Orthoptera; family Acrididae; genus Schistocerca; species Schistocerca piceifrons. The sequence goes on from NC_060138.1 coordinate 787,741,798, forward strand.
CATGTGGAAATGGCAAGGAAAAATTTAAGAATGAATTTTGGAAGAATAGCTTAGTGCTATAACCTGACTGAAGCTGGGGCATCAGACTTTTGCTATAACTTTGGTGCAGTGAGTAAAGACAGCGATAAGCTCGTTGGCAAGCTTTTGCTGCTTTTTAAGGGTCCAGTCCAAATCGTGCGGTTCATCACTCCAGTTACCTTACTGGTAAGGGAGCCAAAGAACAGACGTATTTTTAGAGCCCATGCTTCCCAGAGTTTCCCATATCGTAGGGAGACAGTTTCTTAATGTTACAAAAATGGAATAGGATAATTATTTTTTACATTTACTCTTCCGAATGTGTTCTGCTGTGATTTTGACTGTTTAAAGACATTGTTTTGTTGTTCCTCTGTCATAAAAGGTTGTATAAACTACTGGTCTTAGGACATCCTTCATGTTGCTAAATGGTGCGTGAGAACTTTCCAGCTCCATTCCTATGCCGGGGCCCCTCGAAGCTTGTGGCAGGGAGGATGTGCGGTCACAAGAAGTCACTCTGCATGGTAGTCTGAAAAGCCACGAAACACAGTCGTAAACGTGGCAGTGCGACTCGGTGAAGGTGCTGTCAACAACAGTACCATCATACTAGCGCTCGTGCGAGTCAGTGTGTGGCATAAGCTGGACTTACTGGACACAACTGGGAGTACGACTGGGCGAGCAACAGCAGAGGGAACCGTGCAGCACGACCGAGCAGCTGAATAGGACGAATTTGACCGGATGCCCGTGTAGACATTGTGTCGTCGGCGGCTGAAAAGAAGAGTGTGTCGTCCGAACAGCGGGAGTATCGCATGCCTGCTATGTTTGCTATAGAGGAGTCTATTTCTGGCAGTTCATGGAAATCACGAATTGGGACAGCGTCTTGAGCCGTTTCAGTGTATTGTCATACAGTGCTTCCGTCAGTTCTGCTGCAAGTTGTTGCTGACTCTCTCCTTAATACAATCGGTATCGTGCTTATAGGAAAGAGCAGCAAAAGACTTCTTTTAGTTGTTTAGTACAATGAGCTTAAAAAGGTGGAAAGTCTGTATAACGTTTGATGGACAACAGTTAACTGCATAATTTACGACTGCCAGATTTGGAACGATAACTGTGTGAAGTGATTTAAGTTGGAACAACTATATATACTATATACACAAGGTAAATGCTAGACAAAAAATCATTAGAATACTCTGAAAGTAGATTTAGCCATGCACAGAGGAGACTGCTGAAAAAGGTCATATGCTGTTGTTATTAAGTGCTATACAACTCGTACCGTACAAAGATAGAGTAATCGGAGAACTGCATCATTTCTCAACGAATTATTTAAATTATCACCAAACTGTTACAGGAAATGCTCAGGTAATTCTACTGGAGAAATCACAGAAAATAACTCTAAAGAAGATGAGTAAAGATATATATTATTTTTTCCCTCAATAATAAAATTGTATGAGCACTGCCACCCCTTTATACAGAATAAGTCAGAAATAAGGCCCCTTTCCAGTTGAATATTAAGACTGCAGGTGTGCGAGAAGGTAGTCTATGACACACTAGCAATATTGCAAGGGAGTCGGAAATTCAGTTACGATGAAGAAGTGGAGTATGGAAGATCATGTCCTTGTGGTAGAGCTTTACATCGAAACGAAATCAATAGTAGCGACGCAATGAGCTTTTTGCAGATTAAACCATGGTAGTCACGTCCCAGATCGCCACTCCATGTGGCGCTGGACAGTTAAGCTGCGCATGGATGGGAGAGTGCATGATAGCAGATCTCCAGGACGATCTCGAAATATGAGGAAACGAGGAAACATCGACCGTGTGTGGGCAACAGTTAAAACAAGTCCTCAACGATCGCTTCACCATAAATAGCAGACATTAAAAATGGCTCTGAGCACTATGGGACTTAACTGCTGAGGTCATCAGTCCCCTAGAACTTAGAACTACTTAAACCTAACTAACCTAAGGACAACACACACATCCATGCTCGAGGCAGGATTCGAACCTGCGACCGTAGCGGTCGCGCGGTTCCAGACTGTAGCGGCTACAACCGCTCGGCCACTTCGGCCAGCCGCAGACATTAAACATGAGCTATGGCACTGTATAGCACATTTTAGATTTGCATGCAAGGCCGTACAAGATGCAGGTAGTACAACGCTAATGGCACACCGATAACCTCATACAAATTCGGGTTCGCAGTACGTATCTAGAAATGTAGGCGTCTAATCCACAAATTGTCGACAGCTCTATGATGATTGTCAAGTCACCCTTCTTATTGTCAGGGTCAGTTAACAAGCAAAACCTCCGTTATTGGCGCACTGAGAACCCACAGAAATTCCAGAACCAGCGCTACACAGCCCGAAATTAACAATATGGTGTGTAATTATTACAGCTGGGATCGGCGGTCTATATTTTTTGTGACAACTGTGGTGCAAGTGAATGCTATATACTGCATGAAACTTGAAAGGCTCACTAACACCCCTGCATTTGTAAATCATCAAGACCTGGTAATAAAGTTTTTGTAAACAATTCAAAAAGGGCCAGGTTCTCCCCACTGGTATCACTGATGACGCATAATGTGATCAGATTTCTCTCTACAATGCTCCCTCCAGACTTCTAATGCCATAATCCCATAGCCCTATGCATAAAATTCGATGGATTCTCTGCCAGGCACTTGAATGTGATTTGCAGAGTATCCATGTAGATGTATATGAAGAAAATTTAAAAAAACTGCTGGGAAATTAAAAAAAATTCATGATGGTGGACATATCCCTACTGCTCTAAGCATAAAATCCAAAAATGCAAACCTTATGACAACCTCTATGACGTCAGAATCCAAAATGGAAGACCTTGGGACAGCCTCTAAGATATCACACGTCTGTGCTAACTTCAGAAACCACCATGACGATTCAAGATGGCCTATGGTTCTACTGGATTTTCCCCTTATGTTAGCATTCAAGATGGGGGACTTTAGGATAGTCTACATATTTGTCTATATATTTGTGCTAAGTACAAAACCCAGGTAGGTGTACCTGGAGATACTAGCTCGGCATGCATGGTTGCCATATTTCAGGTGTTCTAAGTCTGAAATTCTGTCGTAAGTATAAATTGTGGAAAGTTCAAAAATCTTGGGTTTTTCCCCACTCCTGTGACGACACACTTCACTTGTGCTAAGAGTCACTTGCCTTCAGTTTAACATTGTGTCACTCACTTACGCGCCATGTCTCAGGTGTAGAATCCAAAATCCCACTTCTTCCAAGTTTAAAATAGCAGGAAATTCAAAAACCTAAGCAGACTTCCCCAAACTCATTTGAACTAAGTTTAAAATGACTTCAGTTGTACAACAGGATAAACACACATTCTGTAGCACAGTATAATTACAGTGGTGCAGGAGGTAAATTCAAAAACTGCAGATGCACACTCGTTCTCTGGCAAGAAGTTACGCTATGGCTTACTACATTTTTAAAATTAATCACAAAAATTAATGTGTGGGACAGCACCTTCATCAACAGTGAGCCACCATAATAAATCAAAACACATGAACCTATATGCATCCAGGATGTTCCCTCTAAAGCTGAGAACAAGGCACATTCATAATAAATTACAAACCAAATTTTTACCGTCAAAAACACTGCACCTATAGGTAAGGAAAAAAATTGTTGTGACACAGGAGCAGTGGTGCGTATCCTGGTCGTGTGATACATTCCGAGAAGTAAAAACTCTCAGCAGTGAGAGATGTATGAAAATGATCCTAGCCGCTGGGACCCTCAGGTTACCGTCTGGTGAGCCACCGACTGGATTACTGTAACTGACATGGGCTGACGCCATGAGTCACCATGATCTGCCCCAGCGAAGCATATCAACTTCATCCAGTTCACACTGTGAGACTGTATGGGAAGAATTCTACACGCTGACCTGATTTACATTTCAATGTATCAACCGCTGCATCAAGGAGCCATTTCACTGGGAAAAACTAAAATTAAAACCATGAAAATTCATACTTATAACGAATACTAATAATAATTATTGAGATAGGTCAGTACTTACATTCGATTGTGCGAGCTTGTTTTTTATTTGGCCTGAGGGTTGTGAATCTCTGATTACACTTTATGATGCTCAACCTTTTACTAGGGTTTGCTGAGCACTTCCGCTGACATTGCTAGATGAGCGAATAGTGTGAAGAAGTGATAGGGTTAGCCAGCTGCAGTGCCACAGAAACAGGAACAACTGTTTTAGGCTGGTAATGTTACGCGTCGACATTAGATCAGCTTCCACATTACGTCAGAGCTTAGGACGTCCAGTGTGACATGATAGAAATTCCAAGTGAGGTAAGTAGGCCATTTCCGCTATCTTGGATCGTCATCTTGAATTCCGTACTTAATACAAGTGGCCATCTTGGAGTCTATACTTAGCACAAGTAGTCTACGTTCACTGTGACACCACAGAAAAACCCTGTAGAATATGACAGTGTGGGAGCTAAGAGGTCTTGGATAATAGCACTGAACAGTTGTGAAAATTATGTCACATTATCTGTTAACAGCCCTGTATCAGTATGATTGGTACGTGAGTGACGCAAAACTTGTACAGATCTCTATAGGCGGAACTCTACAGCTTGCAGGTGTTCACTGGATTTTACTGTAACATATCCATTTAATTAGTAATTTTTTTTAATTTTTAATTGTAATCATATATTATTTGTATTACAATTATTAATACTTGGCCATGTATAGGGCACTTTGTTACAATTTTTCTGAAACATGGGCAATTTGTCACAATTTTACTTTAGTATCAGCAATTTTTTTCCAGTTGCACTGCAATATGGGCAGTTTGTTACAATTTCATTAGAACATGGGGAGTTTGTTACAATTTTGTTGTAACACGGAGCACTTCGTAACAACTTTGCTGTAACATGGGGCAGTCTGTTACAATCTTGCTGCAACATGGGGTAGTTTGCTACAATTTCACTGCAACGAGGGGTAGTTTCTTACAATTTTGCTATAACATAGAATGATTTGTTACAGTTATGCTGTAGAATGATGACAGATGGATGAACTGTCATATACAAGTTCTTTCTCTATGTCACAGCGATTATCATATATTTTGTTCTCATTTTTCCACAGTTCTTTATGGTTGTCGAAAAACGACACTTTTTTCTATGCTACAGGGTCATCGCCAAATAATCTTAAGAGCTTTTGATACCGTACTCTAAATCATTTATGCATAGAGATGTGGGATATCCACCACTGCAACTTCAGGGAGAATAAAACCAGCTGCTTGGATTACTCATGCATTTGATTATGCATCTTCCTTCTAAACTATGCCAACAGGTAACAGTCTGGAATTACCCCTCTCAATGCTACAGATACGTGCTGAGGCTGCTTTTGTTACGGCTGTACTGCTCGCCATAAGCTGGTGCCTTTGCTGAAAGCTGGCATTCTGACCGATATGAAATACATATCATCCGATTTTTCGAAAGCTGTTGGATAAAAAATTTGACTTTTACGCATTTTACTGTCTGGTATTTTTATTTGATAAGGAAGTGAATTTATTTCAGTTATCCATTATTTTTATTGCGCTGAATCGAATTAAGTAAAACACTGCATGCATTTTTAAAGAGTTCGCAGAGATAAAAACGCACTGAATAAACTTTGTGTATGGCTGATTTTAGCTCATACATCACAGATAATGAAATGAAGATAAGATAAAGAAATTTTATTTAAAATTGAGAACAGAACGACCTCTCATTTCGTTCTCGAGTTATTGGATTTTATATCCGACAGACGTTGGGTGCAAAGCGACCTATTCTGTCCACGCAGACTTCCCAGCTGCTATTAAATACTTATTATCCGTTTTTAAGAAGACTATTAGGTGAAAAAATTTGATTTTTGCACATCTTACAGTCTGATATCTACGCTTGATAAAGGACTGATTTCTTTTCGTTATATGCTATAGTAATTGTACAGCACCAAATTAATCAAAACATGTGGTCATAACAATCATCATACCTCATACGTCAATCAAGATATTGAAACGAGGTCTTCTGCAAATAATAACACGCAATAAGGCGATGTGTGATATGTAGTCGAAATATTTTTATTTATTGAGATATGGAAGTAACTCGTCCACAGCAGCGAAAGATCAGCTGCTAAGGACGCATTCAGACGTCCATAGTACTGTAGGAAAATCCAATTGGTGCGTGTGATCATGAAGCAAGTTGTATCATCATTTCAATGGATGTAATCAGACGCCGGCAACTGTGGCCGAGCGGTTCTAGGCGCTTCAGTCCGGAACCACGCTGCTGCTACGGTCGCAGGTTCGAATCTTGCCTCGGGCATGGATGTGTGTGATGTCCTTAGGTTAGTTAGGTTTAAGTAGTTCTAAGTCTAGGTGACTGATGACCTCAGATGTTAAGTCCCATGGTGCTTAGAGCCATTTGAACCTTTTTGTAATCAGGACTTAGTTCCACTGATCGATGCAGAACGCTCTTCCCATGTAGGCACTAATGGATTCTCGCGTTTTTAGGGAAACAGGACATCAATCAAGGAATAGCGGGAGTTCTAATCATTGATCTGACTTGAAACATTTATTCTCTCCAATCGTTTTACGAACGTATGTATGACTCTGTTTCGTTAAAAATGCTGTTTCAGTCTAGGGTTCACTCTATAATCACACACATTTTCACAAAAGTTACCAATGCTAAAGGTAAAGAAAGCAATTTATTATATTCAGGGTTTCAAATGACCTATTCCAGATGCAGTTAAGTTAATTAATTTGGACGACCGTGTATAAAAAGCAAAGCATTGAGGTATGGTACAATGAGCAGTATATATCAGTCACTGACTTTACTCACTAAGTGAGAATTAGTTTCGTTTGTCTATAGAACACGTGGAATCTTATGTCTCCAAATCCCCAATACTACTTCAAATTAAATACAACAAATTAACTCTCGTGGCTGTGACGCACCAAAGCAACTAAACTGCAAGGTATGTACAAATGAAATGGGCAGTTTGGAGAGCAATGGAGCAATATTACCTAATCCAGCAATGATCTACAGAAGCCAGGTTTGCTCACCTTGACAGCAACACCAAGAGGGTTCTCCATGCTACCGTCTGAAAAACCATCCATTTACACCCACTCGCCTCAGTTCACCAGAGGTGGGAGCATTGATTATATCGCTGATCCAATCTCATAAGCGCCAAATTGGTGTAGTATCGTGGTCTGACGGGCCTAATTACAATACTGAATTGACACGGCAAATAAATCTCAATAAATTCTAGCACATCATAATGAGGCATCATCTCTAGGCATGTCTTACTTCATCCAGTATAATAAACTGCATTCTATCTTATCACATGATAACTGTCTGTGGTATATGGTCTGAATCCTGTTAAAGTGGTTTGCGAGTGTACATAGTTCACAGTAACAACACAATACTGAAAATTCATATTGCACTCCCCATTGATGTTAGAGTATGTCAAACAAAGAAACGAACAGGGTAAAGCGAACTGTATTATTTCTCCACCAAATCTAATTTATTCGCAAGCAAATTGAATATAAACTGAGTCTTTCAGCTTGATAGCTGTTGCAATTTTATCTTAGTGACAGAAATGGAAACATTCTGTCAGAGCCACTTGCTTGACGGTTTTGGCGGGAGAGGGAGAGATATTGGGGTGAGCTAGTGTTCTGTTCTATTACTGTTTACAACATTAGTACAAGCTGAGCAGAATACTGTTAAGTTCAGACCTCAAACACTGCTGCACTACATGTGTCTATTTCTCTCAAGGCGTCTGATTTTTTCATGTTGTCCAGTGAGAAGCGTATTAATAATAGCCTGTTTTTGTAAGTACAATCGATAACAAACTTTGAGAAATGCCGTGGCCTCTCACTATAGGTATTTGTTAAAACCGAAAACAGGTTTTAAATACGTAAGCCCTGTGTAGTTGAGATGAAGTGTCATTCTCGAGACTTCTGGAGATTCGAGAGGTATATCAAAAACGAAATACATAAACACAATGTAGTTGAGATGAGACAACACTAAGCATGTGAAATTATCGCATTATTCTTAACTATTTCCCTAAATATTCCACACTTACTCTTATCTCAGCCTTCATAGCACAGTCATTGTCTAGCTTCACTGCGTCATCAGACTTCGAGTAAAACATGCGATTTCACATACGTCTGGAAATTTGGAAGAGTCTGCTGTAGCACCACTTCGTTAACATGCTCGATATGCTGACAATCCTATGTTACCATGTGGAGTGCAGTGTTAGTCACAACGGCTGTAGTCCTAAAAACTGAGTTGGATTTCTCGATATCAAAGAATGCAATTTCGTTGACTGGGAACACTTAGAGATAATCATTCTCACGATGGCACTTCACAATGGCATCTAAAACGAACGATGCATTTGTAACATGAAGCGAACTTGACATTGCTGACAATTTATTGCAGTCGTAACATCCTGAAATTCTGTATAGTAAAGTGCAGTGAAGTTACATTACGTTTTCCCTGTCAAGTTGCTCCATCTAGTTTCTGAGAAAAATATCTGGTTTCTATACAGTGCTTATAGGTGCGTCTCCAGCAGACCATGATATAATGTCCGGTTGATTTTGATTTAAAATACGGATCTAGGGACTGTAGGATTATGTTAAATCATTGCCTCGCTCACGTTTTGAGTTCTGAAGTGAATTCAGTCATCAGTGCCACTAACAAATGGTCTCTCAGCTTGCGCGCCGTCTGAGTCCAATAGCTTTGTGGTTTCCACGCCTTATGTCGGAATCATGGAAAATCGCATTTGTCGAACGAGCGGCAGATGAGAATTTCGTAAACATTTGGTGCCACATATCTCCAGAAACCTGCAAGGATCCACTCGTTCACATCAAGTGTTTTGAATGTATTCTGCGCTGCTACCAGATTGTCTCTCAGCTCGCACGCCGTCCATTACGTTACATTTAACTGGCAGTAGACGTAAAAACTGCTGCCTGAATCATCAGATTTTGCTACTTTTTCTGTCTCTTTCTCCGAGAACTTCCGTTGCAAAAACTTTAACAAACCGTTATTTCACTGCGCTGTTGGGGCAGGCTGCAGTGACTCACGGCATTGGCCTGCATCAGTTACTGATGTCCTGTCGGTGGATCGCCATGTGGCAACCTCAGGCTCCTGGCCGCTAGGATGCGTTGTGTTCCAGCATTTGTCATTGCTAACAGTTTTTTTTCTCGAAATGTATCACATAGCCAGAATACCGACTTCTACTCTCCTAACGTTTCATACTTCTTTGTCACCGGTATTTGTAACATTTTCGATGGTATAAATATTAAAAGTTAAAAACATTAAAAATATTGAAAACTGCATTATACAGGTAAAATATACAGCTCTACAAGCACTTTTTTATTGAAGACTGTCCATCCTGGCCAAAACCAGACCATTTTCGGGTTTCAAAAGCCACTCAGCTATGCACAGCTGAGTTACTTTTGAGACCTGAAGATGGTCTAATGTTGGCCAGAATAGACTGTGTTCAACACAGCCTACACAAAGTATTAGTATGAACGTGTTTCGCTCTTAGCTGTAGATGAAGCATGCCAAATGTATATAACTTCATATGTTTCCATGGGGCTGGCTACAGAGACGGCGAACGATTGCTTGTGTAACACCTGTCACTCATCCCGTGCATTAATTTTTTGTGGTGACTTAAGAGCATAATATGAGTATTCTGGCTGTTATGGCTCTAGAGCCATGGCATACGGTCTGCTAAATAAGATCGTGGTTGGGGTAATCAGTAGAAAAAAGTATCTGACAATAAACTAAAACATTTGTACATACATTATATATGAACAAGACAAAAATGCATTTACAATTAATAATACGTCCAGTCACCCGCAGCGTCGATAATTGTTTGGCATCTCTGAGACATGCTTGAAACCAAGTTTTTCACGAATTCACGTGGAAGAGATCTCCAAATGCGTCGAATTTACGTTGACAGCTGTTTCAAAGTGAATTTTACTTGCTCTTGGCGCAGTGTTAAAAATGTGTTTCGCGAAAAAAGGTTCCTAATAATTTTTTGCACTTTTGGAGTCGCGTTGTCGATTGAGCCACGTTCTTCAAATTCATCCACGTTTTTGACCAATTTATAGCGTGTCACCCACTCTTGTGCAAATGACTTTGATTTTCCCATACATTCAGAAGCCATAGCATGACTCATTTTCGGACCTTTGGAATGAATATAGAGTAACAGCCTCAAAACGCGACGCGTAAGCTGCACTCGCGTCTCTTCTTGTGTATCTCAGTCAATAATTCAAAGTAATCTACTGCTTTATGGGCATTGCATGAAGGAAAAGTTTCCCCTCTATTGAGCTGTGAAAGAATTAAGGCGATATCTTTCACAGTCTGTTTGTAATCCCAACGACGCTCTTACTTAAGGACTGTAAGTTCTCGCCAAAGAACGAATGTGCGTACATTATTTTTTAATTTTCCACCTGGACGATTGCACTAACACTGTGCTGCAGAAAATGTGTGTGGACCTTTGTGCTTCTGAATTTATTTTAAAGATAGGGCAAATGGGCTTGGAGATATTCTGGTTCGGTATTTGAATATCCTGCCATTTTGAACTTAGTACGTGTGGACTCATGGGTTCTAAGCTTTGGAGTTGGTTCCTGAGGGCTACGACTACGTGGGGGGTGACTCGGGTATCTACGTCGGTGTGGAGGTGTCTGAGGTGATGCAAAAGAGATTCTCTCAGCTCAACATCTGTTTAAATGAAGACATCCTCATCCTATCACAGTGGCAGGCGCAGTTTTTTGAGCAGCGTAACTGAGATACACGGTATTGAACTTAAGGCAAGTGCTTTCTTAGCATAGTTGAGGTTTGACGTCATAGGAGTGGGAAAAGCCCAAGGTTTTTAAATTCTCCACACTGCAAACTTAGGACAGGATTCTAAACTCAGAGCACATGATATCTGACAACCATGCGGTCTAGATCAATATCCGCTGTTCCGCAACCTTGGCTTCCATACTAAGAACAACTGAACTGATAACTAAATAGACTCTCCTAAGATCAGTCATGTTGGATTCAGACGTCAGGGGAAAAACCCAGTAGGGCATGTGGCCATCTTGGACCATCATCGTAGATTCTAAAGTCAGTACAGGTAGCATGTGATGTCGTTGAAGCTGTCTAAAAATCCACCATGTTGGATTTTATAGTTGGGTCAAGTGGTGTATGTCCGTCATCTTGGATTGCCATCTAGGTTTCTGGCATCACAGAGGTCTTCCAAAGGTCATCTGTCTTAGATTATGAAGTCACAGAGTTTGTCCTAAATCGCGCCATCTTGTATTTTGTATTGTGGGCATATGGTCTAGGTCCACCATCTTGGAATCTAACTTCATGTGGCCAGAGAACTCGCAGTGGGACAAGTGGCCTATGTTGGACATCTTGGATTTTATACCTAGGACAGTAGTGCTAGGTGTGCCGTCATGCACTTTTTTAATTTCCCACCTTTTTTTAATTTTTCGCGATTTTAAACATAAGCAATTTGGCCTGTGACGTTAGAGGAGTGGGAAAACGAGTAGGAAAGAATTCTGACAACATTACTGACTGTCTTGAAACAAACCTATCCTCAGTTCTTCCTGCCTGTTAGCCTAGCGATTCTCATATTTTTCTGGAAATGGAACCCTTTTACAAATCAGATACTTTATGGAGCCATAAAATAACCAAAACCACGTTTAATACACATTCTTTAATTACAATCACTTAATGAAAATCATGCAAAAATAGGTATATTGTACACTACTGACTTCTACAACAATACACAAAACCACACAGAATAATACGACACACAAATTATAGTGCATTTACTCAACTGTAAATTGATAAAACTGTTTCCATTTAATAGCAGGTATAAAGCTGACATGTGGAACAATCGGGTCTACTGCCGGATGTTTGTGTCGCTCTGGCACAATATTTCGGCCACGTAACTCGTTGCCTTCTTCAGGTGCTACCTTAGTCTCAGGAAGCACCTGAAGAAGGCAACGAGTTACGTTTCCGAAATATTGTGCCAAAGCGACACAAACGTCCGGCAGTAGACCCGATTGTTCCACATGTCAAGATCTCGCCGGGAAAGCCTGAAGAGTTACATCATGTATAAAGCTGTTTTTTTTTTTTTTTTAGATTTTGTATCAAATTATTATTATCAGGCTTGATAGAAGAGAGTTGGAGATGCATGTCTGATGGCATTTCTAAAAAGGCTTCATAATTTTCGTTTGACATATTTTCTGCCTTCTGCAAATTCGGTACCCACGAAAGAATTCTGACGCCATGACTTTATTTTCAGTTTTGTATTCTGCTCATCAGGAAAATACAACTCAGCAGATGTGTGCATGTCATGTAGACATTGGATCAGTTCTTCAAATATTTTGTTTGGTAATTCTTCTGTCTTACCCAACGAACACATTCAGCGTTAAATAGCCTTCTAGTTCTATCTTGCCGATACAAACAATCCAAAAACCTAACTCTTTTTTCAAGATGATTATTTTGTCATTAGTATAAAACTGTTGTTTGTTTCCTTGTAAATTTAGCTTCAATTCGCCAATTTTTCTAAAACAACTAGTCTGAAAAATCAAGTCACATCTCTCAAACTGTCTTTTAATTTAAAAGAAATGACAGCCATAAAAGCTTTTAATTCAGCTCTTATTTCGAATACTCTTGTTAACGTCTTGCCCTGAGGTAACTATCTAACCTTGGTATGGAGCAGTAGTGTTTTATGTCTGCTCCCATAATCTTCACACACTACTGAAAACAACTGGCACTGAAGAGGAATGATTTAATGTAACATAACTTTTGCTGCTTCATCAAGATCAAATTTAGATTAGGCAGCATCTTCTTCGCAATTGCCTGTCTATACAGGATACAGTGGCTATAAGTACAGTTCGGTACTTTACGTTTTGATTGTGATACAGCTCCTGCTGATTTACTAGTCATTATCTTGGCCCCATCTGTACAAATATCGACACACTCGTTCCAATCGAGATTTTTTTTTTAAATGGTTAATAGTGTTAGAAATATCTCTTCCAGTAGTGTAAGTTGGCAATGACGCACGTGTTAGAAAATCTTCTTTGAGAGAATGTTTGTATAAAACTTCCTGGCGGATTAAAACTGTGTGCCGGACCGAGTCTCGAACTCGGGACCTTTACCTTTCGCGGGCAAGTGCTCTACACAACTGAGCTACCCAAGCACGACTCACGCCCCGTCCTCACAGCTTTTACTTCTGCCAGTTTCACATCAGCATACACTACGCTGCAGAGTAAAAATCTCATTCTGAATGTTTGTATAGATATCATACAATTATCTTCAAGAAGGCCAGTCTAGCAACTTCAGTCGACTCATCAATTTGCAAAACGAATTTGTTGTGCTGAAGACTACCAAATCATTCTTGTTTGATATAGCCTGTGAGTTCCTTAATATGAATTGAAACATTGTCGTTCAAAAGCAGCGATGCAGAAAGATGCTTCACAGATTTTTCGTCAAGCGCACATTGTGTTATGTTTTCCACATATGATTTTATTAAATTCTGAGTGATAGTGTACACTTCGCCCATTGTGCAATATTATAGCTAATCAAATACGGAGGGTCCATGGCTTCTTCATTCACAGTTTGGTTTGCAGACTTCATAGTTTTTAGGCTTCTTAATAATTGATCTTTCTTACATATAAAAAATTCTCCATTCTTTTCTTTGCAGTCAGGGTGTATAGTTTCTAACTGTCGGAGCGTCTTGGTGGGTACCATGGAACTATTTGGAAGTAGCTTGCTGCATAACATTCTGAGACTGATGTAAGATTTTTTTTCATCTTTAGTGAGTAGTTAAATATTTTACTCCTTGGAACTATGGAGCCTGAAGTCGTTACATCACCATCTTGAATCTCATAGTCTTGATTGGAAATCTTTGCGGTTGATGCCTCATCTTCCAGTCGAATCACCTCTGAAATTTCGATGCTAGATTCTGTTGCTACATCCTTAAGCCAATGCTCCATTATAACTTTTAAAATCAATAGTTAATATTATAATTTAACAAACACAGAATAATATTTCCACAACATATTGAATTTTCAACTGTAGTCACTAACAAACAATGATGAACACGAATAAGCTGCGGCCTGAGAGCAATGTTCAGATTCGTCGTACCAAATTGGACTGCACATTAAATTGCAAACTCTAATGGGAACTATACACCATGCTGCAGAGCGCGTTAACTTTTGGGCATTAAAGCATAGATAGCAAAGTGACAGAATCCTTTGAAGCAGTTCCAAACGTTTGTGAAGGAGGGAGGCCTGGTGAGAGCTTAGTGAAATGTTTGCGGTGTGTGTAGATGAGACAGTTGGCAGCGACAGAGAGAGAGGAAGGGAGAAAGTGTCAGCACGGCTACTGTGTCATGTCTAAGTGACGAGTATCAAGTCGCCACATAGCTACTACAATCTTTTGTTTGTAGGTTTTGATCATAACATTATGGTAGATTTATTACAGTGCTTGCTGGCTCATTTTCAGGTATTATGCACTGAGAGAAAAAATAACTGTTACAAAAACAACGGTAATATGAAATTTATAAGAGTTGTTTTTTTCGGTGTGTGAAAAGACTCGATGCGCTTTGTTGTTTAGGTTGATATTATTATGGTGGACACCCTCACAGGGCTCTGCAGAGCACAATTCGAGACTCGCTGTGTTAGGTGATAGCGACATACCTGTGTATTACTTAACCTTTAATTTACGGTGGCCTTTCTAATACAGAAGATCATGTAAAAATTATCGCTTTCTAAATCATTTAAAAGAATAGTGTGTGTTCTCAGTTGCCATTGTATGTTATCATCATCGGTTTTCACCTATCGTGAGCTCTATATGTCCTTACCTACCACCTATGCAGTGTGGTGATGGTTCACCAAACGCCAGAAGAAGAAATGTACATTCACTGAGAAAAACCATTACTCTATATCTTCAAGATAAATGAATCAATAAGTCGTTGACTGATGCCCTTGTCAAGCATATAACCACAAAGATCTGTATATGGTTTGTACAAAGCACGTATGTGTCCACTATTGTTTCTCTTGTGGGTTGTATGGACTGTTAGGCGACTCATGGATTATCACCCATCGAGAGTGAAATAAGATGTCACGATGGTAGTGACTTTGTTTAATTAACTTATTTAGTCCGGCCCTCGGCCGTAGTACATCACGAATACCTGCCTAGTAGTAGATCCCAGATTCGAATCCTAGTCCGGTACTTATTTCCACTCGTCGCCGCCGCTGAGACCAGTGATCCCTCCCCTTTCCTTTCTTCCCCTCTCCATCTTCATTGTACATATAATCTATAACAGCTGCGAAGCGATAGACTTCCAGCACTGCTGAAAGCGCAAGGACTGCGGCAGAGCACGGCATCACTCAAACGCTGTTGTCAGTGATGTCTCCAGATGCGACCGTGATGAAGGCACGGCGGGGCTGCTGGTGATACCACACAGGTGGCCGTGACCTCCCCCCAGTGAGCGGGCGGCTCTGGCTCTCTGTTCTGCCAGCGATTGGTCTCATGATTCAGGGCAGGCCACCCAATCCCGTGGTCGGCACTGCATTCTGGGGTGTCACTCCAAGTGTTACAGCTGGTGGTGTAGGCTGTGGTACTGAGATGAGAATATCTTAGTGAGCGAATGTTCATTTAGGGCTTAAGGCATGGATTCTATACACTTCCATGGTGGCAAGTGAGGAAAGGCTTCCATCCTTCAGTTGGCCAATTGCGGTGTTGGCTGTTGCTGCACCACGCCTGTCAGCTGTGCATTTCTTTGCAGCACATAATACTCGTCTGCCTCTGTCTGTGTTGCAACTCGCTTCCGCTCTGGCATACTTTTTGGACCGAATACATTCGATATGCTAGTGATCAGTTTTCGTCGATGCAGTGTCATCCAAATAGCTCCTTGCATTGGTATCTTACGGTGTTCATTTCCTTTTTTCATATGTGACAGTATTTCATAATGTGTGTATGTGTACGACATGTGATAAAAAACTAACGGGAGTTTTTTAATTTGAAGTGTTTTATACATCAGATTTTCAAAATTTCTTATGTATGTTTGCATTTTCAGTAGTTTTGAATATTTCTTTTATTATTGACAGTCGAAAAGATTATACTTTCCGAAAAGATGGAGCCAAGAATTTGCATTATATTTTAGTGGAAAAAGTGTATCACCACATTCAAAATGTAGAGTATGACTTTGGCGAATCTGCTATGAATAAGACATGAGTTTACTAATGGTATAAACGTTTCAAAGAGGGGGCGGGAAACAATGAAGACGACGGCTGCCCTGTACTCCCTAGTACATCAGTTACTGATGGCAATATGGAAGAAGTAAAGAAAATGGTCCTGGAAAAACGCCGAATTACCATCACAGAGTTAGCTGATGATGTCAGCATATCTTTTGGCTCATGCTAAGCAATTTTTCCGGATATTTTGGGTATGAAACGTGTAACAGCGAAGTTTGTTCCGAATTTGATTTTCGGCAAACAACGACGTCGCTTAGACATCTCTCAGAAATTGTTGAATGAAGTGACAACATCCAGCACTTCTAAAGAAGGTTGTGACAGATGACGAAACGTGAGATATGGGTATGAAGTCGTAACCATGGCCCAATCGTCCCAATGCAGACTGTCTGAAGAGCCAGAACCGAAAAATTCTGCAAGTTCGATCTCATGTGGAGGTTGATCTCACTGTTTTCTTCGATTACAATGGGATAGTGCATCATGAATTCCTTCCTTATGGCCGTACGGTCAATAATGAATACTATCTGGAAGTTATGCGCTGTTTACATAAAGCAGTCCGAAGGAAACGACCATGTGTGGCAACACCACTCGTGGAAATTGCATCACAATAATGCTCCCACTCAAACCTCAATGATGTTTTGGCGAAAAACAAAACCGGTACTTTACCTCAGCCACTGCCGGCGGGAGTGGCCGAGCGGTTCCAGGCGCTACAGTCTGGAACCACGTGACTGCTACGGTCGCAGGCTCGAATCCTGCCTCGGGCATGGATGTTTGTGATGTCCTTAGGTTAGTTAGGTTTAAGTAGTTCTAAGTTCAGGGGGCTGATGACCTCAGTAGTTAAGTCCCTTAGTGCTCAGAGCCATTTTGAACCTCAGCCATCGTATTCGCCGGAAATTCCCGCTGCGCCTTCTTTGTATTCCTGAGGCTGAAAAGAACCGTGAAAGGACGTTGTTTTGCTACTATTGCTAAGATGGAAACAGAATTTCTGAAGGAGCTGAGCACCATAACGAGTAGTGTGCTCGAGAAGTACTTCCAAGATTGGAATGAGCGATGGCACAACTGTATTGGATCTGAGGGGAATTACGTTGGAGGCAACAAAGTTGATGTTGATGAATAAATAAAGATTCCTTAAGTAAAACAAAAATTCCCGTTACATTTTGATCACTCCTCGTATATATATATGGTCTTGGAACATGCACTGAAAAACTTGCTTCTAAGCAGTAAATCGTGTTTAATCTTTATAAATGCTGTTTGTTTTGGCTGTAAGTTGTATTTCAGTGTGGGTGCAGACAGCATTGGAGGACAGAGAGGCCTGCAGCTGGTAGAGTATGAATGACAAGCGAGTATTGCGCTGAATGGTGGCGCCGCATAAACAGGCGGTGAGTCAGTGTTTTCCTGCGTCCAGCACGGCGCACAAACAACGCGCTGTCTCCCTGCCTTGTTTCCCCACAGGAGTGACGTGGCCAGCGCGACCCGCTGTCTGTGGCTCCATCGGTCAGCGGACTTGCTGCTGTCCAGTTGTTTCAACACCGACCTCTGCCCCAGCGAATGATTTTCTGACGCAGGCATACATCCCAGGAAGAGTAAACTGTTGTTGCTTCTGATTAGCTAGTAGTTTCAAAATCAGTTGTAATAAAGCGCACATGGGAAACGCAGATGTTCCTCGTATGTGTACACTTCTCCAGGACAGTTCAATGCATACAAATCGTTAAGCCCATCAGTTTATTCCCTATTTCAGTTCCATAGACCAGCATTAAACAAAGTCTAGGTACACAGGTAGTAACGGAAATACTAATATCCATTCAATCTGCAAGACAAGAATATTAAGTGTATCTGTGAAAAAACATTTCAAACGTCCTAAAACTTATATACATACACCTTCTGCAGATTATATGACAAACATGAACATCTGTAAATAAAAACTCGGCGGTTTAATAGGCAAAAACGAATGGTTTACTTATTTTTTAATATTAATTTCCAAATAAATTATTATTATCGACTAATCAAGCTACAAAAATAGAAAATCAAGTTTAGTTCAACATAAAATAATGGTCTCTAATATGCTATGAACCCAGCATTAAAAAAATATGTCTTGACAATCTTTTTGCTTGAACTAATCTTACGCCCTCTTCCCCCCCCCCCCTCCCCCTCCCCCCGTTTCTCTCTCTTTCTCTCTCTCTCTCTCTCTCTCTCTCCACGTCCATCTTTCCTTCTATGGTCTCCGCAGTGCATAAATTACAGAGGTCTCTTCTTCTTTGTTTGTCTCTACAGTCCGTGAAGAACCTTGGCGTCCTATATCACCTGCGTCCATTCTTCTCTGTCCATCGGCTTCCTTCTCCAGTTTCTTATTCCCATCGCCCTTAGATCTTTTTCCATATCGTCCAGCCACCTTTTCCTGGGTCTACCTCTTCTCCTTCTCCCGTCATGCTTTCCCACGAAAACTTTCTTGACACTCCGAGGTTCTGGCATTCTCTGTACATCTCCTGCTCATATTATTCTTCACTGCTTAATTTTAACAACAGTAGCCATCTGTCCAAAAAATGTTTGTAGTTCTACATTTGTCCTTACTCTCCAGCCATCTTCCTCTCTCACTGCTCCGAAAATCCCTCTCAGTATGTTTCTTTCCCATCTCAGTAACCAGTTCTCTTCCTTTAATGTCAATACCCAGCCTTCTGATCCATATATTACTATAGGTCTTAATATGGTCGTGTATATTTTGATTTTTGTATTCCTACTAACATTCCTGGAATTAGATACATTCTGCAAGGTGAAATAGCAACGATTTCCACTCGCTATCCTGTCTTGAATTTCTACTGCTACTTTAATGTCCTCCGTTATTACAGAACCTAAATATTTCAATGTTTTCACTCTTTCACATCTTGTTCAATTTTCTTGTCGTAAGGTTACAAATCCTTCCCGCTTTAATTTCAGTGTTTCGAGGGAAAATGTTCCTCCATCACATTAATGTGACCACGCCCTACGTTCGATGTCAACATGCAACAAACACCTACAGACAGGCCACTGGCAGAATTAGCAGTGAAAGGTACATAAAGCGCGTCGGAAGGACGCGCAAAACAATGCTGTCGTTGTCATAATGAGGAAGCAGAGCGATTTATCTGACGTCCAAAAGTAGATGATCATTGGCTTTGAGCCCAGTAGAGAGGATACAATTTTTTACATACCGGCAATGGAAAGAAAAGTATCTCTGATAAAGAGAAATTTGTTAATATCAAATACGAGGGTAAGCCCAAAAGTAAGGTCTACTATTTTTTATAAGTACATGGACCTGATTATTTCTACAATGGCTTACATCAGTTTACAGCTTGAACATTAAGCAATTTTTAGACATAATCACCATTTCTGTCGATGCATTTTTGTAGACGCTGTGGCAGTTTTTGTATGCCCATGTAATACCAGCTCACCGCCATGCTGTTCAGAAACTTATGAACCTCTTCTTTCACCTCGAGGTCGCAGCTGAATCGCTTTCCGGCCAAATGTTCAAATGGTTCAAATGGCTCTGAGCACTTTGCGACTTAACTTCTAAGGTCATCAGTCGCCTAGAACTTAGAACTAATTAAACCTAACTAACCTAAGGACATCACACACATCCATGCCCGAGGCAGGATTCGAACCTGCGACCGTAACGGTCGCTCGGCTCCAGACTGTAGGGCCTAGAACCGCACGGCCACTCCGGCCGGCCCGGCCAAATGTTCTTTTAACTTAGGGAACAGGTGATAGTCAGTGGGCGCCAAGTCAGGACTATAGGGTGGGTGGGTGATTATGTTCCACTGAAGCTGTTGCGGAAGAGCAACGGTTTGACGGCCGATGTGTGGGCGTGCGTTGTCATAGAGAATGTGTACGCCCTTGCTCAACATTCCTCTTCTCCGGTTCCGAATTGCCCGTTTGAGTTTTTTCAGAGTCTCCCAGTACCTCTCAGCGTTAATTGTGGTCCCAGTGGGCATAAAGTGACCAGCAATACCCCTTTCAGATCCCAAAAAACAGTTGTCATGACTTTACCGGCAGACTGTGTTTGTTTATATTTCCGCGGCTTTGGCGAAGAAGAATGCCGCCACTGGACTGACTGTTGCTTGGTCTCCGGTGTAAAGTGGTGTATGCCCAGGTTTCGTCACCCGTGACATATGAATCCAGAAAATTATCCTGTTCGGCTGCAAGGCGGTGAAGAAATGCGCGGGAAACATCAACTCGTTGCCGCATGTGGTCCTCAGTCAGCATGCGTGGCACCCATCTTGCGCATACCTTCCGGCAGTTCAATCTTTCCGTTAAAATTCTGTGAGCGGTGCTTCGGTAAACCTCTGGAATCAACGTGCAGAGATCATCCAGGGTGATTCGCCCATCTTCACGCATGCTTTGCTCAACCTTCAACACTGTCTCCTCAGAAATTGACGGTCTCCCGCGCGTTTGTTCGTCGTGGATTTCGGTCCGATGAGCTACAAACTCTCTATGCCACTTACGAACATTTTTGACATCCATGCACAACCCACTGTACACTTCCGTCAATTGGCGATGGATTTGTATCGGTGCAGTGTCCTTTGCGTTCAAAAACCGAATAACTGCGCGCAATTCGCACTTGGCGGTAATATCTAACGGGAGCTCAATTCTCAACGGCTGCCAAACCAAGACAGCGCCTCAGCGCGGCTTGGGCATATTTACACACAGCGCGTGAAGCACTCTTCATAACAGTGTGACAAACTGCCACAAAAAAATGGCTCTGAGCACTATGGGACTTAACTTCTTTGGTGATCAGTCCCCTAGAACGTAGAACTACTAAAACCTAACTAACCTAAGGACATCACGCACATCCATGCCCGAGGTAGGATTCGAACCTGCGACGTAGCGGTCGCGCGGTTCCAGACTGTAGCGCCTAGAACCGCTCGGCCACACCGGCCGGCCAACTGCCACACAAACAGAGTTCTGTATTTATAAAAAAATAGGAAACCTTACTTTTGGGGATTACCCTCGTATAAATTGAAATGTGAGGAAGTCTTTCCTGGTGAAATGTGTATGGAGAATAGCTCTGTACGAAAGGGAAACATGGGCTTTGGGCAGTTCAGAAAAGAAGAGAATAGAAGCTCTTGAAATGTGGCGCTACAGAGAAATGTTGAAAATTCGGTGGTTAGATCAAAAAACAAGTGTAAAGGTACCGAATCGAATTAGGGAAAAAGGAAATTTGTTGAGCCACTTGAGTAAAAGGAGAGATCAGCTGATAGACACAACCTGAGGCATGAAATAATTGTCAGTTTGCTAATGGAGGGTAGTATTTCCGGTAACATTTATAGTGGGAGACCACGGCTCGAATGCAATAAATAGGTTCAAATGAATGCACAGGGGATAGAGAAAAGTACGAAAACACCGCGAGAAATGCGTGCTTGAGGATAAACGCAGATCAAGTCTGGAGGTTGCTCTGTTGTTCGGCCACGAATGACGTCCATGCAATGTACTCAGCACGTTGCATGTATCTGCGGTGGTTAGAACAGTGTTCTGTATAGTTGTGAGTTCATTATCTTGAAGCTAAGTGAATTCGATCGCAGGCAAGTTGTTGGTGCTCGTGTGGAGGGAGCTTACGTAACCAGGGCAGCCGAAGTGTTTGGTGTTTCGAGAGACACCGTATCGAAGATTTATGCAACGTACAGGGAAAGCGAAAAGACAGCATCCGCTAACTCACACCTTGGGCGAAAGTGTGTCTTGCGTGATCGTGACAGACGGTCGCCGAAGAGGATTGTGACGAAAACTAAGAGAACGACAGCTGTAAAAGTCACTTCTGGACTGAATATCGCACTCGCGAACCCTGACGACAGTAGAACAACACGGAGGGGGCTTCATATGCAGAGAACTGTAACGCGAGCTGGAATTCCAAAAGCCACACATCAGTCAGGCGAATGTTCGCAAGAGTACAACGTGGTGCCGTAGGCATGAGACTTGGACTGTGGAGCAATAGAGCAAAGTCATTTAGTCGTATGAGTCTTGTTTCTCACTGTTCCCAAGTTCTGGCCATATTTACGTCCCAGGAGTGAAACATGGCGCTGGTTAGGCGATGATTTGGGCAGCCATATGGTGGCATTCGTTGGTCCTGCAAGGCTGCATTATAGCCAAGGATTATGTAACAATTTTGGCTGATCAAGTCCATCTCATGGTACTATGTTCGTCTCCCAATAGTGACGCTGTGTTCCAGGACGGCAGTGGTCCTGTTCACGCAGGTCGCATCTCCCAGAGCTCGTTTTGCGAGCTCGAAGATGAATCCTCGTATGCCCCTTGGCCGTCATAATCCCCACATCTCAATATTATTGAACCCTTGTGGTCCATTTTGGGGAAAAGGGTGCATCACCGCTATCCTCCTCCATCGTTGTTACTCAAACTAACCACTATGTTGCAGGAAGAATGGTATAAGATCCATTAAAAAGCATACAGGAACTGTATTTATCCATTCCGAAACGACTAGAAGTGTTTTGAATACCAACGGGTTTTCTACACCGTACTGAGCATGGTAATATGTTGCGTGTGTTTTTTTTTTCTTTCATATTGTGTGCACCTCCTGTAGGTGGTGGTAGTTACGCGGAGATGAAGACACTTGCACAGAGTAAGCTCGCGTAGAGAGTTGCATCAAACCTGTCTCGAACTGAGAGTTAAATGAACAGAAACTGCCGATATTTTAACTTCTGTATCAGCATGTGTTAAGCCATTGACATATGCAGACGGTACATACCTCTTGCCAGTAGCTACGTCTCTTCCGCGTACTTGCCATAGACCAACCCGTAATGCTATATTACTTTAGTATGCCGATTAAAAATGGGCTTAACACTATCATCTCGTAAGTTACAAATAGTTGTCTTTACTTATACACATGTTCGGCATCTTGAACTGCCGATGCAGTTGAGAGACTATTATAATATCCCTAACTCGAGTGCATGATATCAGAGATTAAAATACGATCCATTTCTGAAGTGGAATGCCCACATCATACATCTGCTTCCGAGCTTAGAACAAGTGACGTATCTTCTTCGTGTGTTGGCTCATTCATACTGTGATGAATCTTTTCGCAAAGTGTAGTTATTTTAACAATAGCCAAGTTAGTAAAATACAGTACCTCTCCGTTAAATGTATTCTAAACAGGCAACACACGGCTCTTAAAAGCAGTGGAAATGAGTCTCCATATTTGAGGTCTGTTCCTGGTGGATAAATTTGTGTTGAGGGAATCGAAAGTCTGGAGCCTCCCATTCTTCCGGGAGTAATTGAGCTACAAGAGATTCGTTTGAGAAATTATCGTTTCTCTATTGAAACGAAAAGGCGCTACTGAATAACAATCGTTGCTAAATAGAAACGCTTCCTAATTACCAAGTTCGCCGGATTTCGAAATTCATTTTGTTCAGATGCTCACTTCGTGGAACGTCTGCCTGTTCCAAACATAAAACTGCAAGACATCCGTACAGATGCAGTGATCCGATTCGACTAAAATATAAGCAGACGGATCGAAAACAACGTGCTGCGCGGGATTAGCCGAGCGGTCTAGGGCGCTGCAGTCATGGACTGTGCGGCTGGTCCCGGCGGAGGTTCGAGTCCACCCTCGGGCATGGGTGTGTGTGTTTGTCCTTAGGATAATTTAGGTTAAGTAGTGTGTAAGATTAGGGACTGATGACCTTAGCAGTTAACTCCCATAAGATTTCACACACATTTGAACATTTCGAAAACAACGTGGCAGCGCCCTCTTGTAACCTGGTCTCTGCGCAGAAAGCTCACACATGCTCTCTTAATACATACCGTGTTTACCGCAAAGGCCTTGATCATCATGCAGTCTGTTCAATTCGTCGGACCATTTCTGCTAAACAAGATCTTGGTCATTTCTGACTCGTTAAGTATGCCATCAGTTTTTAACGCCTCAGGAATATGGAGAGACAATATTGTTCATCTTATCAGCATACTGCAGGAGTTGACTGATGTGTATTGGCATGAAAATTGGGTGAACTTCATCTGGATTCCGTCGCATCAAGGCCGCCAACAAATTTACTATGTGAAGCCCCACCCAAAGGGCACGACTTTGTATGGTAACTTTCTCAGCCCTGATTTGAATGCATCCGAGAAAATCCGTGAACATAATGCGAGGGTGTATAATTCTGCTAAAGAAGAGGTGTGCGAAACACTAACGCAGGGAGACCGCCATTACTACTTTGTACTGTGCAGCCAACTCTCCACAGAAGATCGTGGCTTATGGACTGGGCCTGCGGCTGACCGGACCTAGGATGCGTTACCCCAATGGAAAATTCCACCACTCCTCAAGTTAGGCGTTAGATACACAGCAACATTTCCGCGCGCCTTAATATTTCAAGTGATTTCAACCTAGGATTAATTTTGTGGGAGTAGTACCGCTATCATTAAGTAATTTTGCGCGAGGGACTCAGCAAACTGAAACACCAATTTCCATTACTATCACCTTTGCCATGAAACGGCTTACAAAAGAATCACAGCTTTTAATACAATATAGGCTGCTCATATAGTTCAATGTGTATTCCCACTGCGAGACTTTGTACCATAGCCCATATGTCTGTCAAATAATACTGCCTGAAAGCTCTTTTCTTTCCATATTTTGGACAGATATAATTTGGGACAAAACAAGGAAAAAACGACCACTAAACATGACCTCCAGAAACCATGTCTTAAAACCTGTGAGCACTTGCTTAGTAGAAGAGTTTGTTTCACAGTAGCGAGGATGATCAAGTGCTCATAGCTCCTAGGGTTTGCATTTTAGAGTTCATGGTTACTAGATATTTATTTCTTGTTTTCCCCATGAACCATGGACTTTGCCGTTGGTGGGGAGGCTTGCGCGCCTCAACGATACACAGAGCCCTACAGCAGATGCAACAACAACGGAGGAGTATCTATTGAGGGGCCAGACAAACGTGTGATTTCTGAAGAGGGGTAGCAGCCTTTTCAGTACTTGCAGGGGCAGCAATCTGGATGATTGACTTATCTGGTCTTATAACATCAATCAAAACGGCCTTGCTGTGTTGGTACTGCGAACGGCTGAAAGCAAGGCAAAACTACAGCCGTAATTTTTCCCGAGGGCTTGCAGCTTTACTGTATGTTTAAATGATGATGGCATCCTCTTGGGTAAAAAATTCCGGAGGTAAAATAGCTCCCATCCGGATCTCTGGACGGGGACTATTCAGTAGGACGTCGTTATCAGGAGAAACAAAACTGGCGTTCTATGGATCGGAGTGTAGAATGTCAGATCCCTTAATCGGGTAGCTAGGTTAGAAAATTTAAAAACGAAAATGGATAGGTTAAAGTTAGATATAGTGGAAATAACTGAAGTTCGGTGACAGGAGGAACAGGACTTGTGGTCAGGTGAATACAGGGTTATAAATACAAAATCAAATAGGGGTAATGCAGAAGTACGTTAAATAATGAGTAAAAAATAGAAACGCGGATAAGCTACTACGGCCCGCATAGTCGAAGCATTATTGTAGTCAAGATGGACACGAAGCCCACACTCACGTCAGTAGTACAAGTTTGTATAGCAACTATCTCCGCAGATGAGGAAGAGCTTGAGGAACTATATGATGAGAAAAAAGACATTATTCAAATAGTTAACGGAGCCGAAAAATTTATTACTCATGGGGGACTGGAATTCGATAGCAGGAAAAGGAAGAGAAGGAAAAGTAGTAGGTGAATATGGAATTGGGGTAAGGAATGAAAAAGGAAGCCGCCTGCTAGATGTTTCCACGGAGTATAATTTAATAGTAGCTAACACTTCGTTTAAGGATCATGAGAGAAGGCTGCATACTTGGAAGAGTCCTGGAGACACCGGAAGGTTTCAGATTGATTATGTAATTGTGAGACAGAGGTTTAGGAACCAGGTTTTAAATTGTAAGATATTTCCAGGGAAAGATGTGGAGTCTGACCACAATTTATTAGTTATGAACTGCACATTAAAATTCAAGAAACTGCAAAAAGGTAGGAATTTAAGGAGATGGGTCCTGGATAAACTGAAAGAACCAGAGATAGTAGATGGTTTCAGAGGGGACATTACGGAACGATTGACAGCAACAAAGGAAAGAAATACAGTAGAAGAAGAATGGGTAGCTTTGAGAGACGAAATAGTGAAGACAGCAGAGGATCCAGTAGGTAAAAAGACGAGGGCTAGTATAAATCCTTTGGCAAAATAAGAGATATTAAATTTAATTGATGAACGGAGAAAATATAAAAGTGCAATAAATGAAGCAAGCGAAAAGGAATACAAACGTCTAAAAAATGAGATCGACAGGAAGTGCAAAATGTCTAAGCAGGAACCGCTAGAGGATATGTGTAAGGATGTTGAAGCATAAGTCACTAGGGATAACGTAGATGCTGCCTACAGAAAATTTAGAGCTCAGAAGGAAAATCAGTTCTAAGCAAAGAAGGGAAAGGGCGTATGTAGAGGGTCTATACAAGGGAGATATTCTTGAGGGCAATATTATGGAAATGGAAGAGGACGTAGAGGAAGATGATAAGGGAGATATGATATTGCGTGAAGAATTTGATAAAGCACTGAAAGACTTAAGTCGAAACAAGGCCCGGGGAGTAGACAAAATTCAGTTAGCGCTGCTGATAGCCTTGGGAAGCCAGCCATGACAAAACTCTTCCACCTGATGAGCCACATGTATACCGTCAGACTTCAAGAAGAATATAATAATCCCAATTCCAAAGAAAGCAGGTGCTGACAGGTGTGAAAACTACCGAGCTATCAGTTTAATAAGTCACGGCTGCAAAATACAAATACGAATCCCTTACGGAAGAATGGAAAAACTGGTAAAAGCCCACCTCGGGGAAGATCAGTTTGGATTCCCGAGAAATGCGAACACACGCGAGTAAATATTGACCCTACGACTTCTCATAGAAGATAGGATAAGGAAAGGCAAACTTACGTTTATAGCATTTGTAGACTTGGAGAAAGCTTTTGACAACGTTGACTGGAATACGTTCTTTCAAATTCTGAAGGTGGCAGGCGTTAAAAACAGGGAGTGAAAAATTATTTACAATCTGTACGGAAATCAGATGGCAGTTATAAAGAGTCGAGGGGCATGAAAGGGAATCAGTGGTTGAGAAGGGAGTGAGACAGGGTAGTAGCGTATCCCCGATGTTATTCAATCTATCTATATACAGAGCAAGCAGTAAAGGAAACAAAATAAAAATTTGGTGTAGTAATTAAAGTCCAGTGAGCAGAAAGAAAAATTTTGAGGTTTGTCGATGACATTGTAATTCTGCCAGAAACAGCAAAGTAATTGGAAGAGCAGCTGAATGGAATTGACAGTATTTTGAAATGAGGATATAAGATGAACGTTAACAAAAGCAAATCGAGGAGAATGGAATGTAGTCGAATTAAATCAGGTGATCTGAGGCAATTAGATTGGGAAATAAGACACTTAGACTAGTAACTGAGTTTTGCTATTTGCGAAGCAAAATAACTGACGATGGTCGAAGTAGCGAGGATATGAACTGTAGACTGGCAAAGACAAGAAAAGCGTTTCTAAAGAAAAGAAATTTGTTAACATAGACTGCAGAGCTAAGTGTCAGTAAGTCCTTTCTGAAAATATTTCTATGGAATATAGCCTTGTATGGAAGTGAATCATGCACGATAAACAGTTTGGACAAGAAGAGGATAGAAGCTCTTGAAACGTGCTGCTACAGAGGTTCAAATGGTTCAAATGGCTCTGAGCACTATGAGACTTAACATCTGAGGTCATCAGTCCCCTAGAACTTAGAACTACTTAAACCTAACTAACCTAAGGACATCACACACATCCATGCCCGAGGCAGCATTCGAACCTGCGACCGTAGCGGTCACGCGGTTCCAGACTGACGTGCCTAGAACCGCACGGCCACACCGGCCGGCCTGAGGCATCAAGGGATCACCAATTTAGTACTTGAGGGAAACATGAGGGGCAAGGATCGTATGGGAAGGTCAAGAGATGTACAGGGTTATTACAAATGATTGAAGCGATTTCACAGCTCTACAATAACTTTATCATTTGAGATATTTTCACAATGCTTTGCGCACACATACAAAAACTCAAAAAGTTTTATTAGGCATTCACAAATGTTCGATATGTGCCCCTTTAGTGATTCGGCAGACATCAAGCCGATAATCAAGTTCCTCCCACACTCAGCGCAGCATGTCCCCATCAATGAGTTCGAAAGCATCGTTGATGCGAGCTCGCAGTTCTGGCACATCTCTTGGTAGAAGAGGTTTAAACACTGAATCTTTCACATAACCCCACAGAAAGAAATCGCATGGGGTTAAGTCGGGAGAGCGTGGAGGCCATGACATGAATTGCTGATCATGATCTCCACCACGACCGATCCATCGGTTTTCCAATCTCCTGTTTAGGAAATGCCGAACATCATGATGGAAGTGCGGTGGAGCACCATCCTGTGGTACGTTTAGCTCCCTGCTTGCTTTTTTCGTCGACTTCCGCGGGCTACGCATGAAACTTGCCCGCACGCGTTCAACCGTTTCTTCGCTCACTGCAGGCCGACCCGTTGATTTCCCCTTACAGAGGCATCCAGAAGCTTTAAACTGCGCATACCATCGCCGAATGGAGTTAGCAGTTGGTGGATCTTTGTTGAACTTCGTCCTGAAGTGTCGTTGCACTGTTATGACTGACTGATGTGAGTGCATTTCAAGCACGACATACGCTTTCTCGGCTCCTGTCGCCATTTTGTCTCACTGCGCTCTCGAGCGCTCTGGCGGCAGAAACCTGAAGTGCGGCTTCAGCCGAACAAAACTTTATGAGCTTTTCTACGTATCTGTAGTGTGTTGTGGCCATATGTCAATGAATGGAGCTACAGTGAATTTATCAAATCGCTTCAATCATTTGTAATAGCCCTGTATACAGTAAGTAGATTCAGAGGGATGTAGGTTGCACTAATTACTCGGAGATGAAGAGGAAATTTGGAAATTTGTGGTATGTTCCTATGGAACCAAACTGCGGAGGTCATCGGTCCGTAGGCTTACACACTACTTAATCTAAACTAACTAACGCTAAGGACAACACACACAACCATGCCCGAGCGAGGACTCGAACCTCCGACGGGGAGAGCCGCGCGAACCGTGACATGGCGCCCTAGACCGCGAGGCAGGTGAAGGGTATTGCACAGGATAGAGTAGCACGGCAAGCTGCATCAAAGCATCAAACCTGTCTTTGGACTGAAGATCACAGCAACAACAGTCCATAGTACTACCTATGAAATTTTGACTGAATTATGATTCACGCCTTATCTATGTATTACCGTAAAGAAGATGCTATATAACCAAACATAATATCGCAATTTGCTCCTAAAACAAATTAATGCATTTGTGAAGTTATTTGCCTATTTTTTCTCAACAACTTGTAAGAAATGAACTCTTTAAGCCAAAAAGAAACGCACCACGAAGGAATTATCAGAAATGAGTAGATACCATGTACATGTACAGATGAACAAATTATTCCAAATTCATAAAAATTAAGATGATTTATTCAAAAGAAAGTGCTTCGATTGACGCGTTAGAGCGTCAAAATCCCTAGCTGGTTGAGGGCCCTGCCCATAGTGCTTCAAACGTTCTCAGTTGGGCAGAGATCCGACGACGTTGCTGGCCAAGGTAAGGTTTGACAAGCAGGACTACGAACAGCAGAGACTCTCGTCGTATCCGGGCGACCCATTATCTTGCTGATATGTAAGCCCAGGATGTCTTGCTTATCACAAAAGGAAACATAGAATATCGCCGACGTACCGCTCTGTTGTAAAGGTGCCACGGATAACAACCAAAGAGGTCCTGCTATGAAATTAAGTGGCGCCCCAAACCTCGTTGTCGGGTCATATGGAGGGCGATATGTGGGTTGGTACCAAATCGCTGTCCAGGGCATCTCCTGACACGTCTTCGACCTGGAATATCATTGACTGGAGTGGAATTGTCTTCAATAATGAGTCCCGCTTCCAATTGAGTGCCGGTAACTAGTGAAGACGTGTCTGACGACGCTCCAGACAGTGGGCCCTGCCATTGGCCGACAACCAGGAGTGATTGTCTAGGGTGCTTCTTCATTTCATAGCAGGACATCTTTGGTTGTCTTCTGCGGCACCCTTACAGCACCGCGATACGTCGATGATATTCTATGCCCCGTTTTGTTGCCCTTCATGGCTAGCGGTCCTGCGCTTACATTTCAGCGAGATAATGCCCGCCCGCTAGGGTGAGGGTTTCCATTACTTGTCTCCGCGTTTGTCAAACCCTACATTAGCCAGCAAGGTCGTCGGATCTCTCCACAAATTAACGTTTGGAGCATTATGGGCAGGGACGTCTAACCATCTTAACGATGTGTGCGGCTCCCCCCGTCGGAAGCTCGAGTCCTCCCTCGGGCATGCGTGTGTGTTGTCCACACTGTAAGTTAAATTAAGTAGTGTGTAGGCTTAGGGACCGATGACCTCTGCAGTTTCGATCCATAAAACATTATCACAAATTTCCAATTTCTTAACGATCTAATACGTCAATTGGACAGAATTTGGCACGGTATTCCTCAGGAGGACATTTAATAGCTCCAATAACTGCTTGCATAAGGGCCAGCGGTGGATCTTTGAATTACTGAATTGCTCAATTTCTGAAGTTCTTTCTCTTGAATAAATCATAAATGTTTTTCTGAAATTGTAATCATTTGTTTGTTTGTACATGTACAATCGCACCTACCGATTTCCATCCACTCGGATAGTTCCTTCGTGATGCGTCGTTTTCTCTTTTTTTCTTTTTTACCTTTAGTATTTTTGTTGCCCATTAGCTCTGTTATCAGCTGCTATGTATTCTGATTGTTCTCACATATCGAAACTCATAATGCGTAGATATAGTGACACCTGCTAGTTAAACTGCTTTTATCTTACTGTTTCTGTCTTTCAGACTATCTTCAGATACAAAACATCAGTATCTTGACACTGTGATTTATAAGCCGTCTCGTCAAACGTTCCCATGTGAACAAACCATCACTCTAGGTATCTTAAATGAGCAACATGAAATGCATATATATATTTGGTAAAACCAATGTAATTGTCCCATATAGCATATACTGGCGAAAAGCCATATCAAGTAGCCTGTTTTTAAGAGGTATTTATGTTTTATTACTCCTCATGAACGTTATATCCACTACTCAAATTTATTTTGATGACCTGATGCACTGCTTACGTAATACGTTACTCGCTTCAGTGGTACGCACACCAAACAAATAAAGTACAGTAATACTAATGCAGGATATAAAGCTTTACATTGACAGTCCTCATCCTTAGTTCACGTCACCATCTGTCTGGCCTCTAGAACTTGAAGAAGAAAAGTCAGCTGATGATCACGCTCCTGGCGCATTAGCTACTGTAATCTCACGCTGAGTGACGGATGACAGGTTCGTGATACAATGACGTCAGCTCGGCATAATAGTGCTAATGCTGACAATTACCTGCCAACAGAGTGCAAAATTCCACTTAGCGTCTTCCTGGTAACGTAACAAATGTGCACGTTAACTGTCTTACTAGGAAGTCTGATAAGATTACACAATTCAGAATAAAGGTAGTAAAACGCAGACAGCAAAAGGAGGAATAATGAATGTATTTTTCTGTGTGAATAACTGAAGAAGAAAAAGAATAATTACTGTTTAACGCCCCGTCGACAAAACTCTTTATAGATGGAGCACACGCTAGGATTGAGTAAGTATGAAGCCAAAAATCATCAACAAACTTCCCAAATGAGGTACCCCATCATTCACTTTTAAAAGTTTAGAAAAATCACGAAAACCCACCATTTCGATAACCTGCTGATGGTAAGAGGCGTGGAAGGGGGAGGGTATTTGAAGTCCACGTCTTCCAAAATCCAATAGAGTACTTTCTCACTATCATCAAACATACGCCCTAATTTGAGGAAGGAACATCTGAGAACGTACGTCTCATCGTGTGGACGTGAATGACGGATTGTAAGAAAACCGGAAAAAAGACATGCGAAGCATATGAGACGTGGCATTATAGAAGGATATTGAAAATTACGTGGACTCCTGAGGTAAAAAATTTGGAGCTTCTAAGAAGAGTAGGTGAGGAGACGATACGCGTGAAAGCTGTGACAAGAAGAAGAGACAGGTTGATATCATACGTGTTAAGACATCAGGGAATAACTTACATGGTACCAGAGGGACCTATAGAGGCAGACAGAGATGAGAACATATCCAACAAATATTTGAGAACAATGGGTCTAAGTGCTAATCCGAGGGGAAGATGATGGCACAGCAGATGAAGTCGTGGCGAGCTGCATCAAACCAGGCACAAGACTGATGACTCAAAAAAAATAAACTTCCACACTGTTCAGTCTTCGTTAGTTACCTTATTCAGAGAGTGATAAACAAGTATAGTAAGAACAACTGAAGAATCGCAGATATAAGTGTGAGACCTCCGTCAACTACACACATCAAAAAAGTTTTGCATCACTCGATTCAGAGAGTTCCGGAACCCGTACAGAAAATTGGAATAGAGATCAACATAAACATCATTTCCGCCCTTTTTATTGCTCATTAAAACCATACATTGAATTTTGTTCCACCATACAGCGAGATCTTCAGAGGTGGTCGTCCAGATTGCTGTTCACACCGGTGCCTCTAATACCCAGTAGCACGTCCTCTGGCATTGATTCACCCCTGTATTCGTCGTGGCACACTATCCACAAGTTCATCAAGGAACTGTTGGTCCAGACTGACCCACTCGCCAACGGCGATTCGGCATAGGTCCCTCAGAGTGGTTGGTGGGTCACATCGTCCATAAATCCATCCCAGGCATGTTCGATAGGGTTCACGTCTGGAGAACTTGCTGGCCACTCTAGTCGAGCGATTTCGTTATCCTGAAGGAAGTCATTCACAAGATGTGCAAGATGGGGACGCGATTTGTCATCCATGAAGACGAAAGCCTCGCCAATATGCTGCCGATATGATTGCAATATCGGTCGGATGATGTCATTCACGTACCGTACAGCCGCTACGGCGCCTTTCAATACCACCTGCGGCGTACGTCGGCCTCACATAATGCCACCCCAAAACAGCAGGGAACCACCAGCTTGCTGCACCCGCTGGACAGTGTGTCGAAGGCGTTCAGTCTGACCGAGTTGCCTCCAAACACGTCTCCGACGACTGTCTGGTTGAAGGCATATGCGACACTCATCGGTGAAGAAAACGTGATGCCAACCCTGAGCGGTCCATTCGGCATGTTGTTGGGCCCATCCCAACCGCGCTGCATGGTTTCGTAGTTGCAAAGATGGACCTCGCCGTGGACGTCGGGAATGAAGTTGCGCATCATGCAGCCTATTGTGCAAAATTTGAGTCGTAACACTATGTCCTGTGGCTCCTCGAAAAGCATTATTCAACATGGTGGCATTGCTTTCAGGTTTCCTTCGAGCCATAATCCGTAGTTAGCGGTCATCCACTGTAGTAGAAGCCCTTGGTCCGCCTGAGCGAGGCATCTCATCGACATTTCGTGTCCCTCTGTATCTCCTACATGTCCGAACAACATCGCTTTTGTTCACTCCGAGACGCTTGAAGGAAGATAGGCCGTCAGGGAGACGCCATGTACTTCTCTGCTACATTGGTGTGCAAACCGAAGAACCAACAGGCGTGTCCCCACTCCTTCTATCCACTACACTATGAAAGCAAGTAAATGGTGTTTCACAAGCTTATACCGACCCTTCCTCAGCTCGCCTTACTCGTATGAATGTCTGGCGACATAATGCGCAGACAGGGGTCGTTTATTTTTCGCAAAGTGCGTTAATTGTGTGTGGAACACAGTTATGAGTTACTAATAACACTAACGCAAGGACCGTATATGGACGGATTCTACGGAAATCTCTGCACACTGTTCCACACTGCTAAAGGGGGAATTGATTCTTAAGCATCCTGTATCGCAGGTGTAACGTTCTTCAGGGAAAGGCAATTTCCTCCACCACGAGTATTGCTCAGTTTTCAGTTTACAGACAAACTATACCACCACAGCATTTCCT
Organism: Schistocerca piceifrons; assembly: GCF_021461385.2. Taxonomy (NCBI): domain Eukaryota; kingdom Metazoa; phylum Arthropoda; class Insecta; order Orthoptera; family Acrididae; genus Schistocerca; species Schistocerca piceifrons. The sequence continues at coordinate 787,776,107 of NC_060138.1, forward strand.
ATCCATTTCTCTTATGTGAGCAGACAAAATAACGTCACTGAGTTGAGTTAGTACTTATTTACAGTTCTCAAGTGCGCTGTTATGTACAGTAAAAATGCTCAACAGCTGGAGCTGTCAACTATCTACCACACTGAAGAACCTGCCCCAAGTTTAACCTGCTGTCAATATGTATTCGACAAGGTTGGTTTCATTGTCTCCAACACTAACGCCTGTAATACTTGTCGTAGCACGAGGGGAATCAAGTGCATCACCTCAACCTCATCTCTTCCAACATATGAAGGGACCCAGAGGCTTAAAATGGGTCCCTCTGCAGTAGAAGTATGTCATATAATTAAATATTTCCCTGGGACATTTGAGCCGCTTTTTATTATTTATGATAATGATCGAAGCAGACGAAATGAATTAAAATTTGTACTGCGGTCGGGACTCAAATCCGGGTCGCATTGCTGGATAGGCAGAAATGCTAAGCATTACACTACCACAGCACGATGATCAAGATTGTTGCATGAACTACCTAAGCTGAGTGCCCTCCCCAACACAAACTTCAATTCATTTTTCCCTTATATATTGTCACTACTGCCTGGGCTCTCCAATATTGGCAAGCACCCTAGCATTGGACGTAACGGGTCGTCCTTGTACCATTGGTGATCTTATATTGTGGAAGGCACTCAGTTAGGTAATTTGTGCAAGAATGTTAGCCATCGTGTTGTGGCAGTGTAATGATTAGCATTTACGCTTAGCAAGGAAGAAGACCCGGGTTCGAGTCCCGGCCGCAGTAGCATAAATTTTAATTCATTTCGTCTGCTTCGATCATTATCGTAGAAGTAGGTCACTTAGGTGTTATGGAACTTCAGATATTTTAACATAAGAAAAGCACTGCATTACTGTAGAGTACTGCTTTACACTTGAACATAATCAGTGCTATTTCGTCAGACATAGTCACACCCACCTAGCAAGTCATACTGTGGACGTACGGTACCGTTTGAATTGTTGAAAGTATTACTTTGTTATATGATTAGCATCATATCTGTTGTAAAATTGGGTTATGTTATCCGAATAAGTCAGTGAGGTTATCCTTCAATAAGCAGTTTAGCGCATGTCAGGTTTGTAAATGAACAGCTACGTTCGAAACTAGTCAGTAGTATAAAATACAGGCGACCGTGACAAAAATTTTAAATAAAGATTTATAAACGTTGAACGTCTCTTTCCCAAACCATAATACCAGCTGTAATTGAACACTGCATCAGTATAGGTCGTCTCACAGAGTACAAGTTTATTGAAATCTAGATCTGGCTGGCTCTGAACACTATGGGACTTAACATCTTAGGTCATCAGTCCCCTAGAACTTAGAACTGCTTAAACCTAAGGAACGTAAGGACATCACACACATCCATGCCCGAGGCAGGATTCGAACCTGCGACCGTAGCAGTCCCGCGGTTCCGAACTGCAGCGCCTAGAACCGCACGGCCACCGTGGCTGGCGAAATCTAGATCTCTAAGTCTCTTTTAAATCAGTCACAAACCTAGCTGTGGAAGTAGGCCTACCATTGACAATGGTTAAATTATCCCTAATGAAGATTTCTACTTGGATAAAACTTAGAACCTGGGTTCTTTTTTCTTCATCCACAGACAATAGTGCGTCTGTCATTATGTCCAACATACAAACTTTTTGATCTCAGGACAATGATAGGTAATCGCAATAGAAGCCAAGGAGGTAGAGAAAAGAAAGGAGATGGCACTGCAGACTTAACGCTGAGCGTTGTTTTGAAGCCAGAGCAGGCGGGGTCTGCCGCCTTCTTAAAGAGCCCAAGACATTAGCAGACTTTTGTTTACGATTGCTTCTTGTTCATTATTTCTGTCGCGTGCACACAACAACTCCTTTAAATAATGAAAATTACAGTGTTTACTTGGACAATATTATTTCAGGAAGGCAATCTGGAACATTCTTCTGTCCTTAAATGGGTATTTACTCCAGTAATACGACGCATTAGGCCTCTTTAATGTATCTTATTTTTTGTTGATATATTTCGAACAACTAATCCATTCACTTCCATCATCGATAGCGTATGAAGCTGGAACAACGAAACCAATACTTGTTTCATTACCGGTACTGCTTCTTGTTCGTTACAGTTTCGGCTTTCAAATCCTATGCACAACATTTTTAGTGATCACGCTTGCAAAAAACTTGCCTACGTGTTCTTTGCTAGCCCATAAACATATTCAATGGCGTAAGACGCAAGGCATGCTTTCGTATCTTGTGTATGTCAACAAAGTGAACGATTATTGGAATGTCAAGGTTGGTTTGTGGGATTAAAGGGACCAGACTGCTACGGCATCGGTCGAATGTCAAGGAACAGAACAGCATGCAGAATAGAGTTCTTGTTTTATTAGATTGTCAGTGCTTTAGTTCACTGTAATTTATACGTCTTCACACTATAAAATCTTACCTATGATGCGTCCTTCTGTGTGTGACCAATAATAGCAGTTTACAGAGTAAAAACACGATATAATTTCTGAGAATGTTCCAGAATTGTGCAATAATATAAATGTAAGAGAATGGTCTCACACACTTAGATGCTATAAAATGGATATTTTGTTTAACATGTATGTAAATCAGTTTTCTTTAGTAAATATAGACCCATCTTCCCAACATTAGCTTATTTGATTATTTCCCCAGAATATTTCTCGCCGCTAACTCCGTCAGTTTTTTAGAAATAATCAAACATATCACAATAGCATTGTACGTCTAATTCGATCATCTGCTACAGTTTCCTTCCGAATTTCATTTTAAGGTTCTCGAAATATATAAATCTCTACCATTCTTTGTGATATACCAATAGTTAGTTAGTTTAATGTTCCATGTATCATTCGCATGATAAATGATAATGATGTGGAAGGAGTTTTTTTTTCTTTTCGCAAATATAGCTCCTTGCTGATCATTTACTAGATTTTTGTTTTTCAATTAAAGACAGATGGACAGACAGTAATTCCTACCCCTCACCATTTACACATTACAATAATAGACAGTATTCTGCGGAATAGGAGGAGTTGTCAGACAGAAATGTTTTCGGTTTAGTTTCAAATTTTATTTTGCTATCTGTCTGGAATTTTATATTACTGAGAAAGTGATCAAAACTTTTGGATAGGTTGCTACTTAAACACCGAAGAGCAGGTAAGCACGATGAAAGCAGTTTTCACGGAAGTTTTCGGCCAAAGCCTCCCTCAGAAAGGAAGCAAAGCACAAACACACGCACACACACACACACACACACACGCATACACACTCAAACACACACATTCATATAGTCGTACACACAAAACTCTCACACACGTGACCCCTTTCTCCAGCTGTTATAGCCAGAATCTTTTTTAAAGAGAGAGGAAATGTGAACAATGAGTAATTACCGGCGGGGGGAATTTAGGGCATGAGATGCTGCACCAATAACCAGCGCGGTCATGCAGCCGTATGTCATGTGGAGACTAAACCGTTGTTACAGCGTGGCACGGATGTCGGAGCATATGTGCGTTTGGAAGGCAATGAAAAATACATGGATGAATAAAAGCAAACAGTGCAACCATAATTGATGTATGCAAAAGAAAATATTGCTTCAACGGCTCCACTTGCAATGAAATGTGATCCCTTTAAACTTCAGATTACGATCCGATCGATTGCTACACCCGTAAACGACGCAGGTTGGCATTTTTGATTAAACAACTAAGTCTACACACAATAAAAGCACCAGATGCTATTTGGATACGTCCCCAAAAGTCGGTAGATATCCACAATGGTCGAAACTGAGTACGGGCGCGTCAGGGTTCATCACCGGCAAGTATCACCGCCGTGAACCATGAAGGTGTAAATGCGGCGAACCTAATGTTTTGCGCTACTTAAGATGGCGGACCTCCGCTTCAAGTCTGTGACGTAGTGACTACCCTCTCCTTACACCTCCATGATAGGAAGTCACACATTCAACTTTTTTGACACTCATCACTAATATCTGTCAGCTTCAATATCAGTGGCCGCATGTGCTATCTCGCTGACTGCGAATATTAATTGCAAACATCTATATGGGTTACTAAGAAGATGATCGGAGTCACGCAGCCGAAATACCGAAACAAGAACTTAATTACACCGGGTGTATGTTTGGAATCCCAGCAGTTACTCGTAAGTACCGTCGAGTCATCGTTGTATTGACAAACTGGGCATCATATAATCATGTTCAAGCTTCCCTACTTGTTTAATCTTGTAGTTTATTTTCTTTTTTGCCTTCTTTTATTTTGTTAGTTCTTAATTAGCTTCATAGACAAATTCAACGTAAATAACTGCACAGCGATCTGAAACAGATTATTGATCCATGAGAAAGGCATAAATAAATGCACCGTTATGCAATTATAAGACAAATACTTACTGTGGCAGCGTTTACTTATTTCTTATAAGAGTTATTCACTGACATAAAGGTCTTTCAGTGGCAGCTGCTGAACTTTACACAGCTAAACAATCGCAATAAATGATTTAACTTATTTTTCCTCCTTTTTAAATCAGCAATTATTTGAAAACAGCTTCTCATTTGCCATTATTGCCACAGAAAATGTTTCTATTGCGTTCAGTTTTTCATCTCTCTAGAGTGAGAAATTTTTATTCTCGTTTTTTCTTCTTCTTTTTCTCCTTTGTTGTGCGAGTCTCGTTCGAATGGAACGTTATGCGATTACAACAACGGATAATGTCAACAATTTGTTGTTGCATGATTATAGCACTGAAAAATATTTATGAGTATAGCTGATAAAGTTGTGATGTTTGAAGCGTTGATTCCAGGAATACTTTCTGTTAACCACTACCAACAAATTGGAATGTGTTTTGCTCTCACTTTCTGACATTATAATGGCCCAGTAAAGATTTCCTCATGGTTAATTCCATGTCAGTTTAACGCAGAAAGGTGACGTTTTCAACCAGACCATCGCAGATTTCTTTCAAATTAGGTGCAACCAATGACCCAAACAAGACATGGGCAACTACGAATTTGCAGAGATGTTTGATAATTGCAAAGTAAGTTACAGGTTTGCGAACTTTGGAAACTGATTGAAATGTACCTGTGTCTGTCTGCAAATAAACGGCTATAGTTCTGGACCTAAGCTGGATACAGCAATTAAACTCATATCATTGAAAATCTAATGAGTAGAGCTGTATTGTATGCTACATTGCGAGTTTCTAAGAAGTTTCTCGTTCAAGGTCATTGACCTTAACCTTTGATCTTGAATGTCTTAAAACACTCTACCTCAAATTTTATTTTTTTGGAAACTTATTGTATTGTTCCAATGTGCTACTATAGACATGGTAAATATCAAGATAGCACACCAAAGACATAGTGCCATCATGCTCAAAAATTTATTTTGTCAGCATCAGTACATTACCAAAACGCAAAAGTTAGCTCATAAATATTAAACACAAATTATGAAATATACATTAACAAAAATGTGCTTTATATTATAGTACTGGTGTTACACAGCACGTACAGTGTAGTTTCAATGAAAAGGCAATAACAAGTGGTTACTTCTCGTTTCACAGGTTTCCAATAGCTAAACTGTTAATGTTCGCCAGATCTGATGCATGGAGAGTGTATGTCCTGGCAGTTGGTGTCAATGGATCCAATCTTGTGAGAATGTCACATCTTCTGATAACACAGCTGTCTGGTAGGACAGGAAACACAAATGGCGGAGATCGTCCATATGAATGCAAAAAACTGATATCTAGATCCGTTTCTTCTTAAGTTTGTAAGACATATGCAGTCCATCAATAACGATCATAGAAAATGGCAAGAAATCCATGTTTGTCTTTAAATAGCATTTCTTTTCACATAACAATTTCTGACTCTTCTCTTTCCAGTAAAGAATTCAATATTTACATCTGGGATACCAATTCGATTCTACACAGAGTACGCGAAAGAACTTGCCCCCCTTCTAACAGCCGTGTACCGCAAGTCTCTAGAGGAACAGAAGGTTCCAAATGGATGGAAAAGAGCACAGGTAGTCCCAGTCATCAAGAAGGGTCGTCGAGCAGATGCGCAAAACTGTAGACCTATATCTCTGACGTCGATCTATTGTAGAATTTTAGAACATGTTTTTTGCTCGAGTATCATGTCGCTTTTGGAAACCCAGAATCTACTCTGTAGAAATCAACATGGATTCCAGAAACAGCGATCGTGTGAGACCCAACTCGCTTTATTTGTTCATGAGAGCCAGAAAATATTAGATACAGGCTCCCAGGTAGATGCTATTTTCCTTGACTTCCGGAAGGCGTTCGATACAGTTCCGCACTGTAGCCTTATAAACAAAGTAAGAGCCTACGGAATATCAGAGTAGCTGTGCGGTTGGATTGAAGAGTTTTTAGCAAACAGAACACAGCATGTTGTTCTCAATGGAGAGACGTCTACAGACGTTAAAGTAACCTCTGGCATGCCACAGGGGAGTGTTATGGGACCATTGCTTTTCACAATATATGTAAATGACCTAGTAGATAGTGTCGGAAGTTCCATGCGGCTTTTCGGATGATGCTGTAGTGTACAGAGAAGTTGCAGCATTAGAAAATTGTAGCGAAATGCAGGAAGATCTGCAGCGGATAGGCACTTGGTGCAGGGAGTACCAACTGACCCTTAACATAGACAAATGTAATGTATTGCGAATACATAGAAAGAAGGATCCTTTATTGCATGATTATATGATAGCGGAACAAACACTGGTAGCAGTTACTTCTGTAAAATATCTGGGAGTATGCGCGCGGAACGATTTTAAGTGGAGTGATCATATAAAATTAATTGTTGGTAAGGCGGGTACCAGGTTGAGATTCATTGGGAGAGTCCTTAGAAAATGTAGTCCATCAACAAAGGAGGTGGCTTACAAAACACTCGTTCGACCTATACTTGAGTATTGCTCATCAGTGTGGAATCCGTACCAGATCGGGTTGATGGAGGAGGTAGAGAAGATCCAAAGAAGAGCGGCGCGTTTCGTCACAGGGTTATTTGGTAACCGCGATAGCGTTACGGAGATGTTTAGCAAACTCAAGTGGCAGACTCTGCAAGAGAGGCGCTCTGCATCGCGGTGTAGCTTGCTCGCCAGGTTTCGAGAGGGTGCGTTTCTGGATGAGGTATCGAATATATTGCTTCCCCCTACTTAAAATACCTCCCGAGGAGATCACAAACGTAAAATTAGATAGATTCGTGCGCGCACGGAGGCTTTCAGACAGTCGTTCTTCCCGCGAACCATACGCGACTGGAACAGGAAAGGGAGGTAATGACAGTGGCACGTAAAGTGCCCTCCGCCACACACCGTTGGGTGGCTTGCGGAGTATAAATGTAGATGTAGATGTAGATGTATGTATCTTTGAAATAAGCATACAATTCCTTAAGACTTGTACATTTTATACAAGCTGCTTCTGCTTATTCATTCTAATTCTATTTTCTTTCACAGACAAATTGCTTTCTTCGTAGCGTCATAGGCTCACATTATGATCACAGTAAAAATTATGTAGTTGAACGTTTTCACAACATGTTTTACCTGGCTCTGAATCTGGTGTTCTGCTACTAACTGTTTTGCTCTTCTTACCATGTAATCTGAAGCGGAACATTTCTTACACTTCAGCACTTTGGAAGTGCTGCGAAAATTTGTATTTTGCCATACATACATGCTGTATTGCGAAATTTATCTTTCAGTTAGGCTATGGTTTCCTTTTCTCCATTTTTTCACGCTCTTCTTTTTCCATTTGTGTCGCGCAAATACGTTCGAACACTGAGGCAGCGTGTTCCAGTTTTTGCTTTGCTCTGGATATTTTTTTTTTGATGCGAAAGCCTTTTTTCTTCAGACGAGGTTCACCTGAAAACTGAAGGCTAGTATTTAAATTATCTGGTGCCAGAGCTGATGCTATTTCCTCTTAATATCAGCTCTGGACGTACCTAGCACAGCTGATGTAACATCTGCAGGGGTTGATGGGTTTTGAGATTTTTTTTTTTTTTTTTGTAATTTACTGCAAATGTTTCCCTCTAGCAAGACATTAAGACACTTGTTTACCATCCACTCAGCTGAACATTCCTCAAATTCTTCTGCACTCTTGTATAATCTTCTTCTTTAAATGGAGTGCATCGTTACAGTTACGACTTGAAACACATTTTGTACAAACTACTACTAAATACTACTTACATCACATGTACACTTCAGTTTGAGTAAACAATCCACACCCATGAAACAAGCTAATAATGACTGGCTGAAATAAAAGTATCTCTAATTGGCTGTTCATAGTAAGAAATTTTCACCAATTTGTCATACTAATAATGATGATATTGAGTGCTGTTCTGGAAAAAAACTCAGATACATAGCTCCTTAATGAATTTTTTAGTTTAGTGATGTAGACGAAATAAATTTTTGGTCATGATGCCTTCGGTGTGCTATCTTGATATTTAACATATTTATAGTAGCGTACTGGAGTAGTACAAGATATTTCTTTCAAAAGAATTGAAGGTGTGGTCTTTTGAGATATTCAAGGTCCAATGTTAAAATCGATGACCTTGAATGAGAAAATTCTTAGAAAGTTGCCATGTAGCATATCGGTGTGAAGTTCGACTCATTAGTTTTACAATTAAACAAGTTTCATTGCTGATTCCAGAATAGACCTAGAAATACAGTCATTTATTTTGAAAGAGATACAAGTAAATTTCGCACAATTTTCAAACTCTGTAGACCTGTCGTTCACAGTTGTCATATACCTCTGCAAATTGGTAGCTTTCCATGTCTTATCTAGATCGTTGAATGCACCAAATTTCAAAGAAATTTGAGTGGATCGGGTTGAGTGCCACACTGAACTGAAATGGAATTACTGTCACATAGTGATGAAAAGCAACACTATCCATGAATCTTGCTGTCAATACTTTCCTGCTTTACAGCTCAGTGCAATCTATTAACACAGCGCTGATTTCATCTTTTTAAAACTCCTTCTGTTTCTCCCTCTCCTTCTTCTTTTCCTTCTACTTTTTCTTCTTCTATATTACATTGGTTAGACTGTTCCATCTTCAAGGATTGTCTCCCTCTTTATTATTAATCAACATTTACTCTGCTTGCTATTTTACTGGCTAATGCTTCTTGGAAATCATGTGTTGACCATCCTCTATACATCTTCATGCATTATTGGAAAATTTAATTACACTTCATTCTTTTGGCTGCACTTCTATATGGTGTCACACTGTATACATTCTCGTGTGTTCTGCTCTCGATTAACTTTTGATTCTCAGAAATTTCATTTCTGTACCTTGTATTTTCTCTAAAGTTCTTTCTTCAGCATTCAGTATTTGGTGAACTGTTAGGGAAGGCATAGCTTCATCAACATCTACTCTTGTAGTTTTTGGCTCTTAATTTTTAATATATCAAAACAGTGTCACATGTATTTCCAAATATATCAAAGTTCACATCTATATCTTCATTACTATGTTGGTTGCGTTGACATCATAAGTAGATGAGAGATGACAGATGTTCCAACATATTATTACCCACAGTAATTTGATTTCTTACCAGAGATTTGCCTCCAAAATCCATCATTTTGATCTTAGTTGTAGTAATGCCAGCATCTTGGTGATTTTGTGATTGATTCAGTGATTAAATTAACTTCTTCTTATTCTACAAAAGGACAACTTAACATATTTTACTTTAATGCTGTGATGTGGTTTGTGTGTAGTTCATCTAATTTTTTACTCGTGTCATTAATATAAATATTTAAAAGGTCAGGTGATACTGGACATATTTGCAATGTCCTTTCACTTTTAAAGATTTCATTGTTCATTATTTTAAATTATTTCATCATAACCTTCTATCGTTTTTCTAGGCTTTCACCATTAATATTAATTCTCTCAAGTATACATTTGTGTTCAAATAGTGCATTTAATAATATTGTCAAAATCTCTTACGATATTGATAAAAGTTACGTGTTTTTGAAACATCGTAAGTTTTACAATCGTTGTGATTACATCTCTTGAGAAAATGCTGGACTATTATTTCCCATAAACTAGTTATTTTTCTAGTTTTGAGGTATGTCCTCATTAGGTGTAACAGTCCCATGTGATTTGGTCTATAGCATTACCTACAGCAACCAGACCATTTATGTCATGACTCTACCACAACTTACCAGCCAGAAGATGTTCACCATATGAAAGCAGTTGTAACATAATAAATGTGTAACAGACAGCTGAGGTCGGTTCCATTCATCATTAATCTGGTGTCTGATTGTTTTTCTATTTATAATTTCTTTTAAGAACATTTCAAGCTCTTCTGTTGCAGGGGATGGACTTCATCAAATTCATCGTTTCTTTCTTCTTTTTGAGAAACTGGTCATAACACAATAAATATGTAATAATACAGCAGAGATGAACTTTATTAATCATTAATCTTGTGTTTCAATTGTTTTTTCTATTTAACACTTCTCTTAAGAATATTTCAAGCTCTTCTGTTTTATAGGATGCAGTTCATCAGGTTCATCATTTCCTTCTTCTTCTGAGAGAATGTCCAGTTCTGTCTGCTGGCAAAAAGTTCTTTATTATTCTTTCTGTATTCTTCTCATATTTGTGTATACATTTTAAAGATTTATTTATGTTTCTTACTATTGGCTCTCTGTTATACGATACTGCCATATGCACATATTGCTTCAAGTTTACCTTATAGAAATCATCATATAATCAGTACTGTTATTTTTCCTCTTTTCTCTATTAAATTTTAAGGAATTATATTTGTTGACTGCTTATTATGATATGTTGGTATAATCTATTATCATCTACTGGGCTTTCTATGTGCGAATACTTCCACAGATTTGTTTAACTATAAAATTATCTAATATGGTGCTGGTGGTATGTTAGGTACACCGATACAAAAATAAAATTATAGAAGAACTTTTGCTTTCCACAGGTCTTATGAACTTACCTGAAGTTCTTTGCAGTACTTATCTAAGTTTTATTTTCAATATCTCCCCTTCTTCTTAATGTCGCCCTTTGACTCTCTTCTGAGTTTTATTGTAGATGTTGCCTGTAAGTAAAGTTTATAATTTTTGAGTCTTTTTCCAGTTGCTTGGTTCCAAAACCCCCATATTCTTCTTTTTCCCAAGGAAATAGCTACAACTAATATTTCTATCCTACTGCTATTTATACAAATTTTTCAATAGATATTCCTGCTTGCATGAAGATTTTTTATTCTTCCTTCTTGTCTCATATACTCTTTCTACTCTTCATCTGTGGAATGGCATTGTCATAGATTTTGGATCTTCCACTTTCAGCACCAGTCTCATTTTCCTATTAGTTCATAGAAGTCTGAGCCAATGTCACATCCATAGACTTGCATATCGATTAACTGTGGTCTAAGCTTATAATTTATTAAGGGATTATCTGTTACTCTGGTGAACAACCGTTTGCATTTGGTGCATAACATTTCAGTTCTTATGTATTTTGGTTGCAGAATAAAAATATATTCCTTGAAATGTGGCATCACGTGATATTTTCGAATTATTTAATATTATGTACTAATATACACTTTCAGTCGATTTTGGTGTTTCATTTCTTTACATATACAGGATATGGAAAGCATTGCTATGAAGTGAGCTTTCTTGTGTTATGCAGTGTTGGTTTTGAAAACTGCTGCTATGTGACAGGTGAGGTTCATTTGTCTGATTCTTAACCATAATTTTTCAGGTCATGATATCAGTTTGTATTGAAAAGTGAACTTTTAAACGTCTTAAGGAGGTCACACGTCTCCGCAAGTTTTCATTGTAGCAATTTCCTGCAGGTTTTCTATGAGACCTTCATTTTCTCACTCATGGCTTTCTTTCTTTCATTCGTCCAATTTGTACTGAACTTTTTGGCTCTTGTCTCTGGCTGGACTTCACACTTGTCTATTTTGATTCTGTGGATGTTACGCTCTGCAGTGTCCTGAGCGGTGAGTTGAGCATCAGTAAGGTCTCTTCGTCCTTGTTTGGCATATGTCATACCTTTAAGGTTTTCAGTGGCGGTGAGCATCTGCATGTGGGTCTACACTCCAGGAGTCTGTGTTTGTATCCATAGAATTTAAGGCGTCTTTTTCTAAAGTCAGCAGCAATATTTGAAATTTCCTCTGTAGTTTTGTTGGTTTACAGTCTATATGCAGCTTCAGTTTTTCGTGGTCCAAGGATTTTCCTAATGATCTTTCGTTTTTCTTTTTTTAGATTTTGTAGTAGAATTTGTTATGAAGTGACAAGGTTTTTGCCGCATATAGCCCCTCGGGTTTAATGGCAGTGCTGTAGTACCTGATTTTTGCATGCATGGACTTGCACTTTTTGTTGTAATGTCAGTGTGTTTGACTGTAGGCTCTCTTTAGTTTCTGTGCTCGAGTTTCTTGAGATTTCTTTTTCTAGTCCAGTGGGTTCCAAAATTTCCGCCAGGTATTTAAAAAGTGGAACTCAGTTTATCCGTCCATATATTGTGGTGAGATTCTGTATGTTTAAGAGTGCACACATAAATTCCGTTTTCTCAAAAGAAATTTGCAAGCCAACATACTCGGCGCATCCTTGATTATTTCGATTTGATGTATTGCATTTTGTTCATTTTCTGTCAAAATTGCAAGGCTAGGCAGGTGACTTCAGTTTTCCTTCCAACCTTCACTGGTTTCCATAGGCCACGTTTTCTAAGGTCACTCTCCCCTTCCCTTATAACCTTGTCCAAAATGACATTTAACAGAATAGGAGATAGTCCGTCTCCATGTCTTACTCCAGTTCTGATCTCAAAACATTCCGAGATTCCCCCATGAATTTTGCTTTAGAGTTAGTGTTGGATAGTGTCTGTTCAACGAGTTTACATGTTTTCTGGTCGAGTCCGAGTCATATTAGAGTGTTTACAAGGGATTTACAGTCGACTGAGTCATACATCTTCTTGAAGTCGATGAACGTACATATGGTAAGCTTATGTCAAACAGCTCTGTATTTCAACGTTGTTTTTAGATTAAAAATTTTTTTTCAGGGCGGGAACGCCGGGTCGGAAACCTGCTTGATACTCACCAATCTTGTATTCAATTTGTTCTTGTGCTCCCTGCAACAGGCAGGGGGTGGATAAGTGCACATTTCCAATCGTCAGGTAATTCTTCAGTTGTCCAAATTTCTTTGATAATTTTCAGGAAATCCTCAAGTTATTTAGGGCCTAAATTTTCTTCTACTATGTTGTCTTCACCAGCTGCTTTGTTGTTTTTGAGATGGTGGATGTGCTTGAGGATTTCTTCTTTTGGGGGTGGTATTGAGTCTTGGTTGGTGTGTGCATGTTCAAAAGTGGGAATCCTTCTGTGGATTCTGGAAAATTTAGTAAACTGGCGAAGTAAACTGCCAGTTCTTTACAGTTTTCTTCATTAGTAAGTGCCTATTTTCCATTTTGTTTTTTAAAGCAGAAATTTTGTGGTGTGTACCGTCGTATCCTATTTGCAAATGCCCTGTAGAAATTTCTTACATTGTAATTCCGGAAGTCACTCTCCATTTGTTCCAGTTGTTCGTTTAGGTATCTTCTCTTGGTTTGTATGATGGTTCTGACTTTTTCTTTCCGTACTTCGAAGAAATTTTGTTGTGTTTCTGGCGTTTTCTTGCTGCTTATTTCTGGAAGGCCAATTTGCGTGCTTTAAGGACGTTTTCACAGTTGTCGTTCCAGCATGCATGTTTTTTTCTTTTTTCTCAGTGGTAGTAGGTCCTGTGCTTTACGTATAATCTTGTTTTTGAACTCTTCCCAAGTGTTTGCTTCTTCTTTCTCCCATTCGTCCTTTGTGTTTGTTTTGTGGAGACTGTTTACGTCAAATATCTGCAGGTGCGATTTCTTGGTATTGTACTTTCGTGGAGTGAATTTTACTTTCATTCAGGTAAGGTAGTGGTCTGAGTCAATATTGGCACCTCTTCAGACTTGTACATCATGAATTTTGTCATTGCTGTATACTAGAATAGGAGAGCACCAAGTTTTTTGGTTTCTGGGGTGCTTCAGTAAAGATATAGACATTATCTTCAGGTTGAATTGTTGGCATACATATATATAATATTTGTAAAATAATAAATAAAAATAAAATTGTATCGATTTTATTTGCAGTAAGTGGTGAGCACTGATAAAACCGTATTGTCAGGTATGTGGGCAAATGGATAATGGATCTGAACTGTCTTCTCAAGCACAGAGTGTTAAACAGACATTCTATATATATATGAATCTGGCCCTGTAAGGCAGCTAATATTAGGTGCGGATCATAACAAATTAATTAGAAATGCTGCTGTCACATAACTAGAACGCATGAATTAATAAAAGTGAAAGTTTTCTAGAAAGACGAAACTGCTGTTCCCTTTTTCATTCTACATATAATTTATCGACTGTGCTTTCAGGGGTCAAGTGATACACAACAATCCTGTTCAGTTACTTTCAACACTCAATAACAAAATATTTAACTCTTGTACATATTGAATTTGGCAATTATTAAATTGTTATCTCTACAAATGAAAATGTTATCACAGGCAAGAATGATCTAAAATCTTCATTTATTAAATTTACTTCTGCGATATCATAGCTGGTCACTAAGTTGGTGGAAAATAAATTTACCTTTTAAACCAAAGAAAAAACTCTCATGAGCTCAGTGTGAAGGTAAGTTAGTATCCCATCTTTTGATATTCAATGGTCAAAGTGTATGCAGGCTGGAGTGAGCAAAATCTCAACTCAACATTTACTGTGGCCTAATACACGATGGTACTTTACCAATCGGGATGTGCAATGGCATTGTCTTTGTGCTGGATCTGAAATGCTAATTCCCTACTCTGACCAGAAGTTGTTGGAAGTTTCAGAGGGATCATTAGACAACGACTGACTGAAATAGAAGTAATGAAAACAGTAGAAGACGAAAGGTAGCTATGAGGGATGGAATAGTGAAGGCAGAGAAAGTTGTAACATGCAAAAAGATTAGGGCCATTAGAAATCAATGGATAAAAGAGATACTGGATCTAATTGATGGCTGCTAAAAATTGAGACAGGCAGGAAACCGGGGAATGGCTAGATGAGAAATGCTAGTCTGTAGGTGGATATTTGACTACAGGAAAAACAGATGCAGCTCATAAAAAAAATTAAAAAGTTCGTCAGAGAAAAGAGAATAACCTTACGAATATTAAGAACTCACCTAGCAAGCTCGTACTAAGAAAGGAAGGCAGATGTTCTATAAAAGGAAAACAAACTCGAAGACAGTAATAAAGAGAGAAGCGGATGCAAATGAAGTTGATATGGAACATATGACACTGTGAGATGAATTTGACGAAGTTCTCAAAGACCTAAGTCCCCTGGAGTAGACAACATTCCCTAGCAATTACTGAGATTCATTGGAGAACCAGCTACGACAGAATTATCCACCTGGTGTGCAAGATTTATGAGACATGCAGAATACCAACGGAATTCAAGAAGAAAGTAGTGATTCCTGTCACAAAGAAAGCATGTACTGACAGGTGTGAATATTACCGAAATATCAGCTTAATAAGCCATGTTTGCAAAATACTGACACCCATTAGTTACAGAGGAACGGAAAGCTAGAGGAAGCCCACCTCGGGGAAGATCACATTAGCTTCCAGAGACGTGTAGGAACATGCAAAGTAGTGCTGGCTCTACGACTTATCTGACAAGAGAGGCTAAGAGACGCGAACATACGTTTATAGCATTTGTCCATGTAGAGAAAGCTTTTGACAATGTTGTTCGGAATACACTCCTTGATATTCTGAAGGTAGCTGGATTAAAATACAAGGATCGCCAGGTTATCTACAACTTGTCCAGAAATCAGATAACGGCTATAAACATCGAAGAGCATGAAAGGGAAGCTGTAGGTGAGAAGTGAACGAGACAGGAGTAATGACTCTCCAATTTTATTTAATATATAAAACATTCTCGGTAGCCGGCCGCGGTGGCCGTGCGGTTCTAGGCTCTTCAGTCCGGAACCGCGGGACTGCTACGGTCGCAGGTTCGAATCCTGCCTCGGGCATGGATGTATGTGATGTCCTTAGGTTAGTTAGGTTTAAGTAGTTCTAAGTTCTAGGGGACTGATGACCTGGGATGTTAAGTCCCATAGTGCTCAGAGCCATTTGAACCATTCTCGGTATTTTTGCCGCGTCAGTTCTGGATAAAATCTCGAGCTTTCGACGATTACCTCCATCGTCATCGTCAGGAGCTGACTGTCTTCACTGTTGCTGTGGTAGCCTCTATGTAGCCCGAAGACGGCTTCTGATCCGTCGGCTTATGATTGGTCGACGATTACGTACTGCTGTCGCAGACGGTGTCACTGTGTGCGCCGGTGGCGCCACCGCTTCCGTTTGAATGTAAATATTGGAAGGAACGTCTCTGCTGCTTCTCTGCATCAAGCGCTCGTTTCCATGCACAGCTCAGATGGTATCCGCTATCGCGGTTAAAAGTTCTTTTGGCTCATTCTTATTTCAACAGCCTCCTTAATAACAGAATCCCAGTACGTGGAAGCATGGGACAGAATTTTAGTTCCATCGAACAATACCGAGAATGTTTTATATATAAGTGCCGTCGCGAAGAAGTTCGTTCCCATATTACATTCCTCTACGGGGAGGACATCGCACGCCAGGTTCGTCAACTGGAGAAGCTGCGCGTCAAATATGCACAGTTGTGGGGTAATTTGGCATTTCTGCAACGCTATCGCGATGAGGAGATTGTGCCTAAGTTTGCTGTGGTTAAACACCATATCAAGTCGGTTGGAATGAAGAATATATTACAGAAGACAAGTCGGGCGATCATCAGAGAAAGGTTACGACATACAAGGTACGAACTGGATCTTAATGCACGAAGTTTATATTGTTGCCATCTTTTGTTATCTACAGTTCTCTCGCCGTTTGACTGGGAGTGGGTCGATATGACGACGGCTGCTCATCAAAGAGCTCATCTTAGCAATACATCGGCTAGACAAGTAAAGAAATTTGAGCGTCTTGCAGCTGTGCAAAGATCAGAGTCATCGTACGAAACAGCACACACTGTTGTCAACCTGTCGGGCAAGAACCTGGACAAAGGAGTCATCTCGGCCCTTAATAAAGGTTTGAATTTTGCTCCTACACCACGTACTATACCCACCGTGGATCTTATCAGTGGAGTAGAACAGGCTGTGCGGCATCTTGCACAGGACGACGCCGACGAAGTGAGACTTGTTACCAGTCGCTTTTTGGCCTCAGCTAAGCCTCCCAGATCTAATATCAGTAGAGAGGAGAGGGAGGGGCTCCGTTTACTTCGGAAGGATGAAGACCTTGTCATATTACCAGCTGACAAAGGAAATGGCACCGTGGTCCTTAATACTACCGAATATCATAGAAAAATGACATCACTGTTGGAGGACAGTACGTATAAATGTCTTAAACGTGACCCAACTTTGACGTACAGCAGAAAAACCATGAAATTACTGAAGAATTCCGGGCTGCCAGACGATGTTACAAAAAATCTCAGAGTCCGAGGTCCTAGACCGCCCAGGTTGTACGGACTACCGAAGATCCACAAGGATAATGTTCCCATGAGACCTATTGTCAGTGCAATTGGTTCTCCTACTTATAAGCTGGCCAAATACCTAACAAAGTTGATGACTCCTATAGTCGGCCTGTGTGAACATCACATCAAAAACTCCCAGATGTTCATTGAGAAAATCAAAGAGATTAGAGTTGGCCCAAATGACATTTTAGTCAGCCTGGATGTGGTATCGCTGTTCACAAAAGTTCCTGTGGCGGACGCTTTGAAAATGCTGGTGGATCTTTTTCCTCCTGAAACTATAAAGTTGTTCCGGCACGTGATGACGACCACGTACTTCTTGTATGGTAACAAATTCTATGAAATGACAGACGGTATGGCGATGGGCTCTCCGTTGTCTCCATCACTGGCTAACTTTTTATGGAGAATTTTGAAGAAAGTGCATTAAATTCGGCTCCCCTCCGTCCATCCTTATTTTATCGTTACGTTGACGATACATTTATGATCTGGTCACACGGCGCAGAAGCTCTCGAACAATTCATGGAATACATGAACAGCATACATTCGAACATCCAGTTCACTGTCGAGATGGAGAAGGAAGGTAGACTGCCTTTCTTAGACGTTTTAGTACAACGACAGCCGGAAGAGCGTCTTGGGCACTCTGTACACCGTAAGCCGATGCATACCGATTTATACCTGAATGCACAGAGTTTCCATCATCCTGCTCAGAAGAGAGCCGTTTTGAACACGTTGGCATACAGAGCCAAAACTGTTTCTGACGAGGACCACTTAAGGTCCGAGATTAACCATCTGAAGAACGTGTTCCGAAAGAATGGCTATGGTGCACGCGATATAAAGGCAGCGTTCTCCAAAAGAAGGAAACGTGAAAGTGCTGCAACCTCGCAGGATTGCGGTACTTCCTTTTTGTTGGAGCGATTTCCAGCAAAATAGGAAGAGTCCTGCGTAGATGAGGTATAAGACCGATTTTTCGTCCTCTTAAGAAAATTAAGGAGATGATGCGCCCTGTTAAGGACAATCTCGGCCTCAGGGTCCCTGGAGTTTATAATATACCTTGTGAGTGTGGAAGCAATTAAATAGGTCAGACGATTCGTACCGTTTCCGACAGCTGTGCAGAACACCAACGCCATATTAAAAATAGAGAACTGGAGAAATTGGCAATTGCGGAGCACAGCCTCACGAACAAACATAAAATATTGTTCGATGAAATTAAAATTCTGTCCCATGCCTCCACGTGCTGGGATTCTGTTATTAAGGAGGCTGTTGAAATAAGAATGAGCCAAAAGAACTTTTAACCGCGATAGCGGATACCATCTGAGCTGTGCATGGAAACGAGCGCTTGATGCAGAGAAGCAGCAGAGACGTTCCTTCCAATATTTACATTCAAACGGAAGCGGTGGCGCCACCGGCGCACACAGTGACACCGTCTGCGACAGCAGTACGAAATCGCCGACCAATCATAAGCCGACCAATCAGAAGTCGTCTTCGGGCTATAAAGAGGCTACCACAGCAGCAGTGAAGACAGTCAGCTCCTGACGATGACGATGGATGTAATCGTCGAAAGCTCGAGCTTTTATCCAGAACTGACGCGGCAAGAATACCGAGAATGTTTTATATATAAGTGCCGTCGCGAAAAACTTCGTTCCCAATGTTATTTAATCTCTACATAAAATAATCAGTAGAGGAAACTATGGAATATTTCGTAAAGGCAGTTAAAGCTTACAGACAAGAAATAAAACTTTTCCTATTTGCTAATGATATTGTAACTTCAAGAAGAATATAATAATTCCAATCCCAAAGAAAGCAGGTGTTGACAGATGTGAAAATTACCGAACTATCAGCTTAATAAGTCACAGCTGCAAAATACTAACACGAATTCTTTACAGACGAATGGAAAAACTAGTAGAAGCCAACCTCGGGGAAGATCAGTTTGGATTCCGTAGAAACACTGGAACACGTGAGGCAATACTGACCTTACGACTTATCTTAGAAGAAAGATTAAGGAAAGGCAAACCTACGTTTCTAGCATTTGTAGACTTAGAGAAAGCTTTTGACAATGTTGACTGGAATACTCTCTTTCAAATTCTAAAGGTGGCAGGGGTAAAATACAGGGAGCGAAAGGCTATTTACAATTTGTACAGAAACCAGATGGCAGTTATAAGAGTCGAGGGACATGAAAGGGAAGCAGTGGTTGGGAAGGGAGTAAGACAGGGTTGTAGCCTGTCCCCGATGTTGTTCAATCTGTATATTGAGCAAGCAGTAAAGGAAACAAAAGAAAAATTCGGAGTAGGTATTAAAATTCATGGAGAAGAAATAAAAACTTTGAGGTTCGCCGATGACATTGTAATTCTGTCAGAGACAGCAAAGGACTTGGAAGAGCAGTTGAATGGAATGGACAGTGTCTTGAAAGGAGGATATAAGATGAACATCAACAAAAGCAAAACAAGGATAATGGAATGTAGTCTAATTAAGTCGGGTGATGCTGAGGGAATTAGATTAGGAAATGAGGCACTTAAAGTAGTAAAGGAGTTTTGCTATTTGGGGAGCAAAATAACTGATGATGGTCGAAGTAGAGAGGATATAAAATGTAGGCTGGCAATGGCAAGGAAAGCGTTTCTGAAGAAGAGAAATTTGTTAACATCCAGTATTGATTTAAGTGTCAGGAAGTCATTTCTGAAAGTATTCGTATGGAGTGTAGCCATGTATGGAAGTGAAACATGGACGATAAATAGTTTGGACAAGAAGAGAATAGAAGCTTTCGAAATGTGGTGCTACAGAAGAATGCTGAAGATTAGATGGGTAGATCACATAACTAATGAGGAAGTATTGAATAGGATTGGGGAGAAGAGAAGTTTGTGGCACAACTTGACCAGAAGAAGGGATCGGTTGGTAGGACATGTTCTGAGGCATCAAGGGATCACCAATTTAGTATTGGAGGGCAGCGTGGAGGGTAAAAATCGTAGAGGGAGACCAAGAGATGAATACACTAAGCAGATTCAGAAGGATGTAGGTTGCAGTAGGTATTGGGAGATGAAAAAGCTTGCACAGGATAGAGTAGCATGGAGAGCTGCATCAAACCAGTCTCAGGACTGAAGACCACAACAACAACAACATTGTAACTTTATCAGAGTCAGCAAAGGACTTGCAAGAGCAGTTCACCGGAATGGATAGGGTCTCAGAAAGAGGTTATTAGACGAATATTAATAAAGGTAAAAGAAGGGTAATGGAATGTAGTCGAATTACAACAGGTTTTGCTGATAGGTTTAGACTGGAAAATGAGACACAAAAAGCAGTCGATGAGTTTTGGTATTTGGGAAGCAATGCAACTGACGATGTTCGACAGGATATAAAACGCAGATTGGCAGTAGCACGAAAATTGTTTCTGAAAAACAGAGTGGAAATCAAATATAAATTTAAGTGTTAAGCAGTTTTTTCTGGAGGTAAATGTATGGAGTGTAGCTTTGTACGGAAGTGAAACTTGGACTTACCAAGCAATTCAAACAAAAAGAGACTAGAAGCTTTTGGAACGTGGTGCTATAGTAGAGTGTTGAAGATTAGATGGGCAGATCGAATGACTAGAGGGGAGATACTGCACTAAAATTGGAAAAAACGAGATTTTTGGAACAACCTGACTAAAAAAAAGGGGGGGATTAGATGATGGGACACATCGTGAGGTACGTCAGTTAGGTAATGGAAGGAAGTGTGGGGGTAAAACTTGTAGAGGAAGAGTAAAGTTTGAATACAGTAAGCAGGTTCAAAAGGATGAAACTTGCAGCAGTTATTGCGAGATGAAGACGTTGCGCAGGATAGACTATTGCGAAGAACTGAATCAAACCAGTCTTCGGAGTGAAGAACGTAACAACACCAACTAATTTCCAAATTTCACAGTCAAGTGAATACAACGACAGCACTACTAACTTCCAAATTTCACAGCTAAGTGAGAGTATCGGAAATAGAAGGAATCCAAGAATTTACAAGCTACTCTTAATACGTATACTTTTCAGCTGCTTGCGTAAGAGCCTTCTCACTTGGACGGGTTTGCGGCCTGAACGGTAACATTCCAGATAAAGACGTTTACGCACACGCTAACCTACCTGCATCCAACAACAAATCCGACATGTTTCGTGAATCTACAGGTAGAAATAGAAAACCACAGAAAAGTAAATAATGTAGAAACAGACTTTCCGAACGTGAGCGAAACGGCTGAAAGAAACAGCATTCCCCTCATTTACACGCTCGTATAGCCAGAGTTTGCAGACCAGTTTTCACAGTGGGAGTGCTTGGTGAAATAGCGATGCTTAGGAGAACGCACTTTGATTTTATAGTGTGTAAATTATGACATTCACAAAGTCAGGAGAGTATGTGGCTACTACAGCTCTAAAATTAACTGTGTGCCTCGAGTAATTCTCATGAGCGTATGCTTTTCAAAGACCGGATTTTTCTAAATCGCAGTTTCTTGGTCATTTATGCTCAAGCAAAGTTTTATGCACTGACGTAAGAAAATTATTACCATTGCCAGCTGCAACTTGCCACGCTTCGCTGTGGCTCAGTCTGGTTAAATGGAAAAGATAGAAAAGAGAAAGCGCACGCTACTAAATTGGATATATGTCCAAATCTCCTTCTCTCCCCCCTGTCTGTCCATTTTCTCTTCCCCCTTCCTTTGTCCATCTCCTCCTCCTTCCTCCTCTCACTGTCAATCACCTCCTCTCCCTCTCTCTGTCCATCTTCTCCTCTCTGTCTCTCTCTCTCTCTCTCTCTTTCTCTCTCTCCCATCTCCTCTTGACCCCCTCTCATTCCATCACCTTCTCCCTGCTTTCTCTATCCATCTTCTCCTGCTCCCTGTTTCTGTCCACCTCCTCCTTCTCGTTTTCTTTGTCCATTTCCTGCCATCTCTTTGTCCGCCTCCTCTTCTCCCTCTCTCTGATCTTATCTTGAGCCTTGTTTATTGTTATTGCAAATTCAGATTCTGAAGTAGTATTCTTATCATAAACAACTAAGCCACAAATTCAACACTCCTGTTTGCTAACAACGTTACACCATCATATATCTATGAATACATGAAGAAGTATATAGTCTATATGTGTCTAGACGTTTATTACAGAAACATGTAAAAATCTGAAGTAAATCGGAAAAGTACATTTTGGATTTTTGGTAACAATGTTTTCCGTTTATATATTACGTACATATATATATATAAATAATACATATGATATATATATATATATATATCATATGTATTAAAAATGCACATATATTAAAGAATCAGGTACCTAAAAACACGTCGGTATTATAATTCAACATTGTCTCAAAATTTCAAACCAGTCGGTCAAGAACTTTCGGAGATTAACGATTCTGAACAAACCAAAATATACATTTTTATAACGTTTCCCCTTCAGTTAATATATATATATATATATATATATATATATATATATATATATATATATATATATATAAAAAAGATGGCCTGCCGGTAGGTACATAAAATCACATGCTTATTCGAATGTAATGTCGTGTCAAAATTTCAAAGCAATTCGTCAAGATTTGAGATTCTGAAGAAACGAAAGAAACGAACATCTACGTTTGTACTTGTATAGAAATTGTAAGTGTTCTTACTCGAAATCCCCGAAAGTTTTTGACCGAATACTTTGAAATTTGACACAGTGTTGTATTGGAATTTTTGTGTGTTTTTATGTACCTATTTTTATATATGTAATAAATATATTTTTTATAAAATTTAATAATAGAGAAACGTCGTTACAAAAATTTCAAAAAGTTACAATTTATATATATTATACGTCAATATTAAAGAAACAGGTACCTAAAAACACGCCTCTAATTCAAAGCAATCGCTCAAGAACTTTCGGAAAAACACGATTTTGAAAAATTTATGTTTACATTTATATTCATATAGATTATCATCACATTTTATACGTTTTATGGTACTTAAACACTTCATTATTATTATATTAAAAAGTACATATTTACGGCAAGTTAATAGTGGCACTGAAAGATGAGGGGTGGTGGAAGATAGAAACAGTAACAAACTGTGACCCTTCTCTTCCAAGAACCGAACCATCGATCCTGCCCTGGACCTTAGTGCCTGCAGCAGCTGCAGCTTGTAAGCGTAAAGGAGTAACATCTTACGCGAGACTTTGTTCGCTGCTGATCGAAGCATCTGCAACTCTCTGGCCGCTGTACGATCTGATTTTATCGGACTCCTTGCAAATGCCTGTCGTACCTGGTTATCGTTCGCGTCGGAAGCAAATGGGCGACTGGCTCCTATTTACGAAGAATGCTATTAGTTCCATAAATGAGTGGTTCCCCTCTATGTTTCGTTCAAAAGTTTCGTTGCACTTGGATAGCGAACTTTGTCGCTATGAATCAGGCTACAAAATGAGATATTTCTAGTGGCGTCCGCATTTTTCGTCAGAGCTACGGCACATGGAAGATAAAAGAAAACTGTATGAGTTGTCTTGCCACATGTTGGAAACCAGTCGTTATTATCTAGTGCAGTTCATAAGTTATTGAAGTCTAAAGTTGTAAAGATAATTTATGAACACCGACCACCTCGACGATAGAAAGGAGGCAATATTTTTGTGGCGACTGGCTTTGCCGTCTGTTATCTCCGGTGGTTGCCAGCAGTGTTGCAACTGCTGGTGCGAACACCAGCCAGCGCCCCTGAACCCGCGAGGTCAGCCTCGGCACGGCCAGCAGCCGCCCCCGCCCCCGCGCTGCCACGCCCTAACCCAAACACTGCGGCGCCCTTGACTCGCCGCCTCGCCTGTATCGTGCTACAGCTGCCCAGCTCACGTTTCTTGGCCTCTGTCACCGTCCACACTATCGGTATCTCCTTGTTATGTACTGGCGTCAGCTTTCACTTTCACTCACATTTCTTACGCTCTTCACTGACACTTTTCGAAAGTCGGTATCCGATGAGTTATCTTCCATGGACGTAGTGTCTTGTTTTAATGTCATATGGACGTAAACTATTATAGCCTTTGGCAGGTGGTCATTTGTATTTGTATTTACACTGACGCGCCAATGAAACTGGTGTAGGCATGCGTATTCAAATACAGAGATATATACACAGCAAAAAAAGTTTTACATCACCCCGCTTCCCAGAACTCCGGAAGATAGACGTAGACTGTGAATATTGTGTCACAGTCACAGCCTCTTTGACTGTTCAGAGATGTCACTAAACGCGCCAAAAGATGTAAATAACCATGCATGAGCATGTGCCTACTAGACGGAGGGGGTCCGACAGCCGATCAGTTACAGTCATTCCACCAGGACGGAGGTACACCGCTAGTCTTGTCTCTAGTTCAGCCATACCTAGACGGTCAGTACCGCGGTTCGATCGCGTCCGCATTGTTTCTTTCTGCCAGGAAGGGCTCTCAACAAGGGAAGTGTTCAGGCGTCTCGGAGTGAACCAAAGCGAAGTTCTTCGGACATGGAGGAGATACAGAGAGACACGAACTGTAGATGATACGTCTCGTTCAGGCCGCCCAAGGGCTACTACTGCAGTGGATGACCGCTACCTGCGGATTATGGCTCGGAGGAACCCTGACAGCAAAGCCACCATTTTAAATAATGTTTTTCGTGCAGTCACAGAACGTCGTGTTACCATTCAAACTGAGCGCAGTAGGCTGCATGATGAGTAACTTCACTCCCGACGTCCATGGCGAGGTCCATCTTTGCAACCACGACACCATGCAGAGCGGTACAGATGGACCCAACAACACGCCGAATGGACCGCTCAGGATTGGCATTACGTTCTGTTCACCGATGAGTGTCGCGTATGCCTTCAACCGGACAATAATCGGAGACGTGTTTGGAGGAAACCCAGTCAGGCTGAACGCCTTAGGCACACTCTCCAGCGAGTGCAGCAAGCTGAAAGTTCCCTGCTGTTTTGGGGTGGCATTACGTGGGGCCGACGTAAGCCGCTGGTGGTCATGCAAGGCGCCGTAACGGCTGTACGGTACGTGAATCCCATCCTCCGAACGATAGTGCAATCATATCGGCAGCATATTGGCGAGGCATTCGTCTTCATGGACGACAATTCGCGCCCCCGTCGTGTACATCTTCTGAATGACTTCCTTCAGGATAACGAAATCGCTCGACAAAAGTGGCCAACATGTTCTCCAGACATGAACCCTATCGAACATGCCTGGGATAGATTGAAAAGGGCTGTTTATGGACGACGTGACCCACCAACCACTCTGAGGGATCTATGCCGAATCCCCGTTGAGGAGTGGGACAATCGGGACCAACATTGCCTTGATGAGCTTGTGGATAGTATGTCACGACGAATACAGGCATGCATCCATGCAAGAGGACAAGAGGACGTGCTACTGGGTACTAGAGGAACCGGTGTGAACGGCAATCTGGGCCACCACTTCTGAAGGCCTCGCTGTATGGTGGTACAACACGCAATGTGTGGTTTTCATGAGCAATAAAAAGGGAGGAAATGATGTTTATGTTGATCCTTATTCCAATTTTCTGCACAGGTTTCGGAACTCTCGGAACGGAGGTGATCCAAAACTTCTTTTTATGTTTGTATAAACAGCCAGAATATGACGTTGCGTCCGGCAACACCTATGTAAGACAGCAAGTGTTTGCCGCAGTCGTTAGATCGATTACTGCTGCTACAATGTCAGGTTCTCAAGATTTAAGTGAGTTTGAACCTGGTGTTATACTCGGCACACGAGCGATAGGACACAGCATCTCCGAAGTAGCGATGAAATGTGGATTTTCCAGTATGACCGTTTCACGAGTGTATCGTGAATATCAGAAATCCGGTAAAACATCAAATCTACAACATCGCTGCGCCCGAAAAAAGACCCTTCAAAAACGGGACCAGCGATGACTGGAGAGAATCGTTCAACGTGACAGAAGTGCAAACCTTCCGCAAATAGCTGCAGATTTCAGTTCTGGGACATCAGTAAGTGTCTGCGTGCGAACCGTTCAACAGAACATCATCGATATGGGCTTTCGGAGCCGAAGGCCCACTCGTCCAACCTTGATGACTGCACGACACAAAGCTTTATGCCTCGCCTTGGCCCGTCAACACCAACACTGGACTGTTGATGACTGGAAACATGCTACCTGGTCGGACGAGTCTCGTTTCAAGTTGTATCGGGCGGATGGACATGTACCGGTATGGAGACAACCACATGAATCCATGGAACCCGCATATCAGCAGAGACTATTGAAGCTGATGTAGGCTCTGTAATGGTGTGGTGTGTGTGTAGCTGCAGTGATATGGGACTCCTGATACGTCTAGATACGACTCTGACAGGTGACACGTACCAAAGCAACATGTCTGATCACCTGCATCCATTTCATGTCCATTGTGCATTCCGAAGGACTTGGACAAATTACACCGCACGTCCCAATTGCTACAGAGTGACTCCAGCAACACTCTTCTGAGTTTAAACACTTCCGCTGGCCATCAAATTCCACAGACATGAACATTACTCAGCATATCTGGAATGCTTTGCAACGTGCTGTTCAGAAGAGATCTCGACCCCCTCATACCTCATTTATGGACAGCTCTGCGGGATCCATGGTGTCAATTTCCTCCAGCACTACTTCAGACGTTAGTCGAGTCCACGCCACGTCGCACTGCGGCAGTTCTGCGTGCTCATGGAAGCAAGTGTACCAGTTTCTTTGCTACCTCAGTGTATTTATTTTTCTCACAACACTGTTGAATTTGGAAAGAAATCTGGGATCTCATTTGTGATCGATGCCTGCTGTAGATCTGTTACTGTTTGTTACTTACTTCGTTTAAACGTGGTAATGCAAAAATTTGAAGCTGTCATTAATCCGAAGGTTGGTCTGAACACCACAATGTTTTACTGGGCATAGTCCGACTTTTAACTGGCTTACCCTGCCAGTTATAGGGGCACCCACAGTTGAAAACTGAATCTATAGCATTAGATTTGTAGATGCTCTTCACAGGTATGCAGCCGAATTTCATCGCGCTGTCAGAGCGTGAAGAGCATCGACATACATTACACCGGAAAAAGTAATGACATTTTATTTGTATTCCGACGTTCAACACTTATTCACACAAGACACATAATCGTGGCGCTAACGCGAAATACTCAGTCGTAAATAAAAATGACTTTCTTTTTAATATGTGAAGTTTTGCATAGCATAATTCTTTGTTTTCTTACTGCATATGTCTTCTCAAAGTTCTGCAGTTGTCTCATACCTGTGTATATCCTTTCACGTTTGTAAATCTGTTTCTGTTCATATTGTTATGAGTTGTTTTATAATTTGAAGATGTTCTTGACAGTATCATGCAATCTAGGCCATCGTCGCGCACTTAAGCTCCATCAGAAACACTTATTTTGGGGAACTCTGTCACAGATATTTATTTATTTTCCTGCTGCTATTTTCCGTGAGAGCTATTCATGCTCCCCGACGCGGATATTAATTTGAACAACATTTTAGAAACCGTGTACAATTAGGATCCTGTGAACGTCCATCCAACTTACTTAGTTAGTTATGCAAGGGTGTTGTAATTAACATTAAATTCCAGTTGCTATGCAACGTGGCATTTTTCACATATTTAGATCACTGGCAATGCTCAAAGTCCTATTGATTAACAGTAAAAAAAAGGTAGAGCGATCGAAGATAGAGCCACAAGGGTACAGACTTGTATCTTGATGCCCGTGCAATTACGGGACCACAATTATAACTGAGATTTAAAAATGAAGGTACATACAGGCGTTGAATCCGGCGTTCCCTTTATGAAACATTACTTCGTTTAACGGTTACTCCAACACAGGTCATGTGAAGCAGTTTGTTTCTGAATCACTGTAAAAAGGCACTTGTAAGTGCGAAGGTAAATATTGAAAGAAAAGGAACAGAACGAAACCGATAGTTAACGTCGAAAATGATTACTTAGTTAACTTCCAAAAAATAGTTTCGTTATAATACATTACAAGTTCACCATGGTTGCTCTCACTACACTCGATGATTTCTGTATTCTTTCTGCAGTCTGAAAAACTGAAACGCTAGAGGAATTCTTAATCAAAATGAAAAGACTAAATGAAGAGTTCCGTTCTTTTACAACTTGTTCAGTGTCAAGCTTTGAACTATTAGAGCGATTTTAAATTTAAATACTATTCGCTAAATTTGTGATAGGCTCATCTTGGCATCTGATGATTAACGTGCCGCATTAAATTCAAAGTTCTATGAAAGCGAGACTAAGCATTGTCTATCACTTACCACGCTATATCATAGTGAATTTTCCAGTCGCATGAGTATCGTTGATTGACAGATTCTGCTGTTTCTACCCCTGTCATGGGACACATTAATGCCAACAAAACCAAATCGTGCAGAAAAAAAGATTCTGTTTAATGTTTTTGTTGTGATTCAGAATCTATACAAACATTAATGTCAAGTATCAAGCACAATCGTAAGTGTGGTTTTTGACTAAAATACTGAGTGTGGAATATATGTGCCTATTTGTCCAGTTTCAGATGTAGCCACTGTTGTCTTCGTGGACACTTCGTCATCATACAAGAAGAATACGGCAAGTGCCATAACCCTATTTCCTAGAAGCTTCGCTTCGTAGAGATTAAGCAAACACGTTCTCGGATTATCGGTAGATAATCGACTGTTACTGAGAAAAGTATGGTCACAGTTTTCGACGTACCATAGATACCTTTTAGGGGACGCTGATTTCAACCGAAATGGGGGTACAATGACTAGCGCCGTGGCTGCCGCTCTTGCGTCCCGTATTGGAAACCCGATTATTGTTTCTATCTATTTATTGATGTATTTTTATCCATTTATCTATCCACTGCCGTAGAAGGTCACTACACGAATGTTGCTTGTTAAGTTAGTTGATACAAAGGCGTTATATTAATTCTAAAATCACAACTATGTTTAAATTTATTACATGCCACACGTGTTTGGCACTGGCAATGATGGAAGTCCTATTAATTAACAGTAAAAAACAACCTAGAACGATCGAAGATAGAGCCACAATAGTATAGACTTATATCTTGATGCCCGTGCAATTACAGGAGCACGGTTATAACTGAGATTTAAAAATGAGGGCAGGTACTTGTGTTGAATCCGGCGTTCTCTCTATGAAACATAATTTCCTTCAGTGAACTTTTTAAATTCTCATGTTCTTATTTTCCATTCTGATATCAAGTGTTACATTTTACTCTTATGTTTATTCTTCAGGAAGCTTTAGTGCATTCCCTCGGATGATACCGATCGTATAAACATCCGAAAGATAAAAATTCCGAAACCACGAACGTCGCACGAACGCAGGCTTGCCCGAGTCACATTTATTCGTATGAATGTCACTCGGGAAAAGAATGTCGTTAACATTGCTGAAGATTTCACACGTTGGCAAAAATTTCGCGGCAAACCAGGCATGACGACTCGCTTTTACGAAAACTGGCGCTTGCAATTGATTATGAAACAAGACAAACTACAGGAATTTCACCGAAATCAATTTCAAATAATTATCTCATTCATTTATTTTTTAATTCATTCACCAGACATACAATAAGTAGACGAATAAGAACAACGGTATTTCAATAAACACTACAAAACACTCGTGCAGTATTCTTCCTCTTCTACGGACGGGGACAGAAAACAAAAATAATAATCGGGCTTCGAACAGGATCGCTGAACTGTGAAGCCACGAAGCTAGCCACTGTGCAACCGTTGAACTGTTTGCTCATTAAGAGGCATATAAGGTACCTCGGAAACTTCGACCGTCGTTTCCTCAGAAACGGTCCAGTATCTATGAATAAGCTGAGACATCTGTTCACTAATTTTGACCCCTCTTCAACTGAGAGAATTTTCTGAGTAATAGAGTTATGGCACTTCGCGTGCTCATACAGTGAAGGCTTTCACGACCGGATGTTTCAGCTGCTGAACATTTTTCCGGGTGGTCCATGGAACTCGTACAAAGCTACGTTGGACATCTTCGGAAGTGCTCCTGGTTGTGCTGAGTCTTGCCGTGTTCCCCTCGTTAGTACGAAACTACACACAACATTTGCTTGTTACTTGCGCTGAAATATTCTGGTTGGAGTATTTATGCTATATTTTGCACCATGAAGGTCCGTGAGCAGTCGGAATAAGCTTCTTTAACGTTCAAAAACGAGCTTAATTTATATATATATATATATATATATATATATATATATATATATATATATATATATATATATATATATAATTTAAAGTCAGTACATTGTCAGATAGACGAAATCTGTTGATATTCCCTGAAACCGCCAGTCATTGGGGTTCTCTTAGAAGCACAAGCTTAGATCAAATTATGACTATCAGTTAACATAAATTTCGTCTGTAGCTATTTGTGTACCGTCTAAAGCTGCTCGACACTCTTGTCTTTTAAAGCATCTGAGATTAAATATCGCTGATATGACTGCTTAGGCTGTGAACGATGAAGAGAACGCACGCAACGAAATAATATTTCCATGGCGCAACCCCTTGCTGCTGCTAAAGCAGAGGACGTGTTATATGGATACGGGACGACTAACTGTCGTCTTGACACTGACGGCCTGCTTGCCCACATTACCATAATGCACTTTCGGCAGCAAACTCAGGAGTGATGACAGCTCTGATATTCTCGGTCTTCTCTAATTTATGTATGCGTCATCTGTTGTTGATAGTGAACATCAACCTTCTCTCCACATCTGTTTGCACTGCCGGAAATCTGCAGCACGTCAATCGTTATTTTACAAGTATTGTGGGAAAATTATTGTCAATTGCTGAGTATGAATTCTGTCACTACCCATCTAGACATCGTGCATTCTTTCATGAATTATGTTCTTGTCGTTGTGCATGGCAGTTCGAGAAACACGTAAGAAGATGAGTGTAATACAGTTCTCCGTGAACTGAAGGAATGAATTAAACACGTAAAGGTGAACTTGAGTCATTAAAAAAACTATGTACCTGTCACTAAAATGAAAACTATTGAGAAATCCTAAATTAAAATTAAACGAAACAGTGAGCAGAAGAATCGTATTGACAACACGCCTTGGTACGTTAGTAGACGACAGCAACTGCTTTTGAGTATCAAATACAGGAGGCAGCGAGAATAGGAAAGATCATGAGACATAAAACTGTCAGCGTCATACACTGTGTGATCAAAAGTACCCGGAAATCTGGCTGAAAATTACTTACAAGTTCGTGGCGCCCTTCATCGTTAGTGCTGGAATTCAATATGTTGTTGGCCCACCTTAATGACAGCTTCTACTCTCATAGGCATATGTTCAATCAGGTGCTGGAAGGTTTCTTGGGAACGGCAGCCCATTCTTCACGGGGTGCTCCACTGAGGAGAGGTATGTTGGTCGGTGAGGCCTGGCACGAAGTGGCGTTCCAAAACATCCCAAAGGTGTTCTATTGGATTCAGGTCAGGACTCTGAACAGGCCATTCCAGGGTTGTTATTGTCGTGTAACAACTCCGCCACAGGCCATGCATTATGAACAGGTGCTCGATCGTGTTGAAAGATTCAATCGCCATCCCCCAATTGCTCTTCAGCAGTGGGAAGCGAGAAGGTGCTTAAAACGTCAATGTAGGCCTTTGCTGTGATAGTGACACACAAAACAATAAGGAGTCAAGACCCCTCCATGAAAAACACGACCACTCCATAACACCAACGCCTCCGAATTTTACAGTTGGCACTACGCACGCTGGCAGATGACGTTGACCGGGCATTCGCCTTGGCCACACCCTGCCATCGGATCGCCACATTGTGTACCGTAATTCGTCATCCCACACAACGTTTTTCACTGTTCATTCGTCCAATTTTTATGCTCCTTACACGAGGCGAGGCGTCGTTTGGCATTTACCGGCGTAATGTGTGGCTTATGAGTAGCCGCTCGACCATGAAATCAAAGTTTTCTCACCTCCCACCTGTCATAGTACTTGCAGTGGATCTGATGCAGTCTGAAATTGCTGTGTGATGTTCTGGATAAATGTCTGCCTATTACACATTACGACCCTCTTCAACTGTTGGCAGTCTCTATCAGTCAACAGATCGGCCTGTACACTTTTGTGCTGTACGTGTCCCTTCACATTTCCAATTCACTGTCACATTGGAAACAGTGGACCTAGGGATGTTTAGGAGTGTGGAAATATCGTGTACAGATATATGACACCAGTGACACCCAATCAGATGACCACGTTCCGTGAGTTCAGCGGCGCGCCCCATTCTGCTCTCTCACGATGTCTAATGACTACTGAGGTCGCTGATATGAAGTATATGGCTGTAGGTGGCAGCACAATGCACCTAATATGAAAAACATATGTTTTGGGGGGGTGTCCGGATACTTTTGATCACATAGTGTAAGTAGACAACTTTCCTTTAAAACAGAGTACACCATCGGCACTAACCTCTACTGCAGAGTGTGACGTGAGTTTGTGGGCCCTTAGATAATCGATGGTAAAGCGAGATTCAGCGCTACACTACGATGAAGTTAACTTTTGAAGTAAACAAGCGCTTTCCCTACTGCTATTCCGAACGATGCTCTCCTGCTGATTTCGAGAATATGTCTATTGGACTCGAATATTAGGAAAAGAGGCGTCTTGTATTAGGGAAAGAAAGCCATACAAACAAGTGTGCAGGATACTGAGTGCAAAATCAAAAAGTTCGCATTTTACCTATCACAAAATGGATCGGAATCTTCAGAGAGTAGCAGATTTCTGTATTAATTTTTTCTCAACATTTGGAGACTTTAGAGCTAAAATTTCTTTACCTCTTCGGGCAAGATAACTCACTGCTTGGTTGACGCTGAAGCGTATGTAACGTATACGTGTGAAGTTTTAAAGCTAGATGAAATACTTCGTGCCTAGCTGCGTGGACAGTGTGAGGCACATTTTTGTGAAATGAAATGAAATGATCGTACGGCATTGTTGGCCGGGAGATCCCATGCGGGGTGTTCGGCCCCCGAAATTGCAAGTCCTTTTTAGCTGACGCCACTTCGGCGACTTGCGGGTCAATGATGACGAACTTGTATTATCTGCTAAACTGCAGCAATTCGTCGTCTGCAGGAGGTGAAGACGCTGGATCCCAGAGCAGCACTGAGTAAAGAAGATATTCAAATGTGTATGAATTCCTAAGGTACCGAACTGCTGAGGTCATCGGTCCCTAGACTTACACACTACTTAAGATAACTTACGCTAAGGACAACAAACAAACCCATGCTCGAGGGAGGACTGGAACCTTCGGCGGGAGGGGCCGCATAATCCGTGACATGGCGCCTCAAACCGCGCGGCTACTCCGAGTGGCCAGTAGTGAGTAACGAGTAGACATAGCACATCTTGGCAATACTGCTACCTCAATATGCTTGAAGACAGACAGCACTTCACCAGAGATTTAATAACACAAGGATATAATACACTTCCTGCAGTCTACTCTTCGTGCTCGTGGAGCTGAAGAAAACATTCTACAACCGTCTGCTTCAAAGTTCATTTATGTGTTTTCAGAAATATGATCCAATAATGGCGGAGCGACTCTACTGCAGCAGCCCTGAATAAAAGTATCAAATCCATAATGAATCTTTTGTCTTACTGAGTGAAGTAAAGGGAGGAAAATTTAAGGATAGTAGCTGTACTAGTGGGGATAGTAGCAGTAATGAGAGAAGTAATGTTGGTTGGGTAGTCGAGAAGGGGTTGGTGTAGAGTTTCAATATCAAGAATGTAGTATATTGTACCAATGCTAGTAGGAGAACGTAGCGAACAGTAGTTACCATTTTCGGGAATGTATTATCAACATGTTGTGTGAATTTACATCACCAATTTCAGTTACTAAGAAATACACCGCTTAGCCAAAACATTAACACAGTCTGTTTAATGGCATGTGGGCACACGCACAAGTCACGCAATTACCATCTGGGAGTATGCGTACGGAACGATTTGAAGTGGAGTGATCATATAAAATTAATTGTTGGTAAGGCGGGTGCCAGGTTGAGATTCATTGGGAGAGTCCTTAGAAAGTGTAGTTCATCAACAAAGGAGGTGGCTTACAAAACACTCGTTCGACCTATACTTGAGTATTGCTCATCAGTGTGGTATCCGTACCAGGTCGGGTTGACAGAGGAGATAGAGAAGATCCAAAGAAGAGCGGCGCGTTTCGTCACAGGGTTATTTGGTAACCGCGATAGCGTTACGGAGATGTTTAGCAAACTCAAGTGGCAGACTCTGCAAGAGAGGCGCTCTGCATCGCGGTGTAGCTTGCTGTCCAGGTCTCGAGAGGGTGCGATTCTGGATGAAGTATCGAATACATTGCTTACCCCTTCTTATACCTCCCGAGGAGATAACGAATGTAAAATTAGAGAGATTCGAGCGCGCACGGAGGCTTTCCGGCAGTCGTTCTTCCCGCGAACCATATGTGACGGGAACAGAAAAGGGAGGTAATGACAGTGGCACGTAAAGTGCCCTCCGCCACACACCGTTGGGTGGCTTGAGGAGTATAAATGTAGATGTAGATGAAGATGTACCATAAATCACGGGGCGGTGATTAGTGTGCGCAGACCTGGCACCCGACAGCACCACAGATATGCTTCTTCGAGTTCACGTCAGGCGAATTCAGGGGCCAAGACATCAATGCGAGTTCACTCTCATGTTAGTCAAGTCACTGTAATACGACTCTGACCTTGCGGCACGGACAGTTATCCTGCTGGAAGATGCAAGTAGTCCAGAATAATGTCCATGTAGCTCACACGTCCCGTGGAAACCCAGGTGACTGTCCCCCTGCAGGATATTACTTTGCTCACTGGCCTACGTACGTGACGCATTGCATGTCTTGAGCAGCACGGATGACGGAGCATCCCGTCAAAATCTATAGAAAGCTGAAAAGAAAGAGAGCGTGCCAGGCAGGAAGTCATGAATGTGGGTTATCAAAATTTAAAAAGAGATTGAATTAAGCAACAGTTTCAACGTCTTAGGATAGGCGATTATGTAACAAAAGTAATTTAATTATCCAAACAGCAGAAGATATTGTTACTGGAAAGAACAGACCAAAAAAAGAAAAATCCCAGAGGGAAGGAGGCAGCTGTATAAGAGAAGGGGGAGAGTTTTGAACGAACGGTAATAGCAGGATCTAAGAATTCCCCACTTTTCACCAGTTAAGATGGCAAATGGCACAAAAGCTAAAACAGGTAGAAAATATTCCAGTACTTCCTTACATGTTTCTGAGAAACACACATAAAGGACAATGAAAACAAAAACAGTCCTGAAGTAATTCTATGTGCATTGTACTAGGCTATCTTGAGTTATGAAGAATGGAAAGGCATATAGAGGTGATGGTGTTTCAATGGAAATGTATAAAGCTGGAGAAAATTTAACACAAAAGGAACTTGCAAAATTTTCTATAGAATGCTTGCAGAGGATGATAATTCGCAAAAACCAGTGCTGTAATTATTCCACCTCCAGGAAAAAGAGACATCCACACATTAGAAACTATAAGCCTATCTGCATCGTGTCCCTAATGTAAAAGAAATTCAATAAAATTATCACCAACTGCAAATAGATTTTAATCCAGCAAGACAACAAACCAGTTATAGAATTGGATATATCATAATGGTCTATTTGCAAAAATTACCAATTTATATGGAAATCATAGATTATTGAGAAAAAATCATAGATTATTGAGAAAGCTGATAACCTGGTTTCAGGGAAATCTCCCCTACCAAGACTTCATCATGGTGACGAGAAGTTTAAACCTGAAAGACGGCTCAGGCATAGAGATTCTATACCATCAGAACTATTCTCAGGTGTCCTAGAAGGTGTTTCCAAAAGCTTAAACTGCAAAAAGGAATACGTGTTACCAGAAGATACATGGAGCACCAGTTTTGCTGTTGATGTCTCATCTGCCTCTAATGAAAATAAACTTTTACGACAAATGAAAGAACACAATACAATAATTACATTTTCTTTGAGACATAAGACTCTCAATTTTATCTACGATCATGATGGAAGCTGAAGATTTAAGAAGGGGAAATTAAGCTGAAGTTCTGAACTGAAGTCTATGCTAGGGCGGCATTGGAATAGGGTAGTTCGTGCAGCTCTATCACCTATACTGCTATGGTGGTGTAATGGCAAGCCTGCCTACTTCGTAGGCAAGGAGATGTTGATTTAAGTCCCACACATAATACCAATTTTAATTCATTTCTTCAGCTTCTATCATTATAATACAGTAAGTTTCAAAGTAAGTCTAAAAATCAATTATAAAAACTAACTAAACTCCGCCCGAACAGTGCAGACAAAAATGACATACAACGTAAATATTGAACGGATAATGGTGCAATTCAACAAGGAAGCCATAAAATCAACTGATAATTATTTGTTTTTCGGGCCACTGTAGACGACTGGGTGGACAGTGAAAGGAGCCAAAAGAACAGTAAAAATGAATTGGACTAGTTTGAGTAAACTTAATCGAGTTTCATTTTAAAAATCCAATGTGTGTGAAACGACAAGTTTACAGTCAGTGTGTTTTGCCAACTGTCGCTTATGGCAGTGATACTGAGACGTCTGATAGTTTCAACTAAGAGTTGCTCAAACAGCGATGGGGAGATGAACTTCGAGAATTACTGGGAGACAGGGAAACAGTCAAATCGAACAGGAAACAGACGGCACGGAAAAAGTGATTGTGACCGTAGTTAAAGTGCACTGAAGGCGTACGGGAGACATAGCCAGTCAAATATAACACATGTGTCCCAGTTCCGTTAGGACACCATGAATCTTGCAGAGCTGTCAATAAATCCGTTGGAGTACCAGGGGGGGGGGGGGTGGAGACCCCTTCTGAACAGCAAGTTACAAGGCATCCCAGATATGCTCAATGATGTTCATGTCTGGGGAGTATGATGGCCAGCGGAAGTATTTAAACTCAGAATAGTGTTCCTGGAGCCACTCTGTAGCAATTCTGGACGTGTGGGGTGTCGTATTGTCCTGCTGGAATTGCCCAAGTCCGTCGGAATGCACAATGGACATGAATGGATGCAGGTGATCAGACAGGATGCTTAGTACGTGTCATCCGTCAGAGTCGTATCTAGACGTATCAGGGGTCACGTATCACTCCAACCTCACACGCCCCACACCATCACAGAGCCTCCATCAACTTGAATACTCCCCTGCTGACATGCAGAGACCATGGATTCATAGGGTTGTCTCCATCCGCGTACACGTCCATCAACTCGATACAACCTGAAAAGAGACTCGTCCGATCCGGCAACACGTTTGCAGTCATCAACAGTCCATTGTCGGTGTTGACGGGCCCAGGCGAGGGTTAAAGCTTTGTGTCGTGCAGTCATAAAGGGTACACGAGTGGGCCTACGGCTCCGAAAGCCCATATCGATGATGTTTCGTTGAATGGTTCTCACGCTGACACTTGTTGATGGCCAAGCATTGAAATCTGCAGCAATTTGCAGAAGGGTTGCACTTCTGTCACGTTGAACGATTCTCTTCAGTCGTCGTTGGTCCCGTTCTTGCAGGATCTTTTTCCGGCCGCAGCGATGTCGAAGATTTTATGTTTTATCGGATTCCTGATGTTCACGGTACACTCGTGAAATGGTCCTACGGGAAAATCCCCACTTGATAGCTACCTCGGAACTGCTGTGTCCCATCGCTCGTGTGCCGACTGTAACACCTCGTTCAAACTCACTTAAATCTTGATAACCTGCCATTGTAGCAGCAGTAACCTATATAACAACTGTGCCAGACGCTTGTCTTATATATGTGTTGCCGACCGCAGCGCCGTTCTCTGCCTGTTTACGTACCTCCTGTATTTGAATACGCGTGCCTACACCAGTTTCTTTGGTGTTTCAACGTAATATGGGGGCTCATACTGCCAAGTTCTTTGTAAATTCGACTCGATGTTGTAACTACTGAAATAACATCACATTCTCTCTGTACCCCTTCGTTTCCTCCTCCCTCTCTGCGGGCTCCACTTTTTTGTCAAGCTGTATTTCACTGACATTTTAAAGTATAATTACTATTTCGTACTTTCTCCATTAGACTCCAGTTATAAGAAAGAGACAGTTTTACATGCTCCTACTCAAACTTCTAGCAGTAGCAGCAACGTATTAACGGTGGTTATAGCAGTCATTCTTGTGTTGCTTTCTTTTTCATCTCTATTTAAGGATGTCTAAGAGATAGGAACTATAAA
Organism: Schistocerca piceifrons; assembly: GCF_021461385.2. Lineage (NCBI taxonomy): Eukaryota > Metazoa > Arthropoda > Insecta > Orthoptera > Acrididae > Schistocerca > Schistocerca piceifrons. Next base: position 787,814,798 of record NC_060138.1, read on the forward strand.
TACACCTTTATAGTTCATCAATGTACTGGGAACAGTAGATTTCGCCATTACGGCATTAGACTGGCATATCATATAAACTGACGCATTTGTGGTCCGTTGAATTCATTAGCGTAGCTGTCTTCCTTACTTTTAAATACAAGAACTATCTCGTCTGACAACCAGAGTATTTATGTGCTGCGTATTTAAACATTGTTTGAAGTATGGCTTCAACTACAGGTGTTGCAGTAAGCAGCAGTCCCACGTTACACCCCTTTTAACAACAACTTGTCTTTTTTTAATTTCCACCTGCTGCTGTTTCCTCCTCTTTTTGGATACTGTAAATTTCTACTCAGTCCCTGTAGTTTGTCTCGTTTCTTCTGATAATAACACTTTAGTCTCGTTTGTATACTATCTATCTACGGATTTCGGTGGGCCCAAAAATATTAAGAAGACTTTCTTGTATTCCCCTTGCAACACTGAGCTTCTCAGATGAATTGCTTACCCAATAGTTCTCCGTGGATGCATTCTGATTTCTGTTACGTGAGTCTTCAGGTTAAAACAGAGAGAGCTAGATGGTCAGTAAATATCGCCAGCGAACTGAAGAAAAAAACGATGATCCGGATCTAAAGGGACAGGTAAAGCTATGCAGGGTTAATCTCATGACTGCCACAGATTTTCTAGTATAATGAATCTCACTGGCAGACGATTAATAACCTGTAACACCCACACTTGGCACTTCATGCTACCTCCTCTTTCTTGGCGTGATGGAAAATCCTTCTAACGAATATGAGGAGTAGTCAAAGAGTTTTAATTGTAAAGTCGAAAAATAGAGATACATAATTAAAAATTTGTTTGTTTATGGGTACAAGTTTGCTGTCTTTGTTCACAACGAAATCACTGTGCCAAAATGCTGCACCATGCCGCTATGGGAGCCAAAAAAGTGGCGCAGTCCATTGACACTTATTCCACATTTAAATAAGCTCGATTGTGTCAGGCAATAAATTATTTTCAAAACAAACAATCAATATAATCTCCAGCTTAACTAAAATATCGTCTCTCCCACAATGTGCAGTATCCTGTGCCATTCGTTTTCTACCTTTCAAGAAGAACAATGCTGCAACAACCCATGTTGAGTTGGTAGATGTGTACGTCAAAAGTGAAGCATCATACGGCACTAAGGTAGGATGTCACAAAACGGTTCCAGTATGTCGTCAAACTAGTCTGAATGACGAAGAAGGAACAGGCAGAGCGTCCTTCGGCGAAGAACCGTGAATCGCAAGAGACGTGGAGGTCGTGGTGCTCGAACGCCGGCGTATCACAGTCGAGGTGATTGTAGGGAAAGTGAAAATCTGTCATGGATCACTTTTCCATATCTTGCACGACATTTTGAACATGACAACGGTCGCCGTCCGCCGGTTCCCGCGACTGCTCACACCCATTCAAAAACACCCCGAATCGGGGGGCAACGGAAACGTTGCAGCTGTGTCTGGCCAATGAAGAGACTTCTTTACTCGTCTAATTACCATGGACGAGTACTGGGTGTATCACTGTGACCTGGAGACAGAGGATGAAAGCAAGCAGTGGTAACCTCCCGTGGAAAAGGCCAAAGCTCAGACGTCCTCGGGCAGCTTGATGCGATAAGTTCTTTTGAGAGAGCCTTGATATGGTGCAGATAGATTACGCTCGTAAGGGACAGTTCACCAGAGTACCGAAATTTCGAGACAGCCTAATGAATGTTAGCACCACGAAGAATCGGGGGAGCTGTCCAAGGGAGAGTTTTTACTCCACGTTAGCGCCAAAACTCATTCTGCGCAGCACACTGCCACACTCTGTTCGTTTAGGCTATCAAATTTTGCCTCACACGCCCGTAATCCCCTTACATGGAGTTCCTCCTCGTTGCTTGGACGAAGAAACCATTGCGTGGCCGGCATTTGAAGAACGATGGCGTGGTAATTTTCGATGTGACATGTTTCTTGAACAGCCAAATTACTGATTTCTACAATCAAGTCTTCGCCAAATCATTTAGCATTGGTAAAAATTTGTCGTATTAGAGAGTGAATACGTGGAGCAAGAATAACATCAGCACCAAGTTTGATGGTCATAAGCTAGGTTTTTCGAGGTGATAACTGAAAGCACTGAAAGACCTAAGTCGAAACAAGGACCCGGGAGTAGACAACATTCCATCAGAACTACTGACAGCCTTGGAAGAGCCAGGCCTAACAAAACTCTACCACGTAGTGAACAAGATGTATGACACAGCGAAATACCCTCAGACTTCAAGAAGAATATAATAATTCCAATCCCAAAGAAAGCAGGTGTTGACAGATGTGAAAATTGCCGAACTATCAGTTTAATAAGTCACTGCTGCAAAATACTAACGCGAATTCTTTACAGATGAATGGAAAAACTGGTAGAAGCCGACCTCGGGGGATCAGTTTGGATTCCGTAGAAATGTTGGAACACGTGAGGCAATACTGACCCTACGACTTATCTTAGAAAATAGATTAAGGAAAGGCAAACCTACGTTTCTAGCATTTGTAGACTTAGAGAAAGCTTTTCACAATGTTGACTGGAATACTCTCTTTCAAATTCTGAAGGTTGTAGGGGTAAAATACAGGGAGCGAAAGACTATTTACTATTTGTACAGAAACTAGACGGCAGTTATAAGAGTCGAGGGGCACGAAAGGGAAGCAGTGGTTGGGAAGGGAGTGAGACAGAGTTGTAGCCTATCCCCTATGTTATTCAATCTGTATATTGAGCAAGCAGTAAAGGAAACAAAAGAAAACTTCAGAATAGGCATTAAAATCCATGGAGAAGAAATAAAAACTTTGAGGTTCGCCGATGACATTGTAATTCTGTCAGAGACAGCAAAGGACCTGGAAGAGCAGCTGAACGGAATGGACAGTGTCTTGAAAGGAGGATATAAGATGAACATCAACAAAAGCAAAACGAGGATAATGGAATGTAGTCGAATTAAATGGGGTGATGCTGCGGGAATTAGGTTAGGAAATGAGACGCTTAAAGCAGTAAATGAGTTTTGCTGTTTGCAAGAAAAATAACTGATGACGGTCGTAGTAGAGAGGATATAAAATGTAGACTGGCAATGGCAAGGAAAGCGTTTCTGAAGAAGAGAAATTTGTTAACATCGAGTACAGATTTAAGTGTCAGGAAGTCTTTTCTGAAAGTATTTGTATGGAGTGTAGCCATGTATGGAAGTGAAACGTGGACGATAAATAGTTTAGACAAGAAGAGAATAGAAGCTTTAGAAATGTGGTGCTACAGAAGAATGCTGAAGATTAGATGGGTAGATCACAAAACTAATGAGGAGGTATTGAATAGAATTGGGGAGAAGAGGAGTTTGTGGCAGGGCATATTCTGAGGCATCAAGGGATCATCAATTTAGTATTGGAGGGCAGCGTGGAGGATAAAAATCGTAGAGGGAGACCAAGAGATGAATACACTTAGCAGATTCAGAAGGATGTGGGTTGCAGTAGTTACTGGGAGATGAAGAGGCTTGTACAGGATAGAGTAGCATGGAGAGCTGCATCAAACCAGTCTCTGGACTGAAGACCACAACAACAACAACTGAAACTTTATGGTTACCCTCGTATCTTAAGAGTGCCAAAAATCTCCAGCCTGTTGCCGTGAACTGCCTGAACCAAAAGGCGGCCATATCATAATTATGAGGAGGGACTATTTAAACTGGTGTCAAGGAACGACTTACCATTAACATTACGTGCCATCTAGATTTGAGTCGTATAAAAGAGGTAATGGCACTGCACCAATATGGTAGAGAAGGTGAAGGATTCTCAGAATGTTGCGAGGAGGAAAACATGTGATTTGTTCACGGTCTCCAGCGAGGTTTCCATTTCTCGTGTTCAGAAAGAGAGCAGTAGCCTGTTTTTACCGATGTCCAAGTGGAAATTTCCGAAACGTGGGCTCAAGGGCCTGATGATTGAAGTAAGTAGATTGCTGCTCTAGTCATTATTTCTTTAGCGAATGAATTTGCGATGGCCAGCAATGAGTCGCTGTGGTTCCTGGGGAGGGGGAGTTGGTGGGGAGAGCAGGTGAGTTAATGGGCAGAGGCTAAGTGTGGGTGATTAGCGAGCGGCGCGGCGACACCGCCGGCGTATATAGCGGCGCGCGCCCGCCAGCCCGGCACATTAGCTCGCGACCATCATGTCCGCCACACACGCGCAACCCATGACCAACGGCGATGCCGGCCTGGGGCTGGACGACTGCCCGTCTGCCACCTACTGGCTGAAGCACCCGCGCTACACGTGAGTAACGCGCCACCACGCTGTCAGTTTGGTCTGAGGTGTATTACATGTTCGGGTACAAAAATTTTTACCATTGCAGCGCATTCGCGCTGCAGCAGCGGATTTCTCATTGAGAAATCGCATTTGAATGTTGCTGATTTGTGGGAAGATTATTATGCCTGGTGTAAGAAGGAAAAAAGTCTACTGGCACGTGTCGAAATCCGACGACAGGATCGCAGCCTGTTGGGACCGCGGTTTGACGTTCCTCGATTTTGCTGCTCCCGTTGGACGGTATCCCACTACTGCCACACTAATACGGAACGATGAGTTCTAGAGTGTTGTACTCAACGCCGTGCAGGACCTCAACGGCGTCACGCGACTAGCGCCTGAGAGGACAGACATAGGTTTTACTCCACCATACAGGGTCATACAATCACATCACGTACCTTAATCCAGGAAATGGGTATGTTTGCACCAAGACACCTATCCGCACGGACAGTGACACATCTCGAACACCCAAGGACTGTCGGCACAGAGATCTTTGTTGCAGCTCTTGTTAATGCGGCAGCAAAGAGAAGCGCGGCTGTTGATATACTTTCCGGGATGTGAGGTCGTGGTCCAAGAACTTTTCAGGAGCAGAAAAGTTCTTGGACCACGACCTCACATCCCGGAAAGTATATCAACAGCCATGTCACCCGGTCGTGAAAGCTTTCATTCTACAAAGAGAAGCGCGCCGACAATGGTGCGTCCAGGAACAAAGCTCCACAGTCGATGAAGATATTAGTCTAAGGAGGCTCCGACGAGAAGGAACTGGGCCAGACTGCATTTGTCATAATCCTATGGGTCAAGCACCTCGCACGATGGTATGGATTGCAACTGGGTACACAATACGATCACCTTCGGTTCAAATGGTTCAAATGGCTCTAGAAATTAGAACTACTTTAACCTATCTAACCTAAGGACACCACACACATCCATGCCCGAGGCAGGATTCGAACCTGCGACCGTAGTAGTCGCGCGGTTCCGGACTGAGCGCCTGAACCGCTAGACCACCGCGGCCGGCGATCACCTTCGGTTCACGTTGCCGGTAATTTAGACAGCACCCGTTACATTTCTGTCTAGGCTGCTGGCTATTCGAGATACAATTGACGTTAACGTTGGATAAGGTAATGCAAGACTACATCTCGCCCGTGGTGTTCCGACCCATGTCGATACACAGGGTGTTCAACTGTTGCCTAGACCAGCAAGTACTTAAGACCGCTGATTCATGGGAAACGTCCTGTCATGGGTTGCTGGGATGCTGGCACAACACAATTCGCCAGCCACTATATGTTTGCTGAACTCTGTCACAGAACTGAAGCAGAATGGAATGATATACCCATACCACTCACACAAGCTCAGTTCGACTCGATGCCCGTTCTGGTTGGGTCATTGTTGACGTCAGAGGTGGCAGGTTTGATTTGTAAATTTCGCACCCTGAATGCCATCAAATCACCTACAGATTTAATCTATATTCTTCCTGCTATGCGGTGTAGGCGTAATAAACAAAATTTCGTTATTTCATACGTATTATAGCAATGACTATGGCAAATCACTTTTCTCGTTGGTCCGGTTTTATCATATGTTTCTGTCGTTATATCAGATACTGAGGTTATTTGCTCATGATAGGTTCTCAGCTCCTTTTATTGATCACCGGAGATCAATAAATTCTGCAATCATTTTTCTTATCTTATCTATCCAAGTTTTGAAAAATCTATTTGGTCTGATGGTGGACAACGATTGCTATGTATGACTGTATATATAGATGTATGAGTGTGGCTATCTGTTTGCGTGTTTGTCGTCTATAGAGGCATCACAAACCGACTGCAAAGCAATCGTTATCCTGAACATGAGATATGATTTTCTCCAAGCGCACCGTTGATGAATATGTTATTGTTGGAGTCATCTGTCTGAAGACTGGTCTGATGCAGCTCTTCTCGCCAGAGTATCCTCTGCAAGTCTTTTTATCTCTGCATAATAACTGCGACTAAATCCACCTGAGCATGCTTACTGTAATCAAGCCTTGGTCCAGCTCTACAATTCTGCCCTATCCCTTCCCCCCACAAACATGCACATACTTGTTTCCATTACCAAACTGACCATTCTTTGATGGCTCAGGATGTGTCCTATCAACTGACCTCTTCTTTTAGTCAAATTGTGCTATCAATTTATTTTCTCCCCAATTCCGTTTAGTACCTCTTTATTAGTTGTATTACCTATATACTTTTCAGTATTCCTCCATAGCACGCCATTTCAAATACTTCTTTTCTCTTCTTGACTGAAGTGTTGATCGTTTACGTTTCTCTTCTGTACACTTCACACAAACACCTTTAGAAAACACTTTCTTACCATTGCACTTCACGTTCAGTACTGATTCATGAAAAGGAAAAAGTATTAAGTAGTTGACATTGCCTTTATTCCCAGTGATGAATTATTTTCCACGGTCTCAGTCTTTCGCCATCGTTCGCCTCACAACGTGGGTAATAAAATGGAAACTACATTTGTGGACTACAGAACAGTTAATGCATACAGCAAACTGAAACAAGGCTTCAGTTCATGGGAGGATGACGCCCCGAATACAACTTAAGTCAGTCTCCCTGTCGCGTGTTTCACTCATACGCTTGGGCACAGTCAGGACTGAAGAAATTTTCCTTAGATTTCTAGTTAGTTCCGAAGAAACCGAGTACTTCATCGGAACTGAGGCTGAAGACTGAGGTGCAGTCCTCTCCTTACCCCTGCCGTACCTCACCAACGTTGACGTACTTGAAGTCCAAACAATCCTTGCGCGAGGCCCTTTACTGCCAGAGCAGACGACAGCTGCACAGAGCAACTCAAGGCTCCCTTTTTCACAAATAAACCCCAAAAATTTCGGGTGAAGTCTCCTTCTCTATTGGCATACGAGCTGTCAGGACAAGACTATATGGCAGGAGAAGGCATCTGTGCTATTGTTACATTTCCACTCTGTCTTCGATGAACTCACAAAGCAATGATTCACATAAATTAATTTTCATCCACTTGCAATTCTGCGCATAATCCTCGTCGCAGAATGATATACCTATGGAAAAATTGTCTTGCCGACAATTTCAGTATCTTTTGTATTCTTCTCCAGCTACAAAGTGTGAGTTTCAGAGAGAGCATTAGGCAACTGTTGACTAGAACAGGGGTTGGCTTGGGGTGTTTGGGGGAGGAGACCAGACAGCGAGGTCATCGGTCTCATCGGAGTAGAGAAGGACGGGGATTAAAGTTGGCCGTGCCCTTTCAAAGGAACCATCCCGGCATTTGCCTGGAGCTATTTCGGGAAAGCACGGAAAACCGAAATCAAAATGGCCAGACGCGGGATCGAACCGTCGTCCTCCCAAGCTACAAAGTAGTCACGCGTGGAGGCACAGATATATCGGATGTCACGTTAAGAGATGATATTTCCTGGAGCTCCACATAATTTGTAATTTGTAATTTATTTGCGTGAAACATGTAATTACATGCATAGCAATTGGTAGTACAATACAACAGTATACAACCTAATTTTACTTTATAATAGGAACTTAAGAATGTAGTCCAAATTGTTTGACATGATAATACTTTAGATTTTAGTTTCTGCAGTGGGCTATAGAAGCACTGCTCAATGAGCCACGATTTTAGATGTTTTTTTAATGTCTCTCCAGTTATTACCTTCAGTTCATTTGGCAGTGCATTGAAGTAATTTGCTCCATTAATATATGGACTGTTTGCTGTTTCATTTTTCTGTCTTGTGTGTTTCATATGGTAATTTTGTACTTGTCTAGTATTGTGATCATGAATTTCTGCTTTACGACATGTATATTTCTTATCTTCTACAGTTAATACTATTGTTTCAAACATATATATAGAATAGAAAGTCAGAATTTTAAATTCTATAAACAATCCCTTACATGATGTTCTAGCATCTTTTTTGCCTAATATTCTCAAGACTTTTCTGGAGTTTAAATACTTGGTCTACATGAGTTTTGGAAGCCCCGCCCAACAATGAAAGGCCATATGCTAGAAATGGATGTATTAAACCAAAATACATCATCCTCATTGTTTCGGTATTGACGTATGGAGCTATTCTTCTTCAAATATATAGGCTAGATGACGGCGTTGCATATACATTGTCAATTTGTTGTGTCCCTAGTAGTTTGCTATCTATGCATATACCTAGGAATTTACACTCACATCATGCATATACCTAGGAATTTACACTCACATCACATTTTCCCTAAAATATTACTATCTTGAGAATCGATACAAGTTTGAAAATCACCAACATTGAAGAGGATTATATTTGTTTTTTGTAAGTTGACTTTTAGACTGTCATTTTCAAACTTTTCCTTTGCAATATCTATAAATTTTTTTACCTCTATGCCGAGATTAAGAATATGATTTCCCCAACAAAGGCCTGAAGTGTCATCTGCATACATTGTAATGAAGGTATCATTTTTTACCATCTTTGGGAAGTCATTAACGTAACATATAAAAAGGAAGGGACCAATTAGCGATCCCTGAGGCACACCGAATTTGATATTCCTGATCCTTGATGTATAACTTTTTAATGTTTCCCCATTAATGTGTGAGATTGAGGTACACTGTCTTCTGTTTTTTACATATGATGTGACGAGGTGCAATAGTTTTCCACTTGTTGTCATAATCGCTCGTTCGGTGTTGCCAAGAACGAAGAGATCACCAGGCGCTGCCCCATCGTCTCACAAACGATCGTTAGTGAGGAACTGGTATCGTAATAGTGTGGGTTAGAGCAGCTTCATATCTTGGAGAGAGCGATGTGTAAGGCGAGAAGTGTCTTCATCGGCATTGCGCTATGGGAAGTTAGTTACACAATACTGCCTCTTTGTGATGTGGTTGGAGAGTCTACGAGTAGAGCTACTGGAAATTATACTCATTCCTCAGAACGAGCCGAAGTCTGCAATTCTGACTGCAATTCGTCTCACCTAAGAAGCCCAGACATGTAGTGTGGCAAGAGATTCGATATACCAGTGTATGCGAGAAATTTACTGGCCAGACTATCAAGATGTGAATAGGCTTCATCCGTTAGTTGTCGGAAATAAATATAATGAGTTAGAAATTTAATCATTAACGACTTTACTTGACTTATAAGTTTAAATTTATTCTTGAATTAAATAAGACACTATGCATATTACCCTTATCTCTAAATCTATCATATCAACGCTTATTTTATCATACATCCCACGAATAAGTTGATCTGAAGGAAGGATGAATGAATTACTCAAACACCTCGTACTAAAATGCCGTCACATACTCGTAACCAAAAAAAAAATACATCCAAATCGTCGAAGCGTAGTCCAAGAAGTGAAACACGGTCAAACTATAACATCTCCCATCTGAACTGAAAGACTGTGATACCACACAACCAACAGACAGCTGCACTGTTACCCCTCAGCACTATCCGCTAATATGACAAGCACTGAGCAAGTGTTCAGGACGCCTAGTGGGTTGTGGGCTGAATGGAGCAAATTGTTCTGTGAGGATCGATTGAGTTACGCATTTACAGTCAGAAAATTCTTCCTTTATTTCAGACATTCGGAAAGATGGTGCCAGTGTGCCAGTTTTGTAGGGAAGAGCTATGGATGGCAAAAGTTAAGAGATATTTGAAAGGAATAGTGAAATTTCTGTGGCGAATGCGGAATAATACAGGCAGAAGCAGTCTGCCTAAAGCCTTCAGCTCTGTGTTACAGCTGAAACACAATAGAGGCCGTTGCCTTTTAGCAGAAGCAAATTACATGAAAGATAGCGGCAGGCGGCCGAAAGCCTTCTGCTCTGTAGGAGATGCTAATTACAACAGAGGGAGATTCAGACGAGTCTCTCTGCAGGCAAAGGAGGAAAGCTGTCACATGTCCTCTCTCCCACGCCTCCTAATTGGTTACTGAAAAAAGCTGCGTTATGCTGTGCCTTACTAAGGGCCCAGTACTATTCTTGAGCTTTGATCCATCAGTTCCGCAAACACTTAGCTGCACGTGTAGCTGGCTAGAATATCTGGGCAAGGAAAGTATGGCCGTAACGACAAAAGAAGAGACAAAAAACTGTTAATTTATAGTGGACCACGTTGAGACCGACTACTGTGTTTTTACAGAAGTATGCGATTTGTGCTGTAATAATGTCAGAGGTGCCTACTCCGTTAATTCGCAGAATGGCCGTCTCGAACCGAGAATGTCTTGTGCACGACGGTGGGCTGCGTGGTACCGTCAGTACGGCGGTCGTGGAATCAGAAGAGCTCAGTTCGGAAGTACATCCTTAATTCAGTAAGACGCTCGGCTGTTGTTGAAGGTGATGACTCAACAGCGTTCATTGAACCCTAGGCAGCAGTGGCTACATAGCGTAGGATGATTTGTTTGGCCGCGGCCAGGAGTGATTGCCGGGCTGGTGGCGGCCTTGCAGATGTGAGCCTGACGTCAGGCGTCGGCAGGCAGCAGGCGAGAGTGGTGGACAGCCGGCTGCCACGGAAGTCAGCCAGCCGCGCGGCGCGCTGGTGCGCAAGCCCCAAACCTAACGTCCCTTGAAGACGTCCAGAGACCGGATGACGTCATCCAGTAGGTGGTCCGACTCGAGCCCCGGAATCATGTCTAGCAGGCGCTCGTAGACCAACAGCTAGTGGATGAATCGACTATACGAAAACAAGGTGGTTGGCCCATGTGGAACCGCCGACTGGCGCGGAGTAAGTCTCGGCTTCGGTAGTAGGCGATGAGAAGATATTGACAGGGTCTCAGCGGCGAGTATTCACAGTCGCTCTGCCCAAACCTGTTGTGATAGGCCCCCGCACTCGGTCGGAGCAAGGCAGACAGCACGATAAAATTTCTCTCTCCTTTGCATCAGACAGCGGTTTTGCATTGTGCTGTTTCCGCAATATTATAGCCCTGGCTCGCCACTGGTTGTGAAGTCTGCACAGAGGGGTGTTGCCGCAACAATGCCAAAGAAAGAATAACCTTCAGACTGCTACTGATCTTAGAGACATTGCCTGTACTATAAGATATCGCTGCTTAATCCTCGCAACACCAAGAGGTGGAGGTGACAGTGAGAATGGGGTTTTGTGCCTATCCTTTGAATCTACTCAGTCACTTTATATTTTAAATATTTGAAAAAATATTTGCTGTATTTAATGAATTATTCTTCTAGATGCCAAAAATATATTGTAAATTTTTCAGTCACACTCAACCTAAAAATTTAAGTCTTACTAGAATATGTCATTTTTCCCAATGAATGTCATATTTAATATTTTCAGGTTCTAGCCCTTACTTACATATCACAATATCTTCAAAAAGTATGTAATGAGTAAAAGTCAACAAAAATTAATGAAAATTGCATTTTTAATTTTTTTGAGAATGGGCATCAGTAACCCCCCCCCCCCCCCCCCTTAGCAGTTGCTTAGAGTGTGCTAAAACATATTTTCAGGTTCAGGACACTACTAACACATCGGTTAGTGATTAAAAAGTATGTTGTTAATATACGTCAACAACAATTAGCGATTTTTATTTTTCCGCTCTTTTTAGGGTAGCTATAAAGTACCCCCTCCTCCCCCCCCCTCCTTCCCCCCCCCTCCTTCCCCCCCCCCCCTCCTTCCCCCCCCCCCCTCCTTGGTAATGCGCGTTATTGAAAAATGCGTTGGTATTTCAAGGGTTAATTACAAACGTCATCAACATTAAAACGCTCGCCCTTAATTGACTGGTTAAGTATGGGTGCCAAGTCTGGGTAGGTGCGCCTCCGGAGTCACCAACTCTTCGCAGTAAGTAGGTGTCAGTCAATGCACCGTGGCGGGTTAGCCCAGTGCCGGAATTCCGCCGTCAGCTTCTCTTGCCCACGTGCAGGGTGGCTTCGCCAGCAGAGGGCACGAATTTCCCAAATCCATGTGGCTCTTTTGCACTCTAGGAAAGCGTGGTTTACTCTACGCTACATTCCCACAAACCACGCTACTTAATCGACCCGGCTATTTGTTTGACTAATAAAGAATACATTTGATTATTCTTTAATCAGTTATGTATTTCATTAAAATTCCACCTCAGAAAAGTCGTACATGTAGTCGCAGTCTCTTCTTGTTAACTCCGGACGTTAACAGTATTCGTTTATCCGAATGGTTCTTCAGTTCATTCATGCTCAAATCTCGATAGTGCTAAACCTACAACGTGTTGTTAACCCTTCAGCAAATGCACCAGTCTTTGCACAGTTGTCAGCGGGTCACACACTGACGAACAGACTGCTCTGAGTCTTCACACACACAGTTTGGCTTAAATTTTCAACTCCTGAGGTCGTTGTCAGCTCTGTAGTTATTTCTTGTATTTGAATAAAATGAAACAAAGACAGTATCTGCAAATTGTCAGTGACATAAGTCAATGGGGAAAGTTGAAAATTTGTGTCTAACCGGGACTCGAACCCAAATTTCCAGCTTCTGAGTCCCTGACAGACTCAAATTTTCAGTTTATCGACACACTATTGACGTAGTGCCAATGTTCATCGTCCTCAATACTCGAGCATATCACTTATTCCCATATGAGGTCGAGCGTATGTGTGCAACTGCACAGAAGGGATCAGTGGCCGTCTGGCCCTATCTACACATGTATCGTGTGTTCTTTCGGATATGTCCGAAAGAACAGGCGTCATACATGAATCACTCTATTTCGTTGTGCATTAAACTACTCTTCGCGATGCACTCCATGCTACTGAGGCTGCGATCGGTGTTTGACGTCCTTCTACACATCCGAGTGTTATACTACCCAAGCGACGACTCTGTGGTATGACACATTATGCTCACGACCCACATCCGAGGCCGAGATCGCTAATGCAGCCTTTTGTGTTGTCACTTGATTCGGAGGTAAGCCAGTTTCAATCTTGTTAGTGGAACATTTTTACTGCCAGTGTTTGGCCAGGAAGGGAAGAAGACGGGGTGGTATAAAGATCCTGGTTACCAGTCATTGGACTATTGTCCTGGATGAAATTTCCAAGTTCTCCACAGCGTGTCATGAAGTGAGGGCATGTGACACTGTAAATGGTGATGCGACCGTCGCAATGGGACGTTAATCTCGGTGACTCCCTATTCCAGAGGAATAGGTTATGTGCTGGTGCTGGGTTTCACCCACTCCCATTCATCCATAATAACAAGAACCTAATGCTAATACCCTGTATAAACACTCATAACTGTCATCCATCACGCTCAGATACAAACGTGGCGTTTTGTAACAGCACGGAGGAAGGGAACGGCAAACCAGTTCCGTTAGGACCTTGCCTAGAACGGCGATGCAAGATTGCTTCCTTATGCTGATTTTCCGAGTGTGAGGCTACTTTGACTGACTCTGCTGACAGCATTGCTAAGCCTCTCCACCTTTATTGGAATAGCACCTCAGCATCGAACGAAAAGAGGGTCCTGTCTGAAACCCAGGCGTATGTGCTTTAATCATTCCCCATTTTATTCGGTGCCGAGGTGCTATTCCAATACAGTCGGAGAGCCTTTGCCCTGCTGTTCGAGTTTAGGGGGAAAACAAGTGGGCTGAGATGTGAAAAGGGATTCGGATTGAGGAGGAAAGTCCGTTCAGTTGTGCAAAGCCTCTGTGTCAGGGTGGCGTAGTGGTTGGCACATCTGCCTAATGAGCAGGACACCCGGATTCGAACCCCAACCTGGGTACAAATTTTCATTCGTTGCTTCAGTCTTAATATATAGTTCACTTGATCTTTAAGTGAATGACCCAGTTTAGATTCTTAGAATATCAATGAAGTTTTAAGTTCCTTCACTTCATTATCTGTTAAAAATTAAATGAAAACCCCTCTTAGACACAATACATCAACGAATTTCGTTATGTTTGAACCTTGCAAGATCCCCTCGCTTCTAAACTGATACTGTTATTATTCAGCTCAGCCGCGAGTCCGTAGAGGGTGGTATATGTGACGTACAGTTTGACTGGTCAGCATTTCCGCCCGGAATTTGCGAGTGTAAGTCGAACCTTCCTTGATCCGCCTTAGTGGGTCTTGGCGTCGGACATCCTCCTACCTGTGCGCGGTGCAGCTCTCGTAAATGTCGTCCCGTGCTGATTCTTCATTGGCGCGTTGGATGTCTCTGTCGGTGGAAGCTAATTATCTGAAATTGCTGTCGGTCAACTTTGGGGTGTCTATTTACTCGAAATTAACATTCAGAATCCCGTAATATCGCTTTTATTCCTATTAGATCAATAATAAAACACTCATGTCACGAACTACTCGTAAACGAGAGCATGGCTACCATCGAACAAGACAGGAAGAGCTCTTAACGCCGACTGCAGACTTTAGCGCACAGTCCGTATCTCTTACTAGTTTCGTCATAGTTCGTGGATTTCCGATCAAGTTCGTACATACTAAGTTTTTGTTTTTTTTGTTTTTTTTTCGTCAGTCTACTGACTGGTTTGATGCGGCCCGCCACGAATTCCTTTCCTGTGCTAACCTCTTCATCTCAGAGTAGCACTTGCAACCTACGTCCTCAATTATTTGCTGTCTTCCTCTACAGTTTTTGCCCTCTACAGCTCTAGTACCATGGAAGTCATTCCCTCATGTCTTAGCAGATGTCCTATCATCCTGTCCCATCTCCTTATCAGTGTTTTCCACATATTCCTTTCCTCTCCGATTCTGTGTAGAACCTCCTCATTCCTTACTTTATCAGTCCACCTAATTTTCAACATTCGTCTATAGCACCACATCTCAAATGCTTCGATTCTCTTCTGTTCCGGTTTTCCCACAGTCCATGTTTCACTACCATACAATGCTGTACTCCAGACGTACATCCTCAGAAATTTCTTCCACAAATTAAGGCCGGTATTTGATATTAGTAGATTTCTCTTGGCCAGAAATGCCTTTTTTGCCATAGCGAGTCTGCTTTTGATGTCCTCTTTGCTCCGTCCGTCATTGGTTATTTTACTGCCTAGGTAGCAGAATTCCTTAACTTCATTGACTTCGTGACCATCAATCCTGATGTTAAGTTTCTCGCTGTTCTCATTTCTACTAGTTCTCATTACCTTCGTCTTTCTCCGATTTACTCTCAAACCATACTGTGTACTCATTAGACTGTTCGTTCCGTTCAGCAGATCATTTAATTCTTCTTCACTTTCACTCAGGATAACATACTAAGTTATGCATTTGTTAATGAACGGGTGTGAATTTTAACGAGGCAAAATTATGATAAATAGTTTTAAACATCCAGAGGCTCCTCCTAGTATTAATGTTGTCATAAATGACTTTAATTATTAAATATAAATAAACAAAATCGGTGACGTTGGCGCGAAGATTGCGGTACTTCCCGTCATGTATATTTCCCAGGCTGACGCTTGTTGCTACGGTCCAGCATCGAGCCCCACCCCACTACGCGCGGCATATGATCGCTTCGTCACCTAGTCAGCCTGAGTAGGAAATGCTCTCCGACTCATGACCGGCTAAGGACTACAACACTTCCTAACTATCGTGAATACATCATTAAGAGAAAATAATTTATTAAAACTGGTAAAAATGTCTTCCTCACGTAAGAGGCACCTTACAACCTCGATTCTATATGAAGCAAGTGATATTCCTCTCCAGCACAAACAGAGAAATTCCAGTTTGTGGGGAAATACTGAAAGCAGTTTAGTACGATTCCTTTTCAAAATGGTTCAAATGGCTCTTAGCACTATAGGACTTAACATCTGAGGTCATCAGTCCCCTAGAACTTAAAACTACTTAAACCTAACAAACCTAAGGACATCACACACATCCGTGCCCGAGGCAGGATTCGAACCTGCGACCGTAGCAGTCGCGCGGTTTCGGACTGTAGCGCCTAGAACCGCTCGGTCAACACGGCCGGCTCGCTTTTCCAGTTGCATTTTACAATCTTCCCGATGGAGCTTGCCATATGGAAATTGGTATAGTTTGTGGTTCTGAACTGTTTCTCATTCCGTTTGGCTTACAATTCAAGTAAAACATTTCAGACACATACACAATAACAAAGTCTTCTGTATGAACTTACATGTCACTTATAATATCATAACAATCATTATGTTTCACGGTACACAGTGACCCCCACCTTCAGATTCTACGGTATCAAAAGAGAAAACGGCATTACAAAATTAATATCTGTAAATTTTTAACAGTGCCATTTTTAGTGACAAATACATGCCTTTATGTAATAGCCAGCCTGTATTGAACATGCTAAATCTAAGAAAACACTTGAGAACCAAGGAATAAATATAAAAATAAAATATGAGTAATGCCTTAGCAATAATTAAATACCCCGACAAAAGCACAAGTAGAAGCTTACACTAAAGGATACAATGTAAAATGACGTACGTATTGAGTAAAGATCTTCGTTGCAGAATTTCTCTGTCACAAAATTTTGCTGGTTGCATTCTTGAGATACGTGTCTTACATGCCGTTTCAACCATATGCGCAAAAGCCTAATTATACCAGATATCTGTAATCTTAATAGTGAATTCAAAACGCTTTGAACACTAACATAATAGCGTTACATACATATGGGAAGAAGTAGTCCGACAATCTGATTGTTGTTACTTTCCTTAGTACACTAAATTAATTCAGTTACTAAATCTAAACATCGATCTTTTTTTTTTTTTTTTCAAAATCTTCTCCGCTCACAATGGCTCCTTTTCTACAGGTTTGTGGCAGTTATGTCTTAAGAGTATCAGTCGAATGTAGGCATCTATAATGGATGTGTCTTGTATAGTGTGGTGACATCTTTGGGTTGTACGATGATGAGAGAAGAGGGAAAATGAAACCTCGCTCCTGCACGCAGCCTACCACTCTCGAATAGCACCAAGTGGCCGCCGAACTTGATATCCCTAACCAACAGACCTATCACCATCAGCAGTGTTGCATACCCTCAGTCAATGAGACAGCCGGCCAGGGTGGCCGAGCGGTTCTAGGCGCTTCAGTCTGAAACCACGAGACCGCTACGGTCGCAGGTTCGAATCCTGCATCGGGCATGGATGTGTGTGATGTCCTTAGGTTAGTTAGGTTTAAGTAGTTCTCAGTTCTAGGGCACTGATGACCTCAGATGTTAATTCCCATAGTGCTCAGAGCCGTTTGAACCATTTTCAATGAGACACTGAGCAAATGTTAGGAATTTATCTACGATAATGACGGAAGGCTTGGTGATAAGAAACTTCACGTCAACATCTCACCCCTCCTACACAGCCGAATACTGTAGGTGAAAGATTCTTCCATCACCAAGATTCGAGCCAGCTATCTCCTAGTCGAGAGTTAGCGACATCGGTTACGAAGACATGTATCTTTCAAGTTTATGTTGAGAACAGCAAGATTTCGCGGATTGCAGTGAGGGAATTGGTTTCGTAAGCGTCAGACTAATGATGAGACAACTCAGTTGTTAGTAATTTCTGAGTTTTTCACGGTGTGATTAAATGATGTCAGGTTTTTGATGTCTAGCCGAGCTGATGAATCCACTTTTTCACAAAAAGTGGACCAGAAATGGAAAATATATTCCAACATTCAGTTGTTGCTTCTAATTTATCATTGAAATTCAGGTAAAAATGGACATGATGTACCATCGGGACGCTTTTGACACTCGTATTTCTGAGTTATGTTTACGTCTGCTGTGAATGATCGAGGAAACGAGCAAAAATCCACATTGAACAAAATTGTTCTAGGAACACCTCATTCTTACGAACCTGATAACAGGAACATAAAATGTTGGAGCAACCTTCGATTATTTGCGTTCCAGAATGTTTTCATTCTGTTAGCTGCGGTATCAGCTTTTTTAAGTAAGCTGTAGATTGGTTTATTGAGTTGGAGAGCTTCCGTAAAACGACATACCTGTGGCTCCCCCTCCGCCTGCGTTGTTTGTGATCCTGCCTCACACATACCGGCGGCTGTCGACCTTGACTATCAGTGAGTGTGAAGGAACAACAAGCTTTCTCTCCGATGTTCCCACAGCGGTGACCTGTGTCTTCTGACGCAATGAGTCCAGGGATCAAAGTGCGGTTTAGAAGCACGTCACACGCTGTATCCCCGGGATCTAACGGCGCTCGAGCTGTTCACATTCTGTCCTTGCTACTCAGTGAACAGGTAAAAATGAGGCAGCTCAGGTATTGGCACTAACGGAAATAAATTTTTGTTGGCTGATTTCGTGATTGTCTGTTTTAAATATAAGCAGCTCAGGACACAAAATAGCAGACATAAATAAAGTGCTGACAATTTTGCGTATACAATCAAAAAGCATAAAGACGTCAGAATGATTTTGTTGAACAGACGATTGTTGGAACGCTGCCTACATTCAGCCATGACGGGCGAGGGAGTGAAATAGCTGTAAATAAGAATGGAACAGTTCTGTACAATTGACTACGAAAAGTAGATGCGTCTTCTACTGTGAAACATAGCGCATATTCCACAGATGCCCCGGCCGGCCGGGGTGGACGAGCGGTTCTAGGCGCTACAGTCTGGAACCGCGCGACCGCTACGGTCGCAGGTTCGAATCCTGCCTCCGGCATGGATGTGTGTGATGTCCTTAGGTTAGTTAGGTTTAAGTAGTTCTAAGTTCTAGGGGACTGATGACCTCAGAAGTTAAGTCCCATAGTGCTCAGAGCCATTTGAACCATTTGAACCACAGATGCTCTCACTTAGAAACTAGGAAACTTTATATCAAAGCAACTCTCCTGGCACGTCCATATGGTCACAAAACGAACCTCTCATGTAATTGCTTATGGCAATTTCACAACTTCGTCATTCGAGACAAAACTCTGGGCAAGAGTAGCATGGGAGTGAGTTGTTCTGTTCACCGTACGTTTTGTGCTCATCCACTCTACTAGTAAAATACCAACAAAAATACAAGGTAACCAGTCACCAAATTTTAAGTTTATTATTTACGGCGCGTTTCGGGGGATTTGCTCCATCGTCAGGTGGCACTTCCGGTGTTTACCTCTGATGCAATGGTTCTAGGAAACCAACGATGTCAAAATATCTAGAATGTTTTAAATATATTATTTTGATTGCAAAATGTTTTTGGCGGATTAGTATGAAAAACTGATTTGAAACTGATGTGGAATGTTGCTGTTCTGTGCGTGTTCTATGTGTTCTTTCCACGATGGCACTGCATTTGAGATTAACCCAATCACCATTTACAAACTTCACCAATGATTTTGCAAATATCTGGAGTTTCAAGACTTACAGAGGTGTTATTTTTTTCGTCTAATGATGTGATGTGCAAAGAATGTAAAGTTGTATGTCAGTGGATACTGTCTTATATATTTTACCTCGCTGTTTCTACATGAACAAGAACTGTGCTTAGTTTCTTTTTCAAAAATGTCAGCCACATAATTTTAAAAAAATAAGAATACACTTTACTTCATTTAACTTCTTTTTTATGTAAACTAAACTGAATTCTTATCTGATCCGTTTTGAAAAATAATATATGCTACTGTATACAGACGAAGAAGTTATATGATAACTAAATCACGTAGGATCAATTGTATATATGGTGGTTTGATGGAAGAGATACCTTTCCCAAAAGTGCCTTATTTCTTTTTTGTGTTCCACGTCAATCTTTTAATTCAGTATTACATCAGGCTGTCGCTTTGGTGTCTGTATATTTCTAAAACGTAATGTGTAATACAGAAAACTGAAATAGTACTATTGTTTCTGTTCAAAGAGATTTCGATGAGAGATTTGAAAAGAAGCACTCCATTGTAGTACACGCTAAGTAGCTCCATTGGTTATATAAAGTTTCCCATCTCTCATGAGAACTAGCTCACTTGTACGCAAAGTACAACGACAGATACGGATCTTTAAAGCACTGTCCAAGCATTTAGTTTGTTAGATCAACGCTTAGTGTCAACAGCATGCAAACTGAGAGAACACCAACGATGGAGCCAGAGCGATGAAATACAACATGTATCAATAAAAGGAAGAAAAACTAAATAGTATAATATCTTACAATTATTTAGAATACCGGTGAAAATAAAGAAATCAATGAAAGTGTTTCAGAAATACCCGTATTGCACGAATCTGGCCAGCTTAAAAACGTAGAAAGGCACGAGTGAAGCTCTGCACTGGGTGCGCAGTGACGCTGGATACTGCTCATTAGGACGTCAACCAGATCCATTCACAATCTGCGAGTATTGTCTGTGACGAGCGCTGTGTAATTATTGTGGTATTCGTGAGCGAATGGAGGTATGGCGGGTGTGGTGCCCGGATAGGGAGAAGGTAAAGACAATATCGGCCAGGCGTCGGCTACGTGCGTCACACATGTGGCTGTCGCGGACTTACCGATTGTGGGCCTTACAACCTGTGACGTCAACATGGTGTTTCCGATCACGAACATTTTTTAGTCGTAGGTCTTCCGACCGGCAAAGCAAGCCACAATAATGGGAGAGACTCTATCTACCATTTTGTAATAAGAACATCCCTTCACATTTTATCCAGGCTTAGACCTGGTTATGCACACAACATAAGGCTTATTTAATTTTTTTATCATTTTGTTTTCATCTTGTTTTTTTTTACTTTTTTATTTACAGCTTTTTTTTCTTTCTAAAACGTTACTTCTAGTCTTATTTTACTGGTAGAAGCCGACCTCGGCGAAGATCAGTTTGGATTCCGTAGAAATGTTGGAACACGTGAGGCACTACTGACCCTACGACTTATCTTAGAAAATAGATTAAGAAAAAGCAAATCTACATTTCTAGCATTTGTAGACTTAGAGAACGCTTTTGACAATGTTGACTGGAATACTCTCTTTCAAATTCTAAAGGTGGCAGGGGTAAAATACAGGGAGCGAAAGGCTATTTACAATTTGTACAGAAACCAGATGGCAGTTATAAGAGTCGAGGGACATCAAAGGGAAGCAGTGGTTGGGAAGGGAGTGAGACAGGGTTGTAGCCTCTCCCCGATGTTATTCAATCTGTATATTGAGCAAGCAGTAAAGGAAACAAAAGAAAAATTCGGAGTAGGAATTAAAATCCATGGAGAAGAAATAAAAACTTTGAGGTTCGCAGATGACTTTGTAATTCTGTCAGAGACAGCAAAGGACTTGGAAGAGCAGTTGAATGGAATGGACAGTGTCTTGATGCTGAGGGAATTAGATTAGGAAATCAGACACTTAAAGTAGTAAAGGTGTTTTGCTATTTGGGGAGCAAAATAACTGATGATGGTCGAAGTAGAGAGGATATAAAATGTAGACTGGCAATGGCAAGGAAAGTGTTTCTGAAGAAGAGAAATTTGTTAACATCGAGTATAGATTTAAGTGTCAGGAAGTCGTTTCTGAAAGTATTTGTATGGAGTGTAGCCATGTATGGAAGTGAAACATGGACAATAAATAGTTTGCATAAGAAGAGAATAGAAGCTTTCGAAATGTGGTGCTACAGAAGAATGCTGAAGATTAGATGGGTAGATCACATAACTAATGATGAAGTATTGAATAGAAATGGGGAGAAGAGGACTTTGTGGCATAACTTGACAAGAAGAAGAGACCGGTTGGTAGGACATGTTCTGAGGCATCAAGGGATCACAAGTTTAGCATTGGAGGGCAGCGTGGAGGGTAAAAAGCGCAGAGGGAGACCAAGAGATGAATACACTAAGCAGATTCAGAAGGATGTAGGTTGCAGTAAGTACTGGGAGATGAAGAAGCTTGCACAGGATAGAGTAGCATGGAGAGCTGCATCAAACCAGTCTCAGGACTGAAGACAACAACAACAACGTCTTATTTTGTGAATTATAATGTTTAATTCATTTTTTTGTAAGAAAACCAGATATTTTAAACATCTTATTAAATCCCACAAGTCGTTATAATTTCTTATAATGTCGTTTAACCTTCTGTCAGTGTCTATGTATCTTCTCTTCTTTTTAGAAGAGTCGGGCTAATGGTAATTTGTTTAATTTCAGATACAGATTTTACTGATTTCTCCTTCTGCTTACTTGTTAGGAAGTATGTATCGGAATGTTTTTGATTTATTCAGAGTTTAGTTTCCTATGTCAGCCTTAAACAGCATTCGTGGGCCTGCGTCGACGGTAAAAACATTGCGTATTTCAACTGATAGGCTGTACTAGGATTTGTCATCCATTGATTGAACTTTTTCCCAGTGGGCATTTCCTCTAATATTACAATCCACACGTCATAACAGTGGTTATTAGAAGATGTGTCACTGCAGAAAACAGGCGGCAAAACAGTCAGAGTTCTTCTCTGTCACTGCATTCCTCCGTTAATCCCACTATCCCACACTCATGTTTATTTGCACAGACATTGTTCGAACTGAAAATAGCAACCAGAAAGGGATGTTTCGGGGAATATTGTTTTCATAGCTTTAATAGCACCCATTTCAAAATCCAGTTTTCGCTGACCACCAAGGCATCTTAATTTTCAATTCAGGAAAACGTTTTTATCTGTATTTTGACTTTTATCGCAGAGCAAAGAAAACAAAACAGACACATCTTTCGTCTCTGCTTCTGTACTTTCAACGTCAACATGTATGGTGTAGTGCTATTTGAATTCTTTCGAAAAACTATCAAATGTCCTGTTGATAAGTAAAGTTCCATTTCATACAGAATTTTCTCTGCTTCGACACAATCAAACACCAGCATTCTTATGTCAGGGACAGGCCCGTCGCCAATTTTCATAAACCATTGCCTTCTATTAAATTCGAGATGTCTTCGTACAGCTTAATCTCCGAATTAGTGCCAGGGTTCTGGGTCATCCCAATAGTTCCCTTCTTGCTTTACACAATGCAGTCTTGCAGTTCTCATAATTTGACATATTTGTGACGAAAGCTCAACCTTTATTTTTCACATTTTGAAACTCCCCTTTAGAAATTTTGAAAACAGGCGCTGTCTTTCCTTCGTGGACTCTTTTCCTGCAGTTATGCATTCGTTTCTTAATCTGTACATCGGCTCCCTCAGGCGGGCAAGACTGTTGCTGTTCAGTCATGATGATGCCATTTGCAGTTTTTAAACCGCCTCGACGTTTACTGCATTCTTAATTCACGCACAACCATTCAGTATACTCATTACATTTTCTGTGTACCCGGTAGCGATGACCATCCTTGAGAAGACACGACTTCCCTTTCGCTGCCGTAATTAATTCCATTACTCACAGTGTATACGGGATGTTTGGAAATTCCAGTTACAAATTTCTGGAACTTGTAGATGGCAGTGAGTACATAATACTTTGAATAGGAACCCATGTCCGGAAACGTCGTCCAGCGATGCTACAGAGCATCAAAGTTACAGGCACCGGTGCCTGTAAATGTATGTTTACGAGGGCTATTCGGAAAGCAAGGAACGATAGGTCGCGAAATGGAAACCACAGTGATAATCAAAACTGTTTTATTTGCAACAGTTAGCCACAACTTCCAGCTACTTATCCCCATAGTCGCCGATCCGACGGTTGTCCTAGCGTTGTACCAACTTTCCAATACTCTCGTTATAGAATGCAGCCGCCATTGCTTTCCGCCAATTCTCCACACTGTCCTATATCTCGTTGTCTGTTCAAAATGTTGTCTTCATAGCCTGCGTTTCATGTGAGCAGATATGAAATTCAAAGTGAGACAATTAGGGACTGTATTGTGCGTAATCAAACATTTCCAATTGAAAACGATGCAGGAGCATCTCCATTGCCCCTGCAGAATGAGGCTGAGAACTGTCTTTAAGAATAAAACACACAACAGTTATGTAATGTTGGCTGCATTGCTTCAAGCGAAATTTCTCACCAGCCCCTCGTACTTGGTGGGAGACATTATTGTTCTAGGTATCTTTATGTGCTCCCTGTGTGCTCAGAACTAAAAAGAACGACCTAACGCGATCGACGGGCATACTAGAGACACTGCCCAACACATCTGTGCAAAACTTCATCTGATTTTCACTATTGTTTCCGTTTCGCGACCGATCGTTCCATACTTTCCGAATAACCTTCATATATACAGGGTGATTCCGTGATGATGTTACAAATTTTCTAGGATGATGAAGAAGGATAAACACATCAGTTTTAGGTAAGGGTCTCTGTACCGAAAACGAAAGAGTCGAAAGTTTTAATCAAAAATCATTCTGATACATTTGACAGTGAAATACACTTACTGGTACTGCTGTTGTTGAGATTGAAGGGAGGCAACTTTCAGAGATAGTAGTGTGGACCAAATTAAGGAAAAAACGTCTAATAAACATGGGCTCTAAAATACCTATCTGAGGAGCTATGAGCACTTGTTCATCTTCGCTACTGGGAAACATATCTCTACCGAACTTGTGTTCATAACTCTTAAGGTATGCATTTTAGAGCTCGTTGTTACTGGGCGTTTTTCCTTGTTTTGGTCCATACTACCACCTCTGAAAGTTGCCTATCCTATAATCTTAGTAACAACATTATCAGTACATGTGTTCCACTGTCAGAAGTATCAGAACGGATTTCGCTTATAACTTTCGACTCGTTAGTTTCTGGTACAGGGACCCTTACCTCAAATTCATACATCTTTGTCTCATCATCAAATTTTGTAACACCATCACTGAATCGCGTGTATATACGCACAGTTACAGACACCGGTGCCTATAACTTTGACGCTCTGCAGCGTCGTTCTATGACGTTTCCGGACATGGGTTCCTATTCAGACAGTTATGTACTCACTCCCCTCTACAAGTTCTATAAGTCTGTAACGGGAATTTCAGGACACTCTGTAGAAATCAAACAGCTTTGGTGTACCAAACTATACGGAAACGAAGGCTGTCTGCGAGGGCACTGTGTGACTGATGGTGTCAACTCATCCGCTACTTATGAACGACTAAGGTAAATTAGGAGTGGGGGAAGGCCCTAGGAAGAAAACCCACGCTGCAAAACTGCTTGGTCAGAAGTCCTACAGTACGCACTGCACCTGCAAAAGCGTTGGAAACACCGTTGTCGGACAACGCACGTAGCACTCATATGATCGGTAGGGCTACTGCCAGTCGCTCCGTCCATCGGATGTTCCAGTTCTCGACGAAATGGCCGACTGGAGGTTCCCTCTCTGGAGGTCACAATCATCTTTCAGGATTTCTTGTGTGTGCTGAATGAAATTATAATGCAAAATGTAAAACCCACGTCTGACAAGTCTTAGTATCAAGAGATAAAAAGCGAAACATAAGAACTCCGCGTGTGCATTGATCTCTTTCAGTGGCGCTACCTCACTATAGGTCAGTCAGTAAAAGTCTAGTTTTCAGTGACCACCCAGGCATCTCATTTTTCAGTCTAGAAAAAAGTCTTTCATGTGTATTTTGACTTTTGTCTATGAGCAAAGAGAACAAAACTGGGAAAACTTTCGTCACTTCTGCTGTGCTTCCGATGTCTACAATGAATAATTTCGGTTGTTTGTGAATTTCCTTGGAGACTGCAAAGGCAGGAATTCTGTTGCAGTACATTTCGAGTATATGTTCCAAAGAATATCAAACAGCACGTCATATTACTATTTTTCCTTTCAAAACATTTAGCATAGCCCTTGCTTTGGTGTTAGTAAATGGACACGTGGTATTCTAAAGTATGTTCTTAGGGCAAATTTATCATCGCTACTGGCAGATATGGTCTATACATTGTCTCATGCTATGATAACGCTTCTAATTCTTCCAGAATGAGTTTTCACTCTGCAGCGGAGTGTGGGCTGCTTTGAAACTTCTTGGCAGATTAAAATCGTATGTAGGACGGCAACTCGAACTTGCCTTTCGCGCCAAGAGCTATACCGACTGAGCTATCCAAGTACGCCTTACGACCTGTTCTCACAGCTCTACTGCCACCAGAAAGGAGTGCAAGTAACACAAGATATGCTGGAGAGAAAATGTCATGTTTGGAAGACAGGAGATGATGTATGGATGAAAGTACAGCTGTGAGGGAAGATCCTGGGTTTGTTTGGATAGCTCAGTCGGTAGAGCACTTGCTCTCGAAAAGAAAAAGCCCCAGGTTCGAGTTTGGATCTTACATAAAGTTTTAATCTGCCACAGAGTTAAAAGTTTTATAATTTAAATAGCAAGCAGCCAAAAGCATGGTATAAAAAACTTTATTTTAAACAAACCCTTTTTTTGTTCTAAATAATTTTTTGTAGACCATACTTGTGATTGTTTTATGTTTAAATTACAAACTTTATAATTGTGCTACAGCTATGGTTCTCAACATGCCTACTTTTGACAAGATAACTGTCCAACAAAGTTTCCTTTAGTCCATTTTTCTTGTGCCTTAGGGTTATGAAGCTCTAGCGTTTCTTTCTGATAATTTGAATTGAGAATTATTCTGTGGATTTTCGTCGATGTGGTATAGGTAATGAACCCATAAAAGTTACTCAGCCATGAACTTTCCGTTAACCGAGAACTACCTGTATTGAAACGCTACAGCAATTACACAGTGACGATAATTCGAGAGCAATAATCGCCAAATTCCCTTCGGAACTTATTCCGTTATATAATCTGCCTACAAGGTTTGACAAGAATATCAAGCAGAACGCAGCACGGAGACTTTACAAATTGTTCACGTAGTGAGGTTTCAATCTGACATGGGTAGACTCACAGAATAATTCATTCCGTTTCATCATAGGGAACAGCAGCACATACGTAATATCATCTCCCTCTAAGTGACGCGATTAATCTTACTTTCAAATTGAAATACGTGATTGTTTTGCACACAGTTCTGAGGCTATCCAATGTTTTGCACTCATTTGTGTAGCTATTTTTTAATCTGATGATGATCTCGAAATGTGTTGTAAAACAAATTAATACTTCGCGTCTATATCTACATCTACATGGATACTCTGCAAATCACATTTAAGCGCCTAGCAGAGGATTAATCGAACCACCTTTACAATTCTCTAT